>NC_140949.1:69196409-69796409 GCF_014529385.1 Adiantum capillus-veneris
TATCGCTTGAGGAGGTCTCCCATTGGTCTGTGTTCGGTGGTGGTGCACCGACGCGCAAGGCCGAACGATATTAATTAGGAGTTTTTTGGAAGAAATGATTGCGCCTATGTACATACACATGCATGGTGCATCAAATAAAGGATTGCCCATTTTCCAGAGCCAAGTGGTTACGTGGGGCCCACATGTGTACAGGTAGGACAGCATGTACATAGAACATAGATTTTCATTATCACCAGTACTAGTGTATTTTTTCTATAATAATGAGGAGTTGTTAGTGCGTGAAACTTCTCGAGAAAGCTATCAGCAGGCGCACGCCATGAGGTAAGCAGGTGCATCAAGTGGCATCTAGTGGCGTCAAGAGGACGAATGGGATCAAGACTTGCACGTGGATAAGTAGGAACACAACATGGGTGTTTTCTTGTGATAAATTATACAAAAAGGTCATCATGAGGACTTTATTTGGGAGCCACTTCATGTGATTGCGGGATGCATTATTGGGAAAAGTTGAGTGACAAATGTGCAGATGGATGTAGAAGGGTAACAAAAATGCACTGCGTGGCCATTTTTTGGCATGTTCAGGGTCTGTTTGAGGTCAATGAAAAGGCCAAGGGAACCCAAGGGATAAAGTGAAGTGTGGACACTAAAAAACCTGAGAAGAAGACTAGAAAAATGTGGAGAGAAGAGGGGGAACAACCGCAAGTCAATTTTTGCTATTTTTGGAGCCTGTTTTGGTCATAAACTGCTCATCCGAGGTCAAATTTGAGCACTTTGATATTATAGACTGGGGTTTTTGGCCGCTCCAAATGCACGAGCCTGTCCATTTTTCCAAGTTCCTCACTTTTTCCTATTGTTTTGGTTGTGTAAGTTTCTCCTATGAGCAAAGCCTTTGTTCAAATTTGTGATTGTATCTGGCATATTTCATCCATATTGTGTGAGCTATTCGCCCCATTCGTGTTGGCCCAATCTCAATTGTATCTACATATCAGAGATATTCCTCTTTTGAGCTGAGTTTTTTGGGGATGTGTGTGTGTGTCTCTGTGTTGAGTGGGAAAATGGATAGTCTCTCTCCTCTAACTCCATAATTAGTGTGTTCCCTGTCTCTGCCAGGTGGATTGTGTAAGCCGAGTGGTGTCCCATAGTGTATGTGTGTGTGTATCATCCCAAGAGTGTGTGTCTGGTGATTATAGAGGCGTTGTATGTGTTCCCATCCCGATCACATTCTTTTGGCGCCCTCGCGAAGGATCTTCTTCGAGTATCTTCAGCTTCGAGATTTGGAATTAAAGGTTACAGATTACATGTTACAGGTTATAGGTACAGGTATAGGTATACGTGATTCACACAAGTACAGGTAGCTAGAGTAGAGTGATATACTGGCAGTGAAAGTCACTTACAGTTGCCGCGGGTATGCATCATTTGGCGCTTGTTTGAGCGCATTGTCTTGTATTGTACGTTACTTGTGGATACTATCATTATACACCTTTGTGGAACCGTACTTGGTCTGGAAGATAGTCATTTTTGAGACTTGACTATACAAGATTTGCATAAACTTTCGTGAGAGGGTCGATAGCGTGAGGTTTTATTGAGCTAGGGGGTTCTCAAATATGAGATCCTTTCGGTGATACAAGTGACTGGAGCACCCTTTTCGTGACCTCGCCATAGGCTATGTTATAGTGATTCCTAATTGATGCTTGAGTTCTATTGTTGGCAGGTTATGCATACGTATACAATTTATATTTTGGGTTCTTATTGCTCTACTTCTGAGGAAACTCTCCCAAATTTTTTTGAGTTGTGATGGCTGGTTTTTTGGTCTTTTGAGCCATTTATGCTGTTATGCTACTGAAATTCTAGAAAAATCAGAGGATAATTCAGGTGTGCCTTCTTAGGAGCTCCATGGTTGGCTTTAATGGATGATCAAAATGGACCTCAATTCACTCCTTTTCATTTAACACAAAGAATCCAGATAAATGTTCATGTGTCCAGGAAGAGTTTTTTCCAACAACGCATAGTCTTTATGTTCGGGCAAGAAGATTAAGAGAGATACTAGAATGCCCTTTGCCTATTGTAATTCCAATTAAATATGAAAACTTATTTCACATGCATGTGTTTGTTCTTATCTAAATTTGAACTCCATTGAAGTTTCTTGGATTGGGTTAGTAAAAAGTTTGGGTTCTTGCACGTGTGTTAGAAGGGGTTCTCAAAGCATTGAAACTTGAGTAGCCATGGCTTTCTCGTATCCGGAATTTCAAGGAAGAAGTGAGGAAGATGTGGAAGACTTTTTGGAAAAGATGGAGGTTGCTTGCATTAGCAATTAGATTCACGATCCTGCATAGATGTTACGTATTCTCCAAATATGTTTGAAGAGTGATTCACGTGTTTGGTCCAAAGCATTTGAAGAGGAGTTGTGTGCGGCGGATCCACCTGTGAGATTAAGTTGGGACAATCTAAGTCATACATTGGAAGTGAAGTTTGTGAAGACAGAATCTCCTGACAAAGTGTGGCAAGAAGTACAGGGTTTAGTATAGAGAGAAGGTGAGCGAGTAGATGAGTACATACGTAAGTTTTCAATGGCACGGGAGAGGATTTGCACGGCCTTAGCACCACAGGTACCCCACCTAACATGATAAAGAAGAACAGGTTCTTGGCTGGTCTTTGGGAGATTATACGCTGGAGAGTGGAGCTAAAGAAGCCTAGGACATATGAAGATGCACTAGAGGTAGTAAGGAACAAAGAGTGAAAGCTGAGAAGAATGAGTCAACTAGGAGTAGAATCTTTGTCCAAGAGTTCTGAGTTTCAGTCTGTGGATTCTTTCCAAGGTCGCATGCCAGGGGTTCATCATGAACCAGTGGTTTTTGTTACTCCTCAGGTTATGCCAATAGTGGTCACTAGAACAATGCAAGATGATGGGCTAAGGCAAGACATGAGAAAAGTCATAGATTTAATGAAGAATCTTAGCCTAAACATGCTAGGTAATGTGTTCAAGGACTTGTGTCAAGGGTCGACTGCTAATCTAGGTAGGAAACCCTAGAAGGCCAAGGGCTATATAAAGGGCAGTAGGGAGGAGGCTTCTCCAAGGCAATTCCCAAGGTCCTTTCATTGGTATCAAAGCTTTCATATTTTCAGAGCAGACAAGGTTTTAGATTGCATTCTTTTGTATGCTCATACAAAAAAAGATCTATGGAGGAAATTCGGAGCCATGTGCAGGCACCCTTGGAGTGAGGAAGAGGGCGAGTTCAACCTACACCGTAGCTGAAGAGAGTAGGCTTGAAAGTATTGTAGGGCCAAGGGTCGCATTTCACGTTGCTCGCATGAAACGTAGCTGAAGAGAGTAGGCTTGAAAGTATTGTAGGGCCAAGGGTCGCATTTCACGTTGCTCGCATGCAACACAAGGAGCACCACAACTCATGCCATCTCTCTTTCTTCTCTCTTGGTGGTGAGCTTGCTCAATGCTCGCCATTGATTTGTGAGATCTTTCATACTAAGGGCCGAACACTACAAGAGGTTGTGTGCACTTGTGACGTTTTTAGCGACCGAAATACATTGGGTTTTTATACTCCCCGGGGTTGCTAAGACCGTATCTATGAGAACGTTGCTACATGCATCACTACAAGCGTGGCTATCAGCATCACTATGACCGTCTCTATATAGCGGTGGTCATAGCGATGATAGCATGCCTTCTATAGCGACTCTCATAGAGTTGCTGAGCCTTATATAGCGACGCCCAAGAGTAAAATTTTTTGAGTGGCAGGGTATTCAACCATATTGAATGTTTCAATCATAGAGTAAACCTAAGTGAATCCAAGGTAAGCCCAGATTCACCTTTGAAAGAAATGGCAAGGTATAGACCCAAAGTAGTCACCCACAAGACAATATAACCATTAACTCCATCATGCATAGTATTTTTTGCGAATAAAGATACAAAACTGACAAAAGTAAATTGACGAAAGTAAATCAATGACAATTGTACACATCATAAACAAAATCACTTGATTGTTAACCATTTTCATTATTGAGAAAATACATGGTTTTCCAATAGTTACAAAAAAAGTATATGCGTCATCTCATTATACATGCTATGACAAAAGGAAACTAATGCTATCTGGCTACGACTAGATTGACGTTGTCTAATGAGATGTCTCATCGCGTCCAATGCAAGTGGCGTATCTGTCGAATTCTGTAGAAAAAAACAACGGTAAGTATAAACATATAATTTACAAAACAATATATTATCGTTAAAATACAAAAAATGTAAATGAGTAGATTGAAATAGTAACCATGCCTCCGCAAGAACGCAATGTCCATCAAGGCGTTTAAGCCCTTTCTGTCCGCCTACTCACGCTCGTACGGTGTGGGGTCACATCCTGTCATCGACCACTATTCAAAACATACAAAGAATCCATTATGTTAGAATTTAAAAGTACAAATAGATCTAACTACCAAACATAAAGAGCAATGCAAAAGCACTTACAAAATCGGCCTCAAATGATTCCCACCTGCCGCTCCCCAAGTGATGCGAGCTCCTTGCATTTACTCGTGCTTTAGCTGTCTCCTTTTGTTGCTTCCACTTGTCAGGATTCTCGCGTGCTACTCGCTTCGCATTCTTCCAATCCTCTTTGGCCAGCCAATCTCGTCTGTTCCACCCATGTTTTATTGATTTTTGTACTTCAGAACACTTGTGCTTGCAGTATTCGCACATTCGAACCTTCATCAGGTCTTCATTGAAGCACTCATTCCGACTTGACACAGGAAAATTGTCATGCAGCATGGTGATGACTCTATCTTTTAATTCACTTGGTACTTTACTCCAGGTGCTTAGTATGTAGTGTCAAACACCTGAGAGCAAAGACAGCACATGCACGAGATCACCTTCTTGCCTTCATCATTTAAGATGATTCCGCCGCTGATGTCGACCGAGTACGACAATCCCTCTCGCCTGTGATGCATGAACCTGGGTGTCTTAGTAGAGGTCTGTAGCGGCGTCTTGATGGGGGTACGGATGTCAAGTGTCTCCACTTGAGTCTGGGCCCCGAAGAGAGCAGTGTCTACTGGAGTGACTCCCGAAGGAGTAGCTAGTGGTGTGTAGCCAGGATAGGCCGATAACTGTGCAAAACCTAGGGTAGATGGCGATGATGTGACTGGTGTGAGGGTAGGTAGGCAAAGAAGGGGAAGATAAGAAGCCTTGTCGAACATGAGGCAGTGTTGAGGCATCAGCGGCCGCATCCCCACGGCAACCGTCGCTGCCACCACTAGAGTGTCGATGCCTAGACAAGTGTGAAGATCGTCTCGTCGACACTGAAGCTTCGGAGTATGCTGAATGCTCCAAAACAGAGGGAGACGCTGAAGGAGTAGAACGACGTGATGGTGCTCCAGAGCGATGACGCTCTTCGTACCACCTCCGCTGCTGCTGGGATGACAAAGAAGAAAAAAACTCATCATCATCCATACTTGCATTAAACACACGAACATTTAATCTTAATATTGAATGAATAGAGAAGAAAACATGGACAAGTAGAGAGAGAGAGAGAGAGAGAGAGAGAGAGGACTCATAAAGGGGAGGGATTCCTGTGTTGAGAGATTCCGTTGAAGTTCTTGTGAATTTGTAAAAGCAGTGCACTCCAGGTGTGACGGAGACTGAAGCTGCAATTGCGAAGGAGGTGATTCGTCTCTTCTAATGAATGTTGCTCGCCCCACCACTAGATCTAGTTGATCGGGTGAAAGAGACACTAAGAACGCTTTTTGTCGATTCGTTCGACCCTAAAATGTTGACCTTTACACCATGCTATTGTGTATGACTTATATTACAACCAACAAAGATTAAGAGTGGCCGTTGAAACATGTAGAAAGTTGCTAGTAGTACATTGCAAATTTACCTTGCTCGCGCAACCCCGAGAGTACTCCCACTCCTCCTTAGTCACGTATTCAATGCACTATTGTGCGCTTTTCAATTGGTTGTGCAACCATCTTAAGCTCACGAATGTTGATAGGCTCTCCAAACCAGCCAGACAATGCATCGATGGTCGTCTTCCCTGTCTCCACTTGATTCGTGCCCTTTGTCGCTCTTACTTTGCATCCTCCTATTGTGAAATCCACTTTTGCCTCACTGGATTGTGAAGCATGCAAAATTGGTTGATCTTAGCCTCTAGATCTTAGGTCATCTTCTTCTCAACACCAAGATTGCACATGACAATCCCAGATATTCGCTCATCATCTATGGTTCACCATAGCGTTAGAAATGGAGAAGGGGGAACCAACCCAACACACTCCAAGCTTGCCTCTCTATATCCCAAGGATTAACCCGCACCCCTAACCACACAAAATCACACACACGCACACTTTTTGCAGACTTTCACTGCACATCTTGCCTTAGAGATTTCTTAGCTGTACACATGCACACATAAACACCTCGATAGGGATTTAAAATTCACGTAATCACTCAAAATGACATTAGAGTGAACATCTAGTTGGTAAGGTGAAACTTCTGGTAACATTGACAAAGTCATGCATTAATACTATTGGATGAAGGGGGAAGAAACCAATTTTGAAAAAAATCCAATTTATATGGTTGCTAACGTTAATTAATACTTTGTGGTCACGTAAAATTTTTAAGTGATTACGTAAATATTAAATCCCCGACCTGGTCCTGGTCCTCGACATAACCGGCTTGAAAGTACACCATCATACACAATCATTCCTACACCAAATAAGTAAACACACAATACCTGGGAGGGGGCACAAGCCTCAACCGGACACAAAATAGCTGAATCATTCACTCCCTCCCTCTCTGCACACACAAATACACAAAACCCGGAGCCAACGCTACCACGGGCGTGGGGCACAAGATAAGACGAGGGAATAAATTTACACCAAAGATTCCAACAAAACCATAATGATTGCATAACACGGATTTGGGGTACAATGGTGGTGTTAAAAAAC
Organism: Adiantum capillus-veneris; assembly: GCF_014529385.1. Classification (NCBI taxonomy): domain Eukaryota; kingdom Viridiplantae; phylum Streptophyta; class Polypodiopsida; order Polypodiales; family Pteridaceae; genus Adiantum; species Adiantum capillus-veneris. Next base: position 69,203,340 of record NC_140949.1, read on the forward strand.
TTTCAAAACACTCTTATCTCCTCCCTTTGCCGGCTCCCGGCTGCCCTTGGCTTTCCTACAGAATTCCCTGTTCGGCCAGCACTTTGGCGACCACTTCCATGCTATGTGACTGCCCTCTTGAGGCGCACTCCTTATAAGCAGAGCCACCTCGTGGCTTCCAACCCCTAGAAAACTGCAGCTCTGAACCAACCTTTCCACTGGCTCGGCCTGCACTCTCCCTTTACGACCTGGCGGCTATGTGTCTTCACCAACTGCAGCCTCACAAAAAACCCTCACGCTAGCCTCTCGGCCCTGCTCACCTCAAAGCGGCCCTTGTGGCTGCGCCTTTTCAACCTTGAAGACTTTGATAACTTCTCTAGTCCCTTCTGCTGCTCACGCTACACCATGGCTGCCCCTTGAACTCCTTCAGGTCGGTGCCCCTCCAATTATATTCAAGCCCTTGGCAACTCTCTACATGGCTTCCTTCACTGCAGCATGATGCCCCTTCTTGGTAGTTCCCCCGACATCTTCAACTGGCTTCTCCTCCTTGATTCAATTGGCGGCCCTCAGCCTTCTTGCGAGCTCCCCCCCTGGCATGGGCATCGCTGGCTCTCCTCCTCGGCCTCCTTTCCCGGCTACTGCATGTGTCACACCGCCATGCTCACCTTCTCATCACCCCCACCATGGCCATCCCCAGATAGCGCTCTTGATCCGCCCCTTTTCCCTCCCCCAAGCCCTTCCAATCCTTCTCTTTCATGCAGTTAGCAGACCCGTTATCTGCCACTCCACCTGGCCGCCATGCTCCCACTCTCATGCAATCGTCTTTGTTCTCCTCACAAGCTGCGCTGCCCTGCAGGCCCCTTTTGCGCTACTCTAGACCATGGTGGTGTCCTCCACCTTTTCCACCAGATGGCGCCCTTTCCTCCAGCATGCTTGGTAGATGGCGGCTTCCCCACTCTACAGCCCATCACCTCCCCTTCTATTCCTGGGCGACAAAAAGCCTTGCCAGCGCTGTTCATCCCATCAGTTGCATGGCTTTAAAAATTAAAGCTTACCAAAAAAAAAAACAATTCCCCTTTTGTGGGGCATTCCCATCGCATTGGGCTCGAGTATAGCATACTCCTCCGCTCTATGTACAGCTTCCCGCATGGCTCCTTGCCATAGGTTCAAACTAGTCGCATCCATAACCTTCGACCATACAGATTCTCAATTTCAAGCACAAAGCATCACCAATTTGACCGTGTCATTTCCATCACTCAATAGTCGAGCACGTCTTCTTCGAGTATAAAACGGACCTCAATAATCTCGAACCACTAGTAATTTCAAGAAAATATCTTGCTCACTCCTACATCACAAATAAGAGGCGTTCAAAAAAACCTTTACTCATAGATCATATACATCAAACCAAAGCCTCATCACCATAGTTGCAATGAGATTCAATGCCCACCAAATTGATAGTACTCCTGAAAAATCAACCAAAAGCTTAAGTGCCTTGGCAACAGGGCCATAATTACCACATAAATTAAAAAAAAGCATTGCCAGGTTTGATACCCTGTCAAGTAGAATGTCCTGCAAACATCTCGACCAAAATTCCATATCATAAACCTCATAGCACCTGTATCCAGCATCCCTAGTCTTGTTCACAATCTCAGGATATGAACATTTTGCTCCTGTCACCTCTGATAGCAAAAACACTTGCAGTTTCTTCTAGAGAGTCCTCCATCCCTATGCACCTGTCTCCTAACTCCATTAAATACTTGCTCAATGTCCTTGACATTTGCCTGCAAACTACCATGCCTGGGCTTCTTGCACTTCCATACGCCAACCATCTTCAATTGTACCATCATTGCCCAACCCCTGATTGAGCATTCATGCTCAACCATAGAATTATTTAGATAAGAGATGATTACATATTAAAAAACTGATACTTAGTATGTACATAAGCAGTAGATAGATAGAGAGAGAGATTTTATAGTTGTAAAATTCCCTTGAATTAAATGGAAAGCTGTAGGCTCTCCCAGCTATGATGCAAACTCTGCCAGGATCGAATACACGGTATTGAGCACAGCCATGCGTCCATAGTATATGCATAATCTACCATTTTTTTGCACTTGTGAACCCCAAAAACAAGCCTGTCGTGTAGCTTGGCATCGCATCGATCTTCAACAACCTATATCCATATGCATGCTTGATACCCAAAATGAGCGTATACACCCACATTTGAAGCAATTGCATCACCTGAAATCATTCCTCCCTTTGCTAGATGACTCTCCATAACATAATCTACGTCCAAAGAGCTTTGCAAACGGTGCAAAACTGCTTGTAAAGCAACCTTCAAAAGTATATCTATCAACAACATGGAACCAACCTTCGAAACCCTATCATCTCGAAGAAAAAGAGAGGGTTGCCCAACTCCGTGGTCCACACAAGGCATCTCTATACCTGTCTCTTGTTGCTCTGTGACCACCTCATCTACATGCAATATAATATCGTAAATATCATACCTTGAGGAAGTGGAGTCCGTCTCCCACGTTCTATCTCCATGGAAAGAGCTGCCGCCACTCGACTCATGCTCTTCCCCTTTCTCACAATATGGAATCTCGTCCATAACTACTGCTTTAATCTTATCAACAAATCTCACTTGTCGTCCATGAGCACACTCCCCAGGGATTTGACCATCAATAACTAAATCTGCCAGCATATTTCCCTGACTTGGAACCATCAGCACCTCTTCAACCACTGCATCTTTCTTGTCTGGCATCCGAGGCATAGGAATAACCCTGTCTCTCTACAACCATAATATCTTTGGCTCTTCTTGCATATGCAAACCCTCTAGCATAGGCTGTGCTTTTATCTTCTTTGCTTCAACTGAGTCTGACACTATCGGGCTGGACCATCCTTGCCTCGCTTGACATTTCTTCAAGAGCTTCTTTGTGCAACCTTCTGCAAAGTCCACTAGCTCCGCATATGACACCGGTCCATCGACTTCAACTTTATCACAAACATCCACATGCAAGCACTAAAATCAGTATTCTTTGCAGCAATTACCTTTATGAGTTTTTTCTCCATAGCGCTTCGAAATCCCACACAAACGCTTGAAAGTGACCAGCCAGGCTTTGCTTTAGCTCATTCAACCTTCACTTCACTTCGCTCAATTGCGCGACGTTGGTCGCATATTTGCTTCGGAATGCCACTTCTAAGGTGTTCCAATCCAGCTTTTCGTCAACCTGCAATCCATCATACCATGTCTTGGCCTTTCCACAAATTAGCAGTGGGAATGCCTAAGCCACTCCCCTTCTTTCGACAAGCCACTCTCCCAGCAGAAATAGACCATAGTCCTGCAGCCACACTTCTGCATCTTCAACACCTGTAAAAGTCAGAAAACCCGACGACATCTTTCTTAGCAGCACTTGCTCTTTGAAATTAGTATCACCCCAACACTGTCTTCGACTTCACCGAGAAGCAAGCAATAGCTCCTCCGTGGGGGCACCACTGATGGAAAGGGGGAAGGGGGAACAAACCCAGCACACTCCAAGCTTCTATAGCCCAGGGATTCACACACACAAGCACACTTTTTGCAGACATTCACTGCAGAGCTCGCCTTCAAGATTTCTCAGTTGTACACATGCACACATAAACACCTCGACATAACCAGCTTGACAGTACACCATCATACACAACCATTCCAACACCAAATAAGAAAGCACACAATACCTAGGAGGCGACACAAGCCTCGACCACACACAAAATAGCTCAATCTTTCACTCCCTCCCTCTCTGCACACACACATACACAAAACCCGGAGCCAAAGAAACCACGGGCGTGGGGCACGAGATAAGACGAGGGAACAAATTTACACCAAAGATTCCAACCAAACCATAATGATTGCATAACACAGATTTACACCAAAGATTCCAACAAAACCATAATGATTGCATAACACAGATTTGGGTTACGATGGCGGTGTTAAAAAACTTCAAAAACTCTAATCTCCTCCCTTTGCCGCCTCCTGGCTGCCCTTGGTTTTCCTACGGAATTCCCTGTTCGGGCAACACTTTGGCGACCTTTTCCATGCTATGTGACTGTCCTCTTGAGACGCACTCCTTATAAGCAGAGGCACCTCGTGGCTTCCAACCCCTCGAAAACTGCAGCTCTGCACCAACCTTTCAACTGGCTCGGCCTGCCCTCTCCCTTTACGACATGGCGGCTATGTGTCTTCACCAACTGCAGACCCACAAAAGACCCTCACGATAGCCTCTCGGCCCTGCTCACCTCAAAGCGGCCCTTGTGGCTGCGTCTTTTCAACCTTGAAGACTTTGATCACTTCTCTACTCCCTTTTGCTGCCCACACTACACCGTGGCTGCCCCTTGAACTCCTTCAGGTCGGTGCCCCTCCAATTATATTCAAGCCCTCGGCAACTCTCTACATGGCTTCCTTCACTGCAGCATGAGGCCCCTTCTTGCAGGTAGCCCCCCCGACATCTTCAACTGGCTTCTCCTCCTTGATTCAATTGGCAGTCCTCAGCCTTATTAATGCAAGCTCCCCCCTGCTGGCTCTCCTCCTTGGCCTCCTTTCCCGGCTACTGCATGTCACACACCGCCATGCTCACCTTCTCATCACCCCCGCCATGGCCATCCCTAGATAGTGCTATTGAGCCGCCCCTTTTGCCTCCCCCAAGCCCTTCCAATCCTTCTCTTTCATGAAGCTAGCAGACCCGTTATCTGCCACTCCACCTGGCCGCCACGCTCCCACTCTCATGCAACCCTCTTTGTTCTCCTCACAAGCTGCGCTGCCCTACAGCCCCCTTTTGTGCTACTCCAGACCATGGTGGTGTCCTCCTCCTTTTACACCAGATGGCCCCCTTTCCTCCAGCATGCTCGGCAGATGGCGAATCCCCCACTCTGCAGCCCATCACTTCCCCTTCTATTCCTGGGCGACAATAAGCCTTGCCAGCGCTGTTCATAGCATCAGCTGCATTGCTTTAAAAATTAAGGAAAATTACCAAAATACACCTCAAATTTTAAAAATTCCCAGAATACCTTTGTATCTATTTTGGTTGGAATGTTCAAGATTTTCTAATCTTCATTCGTTTTTGACAATTGAGATCCGTTTTTGAGTGCTCAGCATGTAATTTGTACCATCGCAAAAAAGGCAATTATGTCTAAATATAATGAAGCAATTCATCTCCAAAGCCTACGTAACCAACTCAAATTGTAGTTTTAGCATCTTGTACGATAGACAATCACTCTTCTTGTGAACACCTACAAAAAAATTATTTTTCTAGAAATTTAGTCTCACAACCAGGGGTATTTTGGGAATTTTGGAAAATTTGAAGGGCATTTTGGGAATTTATGACAAAATATCGGGGACATTTTGGGAATTTTTTGAATTTGAGGGGTATTTTGGGAATTTCCTCAAATTAGAGGGGTATTTTGGTAATTTCCCCTAAAAATTAAAGCTTACCAAAAAAATATATATATATCCCCTTTTGTGCGGCATTCCCACCGCATTGGGCTCGAGTATAGCATAATCCTCTGCTCTATGTAATGCTTCCCACATGGCTCCTTGCCATAGGTTCAAACTAGTCGCATACATCACCTTCGATCGTAAAGATTATCAAGTTCGAGCACAAAGCATCGGCCAAGCACCAATTTGACCATGTCATTTCCATCACTCAATAGTCGGCCACAAAGTGTGAGCACGTCTTCTTTGAGTATAAAAAGGACCTCAATAATCTCGAACCACTAGTAATTTCAAGAAAATATCTTGCTCACTGCTACATCACAAATAAGAGGCGTCCGAAAAAACCTTTACTCATAGATCATATACATCAAACCAAAGCCTCATCGCTATAGTTGCAATGAGATTCAATGCCCACCAAATTGATAGTACTCCTGAAAAATCAACCAAAAGCTTAAGTGCCTTGGCAAGAGAGCCATAATTACCACACATAAATTAAAAAAAAGCATTGCCAGGTTTGATACCCTGTCAAGTAGAATGTCCTGCAAACATCTCGACCAAAATTCTGTATCGTAAACCTCATAGCACCTGTATCCATCATCCCTAGTCTTGTTCACAATCTCGAGATATGAACATTTTCTCATGTCACCTGTGATAGCAAAAACACTTGTAGTTTCTACTAGAGAGTGCTCCATCCCTATGTACCTATCTCCTAACTCCATTAAATACTTGCACAATGTCCTTGTCATTTGCCTGCAAACTGCCATGCCTAGGCTCCTTGCACTTCCATAGGCCGACCATCTTCAGTTATACCAGTGTGTCCCGGGCTTCATCAAATCCGTCTAGCCACTCTCCAATGTAAACTAGGGACTCTGATACCAGGCAACCTTCTACCATGCTACCCTCCGGAGGTGCCTTCGGACGCACATATCCTTACAACGTTTTAATGAAATATTCTAAAAAGAACATCCATCTGGAATGTACTGTGCCAGCTATTTCCACCTCTTCAACTATGTGAACAAGAAGATGCACCTAAATGGTTAGCATGGTAGTAGGAAAGTGTTTCTCAAACATGCACACAACCTCCGCAGCGTTTAGTTTGACGAATGGTATGGAGTCTACATTGATCTCCTTTTGTGAGATCCATTGCACCAACTTCGCAAGTTTGTAGATTGTGTTACAGACGTCAGGAGAAACATCCCTCAATGGCCACCGGTAAAATAAATTGCAAAACACGTATAGCAATGATATTATAGTCCACACACGAATTTGTTACACAATTTCCACTATGATATATTCAACTTCAAACATACCTGACACATTTTATGCCAGTCATGTGACTTCAAACCGGTAAGCTTTCCTTCTTTAGTGAAACATGTTCTGAGCGAGTGCATTACGCCAATGGGGGTCCACAAAGATCGAATGGTCTCTTTTACTTTGTGTTCTTGGGCTCTTGTCAAAATCCATGGCACTTTAGGGAGTTTTCTCCATCCATCGGATATTGTCTGCGGCCAACATTGCTCCATACAATCCACATTTCTAAGGTCAACCCTGGCTCCCAAAGTCTTTCTTGCCGGTAAGATGATCCCACATCAAATTACCACATTCTTACATATGTGCATTGGATCGAGCAAGTGATTGATCATGAGTCTGGGCTAATATGGTAAGTCGTACCATAGAGAGAGTCTCTTCATCCCTGGGGGAAAACTGTCATCACACATCTCCTTTTGCTCTAACCATGCTTGTGCAGATACCCTCGGTGGCTGTCTTCCCAAAAAGTCGTCGTGTAACACATGATTCTCTGGAACACACGCTTGATGACCTTCGTATAAGATAATTTGCTTCTTCAATGAGGACGCCCGACGTGCATTAAATCTAGGTCCACATGTGACACATGCTCTGTATCCGCTGTTTGAAGCAGTGCATGCATACACATAATAATAGATAAGCTTCGGGAAAACCAAGATTTACAGTGTTTGAGTTTGAGTGTAAATCACCTGAGCATTCTGTTAGTCCGGGATAGGCATGCATGGTCCACATTAGAATACCTTTGATCAAAGCATTCCTTCGACCTGTGTGTGGGCTCATATCCACCACTTCTATGTCAATCCACAATTGTTGTAGCTCTTCCAATAGTGGACGAAGATACACATCCGTATTCTTCACTCTATACCGCCCCAACAAAATCAAGCTTAGCCACAGGTACCCCTTCTTGGTAGTCAACCACAGGGGAATGTTGTAGTTGACAATGACAATGGGCCATACAGTGTAAGATGTTGATCTTTAACCAACTGGATTTACGCCATCCATAGCCAGGCATATGTACAAATTTTGAGCTTCCCTTGCAAAATCCGGCCATGTATCGTCTATATGTTTCCAAGTTGTGCAATCTGCAGGAATCCGAGCACACCATTCGAAGATCTATTCTCCTTGTGCCATAATGCTAAGGCGGCCACGGACTTTACATTCAAAGAAATGCTTGATGCGAGGAAGCAGAGGAAAATGTTGCAAAACCTTTTGTAGAATTTTTGTTCCGTAGAGATCTACTCGATATCTCTCGAAATCACATTTCGGACACTTCTCCATGTCTATGTATTCCCCTCTGAAAAGAATGCAGTCGTTAGGACATGCGTGAATCGAATTATAATCCATCCCCAAGTTTTGCAAGATCTTTCTTGCTTCCTTTCTGGAATCTGACATCACATTATCAGCTGGCAATATGTGCTCTTTGATCAGTCTAGAACCATATATTGATTATTGATAATGACAATATAACAAAAGGACAATGCTATGACAATGGACATGAAAAAGATAATAGAATTTATTCTTCCAATTTTATTAGTACAATCGATCTTGTAGGAGACTGGACGAGCCCCTAGACCATGAGAGAATAGACCTATACCTGCCACCATCCAACATAGATATCCAATTAGAACTTGGGCTACCTCTTATGGGAAGACATCTTTATTGATCAATGCCTATATTTATGGGTAGAGAAATCTACACACCCATGTCTACATGATAGTGCATATAGTGGACAAAACCCCTTTCCCTCTTCTCTAGCTATAGCAATTCACGGCATCTTACATCTTTCACGACAGGTCTTTGTTCGAGGGATTACGTAGCACATTACATGTTGGCCTCCAATTTGAGTATCATGTTGTTGAAAGCTTTCCAGCTTAAGATCGCATCTGTAGTGAGGAAGAGATCAGGGATCGATCACCGTTTGTCTAACTCTATTTTTTTTTTTGTAATCTCGAAGGTAGACTTTAATATAAAAACTAAATCCAAAATCTAATTTTAAATCTAACCTAATTGAACATATGGTGATTCTGAACTAATTGAACATGGTTAGTGGGTGAGTTAATAGGTGTCAGATTTTGATGGGAATATACTTATTGTTGTGTAACTAGTGTTTGCTCTTTGGGCATAGCTTGCAGTGACATGCCCTAAAATCTAACATAAATCTAATCTAATCTTAAATTGAACATAATTCTAGATCTAATCTAATCTTAAACTCAACATAAACCTAAATCTAATCGATCTAATCGATCTAATCGATCTAATCTTAAATCTAACCTAAATCTAAGCGTAAACTAACTTAAATCTAAATCTAATTTAATCTTAAACTCAACATAAACCTAAATCTAATCCAATCTTAAATCCTAATCCTAAATGTAATCTAACTTAAATTTAACCTAGCTAATCTTAAATATTGCCCTAGTTTTAAATCTAATTTAAATCTTAACGTAATCTTCAGTCTAAACTAATTTTAAATTTAGCATAAATTTTAAATATAATATAAATGTAATCTAACTTTATCTTAGATCTTAATCTAACCTAATTTTGATTAAATGTAACTTTAAATTTGACCTAACCCTAAATCTTAATATAACATTTCATTTTATATTTTCTCTACTTTTTTTATCTATCTCTCTCTCTCTCTCTCTCTCTCTCTCTCTTTGTTTTTTCCCCTTACCTCTCTCTTTTCTTCTTCTTCTTCTCTCTCTATCTCTCTCTCTTTGTTCTCTCCTCTCTCTCTCTCTCTCATTCTCTCTCTTTACTTTATCTCTCTCTCCCATTCTCTCTCTTTACTCTCTCTCTCTCTCTCTCTCTCTCTCTCTCTCTCTCTCTTTTCCTTCTCAATGTGTGTATGTATGCATTCTTTGTTTATGCACGTGTTTTGCATTTATGCTTGTGTGTACTCTCTCTCTCTCTCTCTCTCTCTCTCTCTCTCTCTCTCTTTTAAAGACACAATGTGTGTGTGTGTGTGTGTGTGAGAGAGAGAGAGAGAGAGAGGGAGAGAGAGAGAAAGAGGGGAAGGGAACACGAGAGAGAGGAGAGGGAAGCAGAATACCTAGCTCTCCTTCCTCTCTTTGTGTGTTTGAGTGTGTGTGTGTGTGTGTGTGTGTGGAAGAAAGAGAGAGAGAGAGAGAGAGAGAGGGAGAGCACGTTTACCTCTTTTGCTTGAGCGTCAAAACTGAGATATGGGATGTGAGTTTCTGGCGCTCTCGGTTTATTTTTCACCCCTGTCGGCGTCGCTATGCAACAAATAACATAGTGACGCTCATAGCGACACTGATAGCGACGCCCGTGGATTTTCACTTTTGAGCATCGCATTGTGAGTGTCGCTAATGTGAGGTACCTCTTGTAGTGTAAGGCCATTCTATTTTATCCTTACGGCAATTGAAGAGCACTAAGGGAGGATTCCCACAGTTTGTGATCGCAGTAGAAGGCCAAGGGCTATATAAAGGGTGGTAGGGAGGAGGGTTCTCCAATGCAGTTCACACTGTCCTTTCATATAGACTCATGACCAGAAGCATAGTGCTCCTTAGTACATAACCATATCCAAAAAGCCTTGCTACTTTCAGTTCTTGAGAGTCATCAACTCTCTAAATACAATTGGGTCCACTAAGTCAACTCATGTCAAAGGAAACCACAACAAGTTCTACCCAAAGTGGAAGATATCATGTCTAAATTTTCTTCATCAAAGGATGATGACACTTATTACAATGAGGAGATTCTCTAGCAGCACCATGTGAACAATGTTGTAGTTTCACAAATTTAATTCCCTATGGGCTGACAAAACAAGAGATCAATGGCAATCCACATTACCCCAACGTGGTGACAATTCTAGGACTCGATAGATGCGTATAAGAAGATTTAGATTGGGCATTCAAGGACTGAATGGATTTTTATATGAAGGTTTATTTCAACAATACACATTTAGTTAGTTGGGAGCTCACCAAAAGAATCTGCTGGCAATTTAAGATTTAGATGCAAAGACAACATAGACGATGATACAAATTTGTACACTCCGTCTAGTTTTCTTTACTCCCAACAATTGTACGAGGTCATGACTCGGTATGGGTGGTCGTAGAATGGTTGACTAAACTATGTATGTTTATTCCAACCAAGTCAATAATTAAGATTCCAAATTTAGCTAAGTTATTTCTTGACAATTTGTATAGGATGTATGGATTTCCAAGTAATACTATGAGTGATTGTGATCCCAAATTTAACAGTCATTTTTGGAGGGATGTGTTTAAACAATTGGGTACACAGCTCCACCTAAGTACAATAAATCGTGAGACTCAAATAGTCAATGAAGTGCTAGAGGATATGCTACAAGCAAACGTCAGCAAGAAGCAATCAGATTGGGAAGAGTATCTACCTATTCTTGACTTTGCTTACAACAATGCTAAGCATGTAACGACTAAATTTAGTCCTTTCATGCTAATGTACGGTTTTCAACTTGAGTCACCAGTTACGGTGGGGTTGGCAACTAAAAAGCTCCAACAGGTCAAGGATTTTATCAAGATCATATCAGTATGTTGAAACGTGCTCGTTAAAATGCTCGACAAGAGCAGGATTGGTATAAGAAGTACACTGATGAGAATCGTCGACAAGTTACCTTCATGGAAGGGGAAGAGGTATTTTTGTGTGTGTGAGAGCATTCTGAAAGTCTGAAGACTCGGCCAATACCTAAATTATCTTCGAGATATTATAGGCCTTTCAAGATACTCAAGCGAACTAGTGACAAGCCTACAAACTCTCGTGACTTGCACACTCGTATTCATCCGGTATTGCATGTAAATTCTTTACGTAAACGCTTGCATGGGGGTAACAATGTCACTAGAACAACAAATTCTGGTTGATTCCGTTGAACCTCCTATCGAACCGCATCAACCTGAGTGAATCTTAGACTATATTTATGATTTACGTATGCGCCATCATATATGTCGATAAGTTTTAGTCAAGTGGAAAGATCGACCTGAAAAGGGTGTCACTTGGAAAAACATTAGTGTTCTTAAGAAGAAGTTTTTCACTTTTGTTTTCGAGGAAAAAAACACTATTCCAAGTGGGGAGTAACACCATGCCAAGGGCAACCCTTGGGGGTCATGGACCTGCACTACGGGTGATTGCTGCTAAGCTGGGCAAGGAACCCTAGGCCAAGGCCTATATAAAGGGTGATAGGGAGGAAGGTTCTCCAATGCAGTTCCCAGGGTCCTTTCATATAGAGTCATGACCAGAAGTATAATGCTCCTTAGTACATAACCATATCCAAAAAGCCTTGCTGCTTTTATTTCTTGAGAGTCATCAACTCTCTAAATACAATTGGGTCCACTAAGTCAACTCATGTCAAAGACAACCACAACAAGTTCTACCCAAAGTGGAAGATAGCATGTCCAACTTTTCTTCATCGAAGGATAATGACACTTATTACAACGAGGAGATTTCTCACTAGTAGCACCATGTGAACAATGTTGTAGTTGCACAAATTCAATTCCCTATGGGTTGGCAAAACAACACATCAATGGCAATCCACATGACCCCAATGTGGTGACAATTTCCCTCATTTAGCATATTTCTAAGAAAATATTGGCATGCACTACTAGTGTGTTACACATGTTGTTGGTGGATTGTTGCCAGGTTGTGATGCTTAATTTCTCCCCAAATTGACCAACTTCATGTGCCTTGCTTTGGAATCTGTAGAGACCTTAGACTGGTGCATTATGTCTTTTAATGTGCCATTCTCGAACAGTCATCATAGACTTCCAGCTATGCATTTCAAAAGTAGAACTTTCACATTTCACAAAAAAGAGGCAATTGCTTTATTGTAAAAGATCCATTCAAATTGGCTTGGGCTTGAAGACGTTAACTTTGAAGTTTTTCTCTCCAACAAAAAATCCAACTAGAATGGCTAAGTGAAGGCTAGATTTGGCATTTTAGGACTCGATGGATGCGTATAAGAAGATTTAGATTGGGCATTCAAGGACTGAATGGATGTTTATATGAAGATTTATTTCAACAATACACATTTAGTTAGTTGGGAGCTCACCAAAAGAACCTGTTGGCAATTTAAGATTCAGATGCAAAGCCAACATAGATGATGATACAAATTTGTACACTCTGTCTAGTTTTCTTTACCCCCAAATGATGACCTTTTTTTTCCCCTTATAGATGCATCTGTTTATGGAAGACATCGTGATTTTATCACTTGTCTCCTTAGTGCACAAATTCTTGTAATGCCTAGGGGGACCTCCATACCCTAGCTATTAGAGACCTAATCCACCAATAGAAAATAATTTAGGCTTGTCAATAACAAAAGTAGCAAAAATGGATAAAATATGGAAAAATCCATTGCTCGAGGCTAAGTCAGTGCAATGTTTGGGAAAAGTGTCTCTTAACTTAGCCTTGAGCCAGTTATAAATTGAAGACACCCAGTTGAGAGCACACTGAAAAAGAAAAAATCTACTTAAATTTCGTAAGCAAATAGTGTAATATATAGCCAAAATTATAGTTTAATTTGTAAAGTTATCGTTTAAGGATTGGCTTAGAGCGATTTGTGTATACTTTGGGTTTTCTCATAACAGTAGTTTCTAGCCTTTAGAAATAGTAGCCGGCAAGTGTCTCAGAGCGAGTAATGAATTCAGGACGTGTAAAAACGGTAGCTCTTGCGTGCAGGACTCAGCAAAAAAAAATAACCGCGAGTTGCTGCAAAGACGCAGCGGCAGGATGGCACTAGCGCACTATATAAACGCAATGCGCCCAGAGGAAATGAAGAAGGTGCGCACGAGAGAGAGAGAGAGAGAGAGAGATGGCTGGTGCTGCCCCCATATATGTTTTGCTAATGGCTGTGATGATGGTCGCACTGCGCGACGTGCAGGCGAAGGACAAGGACGACGGCCCGCCGAAGCCACCGGATGTCTCTACTCCCCATAAGCCTGGCTCTCCACCGCCTCCACCGTTTTCTTCTCCCGCTCCGCCTAGCATGCCCCCACCTGACTCTCTTAGTTCTCCTCCTCCTTCCTCTCCACCCCCTCCGTCTGGCTCTCCTCCGCCTCCACCTTCCTCTCCTCCCCCTCCGCCTAGCTCACCTCCACCTCCTCCTTCATCTCCTCCGCCTCCCCTTTCCTCTCCCCCACCTCCGCCTTCCACTCCCCCTCCACCTCCTCCGTCCTCTCCTACCCCTAGTTCTCCACCACCTTCGCCTTCCTCTCCTCCGGTTCCTCAGCCTGGCTTGCCTCCGCCTTTGCCGTCCGCTCCTCCCCTTCCGCCTGGCATGCCCGCCACTCCCCCCGCCGTCAAGTGCGACCCCCTCCTCAACCTTCTCCCCGCCTGCTTGGCCGCCCAGAACACCATCCCCTTCGTCGCCCCTTTCTTCGTCTCCGCCTGCTGCCCTGTCCTCTCTGCTCTCAACATCGCCACCTTGGGAATGTCCGGCAACGTCCTTTGCGTCTGCATTCAGCTGTATATCCCGAACCTCACCTCCTCTACCTGCGGTCCCCTCATTAACATTAACCTCGCTCGCCTCATCGTTGGCCCCAACGGAAACTGCAAATCGTAATTTCTCCTTCTCTCGCTGTATTGTGTGTGTCGGAAGCAATAGTCAATATGAAGGTTTTATCACCCGCGTGATAGGCTGCAATCAGAGCTGGACGCACGTCTTGAGTTCAAACCTCTCTTCCCTTTGTTTCTGACGTCTGACACCCTCTGACCCTCATATTTTGTGTGCTGCACAGGGTGTAGCTGTTGCAGGAGGCTTGGAGCTTGCAATCAGATGCGCTGGCCGGAGACCCACAGCACTAAAGGGCACATGAGATTTTTTGAAGCTCAAGCGGTGGGATCCACGGCAGCGAAGTCAAGACGCACGTAATCGTAGGATGTTGGGGTAAACTAGGACACGAAAAGATAAACTTGGACAAGCAACAGGGGCTGTCCAAGTTTATTTATCATTATTTGGTTTACCCATTTGTCAACTTCCCCGTCGTGGGTGTAGCGGTTAGAGCATTGGGCTCCATGGTAGTGGCGAGGGTTCGAGTCCTCAACCTACAATCAGTGCCCATTTTTCTTCGCCATCCATCCGCCTCGAGATTCCCCATTTGGACCCCGACCGCGGATCCCATCTCTTTTCTCGCGTGCCCTTTAGTGCTGAGAGCCGGCCACCTGATTGACCTGCTTTTTCCAATCCCATCGGTTGCCTTAATAAAAAGACTCCTTCGATTAATCTTGTTGTAAGGATTTGCAGTGTAATAATAGTGAGCTTGTTTCTAGGTTTATCACCGGCTCAATCGTCTCTCTCTCTCTCTCTCTCTCTCTCTCTCTCTCTCTAATCATTTGCTTCATGAAAAACTAGACGTAAAATATATAAATTGCAAATCTGCCTTAGGTGAGAGTTTTTCTAACAAGTCAATGATATATATGCAATTTCAATTTAGAAAATTTTAGATATTTAATATGACGGTCACAAAAATGTCCATACGACTATATAACAACACTATTATTCGATAGAAGAGAGAGAGTGAGAGACACATTCACATCACCAAATTAGTAAAAATTTTGAAACCCTCTAAAGCATTACTTTTGAAACATTGAGCAATTTCACTATCATAATGGATTTGTGTGTGTGCGTGTGTGTGTGTGTGTGTGTGTGTGTGTGTGTGTGTGTGTGTGAGAGAGAGAGAGAGAGAGAGAGAGAGAGGGAGGTGAGGATTGAATGAGGAAGAGAAAAGCATGACCTCAAATGGGGTCGCATTAGGAGGACGAGTACAACTGGCCACCATCGACGGCCTCTCTCTCTCTCTCTCTCTCTCTCTCTCTCTCTCTCTCTCCCTTTTTATCACGTGCACAGGGGCTTCTCTCTAGTTTGGAGTTCAGTCTTTATGTCCCAGATTTTGACGTGTAAAGGGTTCCCCCTTCCGCCATATTATGTTAGTTTAGATTTTAAGAGCACCCCAATTTACTAAAGGAGCTGACTTTGGACGTCAACATGGTGGCGTGCCATATATACATCTATATCTAAAGGGGCTTCTTGGGTAAGGCACACCTACTATGAAATGACCTTAGAGTGTTCATTAGATGGTTTCAAGAGCACCTCATTCTCCTAGAGGAACTCACCTTCAATGTTAACATGGTGGTATGTCATCAAAACTTATGTATGCAGGGGTGATTAGACGGTTTCAAGAGCACCTCATTCTCCTAGAGGAACTTACCTTCAATGTGACATGGTGGTGTGTCATCAAAACTTATTTCTAAAGGGACATTATAAAGAGTTGCACATCGAAAATCCATTATGATGTAAAGCTCTCTACCTTGGAGCAATGGAATAAGACTTACTACCCAAACATAAGGGTCCCTCTCATACAGCCTTGGCCATTCACTCTTGGCCGGACATTGGTCATAGTATGCCCACACAGAGGATGGGTCGGCCTACACACCCATGTGGTCATCCGGACTCCTCAAACACTGTGTGGACTCCAATTGTGAACTTTGCATATAGGGGTGGAATCCTAATGCTATGGATGACATGGTTCTGTCTCCATCTGAAGTGAGACAATTGGCCATTAGCATTAGGATTACTGAACATTGGCCATGCCTTTGATGTGTTGGGCTACACACTCCTATGGCTATCTCAAATCCTCAAACCTTGTGTAGACTCCACCCTCGAACTCTCCATACACACTATGCTCCATGATCTTGATGCTACAGCTAACGTGATAGACTTCTAGGACATGGGAGTCCTTTGGGTATTTATGTTGACAATATAGAGCAAGTCTTGGAGAGGTCTAAGCCGCTCTTAATTTGAGCCTAAACGAGGTAGTCTATGACAAAGTACACTATACAATACTTAATTAAGAGTTAGATTTTGAAATAATGATGAACATGCAATTATTTTGTCTTACTTGCAGCTATGTAAGTCTTTTCATAACTATGCTAAAATTTTGTTAGCTACGTTAATAACACATTATTGATAGTTGTTACTCGTGTGACCACATCCCAACAAATCTCAAAATAATATCAAGCTAGGGGTGTGAGGATGGGGAGGGTGTACACGGATATTCGAAAATCATCTTGACTCACCCCATGCTCTAGAATTGAGGCTTGAAGATTATCTTATTCTAACAAACATGTATATTATTGGATTGGAAGGTAAAGGGAGACAAGATTATCCTCCAATTCTAAAAAACATATGCAATCATGGATTGCAGGTAGAGGAAGAGGGGTACTGGGGAAAACCTTCAGAGATGATGTCACGAAGTGCTCTGCATGTCACGAAGTGCACTTGGACATCTTGCTTATGTAGCGAATAGAGCACTTGGACAAAAGGTGGTTTGGTGTCTCCGAGAGTTCAACAACCGAAGAACTAGTCCACCTAATGTGTTGTTATTTCGTAACTACTAAACTCGCATTCTTAAACATGTCTATGAGATAATTCCACCACCTTCACCTATGTGTTGAAGTTCCATTGAGAGGAGGAGCTTATATCCTTCTAAGAGTCTACTTAATGTGTTGTTATTGCTTAACTACTCAACTCACATTCTTAAGCATGTCTACGAGATAAGGCCACCACCTTTACCTAGGTGTTGAAGTGCCATTGACAGGAGCTTATATACTTCTACTTTAGGCTTTTGGAGAGAGAGAGAGAGAGAGAGAGAGAGAGAGAGACTCTTTAAAAGGAGGAATCTCAAATCTCGAGCGAGATTTTTCAAGCAATCCCTAAAACGAGCAAGAGTGGCCAAGGCACACTATACAAAACAAAAACCAAACAAGATTTTTTAGGTGACTTCAAGCACCAAAAAGGAAAAAAAACAAGATTACACCTAATTTAATGGTAAAACGATCACAAAATTTTGACAAAAAAAGCCCCTTAAATAAGGGTTTGGTAGAATGTTTTCTTTGATGGGCTAGAATAATTGGAACCCATACAATGGTATGTTGATATTCCTCTTGTGGATATAACTCTCCTATATATTCCTACCTCCCTACATGTGGGACCAAGAGACTTACACTAAAAGAGTAAGGTTGTTGCCACTCGAACAAATCTCATGAATAAGGAGAGTCTGGGAGCTTGAGCTTCTCTTCACTTTTCCTTCTTCTTCTTCTCCTCTCTCTTGCTCTACCTCAAGTTATTGTGGGTTGATGCACGATATCTTATATATCTATGTTAAAATGAGAGGATATGTTGCGATGTGGCACCAACGCCCTCCAAGAGGTGCACCCAGCTCTCGACAGCCACATAGAGGTGGAATTGAGTGAGCAGCCAACGTGGAATTCAGTGGGCAGTGCTTGGGCAGCGATCGTGTCAAACTGTGGGCAAGAAGACCACTACCTCAACACTCACAAATGGCTTGCCACTTGGGCATTGGCATACATTGGCAAGCTTTCTTGAGGTAATCTTTCTTAAATTACGGGCGTGCACATGGTAGTCAAGAGCAAACCCCTGCAGCCCAAGAGCTCGGATGCTTCAAATTCCTCCAACTCCCTTTGCTCCCTTTAGGATCTCCTCAAGCGATTGATGCTCCAACCCATGGCTTGCAAACGCTCAAGCCACTCAAGTTATAAGGAATGCAACCTAACACAACTTTCTCCATGTTGCTTTTTTCTTAGATGCGGCCAATAAAGACTGCCACAATGCCCAAGACGTCCACGATGAATATGGCCAGCACTACAAAAAGCGGGCCAACAATCACATTGTCGCCATGGCCATTATCTGAGCCGTTCAGCTCAGTGCCATGGAAGCTATTGGCAGTCGATGGCGGCAGGTGCGTCAAGTTAGCAATGGCCGCTTGCCAAGTCTATTGATTGCTTGTCAAGTTAGCAATGGCCCTGAGCCTGATTACTAAAAAGTGTGTGTGTGTGTGTGATAGAGCCCGCAGTTCCACCTATGCCCTCAGCCAAGTCGACAGCAAGCAATTAGGAGAGAGTGGAAGTGATCAAGCCTGTAGTTTCGCCTAAGTCCTTAGCCAGCTCCCTTTCTCTAACAACATCGTGGGTTGTACTACTAATGGAACTGCTCAGCTAGGTCGACAGCAACTAGGTCATGACCCATCACGCTCCTTGATCAGTGCCCACTCTCACGAAACCAAGATCATCTCTGAATGATCCTCACAAAACCCAATGAGAGAGACCAAATGTCTATGTCGAAGCTTCGACAAAAGCTCGATCTCTGTTTGAAACTCAGTTACACCTTGCTCTCAGGTAGGGTTCCCTCTCTTCACTGCAACACTGGTCCCATCCTCCAATACCCCCTTGTAAACCTTCCCAAAACCTCCTACTCCGACCACACGCCCTTCATCAAAATTGCTCGTCATCTCCAAGATCTCAGAGAAGGTGAACTATTTGCAGTCGTTGGATGGCACAGATGAGACATAGCTGCCCATGCCACTCTTTCGAGAAGCTGTCGAAAGCTTGCTTACAATAGAGTGTGAGTTGCCTCCATGAGAAGGAAGTGGCAGCCATTAGGGTGAACGGCCTCCACCGCTCTTCTTGCTTTTTTGGAAAAAGCATAACACGATAATGCAGAGAGCAGCTAAAGCAGCTACCGAGCCCGCAGCTCCTCCTATAATTGCCACAAACTTTTTACTTGATGTCCCTATTGAAGGAGATGAAATATCCAATGGGGGCACAGTAAGTGGAGGCGGGCGTGGCCCCTGAAGATTACGAGCAGAATCATTCATTTTGAAGATCTCCAAGCCATTCAAGATTGCATTGTAGTAAGCAGGTCGTGAGATGATGTTAGGGTGAAGCTCCACTGTGATGAAGGGCGCATCAGTCGGCTGAAATGGCATGGAAAAATCAAGAACAGAAGCAACGAACGGTCCTCCTGCTGCCCCCGCCACATCATATGGTGATGGAGTTGCTAGCTGACTGTTTATGAAGTTGTCAAAAACCCTCATGTTGCTCTTAGTGTAAAAATGAAACTGCATGTAGTAGGTGAAGTTAGGGTCGACAGAGATATTCCATGTGAGATTGAACTGCATGTTGACATCATCGTAATTTGTCATGAAGCGGGCCGACGTATACACACCTTCTGGTGCGGTGAAGTTGTCGAGAGTGCCATAAGAAATAGCATGAGGTACAGATTTGGCAACACCTTGTTGAGCTCCGAAAATGTGGGCTTCATCTATTGCTCAAAGGCGCCCAAGAGCATCATTACTCTCAACAATGGCCTGTCCGCCGACATTGAGTCGAAACATTGTCTCTAGTGCTGTCTCGGGCACTGGAAATGGAATCACAGCATCCAGATTAACTGCATTCAAGCTGTTCACATACATATCCTTAGGCATGGACAAGATCTCTATGCCATTCACCATAGCATATGCGTTTGGAGTACTGCCGGGAATGAAATTCAGTGTCAAGAAATTCTCCGTCACATTCACAGAAAACTCCTTGAATATAAAGCCAAGATTCAGCACTGACATGACATAAGATAGGCTAACATTTTGCATGAGAGTGTAGGTATCTGTTTCCACTGTCAGGATGGCATCTGAGATGTTGTATGTCAAAAAATCGAAGGGGTAGAAGTACAATCGTATCCAATGGCGGCCGGGGCTGACAAGGAAGGAGTATGTAGCCGGACTGTTGAAGATACGTGCCACTGAAAAGGGAACAGAGTCCGGAAGGTTGATGTTTTGGCTTGATGAGGATGCATTGATGTCCTTGCCTAAATTCAAGTTCAGATAAGGGTGATGCAGCGTTGGAAGCATCCCCTGCGAATCGGTCAAATTCGATGACACGCCGCAAGCTATGCGATACTCATATGAAAGGGTGACCTATTGGAGACCTTGTGGCCTAAGGGCCATAGTGTGGGAATGTACAATCTCAAGGGCCATAGGGTTCCCTATGTTCCTTTTGGAGATCCTATGATCCTTGAGCCATAGGATCTCCAAAATGAACATATGGCCCTACGGACATAGGATCACAGGGTTCCTTATGTTCCTTTTGGAGATCCTATGGTCCTCGGGCCATAGGATCTCCAAAATGAACATATGGCCCTACGGACATAGGATCACAGGGTGCTCTATGTCCCATCAAGAGACACTGTGGCCCAAGGGCCATAGGATGGCAATGTACAATCTCAAGGGCCATATGGTTCCCTATGTTCCTTCTGAAGATCCTATGGCCCTAGCGCCATAGAGTCTCCAAAAGGAACATAAGGAACCTATGGCCATAGGATCAAAAGGTGTCCTATGTTCCATCTTGAGACCTTGTGGCCCAAGGGCCATAGGGTGTATTTGTACAATCTCAAGGGCCATAGGGTTCCATATGTTTTTTTTGGAGATTCTATGGCCCTACATCCCATCTAGAGACCTTGTGGCCCAAGGGCCATAGGGTGACAATCTATAATCTGAAGGGCCATAGGATTCCCTATGTTCCCTAGGTTCACAAGGTGCCCTACGTTCCATCTGAAGACCCTATGGCCCAAGTGCCATAGGGTGGAAATATACAATCGCAAGTGCCATATGATTCCCTATGTTCCTTTTGGAGATCCTATGGCCCTAGAGCCCTAGGTGCATGGGGCTGCCATGGTGCCCGTTAATATGCACCATGGTGTACCCTATGTACGTAGGCCACCCTCAGGCCCTTGGATTCCCTCTGTCCCATCTAAAGACCTTGTGGTCCAAGGGCCATAGGGTGACAATCTAAAATCTCAAGGGCCATAGGATTCCCTATGTTCCCTAGGGTCACAAGGTGCCTTACATTCCATCTGAAACAATGAGGGCACCTTGTGGCCTTCGTGTTAGAAAATAAGGCGTAGCTAAATAGATAATTGAGTAGATTAATTAATGGAGAGAGACAGATTTACATACACGAGATTATAGAGTAGAGAGAGAGAGAGAGAGAGAGAGAGAGAGAGAGAGAGAGAGAGAGTACACACGATATACGTGGTTCACCCAATGTGGGCTACGTCCACGAGAAAGCAGCCACTCAATGGCTTTAGTACTTCAAAACAAGAAGTAATTTACAAAGGGATTATACCCTTAATGGAGCTCCCGCCTTGCTTCACTCTCACCACCTCACACTCACCTTGTTGCATCAACTTCACACTATCAAATGTGTGTAGAAATGGCGTCCTTTTATAGGCCAAAAGGGCTGCTCTCTCTTATGAGAGACAGCCATGTGTAGCCGCCCTTGTGGGAATAAGTCCAAATCGGACCCTCCAATCCGCCCATGTGTGGCCACCCTTGAGAAGACAAGTCCGCTTTTGAATTCGGCCACCGGCCATTGAATTCGGCCACCAGCTATCGGCCATTGACTTCCGACCACCGACCACCGGCCATTGACTTCCGACCACCGGCCAACCGACCGGTTGTTTTCCGACCACTTTCCGACCGCCGTCCGGCCATAATATTCCGGCGAAAGGGAATATTCCGGCGAAAAAAAAAGTCTCGGCGGCCTCCGCCCCCGAGGCCTTTAAAGTTGCCCCTGATTCTTGTCCGTGAAAATTTTGGTTTCCGGTGAGTGATTTTCCTTCACGCACGATGGCTTCTCCTCATAATGGGGGCCTTACAAATGTGCGCTTTTACCACAGAAAATTACAAGGGTAAATCAGGCTCCATACTTAACATTTCGGGCCATAGGATCTTTATGTAGAGCATAGAGCATAGAGAGCTTATTACTACCATGGAGGGAACCCTATGGCCTTCAGGCCACAGGGTGTCAATATAGAGATAACAGAGGCTCTTACTAACATAGAGGGGACCCTATGGCCTTCAGCCCACAAGGTCTCCTCAATATAGAGAAAATAGTGTTTTTTACTGGCATAGAGAGAACCCTATGGACCTGGGTCCATAGATTGCCAAAAAACTGTCATGAATGGTTTCTTTAAAACATACAGGGCACCTTGTGCCCTTAGAGTCATAAGATGTGTAGAGCATAGAGAGGTTCTTACTAGCATACAGGGGACTCTATGGCCTCAAGGCCAGAGGGTCCCAATATGGAGCATAGATCGGTTCTTACTAGCATAGAGAGACCAAATAGTGCTTTATACATGGGGCCATAAGGTGTCAAAACAATGAGGGTTTTTTCAAAAAAATGAGGGCACCTTGTGGCCTTGGGGCCATAGGATGTCAGTATAGAGCATAGAGCATAGAGCATAGAGAGCTTCTTACTATCATAGAGGGAACCCTATGGCCTTCAGGACACAGGGTGTCAACGTAGAGAAAACAGAGGTTCTTACTAGAATAGAGGGGACCCTATGGCCTTCAGCCCACAAGGTCTCCTCAATATAGAGCAATAGTGTTTTTTATTGGCATAGAGATCACCCTATGGCCCTTGGTCCATAGGTTGCCAAAAAAACCCTCATGAAGGGTTTCTTTAAAACATACAAGGCACCTTGTGCCCTTAGGGTCATAAGATGCGTAGATCATAGAGAGGTTCTTACTAGCATACATAGGACCCTATGGCCTGAACGCCATATGATCCCAATATAGAGTATAGATCGGTTCTTACTAGCATAGAGAGACCAAATAGTGCTTTATACCTGGGAGCATAATGTGCCAAAACAATGAGGGTTTTTACAAAACTATGAGGGCACCTTGTGGCCTTGGGGCCATAGGATGTCAATATAGAGCATAGAGAGCTTCTTACTATCATAGAGGGAACCCTATGGCCTTCAGGCCACAGGGTGTCAACGTAGAGAAAACAGAGGTTCTTACTAGAATAGAGGGGACCCTATGGCCTTCAGCCCACAAGGTCTCCTCAATGGCATAGAGAGAATCCTATGGCCCTGGGTCCATATGTTGCCAAAAAACCCTCATGAAGGGTTTCTTCAAAACATATAGGATGTGTAGAACATAGAGATTTACTTACTAGCATAGGGGGGACCCCATGGACTTCAGGCCATAGGGTGCCAATATAGAGCATAGATCAGTTCTTACTAACAGAGAAAGACCAAATAGTGCTTTATACATGTGGCCATAGGGTGCCAAAACAACATTGAGGGTTTTTTCGAAACAATGAGGGCACCTTGTGGCCTTGGGGCCATAGGATGTCAATATAGAGCATAGAGCATAGAGCACAGAGCATAGAGATCTTCTTACTAGCATACAAGGAACCCTATGGTCTTCACGCCACAGGGTGTCAATGTAGAGAAAAAAGAGGTTCTCACTAGCATAGAGGGGAACCTATGGCCTTCAATGTAGAGAAAACAGAGGTTCTCACTAGCATAGAGGGGAACCTATGGCCTTCAACCCACAAAGTCTCCTCAATATAGAGAAAATAGTGTTTTTACTAGCATAGAGAGCACCCTATGGCCCTGAGTCCATAGGTTGCCAAAAAGCCATCATGAAGGGTTTCTTCAAAACATAGAGGGCACCTTGTGCCCTTGGGGTCATAGTATGTGTAGAGCATAGAGAGGTTCTTACTAACATACAGTGGACCCTATGCCAATATAGAGAATAGATCGGTTCTTACTAGCACAGAGCGGACCCTATGGCCTTCAGGCCAAAGGGTGCCAATATAGAACAAAGATCAGTTCTTACTAGCATAGAGATACCAAATAGTTCTTTATACCTGGGGCCATAGGGTACCAAAACAATGAGGGTTGTTCAATGGCATAGAGAGCACCCTATGGCCCTGGGTCCATAGGTTGCCAAAAAAACCTCCTGAAGGGTTTCTTCAAAACATAGAGGGAAACTTGTGGCCTTGGGGTCATCGGATGTGTAGAGCATAGAGAGGTTCTTACTAGCATACAGGGGACCCTATGGCCATAGGGTGCCAATATAGAGCATAGATCTGTTCTTACTAGCAAAGATCGGACCCTGTTGCCTTCAGGCCAAAGGGTGCCAATATAGAGCATGGAGAGGCTCTTACTAGAATATAGGGGACCATATGGCTTTCAAGTCACATGGTGCCAATATAGAGAAAATAGTGTTTTTACTAGCATATAGAACATCTTGACCTAGGGGGATTGGTTGTCAAAAATCCATCATAGAAGGGTTCATATGGCCTTCAGCCCACAAGGTCTTCTCAATATAGAGCGAATAGTATTTTTCATTGGCATAAAGAGCACCCTTGGGGCCCTTGAGGCCAACCCTATGGCGTTCAGGCCTTAGGGAGCTAATATAGAGCTATGGCCCTAGGGCCATAGCAAAACAATGAGGTGTTTTTGGAAACGATGAGGGCACCTTGTGGTCTTGGGGCCATAGGAAGTCAATATAGATCATAGAGCATAGACGATAGAGCATACAGCACAAAGAGATTCTTAGTAGCATAGAGAAAACCCTATGACCTTCAGGCCACTGGGTGCCATTATAGAGTAAACAAAGGTTCTTACTAGCATAGAGGGGACCCTATGGACTTCATCCCACAAGGTCTCCTCAATATAGAGCAAATAGTGGTTTTTACTTGCATGGAGAGAACCATATGGCCCTAGGGTCATAGGTTACCAGAAAACCCTCATGAAGCATTTCTTTAAAACATTGTGGCCACCTTGTGGCCTTGGGGCCATAATATGCCAATGTAGAGCATAGAGAGGTTCTTACTAGCATGTAGGGGACCCTATGGTCTGCAGGCCACATGATGCCATATGGTGTTGGTGTAGAGGCTCTAAAGAGGTATTTAGGCCATTCAAGGGATACTTCTTTGAGGGTCCTCTAATGTCATAAGGGAACATGTGATCACACTACCATAGAGTGGCCTAGGTACACTTGTAGAACCATTTTGTTTGCACCCTTTGGACCTAGGACCACATGGTTTAACATAGAGGTGACTCTATGGCCCTAGGTCCATATGGATGTAATAATATCCATCTTGTCTAAATATATGTCATTCTTTTTACAGAAAATGTCTCAGAAGAGAAATTCAAAGTCAGTTGATGCAATAGGCTCAACACCAAGTTCTTGGTATCTAGATTTTCACTTACAAAATGGTGGAAGTGATGAGAAAGTCCACTTGTTCTTTCAAGATAAAGAGCAATTTCCCTTCAAGGACTGTGGTATTGTCAAGGAGATAAAGAAAGATTGTTCAGATCTTGAAATGTCTCCATGCCTTGGAGTAAAACTACTCAATGGTGACTCCTACTTATTGGAGCCTGTGGCCTTTGCTCAAAAATTGGTGAAGGTTGATTATGAAGGAGTGACAATGACAAAAGCAGGGTGGGTGGAGCTTCAAGACGACACTCCAAGTGAGAACTTTATAGACTTATATATTGAGGGCTTTACGAAAGTCAATCAATATTTAGGTAAATTGAGCAGCACAAAGAAGAATAAGAATCGAAATAATGAAGACATAGGTACAAAAAATCAATCTAAGACGCTCAAGGAGAGTCAGACTCCCTCACTTGGAGAAAATAGTGGAAATGTGGCCGAAGAAAATCTTTCAGTTATACCCTTACAGACTCAAGAAGCAGGAGATTCTAGTGGACTTGCAACCCTAACAGTTGGAACCCCTTGAGTGGCAGTGGTTGTGGACTTAGCATCCTTAGCTGTGTTGGACTCTATTATACAGCCCAAAGAAAAAGATCTTGATAAAGAAGTTGCCAAAACTTCTAAGAGTGGGCTAGATGGATACGTCGAAATTGATCACTATTTTAAATTTGGTGTACAATTTACCCAATTGATCCTAGTTGAGCAATGCAACCTTGCATCAGATGGCTATAGATGCAGACCATTGTCAGATGTATATGTGAAATATCTCTTGAAGCAATTTGCAGGGCACTCTAGGCCAGTCTCCAGTGCAGTAGACTTGATGCTGTATAACCCAATTACAAAAATGCCTTTACAAACAGCTCAAGTGCATGGAGACAAGCTATCAACATACCACTACTGGATTCTAGCTGTTCAGCATTCCATCATAGCGGCTAGAGCTTTTTTGCATAACAACAGCACTAAGTATGCTTTGAGAAAAGAGTTCTACAAGTTTAGAACTGCAAGGATAGTGGTAGACGCTCCGAAAGAGGTTGCTCTTCGAATTTCCAAAATGGAGAACATGGAGAGAATAACAACAATGAAACATAAGCTTTATATGGAGGTCTTGAAGCATGGCCGTAGTCAATGGCTTGCATATTCTAAACCAACAAAACCCAAGGCAGGTGTTCCTGTCGCGCGGTCATCCGAGTCGAGCAGGTTGGGATGTAAGTTCCACTTCCCTATGCTTGTTTTTGTTACAAATATGTCTTGAAATAAAGTTAGTTTTCTTTTCTTTATTTTGAAGGCCTATGTAAATGTGGCGAACATCGTGTTCAACCATAAATCATTTGCCAACAAAGAAGCACACATGGTCATGTACGATGATGAACTCTATGATTAGTGGATACACATCTTGGAGAAGCATCAGACATCAATTGCTTATGGGCAACAACCAAGCATAAAAACCTTTATATGCATAAATGTTTTAGAAGATAATGATGTCAAGCAACTACAACAAGAGCTGGCAGATGAGAAGATCTGCTTAGTGAACCAACCACGTCAAGCGGGCATGCTCGACCTCACTACATGTGCAATGGTCTGAAAGAAGACCACGGTTTTTGAGCCTCAAATTTTGATGGAATTTAAAGAGATAGAGCCATTAGCAATAGCAATTACTTCATGGGATAAATGTAAGTCTCATTATAACATTACAGATGAGATTTACAAATCTCTCTTCATGAGTTGTACGCAATGGCTAAATCTCCTACTACAAAAAGGAAAGGAGAAAGAGCCAATTCCTGAGATCACTAGGGGATATGTGCAGTGGATCATTGCACAAAAGAATGGCACTTCTAGTTTGCAATTCATTTTACCATGGACAATCAAGTGTGTTGGAAAGAATTTGGAAGGCATTGAGTTTCTCTGCAGTGAGAACAACTCTAAAATTCGTGTTGGTGTTTGCATCATATACACAACACACAAAAGTCTTAAATCTAGTGGTTGGAGTGTTGTCAAATTCGGTAAAGTAATTGATGGAGTATGTGGGGTAGCACATCAACCATCAGATTTTTTAATTGCCGGTTTAGTCAAGTATCAGCATGCTGCTTCCCTAGAGAAGGAAATTTCTGAAAAAGCTAAATGGGATCAGAGACCATCCAAACATGTGCTCTTCGCGAAGTAATTTTTGGGGTTTGCGCATTTTTCAGTCAAGGAGAGAAGTACACCAACTACTCTAGTGTTAAAGAGTCATTGTTGGAGCCAATGCATACTCTCTGCATCAATGACGACGAGTATGATGCTGTGACCACAGCCAAATCCTTTTTTGTACGTCGTGCAATCAAATGCATCTGTCTCCAAGAAGATGATCAAGTGATAGACATCTTCTCATTAGGCTATGGGACTAAAGAGGCACTACAACAACTGAGAAAGGTGATATCAGTTGCATGTAGTAGTGATCAAATGATGCAATTGGAATCTCTTTGCCATTCCATAGTGGAAGAAGACCTTGATCTTAGAAGGTGGACAGGTGTGGATAACACAAAGAAAGTCAATGCCAAGGATTCAGAGGAAGAAGAAATTGAAGAACCATTGGATGCAAGTGCTGAGGCCATTCTAGAAATTCTACAGGAAATAGGTTAAGCTAGCTACCCATGATATTACATTACTGATATTTAGATTATTATTGTTATCATTTTATTTTATTTGTCCCATCTCAAATCTGCCCATGATGTTAAAAACATTGATGTTTGGCTCGTTATTTTTCTCAATTTATTTTCTTTGAAAAAATATGAACTTGTGAGTTTGAGTTTTTTCGCAATAAATGAATTAGAATTAAGTGTATGATATTATATGGACATGTTTTGGTAAATCGAATTCTACATTTATATATGGTCATAAGATATATATTATGTAATACTTTAAAGTTAATTGATCATATGAGGTTTGGGAAGAATACACTCTGACTTGAGGATCATAGAGTTCTTTGTAGACATGACACCCTATGGCCCTAGGGCCATAGAATCCACCAAAATAAAATGGAATACCCTACAACCTTACAGATGTAGGGTGATTACACCAAGTCTCTAAAAGGGCACATAAGCATCTGGGTTACTCTATAGCCTTAGGCCCATAGGGTGTCAACATAGAATCCCCCAAAAGAATTTGGCTACCCTATAATCTTACGGATATAGGGTGATTACATAGAGTCTTTAAAAGGGCACATAAGCATTTGGGCTAGTATACAGCCTTAAGGCCATAGGGTGTCAATACAGCTATCCTACAATCTTATGTATATAGAGAGATTACATAAAGTCTCTAAACAAGAACATGAGTATTTGGGATATTCTGGAAGGAAACATAAGTTATCCAAGAGCATTTGGGATACCCTGAGGCCTTAGGGCCATATGGTGGTGACATAGAATCTCCACAGGGGCACTTAAATCACCCCATGGATGCAAATCACCTAGCTCTTATGGACACATCTTATAAAACATCACATGACACCCTATGGTCTTTAGACCATAGGTTGGTTATTCTAGGTCACCTAAAGACTCTTTAAGTGTTTCAAGAACATTTTTCTTTGGCCTTATATCTTGTGCCCATATACATTAGGGACATATGTTTCTTATCTTGTGATTAAGGTTTAATATTCTATTGAGAATGAAATAAGCCAAAAAAAACTAAAAAGTATTTAGTCCTCAAAATTCCAAAATGAGAGTTTGAACAATTGATGTATGATCATTTTTTGTTCGGTGTAAGTTCTTCTATTGTGAATTGATGGTGTAAGCGTTTGAAATAATTATCTTTGTATTGCAACTAACTAGATTAAACATATTTTCTTTGAAATAATTATCTTTGTATTGCAACTAACTAGATTAAACATATATTCAACATTTGTTGTAAATGCCAATTATTTGCTTAGATAGTAAACATCGAGTATAAATGGTTATTGAAGCATTTGTCCTTTGGATTATGTGAAGATCTAGTTCTTTGATTGTAACAAGATTTTATTCAAAGATATAAAGTGCGAGTATTTTGTTCCAAACTATGATTTTGTTTCTCTTCTAGATGATGCATAGAATTGGAATTTATATCTTGATTTTTTTTCAATAGAGGGAAGCCAGGACTAGTAGAATTTTTTAGCTTGTCATGTAGCAATCGGAACATTGTATCAAGGTTTATTGCAAAGAAATGATTGTATAATGTATAACCATTGTTTAAGTTTTCAAATTGGAAGCAGAAGGAAATGCAAGTTTCAAAACATGTGCAATGCCATAAGGAGAATCCAACACAAATACTTTTGCCCCTCAAGATTTGTAAATCAAAGTGCATGGTGAGCCGGACCTTCCATCCACCAACAGATCCAATTACTTGTGAACTAAAGTACTTGCAAATTTGATTTAAATGTTTAAATGTTATGATGATATTTGAAGGCAAAGACCCCTTCAACTGTGTGGCAAAGCAACAAATGTATGATGTAGATAATGATTAGTTTTTGTATATTGGATTGCATATTTATCGCAGTATTAACTTACACATTTTGCTAGCATAGAGGACACCCTATGGCCCTAGGACCATAGGATGCCATCATATCCCATGTACAATTTCTCTTTTACCATAGAGGACATCTTATGGATCTAGGATCATAAGACGCCAACATAGTGCGTAAATGGCTTCTTATAAGTATACACGTTGTCGTGCTGTGACATGTACATAGTGGGAACACATGCTACAAGAGTTATCTTGTAACTTTTTAGATACATAATTATATTTCCTATAATGTACATATGCATATGTAAGTATAAAAATAAGCTTTCTATCTCATCTTATTATTTATCTCAAGGGTAATGTATTCTTACTTTACCATCAAAAAATACTGTGGGAAAAGTGTCAATAGCTCCGCCTCTTTAACTTGGGGCAAAAAGCATTGATTCTTTATTTCTACTATTTCATTATCATCTCACACCCTAGCTAGATCCTATATCTAGGGTAAACTCCAATATATATATATTCTATGTATTTTTTATACTTTTCTTATATTTCTTTTTAAATAGCTACTAGGAGAGAATCAAATCCTAGTGGGACACTAGGTGGCATGATTTCAAAGATACACTTATTTTAATGCATTATTGCAAGCATGGTTACAAAACTTTGTCAAGGAGAAATGTCATGCTTTCATATGGCATGAGGTGTCCTTGGGAATTAAATGAAAGTCAAGGCTAAGGAGACCACATGAAGACTTTTGCTGCCATAAATGGACCCTATTTTGATGAATTTTTTACACAAGGTTCCAATCCGAATTGGAGAATGATTTTAAAATGAAAATCGTAGCTAATGAGCTGAAGTTTCTGCCCATATTTTTATTTTTCTGTTTGGAGCTACGGTTGAGGAGATATGATCAAAATACTGGACCCCAGTCTGCCCACATCATGCAGGGACAGCTCATTTCCAACTTTTCCAATTCCTGTTCACACTGGCTCCTCTCTTCTTGTGTAAACCCTTGTGGGTTCCCTTCACCTATAAAAGGGGACCTCTTCTTCCTTGGAAGGAACTCAAGCATTCAAGCCATTGATGAGAGGAATTCTCGAGGGAGTGAGTAGTAATGTCTAATTGTACTTAGCCATTAACATAAGCCCAAGCCTACACTTTCTCCTAGAGGGAGACTAGCCATTCTTGCAACAAGCTAACCTTGGAAGATCAACTCTAATCAAAGAAGGTCTTGCACTTGGTGTATCAATCAAAGCGGAATTATCCACTCTTCTTCTCTCTCCCATCAATAATGGTGCTGAAGGGTTTCAAGTAAGATGTGTTCTACATTGATGTTTTCTTGATTTCTTGTTGTTTTCATTTTCATCTCTAATCCAACATATATATATATATATATATATATATATATATGTATCTAATCTCATCTCCTTAACCAAGCCTATCTCTCTCATTCTTGGTAATTCATCCTCTCTAGGTTCTCTTTGCTACAGGTACATCTCTCCCCGCAGTATCCTTATTGTCTACGGGCAAGAATAGACCTTGGGAGGGAAACTTCTCATCTCTTCACTTCTCTCATATCTACATTTATCACATACTATCCTAGATGAATAACCCACATGATGATCATTTCGATCGCTTTCACTCTGTACGATCTATTAGAATTAACGTATGGATTAGCCGAAAAATACACTTTCAACAACGTATAGTGTTTCTCTTTGGCCCAGAAAGGCTTAATGAAATACTTCTATCACCGGATCCCATCATACTACCTCTCATAGACTATAATTTTTCTTTTGATGTAAGCGTAGTTATCTTGCTATGAACCAAGAGGATTTGTACACACAATTAATCCCAATCACTAGACAAAATATATATATTATGGTAAGCACAAAACTACAATTCCAAAGAACAATTCGTAGCCTATTTGGTCAGCCAAGATTGAATTCCATTAACTCATCCATTAATCCTTTCATATTACCCATGATACGATATGACCATAGCCTTGATGTTTTCATCTTCGTATTGTTTTGACATTGTCTTTTGCGTTCTTTCTTTGTGTGTGTGAATGCAAGAGAGAAAGAGTGAGTCTTCTTTGATTGCACTTCTTTCCAAACCCTAGTCTTCATGGCATCTATGGTTTAACTCCTTCATATAGTTTTTGTTGAGTTCTCTCACAAACTCTCACAGCCATAAGCCCGGTGCTTTCCTGGCAAGACCGCAAATTTCTTGACATATTTTTGGTGAACCCGACGCGAATTTGCTAGGGTGAGAGTTTGCGAGTAACCATGGGTGATCATGTTGAGAAACAGGGTATGCATTTTGACCCAGCAACAATGCAAATGTTTCAAGCATTTGCAATGTTCATGCAACAACAACATGCTACTGAAAGAAGGGAGATTTCAGCAACGAAGGCCATACAAGCGGTCGTCAACAGAATGGATCAGTTCAATGGCAAAGATGTAACCAAGTACTTACGCGAGTATGTGAAGGAGATGGAGCTGCATCGCGTGTCAGAAGGTGAGATGATTCAAAGCTTTGAGCTAGTTGTTGCTCCAGAAATTAGGGAGCATGTTAGGGCAATTAAAGATGGGCATGGGAGAAATTGGGAAGAACTCAAAGTAGCTTTAAAGGAGGAATATTTCATGGAGGACTCTGAGAGAGTGACCAAAAGGATATTCTTAGAATGGGTAGTCAAGCCAAAGCAAGGACTATCAATAACAGAGCTACTTAGGGAATTTGAGCGGCGCTATGCACAACTCACTAGGACAGAAAGGGCCACACTAGATGCAGAGAAGACATATCTTTTCTTACAAGCTGCAGGTAAAGAGTTTCAAGAAAATTTGGAGCTTCTTCTTGAAGATAAAGATGCTGAGCAAGGACTAAAGACCGACTGGAATGAGGTTGAAGGTGCTGTCTCACTGCTTGCCAAACGACAAAGAAGAAGGGACAAGATGGTAGTAAACACTACAAGTCCTTCCACCTCAACTTCTGATAAAATGGTAAAACCTACTTTTATTGCTCCTAAGTTTGATGAGTCCATGCTAGATGAGCTTGTGAAGGGAATGCGTGACTTGAAGGTGAAGTTTGCAAAGCTTGAAGAAAAAGGCCAACCATCAGGGCCACTTCCTAGGCAAAGACAACAGCCCAAAGAAGGGTTTGTTAATAGATGTATTTGGTGTGATAGTACAGACCATGTAAGAAGGGATTGTGATGATTTTAGTGATTCTTTGTCAAAAGATGTTGTCTTTTTTAAGGATGGTAAAATCCACTTAAGAGAGACAGGTCTACCCTTGAGAACTAACTTTGGGAAGGGGGGAATGCAAACCTTAGTTGAAGATATGGCAACCAAGCATGCCACCTCTTCAGTTGAGGCAGCTACTTATGGAGTAAAAATTGAACATTTTTGTGATGAAGAGGTGAGTGACCATCATGGTCAAATTTGGCCAAATGTCATGCAATTAGCTACAAAGGGAAAGCTTACAAAAGAGATTCTACATGAAGCAGGTGATTGCATACGTCTAGAAACAGGATGGAAGGATCCGGTGGACTCATTGTCAGTGCATGCCTACATTACAAAATGCCAACAAAATGAGGCAATTGTAGAAGAGAAGCGCAGACGTGAGAATGCTGATGAAGGACCATCAAAAAGAGCTTCTAGAAGTGGGGGAAGAAGCGATTCAATGCCTTCTCAAACACCCTCAACACAAGGAGCATCTCCACCTGAAGTACTCATGGAGGAGTCTACAGCAGGAAAGAAGAAAGAGCCAATGAAAGGTAAGACAAAAGGCCCAACTTATAAACTACAATCTGATATTGAGGTTGCTACAGATTTAAAGAAAGTCTTGGAGGAAAGGATCTTGAATAGCAAGATTGAGTTTACTTTGGGAGAAGTTCTTGGCATTGCAAAGCGTGAATTCCATGAGGAGATCATTGACATCATCAAGAGAAAAAGGCAAACCCTTGCTGAAGTTTCTCGTCCACAGGTTGAAGGGGAAACCTCAAAGACACAAGGGATGCAACTGCAAAATAAGGAGAATGATGGAGCTGTGGTAGGATGCTACCAATCTAGTGGGAGAGTGAAGCAAGTGCATTTCTCAAATGATGATGAAGAAGTTGAAGATATTCCTAGGAGTTACTATTCACGAAGTCATTGGGCAAGGCCTACTACAGAAACTTTGGTCAAGGTAGGTGATCTTGAAGAGCCATTTGTTGCCTTGATTGACCATGGTTCAGAAATAAACATAATGTCAAAGAGTCTCTACAACAAGTGCAAATGGCCAATGGACACAGATCATGTTGGATGGTAAAAGTGGCAAACAATTCATCCGGTGAATTGTATGCAGCATGTCCAGGTGTGAAGGTGACAATAGGTGATGTAAAGATTGACCAAAACTTCTTTGTACAGGATACATCTTCATATCATCTCATCCTTGGACAACCCTACATTGTGGGAGTTCGAATGGAAACAAAGGTTATGGACGATGGTTCAGCATATGCTAGAATACGTAGCAAAGATGGTAAACGAGCTGTCCAATTTCTCACAGTCTGTGTAAACCATGAAAGAAATCGTAACAACCTCAGAGAACATCCTCTACCAAAGGTAAGCAAAGAGTTTCATGATCATAGAGAAATGATGGGTTTTGGCCAAGTACCATTGTAAAGCGGGATTGCAATGGTACAGAAAGAAAAAGGGTCTCGCCTGATCCAAAAATAGGTGAAACTTTCTCGATGAGCTCCTTGGTAACAAGGAATGGATCAGTATGTTTTACAAAACTTGAAGATTTGAAGAGATATGAGAGGCAATATGTGCATAATGTACAAATAGGCATGAAAAAGAGTGGGTTGCTAAAGCCTACTGAAAATGTTTTGGGTTTGTGTGAACAAGTTTCTTTTGTAGATACTATGGGTGAGCTTGATGCTATAATGAGGTCTAGTGTGCATCTTGAAAATGAAATTGTGGAAGTTTGCTCTATGGAAATGTATCAAGTAATAGAAGCCTTTAAAGAAAGCCAAACAGTTGGCCCAGAAGTCCATGTTGAAACTAAATACAAGAGTGTAGCAAAGAAGGTGAAACCAGTAGCTTCACCCTTACCACCCAACAACAGGGAAAAGATTGAACAGGCTTCTTTACAACCAAGTTTGCGGAATCCTAAAAAGATCAGGCATACCTTCACAAAGGAGTCTTTTCAAGAGTTGCAGATTGGTTGCAAGGAGTTTCTAACACGGGAGGAGACAAAGTGCTTCAAAGAAATGCTTTCAAAGCATGGTAAGGCTTTTGCATTTGAGCCACATGAGATAGGATGTGTTGATCCTTATATTGTAGCTCCTATGGTAATTTTCACAATACCTCATGTGCCTTGGAATCTGCGGCCTATTCCGGTTCCAAAGGCTCATTTGCCAAAGTTAGTAGAGCTACTGAATGAGAAAATCAAAATGGGAATCTTGGAGCCTTCTTGTGCTCCATACTCAAACAGGTGGTTCACAGTTCCAAATAAGAATGGTTCTCTACGCTTCATCCAAGATATGCAACCAGTGAACAAGGTGACGATTAGAAATGTAGGAACATGTCCAATTGTGGATGAATTTGCAGAGGCGTTTGCAGGGAGGGCAATCTACTCAATGGGGGATCTCTACTCAAGGTATGATCAATTTCAGCTTGCAATCGAAAGCAGAGACTTGACAACCATGAGGACACCTTTGGGTTTGGTAAGGATGTGTACCTTGCCACAGGGAGCAACCAACTCTGTTGTACATATGATGAATAAGGTCTTACGTGACTTTATTCCTCAAATCACAATGCCTTTCATTGATGATTTGCCTATCAAAGGATGTGAAGAAAGTGACAAATATGAAGCTTTGGATCTCAAGGGATGTCGCAGGTTTGTGGTAAATCACATAAATGATTGTAATAAAATTTTGTCTAGGTTGGAAGAAGTGAATCTTACATTGTCAGGGAAAAAGTCTATGTTTGGTGTCAATGAAGTGCTCATTGTGGGGCACATGTGCGGGCCATATGGTAGGAAACCTTGTCCATCAAAGGTAGATGCCATCCAAAGAATAAAAGAAACATGTACTAGCATCACTGAGGTTAGAAGGTTTCTGGGAGCATGTGTCTTCTATGTTATTTGGATTCCACATTATGCGCATGTAGCTGATCCTCTTTATCAGTTGCTTAGAAAGAATCAAAAGTTTAAATGGACAGAAGCACATGTAAAATCCATGAAAAAGCTAAAGGAGTTACTCCAGTCAGCAACGACTTTGAGAAAGGTAGACTATGAGTGTCAAAGGCCAGTGATTGTGACAGTAGATACCAGTCCTACAGGGATTGGATGGGCAATATGGCAAGATGACAAAGAAGGACACAGGTATGTGGTAAGATTTGGAGCAAAGGTACTAAGTGCTCGCCAAAGAAACTATCCACAGATAAAGAGAGAGTTATGGGGTATGGTTACAGCCTTGAAAATTGGAAAAGAGTACCTAATTGGTGCATGTGTGGTTGTAGAAACAGATTGTCTACCACTTCTTGGGATGATTACAAGCTTCTCAACACCAGACATTGCTATGTTGCGGTGGATTGCCTACATTAAGTCCTTAAATCCCGAGTTTAAGCACATTGCAGGTAAAGTCAATACAGTGGCAGATATGCTATCAAGGGCAAGGTATGAAGATGAGTCACATATGATTGATGACGGAGATGATGTGGGCACAAAGTTCTATTCCATCTCTCATGTCAAAAGTAACAATGTCAACATGACTAATCCACTTGAATTGTTCTTGAAAGATCTTTATGAAGGTGATTGGCTTTCTATTGGAAGGTACTTGAGTACTCTAACAAAACAGGATGATTGTTCTGAACAAGAATTCAAGAGGATACGTAGGAAAGCATATGGGTACTTTTTAAGGGATGGTTACTTGTGGAAGCATCCTAAACAAAAGGGTGCTACACCACAACGGGTTATATGTAAAAAAGAGACTCAAGTAAAGCTCATGCAAGAGTTTCATGAGAGTCTATGGGCTGGACACAGGGGTGTGTGGGTAACCTTCTCCAAGTTGAAAGAAAAATACTGGTGGAAGGGTATGTATAAAGATGTATCTCAGTTTGTAGAGTCATGTGTAGCTTGTCAAATCTATTCAAATGTTCGACATCGTGATGGATTGCACCCTACATATCCACTAGCCATGCACTATAAATGGGTTGTGGATCTAGTCACGATGCCTTTAGGACTCTGGCAGATGAGATACTTGGTTCTTGCACGAGAGGACCTAACTAACTAGGTTGAAGGAAGAGCATTAAGAGCTAAGACCACAAAAGCTGTGTGCAAATCCCTTCTTGATGAGGTGATTTGCCGTTATGGTTGTGTGGGAAAAATCACTGCAGATCGAGGTGAACTGGATGCTGAAGAAGCAAGGGAGTTCTTTTCTAGATTAGGGATCAAGCTTTCTCTTACTACAGCTTACAACCCTGAAGGCAATGGAAAGAGTGAAAGAGGGCATCCTCCTATCATCAAAGCTTTGGCCAAGGCTTGCGAAGGAAGAGTTGGTGAGTGGCCAAAACTGTTACCATATGCTTTATGGGCTGATCGTACAACACATAGCTCAGTAACTGGCTACATGCCTACGGAGCTAATGTATGGTCAAAAGCCAGTGATGCCGATTGAAGATACAATTCCTACATGGAATGTACTACCTTGGCAAGAGGGGCTTAGTAGGGAAGATCTCCTTGCACTGCGTATAAGGCAGCTAGAGAGAAGACCTGGAGACATTGAAGCTGCAAAAGAACGACTCAAAAATGCAAGGTTGAAAAACAAGGACTATTTTGATAAGCGACATCGACTCAGGAGCAAAGCAATTGACAAAGGTGACTGGGTTTTAGTGTATGATAGTAGCCTTGATAACCAACACACAATCATGCGTAAGTTTTCAAAAAGATGGTTTGGACCATATGTTGTAAAACATGTGCATGAAAATGCTACTTACAGCTTGTCTGAACTAGATGGCACATAAGTAAAGATTCCCATTGCAGGAAAAAGGATCAAAATGTTTAAGAGAAGAGGAGACAATGATCCAGAAAATGCTGATGAGGAAGAAGAGCAAAACACAGGTGAAGATCAAAGTGAAAATGAAGCTCTGGAATCATCCAATGAAGATGAAAGCAAGGAAGATGTACAAGAGGGCTGATCTTACAAAGAAATAATTTGGCACATACCAGAGAATGTGCAGGTTTAGAGGGGGTGAATGTCGTGCTGTGACATGTACATAGTGGGAACACATGCTACAAGAGTTATCTTGTAACTTTTTAGATACATAATTATATTTCCTATAATGTACATATGCATATGTAAGTATAAAAATAAGCTTTCTATCTCATCTTATTATTTATCTCAAGGGTAATGTATTCTTACTTTACCATCAAAAAATACTATGGAAAAAGTGTCAATAGCTCCGCCTCTTTAGCTTGGGGCAAAAAGCATTGATTCTTTATTTCTACTATTTCATTATCATCTCACACCCTAGCTAGATCCTATATCTAGGGTAAACTCCAATATATATATATTCTATGTATTTTTTATACTTTTCTTATATTTCTTTTTAAATAGCTACTAGGAGAGAATCAAATCCTAGTGGGACACTAGGTGGCATGATTTCAAAGATACACTTATTTTAATGCATTATTGCAAGCATGGTTACAAAACTTTGTCAAGGAGAAATGTCATGCTTTCATATGGCATGAGGTGTCCTTGGGAATTAAATGAAAGTCAAGGCTAAGGAGACCACATGAAGACTTTTGCTGCCATAAATGGACCCTATTTTGATGAATTTTTTACACAAGGTTCCAATCCGAATTGGAGAATGATTTTAAAATGAAAATCGTAGCTAATGAGCTGAAGTTTCTGCCCATATTATTATTTTTCTATTTGGAGCTACGGTTGAGGAGATATGATCAAAATACTGGACCCCAGTCTGCCCACATCATGCAGGGACAGCTCATTTCCAACTTTTCCAATTCCTGTTCACACTGGCTCCTCTCTTCTTGTGTAAACCCTTGTGGGTTCCCTTCACCTATAAAAGGGGACCTCTTCTTCCTTGGAAGGAACTCAAGCATTCAAGCCATTGATGAGAGGAATTCTCGAGGGAGTGAGTAGTAATGCCTAATTGTACTTAGCCATTAACATAAGCCCAAGCCTACACTTTCTCCTAGAGGGAGACTAGCCATTCTTGCAACAAGCTAACCTTGGAAGATCAACTCTAATCAAAGAAGGTCTTGCACTTGGTGTATCAATCAAAGCGGAATTATCCACTCTTCTTCTCTCTCCCATCAATAATGGTGCCGAAGGGTTTCAAGTAAGATGTGTTCTACATTGATGTTTTCTTGATTTCTTGTTGTTTTCATTTTCATCTCTAATCCAACATATATATATATATATATATATATATATATATATGTATCTAATCTCATCTCCTTAACCAAGCCTATCTCTCTCATTCTTAGTAATTCATCCTCTCTAGGTTCTCTTTGCTACAGGTACATCTCTCCCCGCAGTATCCTTATTGTCTACGGGCAAGAATAGACCTTGGGAGGGAAACTTCTCATCTCTTCACTTCTCTCATATCTACATTTATCACATACTATCCTAGATGAATAACCCACATGATGATCATTTCGATCGCTTTCACTCTGTACGATCTATTAGAATTAACGTATGGATTAGCCGAAAAATACACTTTCAACAACGTATAGTGTTTCTCTTTGGCCCAGAAAGGCTTAATGAAATACTTCTATCACCAGATCCCATCATACTACCTCTCATAGACTATAATTTTTCTTTTGATGTAAGCGTAGTTATCTTGCTATGAACCAAGAGGATTTGTACACACAATTAATCCCAATCACTAGACAAAATATATATATTATGGTAAGCACAAAACTACAATTCCAAAGAACAATTCGTAGCCTATTTGGTCAGCCAAGATTGAATGCCATTAACTCATCCATTAACCCTTTCATATTACCCATGATACGATATGACCATAGCCTTGATGTTTTCATCTTCGTATTGTTTTGACATTGTCTTTTGCGTTCTTTCTTTGTGTGTGTGAATGCAAGAGAGAAAGAGTGAGTCTTCTTTGATTGCACTTCTTTCCAAACCCTAGTCTTCATGGCATCTATGGTTTAACTCCTTCATATAGTTTTTGCTGAGTTCTCTCACAAACTCTCTCAGCCATAAGCCCGGTGCTTTCCTGGCAAGACCGCAAATTTCTAGACAACGTAAACATAGTGCATAGAGGGAATTTTACTAGGATAAAGACCGCCCTATGGCCTTGGGGCCATAGGGTGCCAACATAGAGCATAGAGAGATTTTTATTAACACCTTGTTGCCCTTGGGATGCCATAGTGCCATAAAGTGGTTTTTGTATATATAGTAGAGAATTCTCACAAACATGATACCTTGGTCACTATCCGGCCCTTGGACCATATGATAGTAGCATAGAGGACACCCTATAGCCCTAGGGTTTCCTTCTATCCCTAGGGCCATACACTGCCAACATATAGTATACATGGTTTCTTCATAGAGCAAACCTTTTAGCCCTACACAATAGAGTGGAAACCTAGACCATATAATGTATCCTACTAGCATAGAATGCACCCTATGACCCTGAGGCCAAAGAGTACCAATTTAGGGCATAAAGGGTCTCTTCCTAAGTTGAAGGGCACCTTGTGGCCCTAGGGAGCACCCTATGGCCCTAAGGCCATAGGGTGTCAACATAGTCAAATGGGGTGTAAACTTAGAGCATAGAGGGTTTCCTACTATCATGGAGGACACCTTGTGTCCTTGGTGCCATAGGGTGCAAATATATAGCATGGAGGGTTTCTTGCTAGCATAGAGAGCACCCTATGGCCTTGGGGCCATATGATTCCAACAAATAGCATAAACGGTTTTTTGATAGCATAGAGGATAGCTTATTTCCCTGGGGCCATATGATACAAAAATAAAAGAGTCTTAAGAAGGGCACCTATGCCACTAAATCACCATGGGGCCATAAGGTGGTCTTTGTGGGGAATGCTCCTAAAGGGTTCCTTGGCTATCCTATGGCCTTTGGGCCATAGGCTACGAACATAGAGTTTAGATGGTTTCTTACTAACATAGAGCTCACCTTGTGGCCTACGGTCTTTAGATTCTAATATAGAGTTTCAATGGTTTCATACTAGGCATAAGGGGCACCCTATGGACTTGGGGCCATAGAGTGTCAATGTAGAGCGCAGAGGTTTCCTTTTTAGCATAGAGGGCACCATGTGGCCTAGGAGCCATTTGATGCACCCTATGGCTCGAGGGTTGTAGGTTGCCAATGTAGACAAGGTTTCTTAGTAGCATTATAAAGGGTACCTTGTGGCCCTCAAGTCTCCATAGGGTGCCAACATAGAGCGTAGAGGTTTTTTCTTACTAGCATAGAGGACATCCTATGGCCTTGGGGCCATAGGGTTTCCATATTGAGCATAGAGGATTTCATACTAGCATAGAGGCTACCTTGTGGCCCTAGGTCCATAGGGTGGAAACATAGAGAATAGAGGATTTCTTACTATCATAGAGGGTACCTTGTGGCCCTAGGTCCATAGGGTGCAAACATAGAGCATAGAGGATTTGTTACTAGCACAGAGGGCACCCTATGGCCCAAAGGCCATAGAGTGACAACATGTAGCATAAAGGGTTTCTTACTAGCATAAGAGGCAGACCTTGTGGCCCTTGGGTCATAGGGTGCCAACAAAAAGCATATATGGTTTCTTACTAGTGCTCATAGAGGGCATCTTGTGGCCCTATGACAACCCATGGCCTTAGGGCCATAGGGTGACACATAAATTAAGTACCATATGGCTTTGAAGCCATATATCTATTTATTTGTTGAGACATCCCAACAATCCTAACCCTATGTCCTTGAGGCTATAAAGAAACATATTTTGGATTATCTTAAAGTCATAGAGATATCTACAAAGAGAACCGTATGGCCAGAAGGCCATAAGAATCTTAGTCACGGAAATCATCCAATGCAAGAAGATCATGGCAATAGAAAATGAGACTTCTGCTCTAGAGCTTAAAGGCATAAATGTTTCTCCAAGTATACTTCTAAGCGCCACCATCATGGACAAAGAACTAATGTAGGTAGATAAAGATTAGGAATGTCTAGACAATAAGGAGCATAAAAATAAATTCATTGTAGATGTGTTGTCAGTTATTAGTAAATTTTCTATTTGCGATTAGTTTTTTCTAAGAGTGTGACAAAAAAGAGTTATCAAAATGTAGATACTTTGGAATCTAAAATTAGGTGTTCTTTAAACTTGTAGTTCTTCAACAAGATATTGTGGCTGACAAAGTTTTACTCGAGATTGTTGGTATAGAGGATGCTAATGCCATTGATCCTATTGAAAAAGATTCTATAAATCTCCATGTCAACCAAAGAGTTTCTGACGAAGATGACAAGAATCTACAAGTCTTTAAAGGTCAAGTGCTACAACGACTGGAGATAAATTTAAAGAGTAATCCAATGGAAGAAGACAGTGAAAGTTTCAGAACATGTGCAAGGGAAGAAGAAGAATCTAATGAAAATATTCTAGTAGCCCAAGAGTTGGGAATTGGATTGCATGACACCACAATGGAAGTAGAATGTTTTTTTTTCTTTTTTTTTCTGAAAAGCTCTTTCAATTTAGGAGTATTAACTTACACATTTTGCTAGCATAGAGGACACCCTATGGCCCTAGGACCATAGGATGCCATCATATCCCATGTACAATTTCTCTTTTACCATAGAGGACATCTTATGGATCTAGGGTCATAAGACGCCAACATACTGCATAAATGACTTCTTATAAGTATACACGTAAACAAAGTGCATAGAGGGAATTTTACTAGCATAAAGACCGCCCTATGGCCTTGGGGCCATAGGGTGTCAACATAGAGCATAGAGGGATTTTTATTAGCACCTTGTTGCCCTTGGGACGCCATAGTGCCATAAAGTGGTTTTTGTATATATAGTAGAGAATTCTCACACACATGATACCTTGGTCACTATCTGGCCCTTGGACCATATGATAGTAGCATAGAGGACACCCTATAGCCCTAGGGTTTCCTTCTATCCCTAGGGCCATACACTGCCAAAATATAGTATACATGGCTTCTTCATAGAGCAAACCTTTTAGCCCTACACAACAGAGTGGAAACCTAGACCATATAATGTATCCTACTAGCATAGAAGGCACCCTATGACCCTGAGGCCAAAGAGTACCAATTTAGGGCATAAAGGGTCTCTTCCTAAGTTGAAGGGAACCTTGTGGCCCTAGGGAGCACCCTATGGCCCTAGGGCCATAGGGTGTCAACATAGTCAAATGGGGTGTAAACTTAGAGCATAGAGGGTTTCTTACTATCAGGGAGGATACCCTGTGTCCTTGGTGCCATAGGGTTCAAACATATAGCATGGAGGGTTTCTTGCTAGCATAGAGAGCACCCTATGGCCTTGGGGCCATATGATTCCAACAAAGAGCATAAACGGTTTTTTGATAGCATAGAGGATAGCTTATTTCCATGGGGCCATATGATACAAAAATAAAAGAGTCTTAAGAAGGGCACCTAGGCCACTAAATCACCATGGGGCCATAAGGTGGTCTTTGTGGGGAATGCTCCTAAAGGGTTCCTTGGCTATCCTATGGCCTTTGGCTACCAACATAGAGTTTAGGTGGTTTC
Organism: Adiantum capillus-veneris; assembly: GCF_014529385.1. Lineage (NCBI taxonomy): Eukaryota > Viridiplantae > Streptophyta > Polypodiopsida > Polypodiales > Pteridaceae > Adiantum > Adiantum capillus-veneris. The sequence continues at coordinate 69,247,130 of NC_140949.1, forward strand.
TTACTAACATAGATCTCACCTTCTGGCCTACGGTCTTTAGATGCTAATATAGAGTTTCAATGGTTTCATACCAGGCGTAAGGGGCACCCTATGGCCTTGGGGCCATAGAGTGTCAATGTAGAGCGCAAAGGTTTCCTTTCTAGCATAGAGGGCACCATGTGGCGTAGGAGCCATTTGATGCACCCTATGGCACGAGGGCTGTAGGTTGCCAATGTAGACCGTAGAGGTTTTCTTTCTAGCATAGAGGGAAACTTGTGGCCTAGGGGATATTTGGTGCTCGCCTAGAGCATATATTCAAGGTTTCTTAGTAGCATTATAAAGGGTACCTTGTGGCCCTCAAGTCTCCATAGGGTGCCAACATAGAGCGTAGAGGGTTTTTCTTACTGACATAGAGGACATACTATGATCTTGAGGCCATAGGGTTTCAATATTGAGCATAGAGGATTTCTTACTAGCATAGAGGCTACCTTGTGGCCCTAGTTCCAAAGGGTGAAAACATAGAGCATAGAGGATTTGTTACTAGCACAGAGGGCACCCTATGGACCAAACGCCATAGGGTACCTTGTGGCCCTAGGTCCATAGGGTGCAAACATAGAGAATAGAGGATTTCTTACTATCATAGAGGGTACCTTGTGGCCCTAGGTCCATAGGGTGCAAACATAGAGCATAGAGGATTTGTTACTAGCACAGAGGGCACCCTATGTCCCAAAGGCCATAGAGTGACAACATGTAGCATAAAGGGTTTTTTACTAGCATAAGAGGAAGACCTTGTGGCCCTCGGTTCATAGGGTTCCAACATAAAGCATATATGGTTTCTTACTAGTTCTCATAGAGGGCATCTTGTGGCCCTATGACAACCCATGGCCTTAGGGCCATAGCACCGGTGACACATAAATAAAGTACCATATGTCTTTGAATCCATATATCTATTTATATGTTGAGACCTCCCAACAATCCTAACCCTATGGCCTTGAGGCCATAAAGAGACATATTTTGGATTATCTTAAAGTCATAGAGATATCTACAAAGAGAACCGTATGGTCTGAAGTCCATAAGAAACTTAGGCAAGGAAATCATCCAATGCAAGAAGATCATGGCAATAGAAAATGAGACTTCTGCTCTAGAGCTTAAAGGCATAAATGTTTCTCCAAGTATACTTCTAGGCGCCACCATCATGGACAAAGAACTAGTGTAGGTAGATAAAGATTAGGAATGTCTAGACAATAAGGAGCATAAAAATAAATTCATTGTAGATGTGTTGTCAGTTATTAGTAAATTTTCTATTTGCGATTAGTTTTTTCTAAGAGTGTGACAAAAAAGAGTTATCAAAATGTAGATACTTTGGAATCTAAAATTAGGTGTTCTTTAAACTTGCAGTCCTTCAACAAGATATTGCGGCTGACAAAGTTTTAATCGAGATTGTTGGTATAGAGGATGCTAATGCCATTGACCCTACTGAGAAAGATTCTATCAATCTCCATGTCAACCAAAGAGTTTCTGACGAAGATGAAAAGAATCTACGAGTCTTTGAAGGTCAACTGCTACAACAACTGGAGATAAATTTAAAGAGTAATCCAATGGAAGAATACAGTGAAAGTTTCAGAACATGTGCAAGGGAAGAAGAATAATCCAATGAAAATATTCTAGTAGCCCAAGAGTTGGGAATTGGATTGCATGACACCACAATGGAATTAGAAGGCAATGGAAGTTCCAGAACATGTGCAACGCCAGAAGGAGAATCCAACACAAATATTTTAGCACCACAGGATTTGGAAATCGAAGTGCATGGTGAGTCAGTCCTTCCATCCACCAACAAACCAATGCTGACCATTATAGTGAGCTTGTGTGGATTGTTCCTCAGGAGATGCTGGCAAAAGTCCAAGAAAATGAAGAGCTTAAAGTTTGGACATGAGCATATTGTTCTTCGTCCAGGATGCATTGAGTTTTTAAAGGCTCTATTTAGCAATTTCAATGTAGGGATATGGTAAGCTTGACATGCATGTTTTGGACATCATCAAGATTTTATAAAAGGAAGCTAAAGAAAAATTTCCATTCTTTGCCTTCATCTCCGACATCGAGATTGTTGGAGATGAAGGGTTGGACATTAGATTGTCCAACCCTTCTTCTCCATCCCCTTGCCATGGAATTCCCATGCAAAACCTTTGGATTTTGGCATTGGCACACACTTTTTAAACCGTTGGCTATGGCATCATCAAAATTTGGGCTTGATGCAAGAAGATTGCTTCTTGTAGATGATGAACCATTAAAGGTATGTGTGAATCCTGCATTGAATTTTATTTTTCCACCATCATTTAATGTTGATGATGAGGAGGATAATATCCTCCTTGGGGAGCTGCTACCATATATCAAAGCTCTCAATGATGTTAATGACATTCGCACAGTTACAGGGTCTCATTTATATGGACAAGCATCCATTGCTCAAGGTCATGAGCTTTATAACCGTATACACAAGGTTGTTGCAGAGTGGGAGGAGAGAAATCTAATTTTTCTAGGAAAAACCTACTCCATAGGAAGGCTACCAAAACTTTCTCGTCCTCTTCACGATGAGAAAGTTACAACATCTAGCACTAGTGGAATGTCCACTCGAAGTCAAGACAAGAAGTTTTCAGCACATGATCGAGAAAAAGTAAGGGTCTTAAAGAATATCAAATCATTATTAGCCTTGAAAGGTACATAAGCAATCATGCTTGCCCAAAAATTGGGATACAAGTAGCCTGTGATCAAAGTACATGAAGCCAAGAATTATATAAAGCATCTAAAAATTCAGTATGATCTCAAATAGCCCTATATCAAGAAATGATGGAGCAATGTTTTATAACATTTTGTCATTTTTACAAAGATCTTTATGTACTCAGAGACTTTGTTAGAGTGCTTAGGGTTTCAAGATATATGAAGATGTAAATGATTAATAGTTTTTTTTAAATTGTCTTTCAATACTATAAGTAACTTCTGAGTTTCATGTGCCAAATGCTCTTTTTTTAAAAAGCTTTTATAGTTGTTTGCTTTGAAATTTGAGTTCACTGTGCCATCAAGGACAATCTACATGCTCATAAGGTCAAATCTTGCTCTATAACCGTGGGGGAATTTCACTTTATGGTCTCAACACCCTATGAATCTAAGGCGATAGGGTCATAGTTTGGCATGTGTTCTTGCATAGGACTTACTAAGTGTAAGTTCACAAATTAGCACCCTATGTCCCTAAGGTCTTCAACACACTTAAGATCTCTATATTAACTTTTTTTTTAATCATTTCAGGGCTTCTAAGAAAACATGTTTTGCTATTAGATTATCACAAAATAGAGGAGCTCCCTTTCATATTACATCAAATATCACATTCAAACCAATAGCAATGGTTTCATTATCTACCAACATCTTGCAAACAGGACAAAAGAACGCTTATCTTGGATTTAGAGGGTGTGCTTCTTGCAACATTTGAGCTTCAATCAAGGCCAACTTGAACCAAGTACATGTGCATTGTAGAAGATAACAATGAGGTGTATGCGGTGCGTCCAGATGTAGAGAATTTCTTAAGATTTTGCTTTGAGTTCTTTGAGGTTTGGATTTGGAGTTGCCATCGTTTACAAAAATCTCAACACATAATCAAGACCTGTTTTCCTACACAAAGTCACAAATTCAAGATGATTATGGATAACCGGTGCTGCCAAAATTCAAATTTCATGATCGGTTACAAAAGAGCCTATCACAAAAATCTTTCCACCATATGGAAGCTATTTGATTATTTAGATGGGGGCAACACTATAATATTTGATGATAGTCCATATCGAGTGATGTGGAATATGCAAGGAACTTATATGATTTTTCCAAAGTTTTGGAACCAACCTACTCAATTGCTTCAAAGTTTTTTAAAAGATGAAATTGTTCCATGGTTATGTGGATGGTTGTATGCAAAAGACAAGAGAGACTATACCATAAGAAATTTTGTAATGTTCCATCCTGATCTTGAGACTCACTATGTAATGCAATGTTATATGTCTCAAAGAACTCAAAATCTCAAGAGAAGGAGGCCATTTTAAACGTACTAGTTAAGTATTCAAAATAGCATCTACCAAGTATTTGACAATGTGTACTTTTCAAAATTTAAACTTGATGGAATGTTGTGGGATATCTTGAAACATCTTTAAACTGCTTTTTTAATGAAGTGCATCCTATTGTGAGGAGACTTCTCTCATTCAAGTTCTTTGGTTTCATTGTTTGATGCTTCTATGGTATTGTTAACTTTTTCTTCTTATTAATTGTCTTTATTAAGTGATCCAAACAATCAAAATGTTCTTGACATTTGGTAGTGTTACAAAACGGTGTTTTTTGAACACCCTCAATATTGGAGATATCATACTCTTTCTAGTTAGTACTTTATTATACATGCGATGAAGACCATCATTTTTATGAAATTGTCAAGTTGGTGGTAATCTTTATGTTTATACTTTATACTATTTTGACATAATCAATGTACACAATTCGTATTATTCACATCAAATGGTGTTTTTAAACACCTCCGTTTTTTGAGACACCATCTCTAAAACCTTTGAGTGAAGTTTTAAAGCATGTACTTGATGTAAAAAATCTTCATCTTATCATTGATTCTTTGGCACAAACTTATATTAGGAAGTTTTATATTGTAGTTTTATGTTCAGAAATAATTTCAAAGTTAGAATTATGATAGTTTATCTAAGTAAGTGCCTCATCTAACTTTGTATAGTTAAATAAAATACCAAATGGAATTATAGGTGCAATAGATGACATTTTATGGTCTTAGGGCCATAGGATACTCTATAGTATTGTTTAGATTTTTTAATTGTTTGTGAACATAGATCATAGAGGGTTTTTCTCACTACCATAGAGGATATCCTATGGCTTTGGGGCCACATAGTCTTAATATTGAGCGTAGAGTATTTCTTACTACCATAGAGGATATCCTATGGCTTTGGGGCCACATGGTCTCAATATTGAGCGTAGAGTATTTCTTACTAGCATAGAGGGTACCTTGTGGCCCTAGGTCCATAGAGTGCAAACACAGAGTATAGAGGATGTCTTACTAGCAAAGAGGGCACCCTATGGTCACAACATATAGAATAAAGGGTTTCTAACTAGCATAGGAGGCACACCTTGTGCGCATGGGGACATAGAGTGCCAACATAGAGCATATAAGGGTTTCTTATTGGCATAAACAACATCTTGTGGCCCTAAGACAACCTACAGCCTTAGGGACATAGGGTGGCACATAAATAAAGTCCCATATGGCTTTGAAGGACTTGATCTCTTTATACGTTGGGACCAGCTAACAATCCTAACCCTATGGCCTTGAGGTCATAAAGAGACATATTAAAGTCATAGAAATGTCTACAAAGAGAACCATATAGGCCATAGGTGCAATAGATGGCATCTCATGGTCTTATAGCCATAGGATACTATATAGTATTGTTTTGACTTTTTAAGTGTGAAATATTAGTTTGAATGTTGTTTAAATTATCGTGTATTTAAAACTTGATAGCATGCTACAAAACCATGACCAAGTATTTTGTTATACATGAATTAAGGTCACCAAATTATGACAAGAGTGTTTAATAGTATTTGCCTTTACATATTGTCTTTTTTAATTGCTATAATCAATCCATATACTGCTTTAAAATCATATCAATTGTTTTTTTTGACACTTCATTTTTTGAGAAGCTACTTCTAGAAGCATTTGTTGAATTTTGAAAAGCACTGATGTCATACAAATCCTCTTTCCAAAAACTATATTGGAGGTTTATTCTTAAATTTTATAGTAGATAAATTAAAATAGACTCATACATTCATGATAATTTATCAAAATTAAAGGCAACTAGAGCTTAGAAATCATTAAATAACACAATCCTAGCATACACATTTAGAATTTGGGAAACGGGATTTTCCCAAATTATCTAAAATGGTATTATAAAACTGTGTGCCTACATCATTGCCCTCGACAACCATGTCTTCTTCTTTCTCATACCTTGCTCTTGAAAGCATATCCGCAAAACTGGATTATCTTTCCCTGCAATATGCTTAAATTCTGGATTCAAGGACTTTATGTAGGCAATCCATCTCAACATAGCAATGTCGGGAGTTGAGCAACTTATTATCATTCCAAGAAGGGGTAGACAATCAGTCTCCACTATTACATTTGCTCCTATCAAATACTCTTTGTCACATTTCAAAGTTGTGACTACTCCCCATAACTCTATTTTTACCTGTGGATAGTTGCGTTGAAGAGCACTTAGGACTTTTTCTCCAAACCTCACCACATATCGCTTGCCATCACTGTCATCTTGCCCAATCGCCCATCCAATTCCTGTGGGGCTAGTATCCACTGTCACAATTACATATCTTCCACATTCATAGTTTGCTTTTCTCAAAGTTGGAGACATAAGCAACAACTTCTTTAATTTCCTCATGGCATGGGTATGCATTTCTTCCCATTGAAAATTTTTGTTCTTTCTCAAAAGCTGATACAAAGGCTTTGCTACATGTTCATAATGCGGAATCCAGATAACATAAAACACGCATGCACCCAAGAACCTTCGAACCTCAGTGACATTTATTCATTTCTCTTTCATTCTCTCGATTACATCAATCTTTGCAGGACAAGGCCTTCTACCATATGGCCCGCACATATGTCCCACAATAAGAACTTCATTCACACCAAACATTGACTTTTGGCCAGACAAGGTAAGGTTCACCTCTTCCAACCTTGACAAGATATTATCACAATCATTGATATGGTTTGCCACATACTTTCGGCACCCCCTTGAGTCTAGAGTCACATCTTTATCACTTACATCACATCCTTTGATCGATTGGCACATAATCAAGGAAAGTCATTGTAGCTTGCGGTATGAAGTCATGCAGGATTTTGTTCATACCATTCATCATGTGTGCAACTGAATTTGTTGCCCCCTGAGGTAAGGTGCATATCCTTACTAAACCCAAGGGTGTCCTCATGATAGTTAGGTCCCTGCTTTCCATTGCTAGTAGGAACTGATCATACCCTGAGTACAAATCTCCCATAGAATATATTGCCCTTCCTGCAAATGCCTCTGCAAACTCATCGACAATTGGCCCTATCCCCACATTTCTCGTTGTCACCTTATTTATAGGTTGCATATCCTAAATAAAGCGTAAAGAACCATTTTTCTTTGGAACTGTGAACCACCTATTTGAATACGGAGCACAAGAAGGCTCCAAGATACCCATCTTGATCTTTTCATTAAGCAACTCAATGATTTTTGGCAAATGAGCCTTTGGAATAGGAATAGGTCTCAAGTTCCAAGGTACATGAGGGATAGTGAAGATCACCATAGGAGAAACAATGGATGGATCAACACACCCTATCTCATAAGGCTCAAATGCAAAAGCTTTTCCATGTTTGGCAAGCATGTCTTCATAGCATATCTTTTCAGCTTTTGTCAAACTGTCCTCGCAACCAACCTTTAACTCTTTCAAAGAATCCTTTGTGAACTTGTGTCTAATCTTGCTTGGGTTACGAAGGCTAGGTTGCAAAGCAGCTTGCTCCATCTTATTTGTGAAATCTTTTGGTAGTGGTAATGCCACTGGTTTCACTTTCTATGCCACGGACTTATACTTAGTCTCCACTCGTACATCAACACTTTGAGCATTTTTGAAATCCTCAATGACTTTGTACATTTCTATTGAGCATACTTTCACGACCTCACTTCCCATAGAAAATTGCAATCCACTAAAGACTCCAAATCTTGCATAGTATGCACAAAAGAACACTCATCAAACACACCTTCAATGCATTCATTATCTTCTAGCAAACCATTCATCTTCAAACCTCTTTGTACACTATTTACATGTTGTCGTTCACCCTGCTTTAAGTCCTCACAATCTGTAAAAGCAATAGATCCATAGTCTGATAATCCTACAAAACCTGTAGAAAATGTTTCCTTTGCATATACATCATGTGAGAACCTTTCTCTTCTTGTACCACTGCAATCCCGCTCTACAATGGTACATGGCCAAAACCCCTCATATCCCTGTAGTCCTTGAATTCTTTGTTCATCTTTGGCAAGGGTTGCTCTCTAAGACTTTCATGGTTCCTTTCATGGTCCACACAAACAGTAAGGAACTGTACTACACGCTTTCCATCCCTGCTCCTTATTCTTGCATAAGCTGACCCATCATCCATCACCTTGGTTTCCATGCGAGTAGCAGTGATGTATGGCTACCCAAGGATAAGAGGATATGTAGGCATCTCCTGTACAAAGAAATTTTGGTCAAATTTCACATCCCCAATAGTCACCTTTACATTTGGATAAGCTCCGTACAGCTCGCCTGATGAGTTTTTTGCTGCACGAATCATCCATCCATGATTTATATCAATTGGCCATTTCCCTTTTTGATAAAGGCTCTTTGACATGAGGTTAATTTTAGACCCATGATCTATCAACGCAATGTATGGATCTTCTAAGTCTCCCACTTTTACTAGTGTCTCAGTAGTGTCTATTGCCCAGTGACTATTCAAGTAGTAGCTCTTGTGAGTGGTCTCCACTTCATCTTCATCATCCAAGAAGCGAACGTGTTTTAATCCTCCCCTAGACTTGTAGCATCCAACAATAGTCCTGTTTGCCATAGACCTGTACACCCTGTGCTTTTAAAGTCTCTTCTTCACCCTGTACATGGATAGATTCAGTAAGAGACTGCCGCTTCCTCTTTATGATATCAATTATTTCTTCGTGGAATTCTCCCTTTGTTATACCAAGGACCTCACCCAAGGTAAATTCCACCTTACTATTTAGAATCCTCTCTTCCAAAACGTTTTTGAGATCTGTTGCTGCCTCTATATCGGATTGGAGTTTGTAGGCCGAACCCTTTGCTTTGGATTTTGTTGCATCCTTCTTCTTTTGTTTAGAGGCTTCTTGCATAGGCACTTCGGGAACAGGCATCTGTTGTAGGGAAGGTGATCTAGGAGGCACTATGTCATTTCTACCTCCACTCCTTGTTGCCCGCTTTGAACGCCCTTCATCCCCATTCTTGCGCGCCTACGTTTCTCTTCAACAATGGCCTCATTTGCTTGACATTTGGCAATATATGCATGCACTAACACAGAGTGCACAGGGTCATTCCAACCTGTTTCAAGCCGAATGCAATCTCCAGCTTCATGTAAAACCTCTGTAGTCATTTTACCGTTCATAGCAGACTCTATAACGCATGGCCATAGCTCTCCAATACCATTAGATTCCTCTTCTCCAACTTGATTGATCCTTTTCTTTTAATAGGATCCACCTTCAACCCATAGGTGGTTGCCTCAACCATTGAGATGGCATAGCTAGTAGCCATGTCCTCAACTAGTTTCTTCATCCCGCCTTTGCCAAAGTTCGTTCCCAAGAGCTTACTTGTTTCACTTAAGTGAAGTTTTCCATCTTTAAAGAAAACGAGCTCCTTTGTCAAAGTGTCTTTAAAACTTTCACATGTCAAAGTGTCTTTAAAACTTTCACAATCCCTCCTTCCATGGTCAGTACTATCACACCATATGCATCTATTGACAAATCCTTCTCTGGTTTGCGGTCGTTTCCCTGTAGATTGACCTGATGGTTGCCCCTTTTCTTATAGCCTTGTAAGCTTTAACGTGAGCTCTTGCATTCCTTTGACAATATCATCTAGGATGGATTTTTCAGTCTTTGGAACCACAATCACAGGCTTTATAGGAATCTCGGAAACACTTGGGGATTGAGTAGGGTTGACTATCAGCTTGTCTCTTCGTCGTTGTCGCTTAGCTAGCAGTGAAATGGCGTCTTCGACCTCATTCCAATTAGTCTTCAAACCCTGTTCCGCATCCTTATCCTCAAGTAGTAGCTCTAACTTCTCTTAAATCTCTTTACCTGTGGCTTGCAAAAAGAGCTCTGTCTTCTCCGAGTTTAGAGTAGCCTTTTCAGTTCTTGAAAGTTGATCATAACGGCGTTCGAATTCCCTTAGCAGTTCGGTAGGCGAGAGCCCCTCTTTTGGCCGAACTACCCACTCTAAGAAATTCCTCTTTGTTACCCTTTCGGAGTCCTCCATGCTCTTCCTTCAAGGCTAATTTTAATGCTTCCCAAGTTTCCCCATGCTCATTTCTAATTCCCCTTACATGCTCTCTGATCTCGGGAACCACAGCAAGTTCAAAACTTTGCACCATCTCTGCTTCGGGCACTCGATGAAGCTCCATCTCCTTTACATATCCACAAAGATAATTTGTTACATATTTACCTTTACATTGGTCCAATTTATTCACCATAGATTGAAGCGCTTTGGTTGAGGAGAGCTCCCTCCTTTCTGTAGCTTGCTGTTGCTACATAAACACTGCAAAAGCTTGAAACATTTGCATTGTGACTGGATCAAACCGAACCCCCTGTTGCTCTTGTTGCTCCATAGCTTTAAACCTTTCTTTTGAGACCTTCAATGAAGATTTTGAACCATCACCCTAGCCTACTTCGCGTTCGGTTCACCAAAAACATGTCAAGAAGTGCACAATGCGACTAGGAAAGCGCCGGGCCTCTGACTGTGAGGATTCGTAGCAAAATCAAGCAAGGCGTAGACGATTTAAAGCCAAAAACACACTAAAAAAGAAAAAAACTCCATCCATGAAAGCTCCAATTTGAAAAAGAACCAATACTAACTCAAAAATCTTGTGTGTGTGAAGATTAGGTGTAGCCTCGCTCCTAATTGCACAGATGCAATGCTCATTCGACCTGTTAAAAACCCTAAATTTACACTTTGATTCTTCGTCGTGACCATTTCATGGAATCTTTAGTACTTCATTGGAGAATCCGAAGTAGTTATTTTAGGAGGGTAAACCCTAATTGGAGGCCTCACAGCCTCAACCATGTAGTGGAAGCAGCACGGGACTGCACTAGCACCCTCTAAAGGAATGGTTGTATCTCCTTGATCATGTGCCCAAATGAGCTCATTCTTGGCTCTAAAAATTCCCACACAACTTGAGAAACAACACCAGCATCCGTGATGTGGCATTTTGAGCATTTTTAAGGCTATTTTTGACCATTTAGCCCAAAAATGTCACTTATTGTCCGTAAAAAGCCCAAACGAGTCCGAAAAAATCCCTAAAATATTGGAAAAATACCATTGGGCTCAAATTTCATGTTAAACCTCATTTTAACACTTGGTAAGCACTTTGGACACGTCTTTTACGCCAGCGCACGAAACCTGCTATTTTGGGCCGAGATTGCCCGCATTGAGAACTTCCTAGGCAAAACGAGCGTGCCACTTCGAAACACTTCACATTTGTACATTCCCAAAGCAAATTAGGTATAGATTTATGTGAAAAAGAATTCCATGGTACCACGTGTAGGGCCTCTCCTGCCCGGCAAGGTATGTACACGACTGCAACCGTGACATTCATTTTCGCATATATCACAGTATGTACATTGTAGCATTTGGTCCCACACATCATAAACATTAAGAGTGAGGTAGATAATTTAAGTTCACATTGTGAAAGTGCCATCGCACGACAACGCCTGCTCACTTTCTCCAATTTTTGTGAGCTTTGGCGATCGTCAGCAACTCAAAAAATATTTTGGCTCAAAATTTTTGTTTGGTCCCATTTTGGCCTCCGTTTCCACTACAGGCAGTATTGCGTAGACAATTTTTTTATTTTTTGCAATTTTTTTGTCAGTATCGTATAGGTCACTTACAATCTTCTACGGTTTGTGCTATATAGCATGTGTTGTTTCCGCTTTGTTTCTCCTCTTTTTAGGCAGTTTTCACACCAGGTGCAACATTCGCCATGGTTGAAAACAACACAAATTTGTTCAAGATGTTTGTTGTTGAGGACAGATTGGATGAGGACAATTACCCTATGTGGGCTTACATGATGCAACATTTCCTTGTGTGAAAGGGAGTTTGGAACATTGTGAAGGGCATTGATGTAGCACTACAAGAGGTTGTCTGCAGTTGTGATGTTTTTAGCGTCGAAAATACATTGGGTTTTATACTCCCCGACGTCGCTAAGACCGTCGCTAACAACATCACTATGAGAACTTCGTTAGGAGCTTTGCTATAACCGTCACTATAGTCACCACTATATAGTGATGCTTATAACAAAGCTTATAGCGATGATTACAGGCTACCTATAGCGGCGCTCATAGCGACGTTGCAGAGCCTTATATAGAGACGCTTATAGCAATGCCCGAAAGTAAAAAAAATTGGGTGGCAGGACATTGAATGCCTTGCCACCCATCAACCATATTAAATGTTTGAATAATAGAGTGAAGCTAAATGAATCCAAGATAAGCCCATATTCACCTTTGAAAGAAAGTGCAAGGTATAGACCCAAGGTTGTCACCCACAAGACAATATAACCATTAACTCCATCATTTATATTGTTGTTTGAATAAAGATACAAAACTAACAAAAGTAAATTGATGAAAGTAAATCAATGACAATTGTACACATCGTAGGCAAAATCACTTGATTATTAAGATTTGCAAATGTAACAGTTACAACACCATTGTTATTATTGAGAAAATATACATGGTTTTCCAATAGTTACAAAAATATGTATACACGTCATCTCATTATACATGCTATGACAAAAGGAAACTAATGCTATCTAGCTACGGCTAGACTGACGTCATCTAATCAGATGTCTCATCGCGTCCAAGTGGCATATCTGTCGAATTCTTTAAAAAAAAATAAGACAACTTTTTGTAAGTTTAAATATATAATTCACAAAACAATACAACAAATAGAAAAGAGTAAACCCTAATACTAACCATGCCACCGTAAGAACTAAGAATGTCCATCACGGTGTTTAAGCCCTTTCTGTTTGCGTACTCATGCTTGTACGGTGTGTTGAACAACCACGCACGAGAGAGAGAGACGACACCACAATTGCAAGCCCCAAAGTGTGTCTAGAGCACACATTGAGTACACATATATAGTGGGGACTCCTAGCTATATATAACGTAGGGGTTGGTATGTATAGCTCCAACACCTCCACTCAAATAGGAGTCCCTAATTGTGGATGAAAAAACCCTTGGGGGTACAAGGGAAAAACCCACAGCACCATATATATGCACTGTTATATTAACAATTATCAAAGTTTACAAAATTCATTTTTCAAGAGCTACTAGGAGTATTGCTTTTACAATTTTGTCTAACGAAAAGTATCCTTGTGCTGCATTGACGTTGGAGAGGGGGAATGGGGGAACACGCCCGACACAAACACAAGGGCCTCTCTATAGCTCAGGGTATCCACAACACCCCTATCCTCTCGTAAAACACCTTTAAAAACACACTTTACACTAGCACACCACCGCCTGCCCAATTGACACTCCACAAATCCACCACACAAAGCACATCTACTGCCACAATCTGTCTCCACCCTTACACATGCTCACAGCCGTTGAATCTCACTCTCTCACACAAAACACCATTGGTCCGTGGGGATACACACTTTCACACAACCGTGTAAGAGGAGAAAGATAGAGAGAGATGGCACCTGGCGGTTAGAGAGAGAGAGTGTGAGGGAAGAAGGAGAGAGACACAAATAGATTGCAAACTTGTTCCTTCATTGAGATTCTCAATTACAACATAAGACCTCTCTTTTACAACTTTCCCATGCCCCTTGGAACTTCCCACAAGGTGACTCTTCATTCCTCCCATAGACCTTAGTCTAAAGCCTAGGGAATAGTGCACTGTATACATTAGGGTTTAACACCTGTCACAGTCCGGTGGTAAAATGTTTTTTCAAAGACAAAAACTTTTGACTCGAATCCCACAAATCCCTTGTTTCAAAAATTCAATGCTCATAGAATACTATGATGCAAAGTGCAGTGCCTGGAGTCTACTCCAAGGTACACATATACACCACAATAAACCATGAAACAACGCCCTTTTTCCCCCGAAGCATTTAGAAAATGTAAAGCATAGTGCCTGGAACTTAATCCAAGATGCACAAATACATTCCCTAAAGCTATTCATTGCATTACAATCACCAAACCAAAAATAGTGTGTCTTCTCACCAAAAGTGTGAATATAAGTGCACCATTTATTGGCAACATGCCAAGGCTGCGAACCCATCATCTAAATCAACATCCATGAGAGCTCATACAACAAAAACTTGTAGAACCATAAAGTAATGAGAAAATATCCACTCCATTGAGTAGATTCCATCTTTGAGCCAATCACATAAAAATAAGCTTCATTTTGTTAAAACTCTTCAACAAAAAATCCTTGCTTTGACAAACACTTCTTCAAAAAGATTGTGAGCTTTGGCTACAATTTGTAAAGCTATGCTTTCAACAAGCACATTGAAATCAAAAAACATTAGCTCCATGTTATTTGTGCAAAGATAAACTCCATTCCTTGATGAAATTTGGACTTCAAGACACCAAACATGATCACTTTCTAGGCAATGAGAAAAATCCATAAGATCTTTGCATCATCATGCACAAAAATAAGCATTAGTTTGCTTAAAATCACATCATCATCACATTTCCTAGCATGGATAATCATACAAGCCCCATCATGATTTACATAGGCACCAATTGTGTGGATAAATACACATATTCCACTCCACAACATTGCCTCAAGAAAACATTCATTTAGCATAGCATCAGTTTGTGAAATAGGTTGCTTCAAACGCATCACAATATGTTTCTCATGTTTGGACCTTTCATGAAGAAGAAATTCATTTTGGTTAGTTTCCATTTCAACATCATGAGCAACACAAAACTCTTCTTCCAATGTGAGAGAATTCACAAAAGCATCGATGACATCATTTTTGTCATCAACAAGAAATGAGAGATCATTTTCATCTTGATTTTTCTTCAATGTTTCTTCACAAATTTCAACAAAGCATTCATTTTTAGAGTTGCAATCATTAATTTCTTGAACCACCTGATGGTAGTCAATAAACAAATCCATGTCATCATCATCATTTACGAAATCAAAACTATGCAATTCTCCATAAAAAATCGATGGAATTTGACCCACAATACTTTGGTGGATGGTGCAATATGTGAGTATAGAGCTACTCGGGGACTTTCCCTAGCTCGCTTGGCTCATAGGGTCCTCTCTCTTCACTCCAATCTACATCATTTGCCCACCAATCCCATGTTCATCATGGTCATCATCATCATCATCAAATACCCCCTCATCTGCTAGGGTATGCCATGCTCTCAATAGTTTCTTTAGAAACCTTTTTTTTTTCAAGAAACTCATGCAAATGCTTTGCATTTTTGTGCAACTCCTTTAGCAAGTTCAATTGCCTATGAGTGCGAGATGTATTGTCACCATGCTTATAAAACCACAAATATGATTTTTCCAATGCATCAATGAAATCGTCTACCCATGCTTTGGGTTTATGAAAATTGTTGTGTACAATGTCATATTCAAGAATGTAATATTGCTCCAATAATGTTAATGAACAATGGCGGGCTTTGTGATCATCATGCCCGCACTGTGAGGACGGCTTATTGAGACATTTTTCCCATTTGTCGTCGTATTCCCCTCAAAAAATACAAGGTGGCTTGCATTTCTTTGCCATGCCTTCATTTTAAGTCAATGATGTGCTTCAAATTATGTAACATGCACCTTCAAATCTCCCATCATCATGTTGATGACGAGCTTTGTAGTGAATTGTTTTCTGAGCGTAAGGTTTTTTAGCACATTCTATCAACCACTTTTACACACATATATTTACTTTGTGAGCCAAAGGTCCTTTTTTGAATCCTTGAGTCCACAAGCAACCACGTGGCGCATCCCAAAAAAAAAAGAGGGCAAACAAGTAGAAAAGCACGAGCAAGCATAGGAAAAGGCAGCGCGAGGAGCGTTTGGCTGGGCCGCTCCACAGCCGTGGGGAAGCGGAGGCAGTGAAGTGTGTGTGAGCTGATCAATTGTCATCAAGGAGAGAGGAGAGCCATCAATTGGGCTGAAGTAGGAGAAGTGTGCAGGATGAGGGGACTCCACAAGGAGTACATGCAAGGTATATACCCCATTGTAGGCGGTGTGCATATTGTGTGCTTTTTACTTGTGCTTACGTCAATGCTTCTCCCTTGTTCGAAAGGTCTTCATAGAGTTTTCTCATAACTAATGATGAGGCATCGGATAGGTTTACGCTTGTTTTTTGACATCCTTCAGTTGGATTTCTTTCTAGAGCACAACTTGCTATGTTCTGAGAGCTTTGGGACAAATGATGCAAATAGTTTGAACCAGCCACAGGTTGAAACCTAATTGCAGTAGCTTTCTGCTTCTGATAGCTTGAAAGATGTTTGCGAATGACGCTTAGTTGTCTCAAAGCTTCTTTCTATTATTCAAATTCCACACAATACTCTATCTTTGCGGTTCAGATGTTCTCTTCAGCTTTGGAAGGAGGGTTTGATCTCATCACTCGTCTTTCCACTTAAGAAAGCTAGAGAAGTTATGCCCTTAAATTACGGATAATACACTGGTGAGCCCACAACTCAAAATAGTTTTCTCCACATTTTTTAGCGTGCAATGATTTATCACAATGTGAACCATACGACCTCCTGAAACCAAACAGGACACTACATTACAGATTCTTCTTAAAAATAGCCCAATTTGTGTTTCTCTCTCTTGGAGAAGGGCCTCTTCTTAGGTGTTGTAGCCTGATCACATGTAAATGACAATAGGTGGGCCTCAGATTTCCCTTTGACACCTGTAGATAATTCAAAATACAAGGAACTTATTCGCATTGAAAATGATAAGGTCTGCAGTTCTTTTTTGATTTTTATGCTCTTTTGAAGCTAATGTCTCGTCCAAGTCTGGAATCATGAGTCTTTACCATTCAAGTGGTGGTGGTTTTGGATGTCGATGGGAGATGCAGGCACCGGTAGAAAAGGTTCTCATTTGATTATGCCCTTAGTCCAAAAGTCAACAATCAAGTTTTCTTCTAAAATGCTTGAATTAATATGGTGAAAGGTTTTGTTGATCTAAAGCATGGGATGTTTAACGTGCTTAGCCAAAGTTATTCAAGGTATTGTACATACGCACACCAAGTGTTGACTGAGTTGTTTTCAGTCAACAACATTTTTCAAGATTGGCCTCCTACATACTTAAAGTAGAGAAACGGTGGTTGAAAAAATGATACAATGTGAAAACAGTTCAGCGGTGCTCTCAAATGTGCAGATTGGAGATTGGATTGCATGTTGTGATTAAATCATGGAAAACAAATATTTTCATGAGCTTATAATTTCTATTGTTTAGGATTACCACACTGTTTCTCCATTTTCCACACTTGAATCTACGAAAGTGTTCCCTTTGCAGTGATGCAGACTATGAGGGTAATCCTTTCGTTTGATTTTTTCATGAAATACCTGACATCATATGTGCACACTATTGAAAGTACGTTACCCATGCATGAATACTTTCATTAGGAACTATGCAAGTACTAGATGTATGCCATTCATGAAGAGTACATCAAGAGAGAATGGACTTACGAAAAAATAGACGAGTACTATGTGCATCCTCTGTTTACGGTAGTTTCAGTTGGGATTTTGGATGCTAGTAATGTAACTAAGGAACACACCAAAGGTGAGACTTGGAAAGCAGAGGCAGCTTACTCAGCACACTTTGATGACTGGATCAAGGTCAATGTGCAATACACTGTTGATGCTCGTCGGTGATTTAAATGTGTTTCAAGTACGCCAACCGAGTTTTCCTTTCAGTGTTGTTGATGTCATGTACTCTGGATGAGGAATTTGTTCATGGAAAGTTCCGTGGTTTTGGAAATTGGGAGTTGAAACCCTTGCCTAGGGACGCGTATGTCTACTTGTAAGAGCAAGTAGCGACATTTGAATATGACAATGAGTATCACAAGTTCTTTCACTACTTTTCTTTGTTTAAGATAAAATTCATGGATTTCAAAGACTTTGTATCCAGAACAAGCTCATCAATCTTCTCGTGTACGTCATTGCTTCTAAGTCCTGGCTTTTGTTTCCCGAGTGCAAAAGCATCATGGACTCAACATGTCTTTAGATTGTAACCAAAGAAAAGCCACACTCGAGGAGGGTTGTCTCTGTTGTATCTTAACTGTCAAAAAAGTATTTTTCATTGGAAACATCATTAAATGGCTAGAAATGTTCTTTGCTTCTCTTTGACATCGTTTGCTATTGAAGCACCATCACGAGCCATTACTTCTACCTGCTCTTGAAGCACTGCCTTGGCTTTGGTATGGTCAAAGATAGAGTCATTGGACTCCCAAATGCAAGGCCACAAATGAGAAATATATTAACCAATTGTGGTTGTTTTGACGCAGCCTTTGACCCGCAACTTCTTGGCCAAGCTTCTATCACTGCATTAGAAATCAACCTGCAGGTACACAATCAATCCTCTGACCCACGAAGCTTCCTTGAGAAAGTTGTCAATCTTCATGTAGAAAACTCTAGCAGAATTGGTTTCTCTCTCCCCAACTCACGAAATCCCAACAACAGGCTTGAGTGCACGCATATGCTCTCTCTCACTTGGTTTCTCTCTCTCCATCCTGCACTAACAAAAAGAGGACCTCTACTCACAGACTCGTTAACAAGTCCGCATGTGCGTGGGAAGGCACAATATAGGATGCTTGAGAAGACTTCTTGATCAAATGCAGCATGTACAGGTAGTTACAGAAGTTCCTATCCTAATCAATCCTGAAGAAAATGTCAATGTTGTTGTTGTTGCATCCTACAAAAAATGTTGAAGGAGTTGTATCTGAGCTTGCTCTCCACAATCTTTGTAAAGAAGAGGAGAATCACGAAGAGGAGGAGCCCGAGGAGAAGACGGGAAGGAGAGAGAGAGAGCACGAGCACTCACTTGTAGATGACCATTTCTTACGATGAGGCAGCTAATAATTAGTAGTGACTAATAGATCCACTATATTATGATGGGTCGACAGTTGTATAACGTGGTGATTAAATCAGGACAACCCTTACACAGTCAAATTGTCCAGATTGGCCGCCAACTAATGGGCAATGGGAATCCCCTGTTTAGGGTGGGTTCACATGATCCGTCGGTACAAGTTCATGCTTTGAAAGCTTCTTCCTTCACTAGTTTAGACGGAGGCAGAGATAAAGCTCACAGACCTGCCTCAACAAATCAAGTTGCCTGCACTATTGGCTGTAGCAACCAAAAACACGATCTTCGCACTTCGCACTGAAAAGGGTATGGTAGTAGAAACTGTTCCAAGGCGGGGGGGGGGGGGGGGGGGGGGGGGGGGCACCAGCTCTGGCAACAAAGTTGATTTGTAAAGCTTAGTATGCATCTCCTCGTATGTTCACCCTTGCATGATTATTGCCCTTAATTCCACTTATAGTTTCTGGATAGCACATGGTAGTGAATGTGACGTGCATGCAATAGAGTGAATATGGTTCCTTCTGCTATGGGGACATAGAACTCAAGACGCCCATTATCATGAACAATTAGAAAGGAGGATACATAATGCAGGCTAGTCAACATGGAGGCAAAAAAGACATAATTGCTTATGGAAGTAGCTTACAACACACACACACACACACACACACACACACACACAGAAGCTAATATTGATCAAAGGACATAGAACATAAAGTTACATCTGCTTCTCTTTAAAATTAATCAATATCTTACATCTTCTGTATTTGTCTTAATGTGTGTTTTGTGTATGGCAGGGAGAACATATATTCACAACATTGGACATTGTGATCGCAAGCGCGTCTCCAGATCAACATCTCTAGCTCAACCACACTACAAGGTCTGTTATTTGCATCCAATTTTCCATGCGCAAGCGTTTGCTTGGTGCAACACATAAACGCTACGGGCAAGGCACGGCTTCCGTTTCTTATAATGTTTTGGAGAGACCACAGTGCCAGCTCTCCACCATACTTTTGTATGGCACCTCCGCATGACATGCACTATATATTTTGTACTTTCAGTTTGTGAGGTTTCATTATAAGACGATATGTTTAACTATTCACATTGCTTTTTAGCTAGACTCAAATATCGGCCTATAGATTGGACAATTGAAAAGCACAAGTACAAGATTGCAGGTCACTAAAGCACCTCATTTCTTGTTGCAGTTCATTGATACACTTGACTTTGTATCCTCCCATGAACACAGTAAAAATTTTAAAATGTGCGTTCTTCTCTTTAAAACTCAACTAACTCTCTTAAAAATCACCCCTATAGTCTCTATTAATTGACGCCACTTAACTGTCTCTAACCAAAAATATAATAACATTTCTAAATGTATTTCCTCTTAGGCAATGTCGCCGTTGTCGAGTTAGTCACAATCTTGTTTCCGTTAGTGCTAGATGGTAAATATCAATTTTCATATGTCCTGTTATATTCAATAGTTGTTTTATAGCAAGGCCCACCAAGCAAGACTAGTTTTCCTTTAATCATGTACAAGCTTCACTGCTAGAGTATGGGAATTGTTGACTTTTTTCTTTTAATAAAAAAATTCTATTTTTCTTTCTTTCGAGCATCAATAATTGCTACATACGTGTTAACTGCGAGCTTGAAGGCGGTGGGCTTCTACTGTAGTGATTTCTTGAATTGATGCTGTGGTTTGCGCCTTGCAACTCTGACCACAATCGAGTCTTTTTTTGTTGTTTTTTCTTGGCCAAGGCACCTCGTGGGTTTTGTTTGCTTCGAGCATAGTGAACATGGTCCTATATTGCCTTCGTAAAACTTCAGGCTTCAAAATTGCGAAATAGTAGCAGCCTTCAACTAGCTGCATGCACAAAAAAAATACTCATACCCGCATACAACCAACTTGCCATCTCCCTTAGGCTGCAACGGATTCATTCCCGTATCCATTTCTTGGCAGCGCAGTAAACACCGATCATCATGTAGTCGGCCGTTATACAAAAACTTGAATAGCATGTTTATAATGCAAATAAGTCAACAAAGGGTTCATTACCAGGGGGGTTGTTCCTTAGAGTGCGTTGACGCACTACCTTATCCTTGCAGATAGAAATTGCTACAGTCGATTGCTTTCTCGCCTCGTCATGGCTTCCATCACAGTAAACACAACTGATAATATTTAACAAGTTACTTTTAGTGTACAT
This sequence comes from Adiantum capillus-veneris, assembly GCF_014529385.1. Taxonomy (NCBI): domain Eukaryota; kingdom Viridiplantae; phylum Streptophyta; class Polypodiopsida; order Polypodiales; family Pteridaceae; genus Adiantum; species Adiantum capillus-veneris. The sequence continues at coordinate 69,268,195 of NC_140949.1, forward strand.
TGTTGTAACCACCTCATTATCTCCTTCCCGATGATGTAAACCCGTTCCTATCTCTAAAAGAAGAGACACCAGCAGTGATTGCCATGTGTAAGAGGAGAAAGATAGAGAGAGATGGCACTTGGTGGTTAGAGAGAGAGAGTGTGAGGGAAGAAGGAGAGATGGAGAGACACACAAATAGATTGCAAACTTGTTCCTTCATTGAGATTCTCAATTACAACATAAGAACTCTCTTTTATAACTTTCTCATGCCCCTTGGCACTTCCCTCAAGGTGACTCTTCATTACTCCCATAGAGCTTAGTCTAGAGCCTAGGGAATAGTGGACTGTATACATTAGGGTTTAACAAGCTGGCACCGAGGAAAAAGACCAGAGTAGGAGAAAGAGAAGGGGGGAAGGGGAAACAACAACAAAATGGGGCAACAATGCCTTGATTACACTTCACCAAACATGTACACAGGCTTACACTGCCATCACCATGGCCATTTCCACAAGAAAAAATACAAAGGGCTTTGACAGGCACACTCCTCTGTCAGAGAGATCCACTTTGTAGGCTTTAAATGGCCCAAAAAAAAAACCCCCTAATTTGATGAAAATTTGACTTTTATAGGGGGGGTCTTCAATTTTGGGAATTGCCATCTCATTTTACCATTTGGCACCCTGATTTGGTATCTTTGGGAAGGGGGCACCACCTTGCTTCATCTGCTCAATCCCTCTCTCTTTTGCACTTGGGGGGGGGGAATTAGCGATGTCGCTATTGCCACCTAGGCTTCTTTTTATTTTTTTCCTCTTTTTCTTCATTTTTTACCCCTTTGGGCTACCCAAATCTTACACTGCCGCTCTGGCCACTTCTGTTCGGCTCACACCTGCTTTCTCTCCCTCTATTTCTCTCTCCTCCCTCACTTTGGTCCCGGCCTTTGTGTGGCCCCTTACCTTCGACTTTGCTCTGCCGGCCTCGGAATGGCCCACTCCTCTTTGCTTGGTCCACATGGAGGCCTTCCTCGGGCTCTCTCTCCTCCCTTTTCTTGGGACTGCCCCTCACTTGACCATTGTGGACCTGGCTGCTCCCTCTCTCTTTTTTGCTCACATGAAACCTCCCCTACCCCATAGCATTAACAATGTTGCTATTAGGGGGGGAGGGGTTTCCCTTGAAAAGTGGGGTGGGGATGCTGCCCGTGGGAACTCGGTTGCCCCTGGAAGCGCCATGCCATGTCATCAGTGTGAACAATCATCCGCCTCCCACCTCCATCCTCTCCTCACGCAGGCTTGCCACCACGCCACCCGCCCTGGCCAAATATCCTGCCCAGTGCTACCTGCGTAGCGCCTAGCAGAGCCGCCCCCGCATTCCACCATAGACAAGTTCGAAGGGGAGCTTGCCTCCCACACACAAGCTCTTCAATGAGGTCTTTGAATGGGCTATATAGCCCACCTTCCCTACTCCAAACCGCGCATGCGTGTTAGATCCCTTGCCGCATGGCAGTCACCTGGGCCTCCCTTCTTTGAAATGGATTCCAATGCCCCAAAAGACCCCAAGGGAAAAAACTTTTCATCTTTGCTTTGAACATTTGCCATTTGAGGTCCATCGATCTGGTGTCCGAGCCGCAAATCTATGCTGAAAGATGAGACTATCAACTCCAAACTCTCTCTCTTTGTCCCCCTTTTGGCTTCAATATACGTGCCAACCGATACGGTGTAAAACCAAGAAAATCATCTGCATTGTCCTCCCTAGCAACTGCCACCAACTTCGACTCGCTATATCTTACTGACCAAGAACCCGATTGACGCGCTGTCGATTTGTGCTATCCTCCCATGATGTACACTATCATTGAGGACCTTGGTGAGGTCCCAGGGCAGTCACTTATCAAAAGATCCCTATATCACGTGTGTTCAAGAGGTAATTAATAATACCCTAATATACATACTATACTTGCAATGTGAGCCTATTTAAAAAAGCCCCACCCCCCTCTAATGTATACATAACAGTATACATTTTTATACATTTTGGTCTTTTAATAATCCTCTCCGGTTAACTCACGTGATATCATACACATTCTAAAAAGTGACCGCCCCAGGGGTGAGGTCAAACAACTGCCAGATGGTGCATCCTCCGATGCGGGCAAGTGGGCTCAAACCCGGCCCCTGGAAAATCTTCAACTGATCATAATTTGCTATCCCAAGCTCCGATCTGCAATCCAAGAGAATGGGCACAACCCATAATTTGAGCCCTACACATGTATCCACTAACATCATACTGGGCCACTTGTCCCCAGCTGTCCTACCGGCCAGGGATCTGCTACACACTCTGTCTTTGACTTGCAATATCTTGAGCACCGGGGCTCTATTTGACAAGCTATCTGGACCAAATTCTAGAGCACATTGAGCACTACATTTCAAGACACTAATAGACCACTTTGAGCACCTTCACTTGCTACCCCAATTGAGCCATCTTTGAGCCTCCTTGGCCTAAAAAGATACTTTAGAGATACTTTTCCGCTACCACTAGTCTGCCGAGGACCTTGGTACCTACCCTAGCCTTCTTCACTACACCTGCTTGCAACCTTCTCTTGGCATTGACCACTTTCCAACTTGGACCAACTTTGGCTGCAGCATCATTGCCCACCCCCTCGTTGAACATTTATGTTCAACCACACATGGGATTATTGCACTAAAAAACTGCACACCAAACACAAACTCTCTGTACACCACAAAAACACCTAGCATATGTACAAAGATGGCACCTGTAACCTGCAGTATTTGTTCATGCGGGTTGCCCAACCCCTTGCTTTATTTGTCATCAACCGCCTGGGTCAAACACCTTGTACTGGCCTTCTACGTCCACCTGTAGCAGCTATGAATAGTGGCATATCAAGGCACATAACCAACCTTATAGCCAAACTGCCAGCATCATACTTCTACCACCCCAAGCACTCCTTGGCAAACGGCCCACTCGCAACAAAACACTTCCAAGAGCATCAAATAGAGCACCATTGTGCTCACCATCCAAAGACATACCTGCACCATCGCTGGCACCAAGTAGACCTAACATATCTGACACACTTAACGTGCCCTCCCAACCATGTAAAGCTAGATCCTCATCTAGAAGATCCTGCACCTGCTCAACAACACACTACACAATTGCTTTGATCACCATTCCTTTCAACCACCACTCACAAACCTCCTTAGAAAGCTTGGACACCGCCTTGATATCGACATCACCTGTCATAGAGTGAACCAACTGCATAGGAAGCACCTCTATCTCTATCTCCACTCTGCCCTTCTCACCTGCCATGCACTCAATTCCAGCATTGTCGAGCTCCTCCTCTTCAACTGGCCCTTCAAGGTCGATAAGCTGCATCTGCTTGTCCGATGCAATCACCAGCCCTTCCACCACTGCATCATCAAGCTCTATCAAGGAAGAGGGAAACTCATTCTCTATTGCATCACCCTCGTCCTCTTCCATGGACACAATTTCTCTGTCCCTCCTGGCAAAACTTTGCACTTGTTGCACCACCATGGAATACTCAATCGCTACCTTCATCAACATAGCCATTAGCATGGTACCACATACTAGCTTTACCTACTCTTTACCACATGTAGACCTAGAGTGCTCCGCTTGGTCTTCACTAGGCACTTCGGATTGCACTTTATGCTGCTCCTTGCACACATTCACTGCCTCTCCACTCGCATATAAGAGATCAAACTCATCATACCTGGACTGAGATGACTCGGTATTTCAACTCTAATCTGCATCCATAGAGCTATTGTCATTCGACTCGGCCTCTTCTTATGTTTCAAGCTCAGGAATCTCCTCTAGCTTCACCGCTTTGACCTCATCTGCAACCTCACTCTTTGCTCTTTACCACACTTCAATGGAGCTTTAACAGATACACTCAAACTTGATAGCACATCCTTTGTCCACTCTGGAACCACGTGCACTTCCTCCACAATTGGAACCACTCTAGCTGGCATCTTCGGCATAGGAACCACCCTATCTCTCTGTAACCAAAGAACCCCTAGTTCCTCTCGCACTTGTACTTCTTTTTGCACCACCTATGGCTGGCTACCACCGCATTACACTGCCTTGGCATAATTGCACTTTGCAAAACCTACCTAGCCTCATGCTTCTTCAAAATCGTTTTGGTTTGCCCTCTCGCTAGAGCTACCTCCTCTTCATATGGCAATCCACGAATTTACTCAGTTTCAAAAAACTGGCATGTTTTGCACCAGTTATTTTGATCAATTTCCCCCAAAGGGCTTCAAACTCCCACTCGAATGCTTGAAAATCACCCTTTAAGCTTTGCTTCAAAACTGTCCAGCTTTCTCTTTACTTCATTTAGCTGCACATCCGCTACAAATCTTCTTCGAAAATCTGCCTCTAGGGCTTCAATATTTTCCTTTTTTCTTCACCAAGGCTATCGAACCATAGCCTCGCTTTACCACGGGCCAGGAGCGAGAACACCTATACCGCACCATCTTCTCTCAATAGACTGCTTTCCAACACGAGTAATCGTAGTAGTCTTGAAGCTAGGTCTCCGCATCTTCAACCCTAGTGAAATGGGAAATCCCGTCCAAGCCATCACTAGTAGCACGTGCTCTTCAAAGGATGCACCTTTGGCATCACCAAAATCACCGCTTCGACTTCAACTAGGAGCATCAACACAGTCCTCCATGGGGGCACGAGAAGATAGAGATGGGGAATAGGGGAACACGCCTGGCACAAACACAAGGGCCTCTCTATAGCTCACGGTGTCCACAACACCCCTATCCTCTCAAAAAAACACCTTCAAAAACTCACTTTACACTAGTAGACCACCGCCTGCCCAATTTCCACCGCTCACACACTCCACAAATCCACCACACAAAGCACACTTGCCACGGTCTGTCTCCATCCTACACACGCTCACATCCGCTCAATCTTACTCTCTCACACAAAACATCGTCGGTCCGTGGGGGCACACACTTCCACAAATCCGACACCGAGGGAAAACACTAGAGCAGGAGAAAGAGAAGGGGGGAAGGGGAAACAACAACAAAACGGTGCAACAATGGCTTGATTGCACTTCACCAAACATGTACATAGGCTTACAGTGCCATCCCATGGACATATTCACAAGAAAAAATACAAAGGGCTTTGACAAGCACACTCCTATGTCAGAGAGCTACACTTTGTAGGCGTCAAACGTGGCCCAAAAACAACAAAAAAAAAGCCCCTAAGTTGATGAAAATTTGACTTTTATAGGGAGTTCTTCAAGAAATTGCCATCTCATTTGACCATCAGGCGCCTGATTGGGTATCTTTGGAAAGGGGGCACCGCCTTGCTTCATCTGCTCAATCCCTCTCTCTTTTGCACTTGGGGGGGCATTAGCGATGTCGCTATTGCCACCTAGGCTTATTTTTATTTTTTTCCTTTTTTTCTTCATTTTTTACTCCTTTACCCAAATCTTACATTGCCCCTTTAACCACTTTTGTCCAACTCACACTTGCTTTCTCTCCCTCTATTTTTCTCTTCTCCTTGACTTTGGTTCCGGCCTTTGGGTGGCCCGCTTACCTTTGACTTTGCTCTGCCATGGCCCACTCCTCTTTGCTTGTTCCACATGGAGTCCTTCCTCAGGCTCTCTCTCCTCCCTTTCCTTGGGACTGCCCCAATGCTCGAAAAAAACGTTTTTTCAAAAACTTGGCAAACCTACATATGTGAAACAGCAAAGGTAATTTGACAAAATTTGAAGGTTTTTACACCAAATTACACTATTTTTTTAAAAAAATTTGTAGGTTTTCTCACCTTCAAAAATAAAATTTAAAGGTAAATTTCAAAATTTGTAGGTGGGATTACACTAAACCTAGGTTTTTTTCGAGCACTGGACTGCCCCCCACTTGACCATCACGGGACACCTCCCTTTGTACTTGCCGCCCGCCGGTTCGTACCCGGTTGGTCCCTCTCTTGTTTTTCCTCACATGAAACCTCCCCTACCCCATAGCATTACCGATGTCGCTATTTGGGGGGGGGGGGGGGGGGTTGGCTTCAAAAACGGGGTGGGGCTAATGCCCATGGGAACTCGGTCGCCCCTGGAAGTGCCATGACATGTCATCAATGTGAACAATTGGCCCTCGGCCACCTCCATCCTCTCCTCACACGGGCACGCCATTGCACCACCCGCCCTAGCCAAAACTCTCACCCAGCGCCGCTTGCATAGCACCCAGCAGAGCCGCCCCCACATTCCACCATAGCCAAGGTCAAAGGGGAGCTCTCCTCCCATACACATGGTGTTCAATGAAGTCTCCAAATGGGCTATATAGCCTGCCTTCCTTGCTTCAAATTGCGCAGGGGGGTAAATCCCTTGCCACGTGGCAGTCACCTCGGCCTCCCTTCTTTGAAATGGCTTCCAATGCCCCAAAACACCCCAAGGGCAAAAAAATTCTCATCTTTGCTTTGAACATTTTCCGTTTGAGGTCCATTGGTCGGGCGACCGAGCCACAAACCTATGCCAAAAGATCAGGCTATCGACTCCAAACTCTCTCTTTTTGTCCCTCTTTTGGCTTTGACGGACGCGCCAACCGATACGGTGGAAGACCAAGAAAATCATCTCTATTGTCCTCCCTAGCACCTGCTACCAACTTTGAATCCCCATATCTTACTGACAAGGAACTCGAATGATGCACCATTGATTTGTGCTATCCTCCCATGATGCACACTATCACTGAGGACCTTCACAAGGTCAAAAAGCTGTCAGATGGTGCATCCTACGATGTGGGCAAGTGGATTCAAACCCAACCCTTGGAAAATCTTCAGCTGATCATAATTTTCTATCCCAAGCTCCGATTTACAATCCGAGAAAATGGACACACCCCATAATTCGAGCCCTACATGTATATCCACTAACATCAACTTGGGCCACTTGTCCGTAGTTGTCCTACCTGTCGGGGATCTGCTACACACTCTGTCTTTGACTTGCAATATCTTGAGCATCGGGGCTCCGTTTGACAAGGTGTCTAGACCAGATTCTAGAACACATCGAGCACTACATTTCAGGACACTAATAGAGCACTTCGGTCACCTTCACCTACTACCCCAACTGAGACATCTTTGAGCCTCTTTGGCCTAAAAAGCCGCTTTAAACATACTTTTTTGTTGCCACTAGTCTGTCGAGGACCTTGGTACCTACCCTAGCCTTTTACAGTGCACTTGCCTGCAACCTTCACTTGGCATTGACCACTTTCTAGCTCGGACCAACTTTGGCTCAACTTTCGCTGCACCAATGTTTGCTTTCTCAAGTATGGGTAGGTACTCATGTTTTTCCGCACAAATCCTCAAGTTGTCATCTATTCCTTTCTGAGAAAGGTGGATTTTGTATGAGAGAATAATTTTTTGCTTCTTGTTAAATCGAGTGCAATCTGGATCTGCTCAAATTTTTAGCCCAAAAATATTTCTCTAGGTACTCAACAATATACTTTGCCCACTTTGGTACTTTTGCTATCCTGAACAGTGTAGCATGCTTGATTGGTTTGATTGCACAAACATCACACGATCTAACATAGTCGTGTATGGTTTTCAGTAGGTGAGGACAATATATGGCATCATTCTTTGATATGTTTGCACTTTGGCATTATGAATATCCATAGTTTGTACATGAGCTTGCTTCATATATATCCCTTTTTGAGCTAGTTCTATGCAAAACCTAAGTATGCAGTACTTTCTTGCTTATATAACCGTCCTGCGATAACACTAAGTTTCACGATTTCTCGGTAGTTGATGGTTGTCTTTCACTTTGAAGTAAACCAATGGTGAGAAATGGTATAACTTGTTCGCTCCACCTTGGTACCATCTAGATGTTGAAGAGATAAGAGTCATGGAAATCATCTTCAACCCCTGAAGGAGCTTCCCCATGTAGCGTTCGCAACAAATGGTCCACTCTCCACTGTGTAGTCCCTTTCCTGGCCACCACAACGAAATCAAGTTCTTGCAGTATTAGGAACCATCAAATGACGTGACTTGTATACTAAGTATAACAACACCTGATGATCCACAATGAATATGAATTTTTTTTGCGAGAAGATAATGTCTAATTTTTTTTACAGAATAGATTATTCGCAAGAACTTTCATTCTTTCTATGGTCATGTGATTCCATTTTGCATTGTTGAGTTGTTTGTTGGAGTAACAGTTCAGAAAATCCATTTTGTTTTCTCCAAGTTGAGCCAATATACATCCAACAACATAAGTTGATGCATCTACATGGACGTGAAAAATATTTTTCCAATTAGTAGATTTCAAAATTGGAGAAGCAACAAGTCTCTACTTCAATTGTTGAAATGCTTTCTCACATTCCTCATTCCATTCAAACTTAGTGATAAATGGGTAGAGAGGTTTTGCGATGATCACGTACATGTAAATAAATCTATGATAATATCCACAATGTCCCATAAAATCTTGTACCTCTCTGTCTTTGGTTGGTCTTGTAAGAGCAACAATCACTTTTATCTTCTCAAGCTCAGTAGATATTCTATTTTTGGACACAATATGTCCCAAAATCTTGCCTTTCTTACCATGAAAATGCACTTTTTAGGGTTTAGGTAGATACAATACGCTTTGCATTTTTCAAAGACCTTCTTTATAAGTGTTCTCCATGTTCATTTATGTAAAGAGAATGCACACACATGTCATCCATATAAATCTCTAAGAATTATCTTAGATACTCTTGAATGCATGACTCATCGGCCTTTGGAATATGGTAGGCACATTGGTTAGACCAAATGGCATTACCCTATATGAAAATATCTCCCATTCTATTGCAAAGAGAATTTTGTGTTAATACTCTAACTTGATAGCAAACTGGCGATAGCTTGAAAAGCCATCGAGAAAGCTCTAGACTTCTTTTTTAGCAACTCTTTCAATCATATGATTAGTGATGGGAAATGGTTAGTTATCTCTAATCATAGCAGCATTCACCTATTTGAGATTTACACACACTCATAATTTACACTTTTTTTTTGGCATCACTACAGGTGGTGACACCCACTCTGTGTGTTTGATCTCATATATAAACTCTACCTATTTTAGCTTCTCTATCTCTTCTTTGATTTTTTTAAAACATGTTTCATTGTAAGTCTAGGGACGTTGTTGACGCAATTGAGCATCACTCTGGAGGACAATTGTGTGTTGGAAAATGCTAGGATCCACCCCTTTCACATCTTTATAAAACCAAGCAAACACATCTTTATTTTGTTTGAGGGTAACTATCAACAATTGTTCCTCTTTCTCGGTAAGATCTGTGGCTATGTAGGCTAGTATTGGTTCTTCCCTTGGTTCTGCCAAATCAATCTTTTTGCATTCTCAAGTCCATCATATGATGTTTTCGGGTCTTTAGGCTGTTGCATCAGTTGCTCCACCACAATACGTCAGTTTTGAATTGTGTATTTTATGTAATGAGAGGGTGCATCAAATTATTCTAAGTTAGAGTCCCCCTCAAGTTCCATTTCTATAGTCCATACCTCCTTCAATCCATTTTAACCTTTGGTATTAACTTTTGCATTCAATTTTTGACATTGTGGGTGTTTTTTTAGTTTTTTCTTTTCTTTGTTCTTTACTTTGTTTCTTTGAGTTTTTCCAAAAACTTGTCAACTTCAAGGGGTTTTTGGTGATTTTGTCTTGAACACAATCATCTGCTCCCGCAAGCATGAGATATTATATTTTGGTCATCAATTTGAACATTGATTTCACAATTTTGTTTTGTTGTTTTCTTGTTCGTCTCATTTGATATCTCTTTTGTCTTTGTGTTTTTGGTTGAAAAACTTGTAGAAAATTGTCTCATTTTGTTTTTTTATAATTTCATTTTCAACAGCACTTGAAATCTTTTCTTTGGCATCCTTCCCTAACTTGTTGCTCCTTGAATCATGGTATTCATCCTTATCATCATGTGAAATATATCGTACAAAAACTTTGTCCCCTATCGATTTACAATTGCTTGTCTCTACCGTTTCAATTGTTTTAGATGTGTTTTTCGTTTCTTGGACAATCGATACCATTAGAATGGGTCTTATGTTCTAATCATCTTTGCCACAAAATGTCATATTGGTTAACTATGCCAATATTTTCTCCCATCCAAAGGGTTCAAACAACTCTTCTAGAAATGGTTTCTTCATGTAGTAATCATCATCTACTAAACGCTCTAGTATGTAATATTCCTTTCTAAGACTCTTGCATTCCGACACTCCGCACATCCAGATATGATCATCCTTCACTAGCCAAGCAAGCAACTGCGTTCTATCATCCATAGTAACAAAAAAGTCTTCTATCGAAGTTTGATTCACATCCCTGTAACAATGGTCCTTAGTGTTAACCTTGCAAGTTATGATTTCCTTGTGCCATAAATAGAGAAGGTCATAGCCCTAGTCTTGAACCAACTCGAGTTGACACATAAAGGGTTGCCCCAAAATAAATTCAAATTTATTTCCTTTTTCAAAATCTATTACCACAAAGATATGTTTGTATTCTATCCTGCATGAGGTCACTATTAGTTGTTCCAACATTCCTAAGGGTCTTTCCACATACCCGTCGGTTAATTGCAGTTTTATGTGCATTTGTCTAAGAGCTGGTCTACCCCATTTCTCCCAGATCCCTTTTGTAGCAATGGCTCATCAAGTATTACAATGGTTGTTACTCCCTTGTATTTGAGAGGTAAGGTGGTGTTTCCTTCTTCCCCCTCACAATAACCACCCACGTTATTCATTGGACACGTTTTGATTTTGGTTTCTTAGAATAATGTTTTTTATAAAGCTTGCTCACTAGGTCATCCTTTGGATGGATCTTCACTCCCATATTTTCTAGAGTTGGATTTTTAGTAGCTCCGCGAGAGTGACTATGTACCTTGTAGGAGATGACAATAAATTGTGCAAGCTCTTTGTGTCTATCACCCATGGAATAGAATTCTATTTTGATGGCACAATTCCTACCTCATATTCCCCTAAAAAGGGTGGTAGTGTTCTTAAGGTCACTTCTTTACATTCTCTACTCTCTACAAAAACCTCCATTTCTACATCTCTATACAATGACTGAATATCTCCCAAATAGATCTCATGGTCCATGTTGATTCCAAGGATTGGTACTAATAGCAATGTGGCACTTCTGTCTTTTCTATTTTTGATTGTTTTCCATAGTGATTGTGAACACGGTTTGTTTTTTCATGTAGTAATCATCTTCTACTGAACGCTCTATGAAGTAATCCTCCTTTCTAAGACTCTTTGATTCTGACACCCGCTCATCCAGATATGATCATCCTTCACTAGCCAAGCAAGAAATTGCATTCTATCATCCATAGCGACAACAAAGTCTTCTACCGGAGTATGGTTCACATCCTGTAACTATGGTCCTTGGTGTTAACCTTGCAGGTTATGATTTCCTTGGGCCATAAGTAAAGATGGTCATAGCCCTAGTCTTGAACTAGCTTGAGTTGAGGCATAAATGGTCACCCCAAAATAAATTCAAATTTATTTCCTTTCTTGAAATCTACCACCACAAAGATATGTCGTATTCTATCCTCCATGAGGTCACTATCAGTTGTTCCAACATTCCTAAGGATCTTTCCACACACCCATCAATTAATTGCAATTTCATGTGCGTTTTTTTGAGAGCTGGTCTACCCCATTTCTCACAGATCCCTTTTGTAGTAATGGCTATTTCAAACCCACCATCAAGTATTGCAATGGTTTTTACTCCCTTGTTTTGAGAGGTAAGGTGGTGTTTCCTTCTTCTTCCTCACAATAATCACCCACTTTATTCACTTGGACACGGTTTGATTTTGATTTCTTAGAATCATCTGTTTTATTAAGTTTTCCCATTAGGTAATCCTTTGGATGGATCTTCACTCCCATCTTTTCTAGAATTGGATTTTCAGTAGCTCCACGTGAGTGATTGTGCACCTTGGTTGGTTCACATCCCTACATGTTACGATTTCCTTGGGCCATAAATAAAGATGGTCATAGCCCTAGTCTTGAACCAGCTTGAGTTGACGCATAATGGGTCACCCCAAAATAAATTCAAACTTATTTTCTTTTTTGTAATCTACTACCACAACAATATGTTCGTATTCTATCCCGCATGAGGTCAGTATTAGTTGTTCCAACATTCCTAAGGCTCTTTCCACATACCCGACGGTTAATTGCAGTTTCATGTGAGTTTTTCTAAGAGGTGGTCTATCCCATTTCTCCTAGATCCCTTTTGTAGAAATGGCTATTCGACCCCACCATCAAGTATTGCAATGGTTGCTACTCCCTTGTATTAGAGAGGTAAGGTGGTGTTTCCTTCTTCTCCCTCACAATAATTGCCCAATTTATTCACTGGGACATGCTCTGCTTTTGGTTTTTTAGAATCATTGTTTTATTAAGCTCACCCACTAGGTCATCCTTTGGATGGATCTTCACTCCCATCTTTTCTAGAGTTGGATTTTTAGTAGCTCTGCGAGAGTGATTGTGCACCTTGTAGGAGACGACAATAAATTGTGAAAGCTCTTTGTATCCATCACCCATGGAATAGAATTCTATTTTGATGGCACAATTCCTACCTCATATTTTGTCTCATATTCCCCTACAAAGGATGGTAGTGTTCTTAAGGTCACTTGCTTACATTGTTTACTCTCTACAGAGAAACCTCCATTCCTACATCTCTATGTACAGCGATTGAATATCTCCCGGATAGATCTCGTGGTCCATGTTGATTCCAAGGATTGGTACTCATATCAATGTGTCACTTTTATCTTTTCTATTTATTATTGTTTTCCATAGTGATTGTGGCCACCGTTTGTCTACTTCAAGAATTGGATGCATCTCCAAGGATTTAGCCTCATACATGGTGTTCGCGACAATCCCCGTAGTCCAAGGCTCCTCCTTGTTTTTTTGTACATATTTGATTTTATTATCTAGATTTTGAGCACAATTTATGAGCAAATGATCCCTTCCACGACAGTCAAAGAATCCTTCGATTTTAGTTTTTTTTGCCTATGTTGGTTTTCTCTATTGCCCCTTTGTTTTCTTTTCCTAGATCATGCATTGCAGACTCACAAGAGTTTGGAATTTGAGTCTGTTATAACAGGGCTTGAGAAATTTCTATGAGTTTTTTGCACATCTCCTTTTTTTGGTTTTGTATTGTGGATGTGGATAGGTGAGTAATATTTGTTCCAAAGTTTGGTTGTCATTGAGTCTTTCCTTGTAGGCTTGCAACATAGTGTCCAATTGCTCGTTCACCTTTTCCACTAAGACTCATCCACCAAAGTCAGTCTTCGACTCTTTAGACCCTTTTGTGTTTTTCTTGCTCTCTTGGTCATGTCTAAGTTGTTCTTTTGTTTGGTTCAATTTCATTTCCAAAGTTGTTTTCTCCTTCAGTCACTTTGCTTTCATTTTGTCTTGTTTAGCTTTCCATGATTTTCCTTGAGCCCTAATTGACCCATTTCCATATTTAGTTTGTTTACAAAGTTTCAAATTATCCACTATATGTTGATTTTTTTCCACTTCTTGAGCTTGAGCTGTAGTCTCCACTTTGATTGGAGTTGTCCACAGATCCACTTGTGCATGGTAAATTTTCAATGACATTAAGAGTTTCCTTCCCCAGATTGTAATGTTTCTTCGCATAGTTTTTAGTCAAGTGATCTCTCCCGCACCCGACGCAAAATCCAAAAAAAATTGTTTGTTGACCTTTATGTGGACATTCTCATGCAAAATGGTCACTTCCATATTCATAACATGGGTGGTCACTTCCATATTCATAACATGGTCCCTTCGGTTGAGCTACTGGTGGTGCCCCATTGGCTGATTTGCCTTAGGTGGATATCTCCTGGGCTTGTAGTTCTAGTTTTTTATGAACATGAGCGTGTTTTCATCCATTGTGAATTGATTTTTAGCTGTTCAAGCCACATATGAAGGTTCAAAAACTTCATTATCACTAGCCCAAAATGAACTTTCTTCAAGGGCATAAGCTACTCTCTCTCTCTCTCTCTCTCTCTCTCTCTCTCTCTCTCTCTCTCGCATGGTTTTTGATTGGTTCCTCATAATAAATAGTAGGTGGCATCCTCAATGGAGTTATGAGAGACTATATCAATTGCACATAATGCACAATGGCCCTATTATTATGAGGAAAAGGATATGAAGGTTCAAAAACTTCATTAGCACTAGCCCAAAATGAACTTTTTTCAAGGGCATAAGCTACTCTCTCTCTCTCTCTCTCTCATGGTTTTTGACTGGTTCCTCATAATAAATAGTTGGTGGCATCCTCAATGGAGTTATGAGAGACTATATCAATTGCACATAATGCACAATGGCCCTATTATTATGAGGAAAAGGATGTTGTTGTCCCAACACTATTTGTGGTTTGTTTCCTCCATGTACTACGTTGTTGGGTTCGATTTGATACCTTCAAGGTTGTGGAAATTGTGGTAATTTCGACGGTTCATATGGAATTTTCCTCACATAATTTTGATAATAGAAGCACTCCCTAGTGTCATGATTGTGTATTTTTTCTCAATGGCACACCACTTCAACACTCTTGGATCATTGACTACTTGTGGTTGCTACAACCTTAAATTAGGGTTTTTCCTGTAGTCCTTATTCATTTTGTGGACCACTTATTTGACTAGCCGGTCTACATTTTGTGTGATTGAAACAATAGTACTATGCTTAGAAGAGTTAAACTCACTAGTGGTAGAGAGACATTGTTAGTGTTGGTCTCTATGTCTTTAGTTACCTCCCCGTATGTTTTGCAATTGTCAACAAGGTACAATGCTTCCCTAGTGACTTGTTGAATTGTTGTGCATGCTTTTAAGTGTAAGTTCTTTTTGAGATTTTTGTTTCTCAAGCCCTCAATAAAGAGAGCCAACAAGAAGTCATCCTTTGATAACTCCCGCACTAGACATCTTCCAATGTATTTCTTGAAACAAAGCAAAGCATCTGTCACCTTTTCATTTTCCTTTTGTTTGAAAGTATAGATTTGAGAAACCGTGTTGTGCTTGAGTACCCTACTCTCATAAGAGTTGATCGATGTTCAAGAAATATCTGCTATTTAGTGTGGCGAAAACCAAGTCAACACCATTCCCTCCAATGTTAACCCGAATCCCTCGTATTGTGTGTGGAAGTCTGCTACTTATTCCGCTCTTAAGAATTGCTTCAAAATGGAAACATGCATGTATGGATCTTTCAATCCACCGTACTTCTTTAGCACATACTTGGCCACTTAAGAAGGCCACATTCTTTAAGTCTCTGAAACCATTCTCATCATTCTAGGTTCTCCTACCATTAGATCTCTTGTCTCTTAACCACTAACAGGTGCTCTAAAAGGGATGCAATTAATCTCTCTTCCCTCAGGTCTTACATCTCTGCTTTCAGTTTTGATATCTCACACCCTTGTGCTAAAAATTGTGTCTGCGATATCACTACCATGATGTGTACACATAAGAATCTGAGATTCCAAGGATCCCATGGGTCTCGATTCAAAAAGATGTGGTCAATTGAATGAATCCCCCACATGATATTTTAGAGGACTGAGTCTCGTAATTTCGAGTTGTGTTGTTTTTGAGAAAGTAGGTATGTGTAGGCTAGGGATGACATAGTACTAATGGAGTGCCCCCCCAAAATATGTATATCCCTTGAGCTCATTATGGCTCACTTTAATTCCAAATACTTTTGACCATACTTGTCTAACATAGTTATCTGTGTATCTCTCTCAACTTCAAACTTTCTTTGGGGGGACACTCCATTAGTACTAAGTCACCCCTAGCCTACATATAACTACTGTATTTTTGCTTCGTTAACTCCCTCACATTATGCTCCTCATACCTATAGTAGAGAATTTTCTCTTTGTTACCATACTTAAATAAGACCACTTGTGTGCAGTTGGTGTTGACGTGGGTAGCCACATTTATTTGTCTAATCTTGGCATTAGGAATGTCTAGCTTCAATGGCTTCTCCTTAGGCTCTATTTCAGCCTTTTCCTTCATGCCTAGTAATCCCCACTTGTACACAATAAAAGGATTAAATACGACTATATACATGTTTCCCTCTCCATCAAAATATCAAACGTCACTATAATCAATGGGCACTACGAGCTTAAGCTCACTAGGCCTCTCCTCAATTTTAACACAGTGACGATCCATACTATCTTTATAAATTTGACCACCCTGCTCATTCTTGAACTGATATTGCAGGTGCAAATGTTTTAGATTTGGTGCACATTGTAATGGACGTGCTCCCATTTTGGTTTCTATTTTGAAGCTCACACTTTTAGATCCCTCAACCATATAGGTATATGATATCTCCAAAGATGTATCATAAAGACTCTCCTCCAAGATCGGCTCTAAGGTGATTGGTCTCTAATGCTAGGGTTTCTACTTTGATAAGGTTTGTTTGATTGCAAATACATCAAGAAATTGAAGCTTGCAAAACCCTGATTGGTTACCTTTTATGGTGCACTCAATCCTCAATTAAAAGCAACTTGCTGAACTTTGATCCACACAACCTATACAAAATTCACTTGGTGGCTATAACTTTATAGACGTTGGGTTAGTAAAAACTACTAAAATCATCATTTTGTCAAACTTTTCATATAAACCCCTATTTTTCTTGCAGTATACACAATCCAACTCTAGATTGATTTTTGAAAACACCACTATGCTCTCAAGGACTAGTGCTAACTCTGATATCAATCTTAGTAATTTTTGTGACAGGGGGTCATGAATCACGATCCATGTACTCCGGTGTCAGAATCACTTGAAACTTGGCACACAAGTCTCTTAGAGCCTCTTGATGACTTTTAATTGATCTTTGGGTGGTTTGATTCCCCTTAGGTCTCCCAAAAGTCGCTTTGTAAGTCTGTTTTGTGGTTATTTGGTCTCGATTGTTTCGGGCCTTGTTTGAGCCTCTTCTTGCAGTTTTTTGATACCCTTGTTTTTGGATAAGTTGTTAGTGTTCATCTCTACTACAAGTGTGTAAGGTCACAATCCAAAAATCTAGCAAGGGACATGGATCAAGATCCATGTTACACCATGTACGAGCCCCAAACTTGGTAAGATGATTACTTGAAGTCTGTGGAGTTTGACTATCCACTTATTTTTGGATTTGAACACCTTTCTCCTTGAGAAAAGCACAATTTTGTGGGTGCTTGTGGTTTTTGCATTACAACTTGTATTTTGGTGCTTTGTTAACTTTTTGTTGTCTTTTGCTATATTGCTAACCTTCACAAAAGTTATTCCAAATGATATCAGCTACTCAGTGCCCAACTCTCAGTCTCGGATGCTTCAGGGGGTCATGGATTGTGATCCATATTCCACCACAATTGGTCACAAAATTTGGTCAGTTGTATGCCTAGACTTTGTAGAGGTCAAGTTTTCACTTATTTTGAGTTTCGACACCTTGTCTTTTTCCAAGGTTTATGTATCTTTGCCCAATTTTCTTGATTTATGTGAGTTTTTAGTATCAGTTTCTCACCAAAAGTGTGTATCTAGAGATTTGGAACCCATCAGAACCCTTTGGTATCAGATTCTATCCAATTTGTCTCAACAGGTCATGGATCCCCGGGGCGTCTACTAGAAAATATGTAAGATAGCACATGCGAACAAACTAAGGGATTTATAATTAGGTACATTTACAAAAAAATATACTTACATAAAGGGTTTTTTAATTGAGAAAATGAAAATTTCACACGTAAAGGCTAGTATTATTACAAAAATGCATACGTAAGGGGTACATATAATACTTGAAAATATACAGGTAAGGGATTATCTAGATACCTCTATTTTGCACGTGCTATATGCAATTTTTACATCGCGATCCATGTTCGTGCACTATTTGTCTTGAAACTTTCTAGATCAATTGTATGTAGCTTTTCTAACCCCCTTTTCACACTTATTTTTGGGTTTGAATTTGCTTTCGAGCTCCAACCATAGAATTTCTAAGATTTCAGAGTATATGGTCTCTGCAATCAAAATAAGGTTTTGAAAAAAAATTCCTTGATCCTTTCATCTCAATTTGATGGTTATAGATGTTACCTAACATACTCTTAATCATAAAATTGAATCCTATGACTAAACAACAACAAATGGTGCAAAATTAAAAGAAAAATAGAATATGGAGCAATACTTGAAAAAAATCTGAGAATGTGCAGAATGAAATGCTTTCATAGCTCACAAATTCTAATACCTCTCAAGAGAGTAGACCTAGCAATTCCTGGACTTCTAGCCTCTACCAAGCACTAAACCCTGTGTGTAGCTGTCTAACTACTAAAGTGCAAATGAAGTGGAAACCAAAGTCTATAAGAAAATATCCATGACTAGGTCACTCAACACCTAAGGATCACTATCCTCGACAACAGTGCCAATGTTAGCGGGTGTCATAAAAATTAATATCTATCCAACCCAAATGATTTTCTCATATTAAACTGATCACTTAATGTGGGAGAATACACGGGAACAAGGGTTAAGATATAGACATGTGCTTATAGACCGAGGTAATGTCATAAAAATTAATATCTATCCAACCCAAATGATTTTCTCATATTAAAGTGATCACTTAATGTGGGAGAATACACGGGAACAAGGGTTAAGATATAGACATGTTCTTATAGATCTATCTCAACACGGGGCCAATGGTTAAGGGGCCCAAATGAGAGATGGTCTATCAAAGAGCAAGGCTAACCAATGGATCATAAGACCTTAGGGTTAGCTTCATTGAAGACCTCCAATAATGTGTGTAAAAGTCCTTTGACCTTAGGCAAGCTAGGGCTGAGCTTGAGGTGGGAACCCGGCCTAAGCTCGAGGTGCTTGTCCTACTTGAGGTGCTTGTCGTGTTTGAGGTGTTTGACATGCTTGAGGTGCTTGATAAAGATGCTTGAGGTGCTTGACTGGCTCCATGCTTGAGGTGCTTCACTTGCTACATGATTAAGGTGCTTGAGGTGCCTTGAGATGCTTGCCTGAGATGCTTGTGGGAACACCCCCTAGTTCAAGTGCTTTGTCATGCTTGATGACTAAGGGGCTTGCTCATCCAAAGTCAAAAAGATCCCTACAAGGAGGGGGGCGAGCCTACAAGGGGGGGGATGAGAGAGAAAACACACACACACACACACAAGGGAAACCCCAGCTTGAAGAGGCAGCAAGGACACTTGTCAAGTTTCTCCTCATGTTGCCCTCATTGTGTGCCTGAAGCCTATTGGTTGGCCACCCAAGGGGTCCAATGATAATTTAGAATATTTAATTAATTGATTTTTCATTTATCAAGTCCTCTCTCTCAAAGGGGAAAGGGGGACACTTGTCCCAAGGCTACCCCTGTTGCCTGTAATGGCTCCTGCTTGTGATTGGCTAGGCCTGGAGGGGTCCAATGAGCTTCAAGCATGAGCTACAAGGGGGGGTCGACCCAAGCAATCTAGGGGGTTGCTTAGGGGGTATACTCACCCACACACACTCACAAACACTCTCATGGGGTGCTATGCAAAGTGCAAGAGCTCCATCTCCTTCTCGAAGCTCCTGGAGAAGTTGAGAGCCTATACCAACTCTCTTGGCTATGGAATGCAAATCCAACCAAGAGCTATGCTTCAATGCTTAAGCTTGCCATCTTCTTCTTCTCCATTACTATGCTATTATGTATGCTAGCAACAAGAGTATGATAAGTGAGGAACTAATTCTTTCTCCTATGAAATGTTTCTTCTTCCTCTTCCCTACCCTCATTCCCCGCTAGCTCTCTCCACGTTCGAAGGTGTTTGAGGTCTTGGGATTGAGGCTTGGGATAGTTAATGCTTTCTACAAGTGCATGTTATGATTATTGCAAGAAGGCTAATGGTTTATTGCAAGTAGATTAATTACTTAATTCAAGTAGATCAATTGTATTGCAAGGTAGATTAATTATTGCTTTAAGCACAAGTTGATGCATAAAAGTATACATCTTCATGCACTCAAATGATTTAGGGAACACAAAGATTAATGATGTTCACAAGTTCTTGATTGTTATCAAGCTAAGATTGATTGTTGAAATTATGCAAAAGCTTGGTGTGTGAACCTTCCATCTCCATATTGCCAAGGAGGTCTCAAGGAACACAAAGATTGTATTGTACCAAGTCTCTCTTAATGAGAGAATCTATAATACAAATGCCTTTTGGAGGGGGGACCGGCTCCACATAAATCCGGTCCTCAACTGTTGTCATATTCTCTATACTCTCTCTCTTGTAAAAGTATTGTTCATGCCTAGTTAATTAAGTGTTATGATAGAGTTGCTACTACCAATTAAGTTCACCCTCTATGCTCTCAAAATTGCTCACTCTAAATTCCGCTATTTTCTTAGTTCATAGGCCATTCCCATTACAGCGGGTCACCCACGAAGGATGCCTATAGCATAGCTTTTTGGCACTAACATAATGTCAATACCTAGGGAAGTGACTTTGATGGGACACGAAGACTCTCTGAGGATGTCAACCTCAAGAAGTGAACCTATGAAATGAGAATATCTCTAGCACATGCAAATCTTTTGCTAAGTATGGAGCCTGATTTACCCCTTGTAATTGCTAGTCTCAAAAACACACATTTATAAGGCTCCCATTATGAGAAGAATCCAGCGTGCATAAGAAAAATCACTCATCGAAAAACCAAAAATTCATGCCTAGTCTTGAGCCGGATTTACCCCTTGTAATTGCTAGTCTCAAAAACACACATTTATAAGGCTCCCATTATGAGAAGAATTCATCGTGCATAAGAAAAATCACTCATAGAAAAACCAAAAATTCATGCCTACTCTGTTGATGGATGTTGAATATTATGTGAGATGATGTGATGATTTCCAACGTACTAAAGTACCGGTGCAACGTGATGACATGCCTATGTGACCAATAATGGGATCACGAGCTTTTTCCAAATGGGTAATAGACTTTCTATGGCCTATCTTGCCACCGACATATAGAGCACATTCTCAATGAGTTATAGTGGCCACAGATTATTGGACCAAATGGGTCAAGGCTAAGGAAAATAATGCCATAACCACAATGCATTTCTTGTACGAGAACATTTTTACATGGTATGGCCTTCCAATTGACAATGACATGATTGATTATTTGTTGAAAAAAATTATGGTTCTTCATTCTAAATCAACTCCATACCACCCTCAAGCCAACGGACAGCTCCATACCACCCTCAAGCCAACGGACAAGCAGAGAGTACAAACAAAATCTTATGCATAGTGCTCACGGGGATTGTCAATGAATCCCAAACAAACAGGTATCAAAAGTTACATTCAATCTTATAGACATATTGGGTAGCATATAAGATGCCACAAAAAACAACACCTTTGGACTTAGTGTTTGGGATAAAAAAATGAAACATCGTTGGTCGAGTTCTTGATTCCTGCACTATGCGTGGCACATGACTTGGGATGGACTGTGCATGTGTTGTCTAACAAATTGGACCAACTAATGCAGCTAGATGAGACAAGACTTAAATCTATTGTAGCTATGTATGCGCAAAAATGTTAAATGAAACAATTCCATGACCAACGTAACATGTGAAAAACAAGGAATTCCAAAAGAGTGACTACATTTTAGTCTACATCCCTAAGCAACATTCCAGAAAAACTTAAAAAGCATCGTAACGGCCCATTTGTGATCAACAACATGTAACCAAGTGGAGCCATCCAACTTGCAACTTTAGAGAGAGAGGTGATGTCTAACTGGATAAATGGATCGAGGTTGAAAAAGTATCAACAACCTCTAATCGTAGACATGCTAGAAAAGATACATTTAGCTAAGGATCGACAAACAAAATTTCAAGAAATTAAAGATTAAGCACAGGTGGAAGATAAATTATAGAGTTTAAAGCAAAAGAAACAACATAAACCACCACCTCCTATTACAACATTTCAAATTGAGAAAACTTGGCTAGGTGGTATGGATGTTTGGATCAATGTCCAGCTAGTCGATAGAATGACCAAAAAAGCACTTGTAAACACTGGAGCACTTTTCAATGCTATGTAATATTCAACCTTCCTAAAATTCTTAGAGTCCATGATTGAAACATCCTAGATTAAACTCAATGTCACTAATAGAGAAACCATGGTTAGTTTGGGACAAGCCAATGTCTCAATTAACATAGATGGCAACCATTGTCCACATGGGCTCCACATCATGGTCAATATAGCCCTCAATGAAAAGAATAATTTTGGGAGTTTTGTGGATGCAAACCTACAAGGCTGTTCCAGATTGGAAAGATGACACGTTGAAATATTATCTCAAGGATCAGTCTTATGTTATGCCATTGACACAAATAGATAACATATGCTATAAACAGATGCATTCAAATGACTACAACACAAGGGAAGAGATGCTTGCATCTAGACCCAAACTACCTGTAAGGAATTGCAAAAGAATAATTACCAAAGTTTGGATCCAAAAATCAATCATGGCATCAAAGCCGAAAAAGGTGTGGATACTAAAATTAATGCTTGCTAATCAATCTTGTTACTCAATGGAATACAGCTTCCCAATTAATAGAGTAGGACATCTTAAAAAATGCCAGTGCTAGAGCTTCAATCGACAACTTCATGTTTCAACAGGCTTACCAAACTATAAATGGATTCTCAAAGATAAATTGGACAAGCCAAACAACTCAACAACAACCACATGGGAATGGAGATTGAAACCATCAAACAGCCAAATCTTGTTGCAGTCTCCCAAAACAAGCCTCAAATGGATCCCTAAAGTCCAATAAAAACATCTATTGGCCACACAAAAGATAATCACAAAACCAAGCATTAAGGAGACGGCATACAAGCTTCAAACACTTATATCAGCAAATGCACACAGGATGAAAATTTTCCAACAAAATCCACTGAGCAGTTGGTTCAGTACCAACATCCTGCACAGCACTATTTAACCCAATGCATCTCTTCTTTAAGCATGATAGGTCCATCTTACAAGGCCTTTCATACACACGTTGTTTTTTTCCATGCACATCGCACAAACCTTCATCTGGTGTGACTTAAAATAGGAAGGGGGGAGTAGAAGTGGCTACAATCACCTATGTAGCAATGGCTACAGCCACTTATGTAGCAGTGGCTACAGTCACTTATGTAGCACATTGCAAGATATGAGACTCCAAGATATTCAAAAATTATGTATATAGTTTATAAAGTGTGTTTGA
The DNA here is from genome assembly GCF_014529385.1 of Adiantum capillus-veneris. Classification (NCBI taxonomy): domain Eukaryota; kingdom Viridiplantae; phylum Streptophyta; class Polypodiopsida; order Polypodiales; family Pteridaceae; genus Adiantum; species Adiantum capillus-veneris. Next base: position 69,291,333 of record NC_140949.1, read on the forward strand.
TGCTTCAAATTCTATTTTTGATAACTTTTCAAAGCTATATGGACAAATTTTGACCAAAGAGATACTTAAAGTGAGAGTATGTACATACGAGTGTGAGGAACAATTTTGGGAAAAAATTGGCCAAACAAGAATAATTTTGGATAATTTCCTCTCCTTTCTAACCTAATAATGATCAAAAATTAATAAACAAAGCCAGGAAATTCAAATTCAAGATCTAGAAGCAAGCATCAAACCTTCAAATCAATAGCTTTGAGCATGACAAATATGGAATGATTTGGTAAAAGTCAAATTTAGGGCTAACCGAAAACGGGCAAAATCAAGAGCAAATAATGACAAGGAATCTAAATGACGTGCCCATCTGAGTTGTAGGTGGTATGTCATGAGAAAATTGGACAAATAAGGTAAGTATGCACTTTGTATTTTAGGTAAGCCAGACACATCTAGTCAAAATGGGCAACACAAACCTCATTTCCATTTTATCAGTTCAGAGAGAGAGCTAGAGAGCTTGTGTGACCTAGAGCATGGTGCAGCAGTTTTGCCTACTATAGCCATATTGGATACCCACACTTCACCAAATTGCTCAGATATGATCCTCTTTAGCTCTAACATTTGTGAATTTCCAGAAACATCCAACAAATGCACAAAAAACAAAATCAATCAAATCAAAGTTGGGATTTGTGCAAACTGTTAGAGGATATTTGGGATGGCTAAACAAGTCAAAATTTTAAATATAAGTGCATAGGAATGATCCCCTCACCCAACAAAATATGGCTATGAAATCACAGTTGACAGAGGGGGTGGAACATGGATCACGATCCATGTCTCCCCACCTCAATTTGCAAGAAAAATTTGTGTCAAATACTATTTTTGAAAGTGTTTTTAAGCAACAACAGTCACAGATAAAAATGTCGTCTGACATGGATCACAAAAAAACCTTGTCTGACATGGATCACAATCCATGTCCCATGCTAGAATGGGGAAATTCTTCTCCACACAATTTGAACTTGCCTTGGGAAATGGGCCTTGGAAACTTGGAGTGAAATGGACTTGAAAGTCACAAAAACCAAGCCAAATGGGAAAGTCAGCCTCCAAATGGCCATTTTAGCCCATAATGGGGAAATATGACCCAAAATCAAGAAAAAGTGAACCATTGGGTTAGGGATCATGTCCAGATGCTATCCCGAAAGTTTCATCAAAAGTGGGTTCAAACATGGATCATGATCCATGTTCCCCTAAAGAAAAATTGTCAGAAAAGGATTGCAGAGTGTGTGCACAAGTCAAGGAATATGAGATAGGGAAAAATTTCAATGTTTGGTCCTACCAAGTGCTTTGATTTTCAAGTTCAACATTTTCAAAGTGTCAAAATGCAAAAAATTGTGGTCTTGGGAAAATTATTGGTATCAAAAGAAGTTGTGAACTTATTATAACTCAAGGATTGCCCAAAATGCCTAGGAAATGAGTCAAAGTATTAGAGGGCCTAGGAGGATCCAAATAGCCTCCTAATGTAGTGAAAATCGACAAACAATAGGGATTGGGATTCTTCTTTAGATCTAAAGCTTTTGGTGGTCAAAATGCCAAACAAGTTCATCACCATCAAAGATCAATGATAACAACAAAAACCACATATGGAAAAAACTCGGACCAAATCACACCATAACTTAGGAAACTAGAGATAAACTAGTCCAAATTTGAAAATAACTTCATCTCTGTGTTAGGATAGACTATAGTAAAAAACTCCCAAAGTAGGCTATCAAATATGGATCGCGATCCATGAACCCATGTAAGTTGTTCAAGAAAAAACCATACCACCTGGTCCCAAATATCAAGGACAACCTAACCCTAGATTTAGAAACTCTAGAAGATAAAAGGAGACCATGTTAGAACATTTTGGTCCACCTCATCTTTCCTACAAAAGGAACTGTTTCTTTTCAAAACACAATTGGTGAACAGGTTTTAGTGCAATGTAGAGCAAGGGAAGCTCCCTTGAAATTACTTAGGCCATTGAGATTTGCTAATTAAATTTTGTAACAAAAAGGAGCTAAGAGGATCTTTTTGGAAATTAGTATTTTTTAGGGAAAAAGAAACACAAAAGAAAAGAATATTGTTCAAGATAAGTTCAAATCTATTTTTCTCATTAAGAAGCTACAACTCAAGGCTTGTCCCATGGGTAATAAGTTGAGAACATCATTGGGCTAGTAGGTCCACTATTTTCACAGACAAGGAGGACATAGCCTTCCTTTTAGCTTTGAAGATCATTCTAGTTCTCATCCAATTTTGTGTACGCAAGATGGAAAACTATATATAAATAATTGTAGGGATGGAGTGGCTGAGAAAATTCAATTTATTGCAATCAAGGGAATGTAACCGTTTCATACAATTAAAGGAAACAAGATACAATATAAAACAAAATGTACAGAGCTCCTCTAAGAGTAGTTCAGGTTAAGCAATCGGTAAAGAGACTTAAGAAACATCTATTCAAGTGTTTCATCAACTTAAATAATCCCAAGAAGGAATTAACAAGCGTAAAATCTAAAAGGTATCAAGATATATTCCCAAAATAGTAGACATAGGAAGCTAAGAATAAATTTAACTCTCTTTATCAAGAGAAATCAGAAAAGAAAGGACTCAAGACAAGAACCAAGATCTTAATATACAATTAACTTGTTAGAAGATACAAATAAAGATAGATTTTTTTACAAAATCAATAAGCCCATCCATCACATTATCACAAAAGCAACTATCACAAGCATCACACCACATATTAGGCCATTCATCCATAGGAAGAATTCATTGTGAAATTGTTTCACTGATCTCTCTAGTATGGGGTGAGAAGTTAAAGGACCCTCTAAAAGGTAAACCAAAGTGAAGGTTATTTTTATGAGCAAGGAATTGTGCAAGCAAAAACACTTTGTTCCAAAAAACCCTAATGCATTAACCTCATCACATAGTAATATCAAGGACCTAGACCCATAGCTTCAATAGCCATATCCAAGCAACTATTGTTGTGAAAGTGCTCGTGACACCAAAGTGTCACCCTTGTTATGCTTCAAAATGTCCAACATTTGGTTTGTGCTACTGGAGTTCCCAATTGAGAGAAGAGCAATAGGCACTCATATTGCTCCACAAAATCTCTCCTTATAGATTTAAAATTAGCATAAAGAAAAATACAAGGAAAAAGAAAAGATAAAGATAAAGAAAAAGGAAAAGAAAAAAGAAAGAGAAGATAAGGATAAGCATGAGGTGAGTAAGTAGCTTGTTGAAAAAGTTTTGAAAAGCAAGATAAGTTATCAAGATAAGTAAAATGAACTTATCAAGAAGAAGATAATCTATCAAGATAAGTGAAGGCACTTATATGCATAAAAAGAGGGATTCTCTTCTCATTTTACACCTCTCCTTCATTTCTCAAGGTGCAAACTTGAGAGTAATCATGAGGAATCCATAGCTAAGCCTCTTTCACCCACACACACCTCCTACACACACACACTCTCCAAGAGAAGTCATGGCCAAAATCCTTTAAATCAAGTTTGTCAAAACTTGATCTTCTTCTTCACATTACCCTCTCTCTCTCCTCTCTTTGAATTCTTGAGATTTCCATAGCTTGAATTCCCTTTGCCTCTTTCCATTCTCTCATTCCAAGTAGCCAAATTGGTGGTCTTTAAGTGAAGTGAAGAGGGAAAGAGCCGACTACATCAACACACTTCTTCAATACTCTCCCAAATCAAGGAGAAGACTCTACCATATACACACTAAGGTAATGTTTTCTTGTTCTCTTTATGCTATTGCACTTTCTTGAAATTCATTTACTTTTATGCTTACTTATATTCATTCCTAAGCTCTCACATTTCCATAAGCAAGCCTTCTTCCTTGGGAAGAAGAAACAACTTTTTAGTTTGTTACTCATTTCTAATTATGGTTCCGTTCTAATATGAAGTAACCATAACGTTAACCACTTACACCAATATGTTATTTCAAGTCTCCTAGATTACCATATTAATATGGCATAGATGTTGGGTTTCAAGACGTGCTCGTTGGAAACATGCTCTTATGAAGCATGCAAGAAAGTTTTAGTTTGCATGGAAAGGCTCTTTTATATGTAAGGTTTCAAAAATTAATAATATAGAACTGTTTTTCATTGTTGCTATGTCAAATCTCTCTCTCCCTCTCTGCTCTCGTTCACCTCCTTTCCTGCCCTACATGGCTTCTCCTTGTCGGCTTCATCCTCCCTAGCCACCTCCCCAACATCTGGTATCAGAGCGCACGTGCTCCAAGCAAGCAAATATGTGAGCATATTAAAAGGCACTATGGCAAGATTCTAGCAGCCTAGGAGGGTTGGCATCCATGTTATATTCTCATCCCTTGTGTAGGTAGAAACGCTATCAAAATCTAGAGGCACCATCATCGTCTTTCCCTAGATGCTACAAGAACCTCAGGCGGCTCTGTTGAGCAAAACAAAGGCAAAGATATTCATAACATTTTGAAATGCTGCCCAAAGTAGTGACAACCAAGAGCATCACATCAAGTAAGAATCGTTGCACATTAGCATCTCAGAACACCGTGCAGGATGTCTACTTAAACTTGGTTAGCATCTAGGTGTCTCAAAACAATGTCTATAGTGCGCAAAACAAGGCAAGGTGAAGATGGTGGTAGGAAAGCTACCTGCATTTCAAAATGTTGCATACTATAGAGATTGAAGTAGTAGTGTTTCAAAATGCTCCCATGCAAGAAACAATTTTCACCTTCAAAGCCAATAATGTGTGTTATTCAGCACATGTGGATCGAATGCACAAGCAGAGCAGCTACACTTTATTGATATTTGGAAACTTTGTGCCAAATATTTGTTCTCCATGGAGATGCAAGATTTGGGTTCTGATACCAACATTAGGTGTGACAGTTTTGGAGTCAAGCTCAATGCAACCAAGCTTTATGGCTAGCTACTTCATCAATGCATGAAAGATATCGTCAATGATAGAACAGATGAATATGGTATCTCTTTGAAGAATAGACTCACAATCTTTTTTACCAATTAACTTTCATAGACTTATGGTTTTTTTTTGTCAACAAAATTATCTTTTTCAGTCAAAGACTCTTTTACTTTATCTGCACTCATGCCATGATAAAAATATGTATGGGTTAGGCACTACCACAAATACATGAGTGGTAAGACCTCCCCAACTACCAATTTTTTGTTCAAGTCCTATTTTAGTTGCAATTCTTGTGAGGTTATTAAGTACACCGTAAATCCAAGGTTTGGCAATGAACCAAAATCTCCATTTGACGGTAGCCTAACAGTAGCACCAAGTTATGGATACACCAAAATCCTTGGTTGTGAGAGAACCTAAAACTCACGGTTGTCGAGTACACCAAAAACTCAAGGTATCATCAAGGTAATGTATGTAGTTCGGGCTTGAGGGGGGTTTGTTGGGTTTTAAGCCTTGCTCGTGGAAACATGCTCTTATGAAGAATGCAGGAAATTTTTAGTTTGCATGGCAAGGATTTCTTTTTATGTAAGGTTTCAGAAATTAATAATATAGTGTTGCTTTTTTTTGTTGTTGTGTCGAATCTCTCTCTCCCTCTTTGTTTTTGTTAACCTCCTTTTCTGTCCTACATGCCATATCCCATGGCTTCTCCTTGTCGGCTTCATCCTCCCTAGCGGCCTCTCCAAAAATAGAGAGAGTAGAAATTAACTCTTTAACCATAGTGGTTGGAGATAAAATTTACCTAAATAGTATGCAGGATGAATGGTGACTAATATCTACAATTATCCCTTGATCTCTCGCATAAATCTTTTCTTATGTTACTTTTATTCTCTTACCTAAATTACTCCTATAAAGGTAAATGCCATAAATCAAAGGCAGCTAAGTATTGGATTTCTTTTTGGAGCTACCCTTGTTTCTTTAAGAGACACATTGTAATACTCTCATAAAAGACTCACAGCTTTTCTTGATTATACATGCATCTTCCCTCTCTACATAGTATGTGTGTGAGATTTTTTTGGGGGTTAGTACCTAATTCTCTCAAGAGTAAATTGAGCTTTGAAGGGTAATTTTAACATAATCAAAGGATATTTCTTTGGAAGAAGGATCCGATTCAAACCAGGGTCATCCTTTCCCTCTGTTATGCAATTGGAAAACACCAAATCATTAAACCACTCCTAGCTATAAAACTAATCCTCTTCAAGTTAGCCAAGTATGCCTAAATCCCATCGCAAAGAAGGATTTTTTAATCATTAATACTCAATTGCATGAGCATTTTCACTACACTAGCATACCCACTCTTAGGGACTTTGCATTTTACTTTTATAATATCGTTCATTAAATGGTTCTACTCTTACACAATCAAACATCAACTCTTGCATGATCACTCAAAAGAAGTTTACGATTGCAAGTTGGTGCACTCAAAAGTCCTATGTTTTCAATTCATGACCCACACTAAAGCAAAGATCATCATAAAGAGCATATGCATTATTCTTGTCAAGTTTGTATTCTTTCAAAAAAAAATTGCAATTGTGATATGGGGGGAGTAAGGGGATAGCTTCACGAAAATGATGACTATATTGCTTGAACATAAAACTCCCATCGCTTCCATGGAGATGCCCCATGGATGGAAAATGATGCAAGAAAAACAAATGGGATTTGTCCAAGACTGGATTAACTTGAAACTTACATCGAGACAAAACCTTAACTCCCAAGAGACTCGTTGTTTTCTTAAGGTCTTGTTTGAGTAGACAATAAAAGAAAATAGGAACTAAGGGATTATAACTCAAGTAACTCATTCTGAATTTAAACTAGGACTAAAAACTTTACCAAGAAGATTTGACATGGATAGTCCTAGCATAGCTTAGAAGTTTTAAGTGTGAAACTTGTCTTACATGTTTGCAAAAAGGCCGATGCAAGTGTTTACATGTGGAATGCAACGGGCATGGTCCTTTCTTGTTAGGATTGATAACCATTGGGTGGTGAGACCCACGAATACATCTGGAAATTGGTATCATTGGGGTAGGCCTAATGTTGATGAGAAAAGCAGGAAGGAAAACGAGTCCATGAAGGGATCGGATAAGGGAGAAAGATGTGATTTAGTTAAGGAACTCTTCTATTTTTTGGTAAAAAAGAAATCTTGGAAAGGCTAGGAACCTAAATGGGTTATCTACAATTTTCCTCATCAATCGAACCTTTGCTCGACTTCTTGGATTATTTATTGAAAAGGAGCTTAAGGTAGATTAACTTTGTAAGCCTTTCCCAAACAAGATTAAAAATTTAAGAATTGGAGATTGTGTAAAGGTGTTGCCTCCACAGGTGGCAGAGGAGACTGGATACTCGAGTCTTCGAATAGGGATACGAATATGCATAGAGAAGTATATCTTATTGCTTAAAATATAACTAGATAACTTTAATAATACTAAAGGAAAAAGGAAGTAAAATATTCTATAGAAGGGAAAAAGGTGGGAACAACTTGATAAATTCACACTTACAAGGGTATACAATAGTTTTCATGCTGCTTTCAAATGCTTGAAATGTATTCTTGGTTTGACACGTTTGGAATACTATTTTCTAGTATCATAGTACTACCTTGGAAATGTGCATTAATCAAATGGTTCAGTGAGAGGGTGGATTTGGGAGGATTATGTTGTTAGTCGGAAAGAGGGATTTATGTAGTTAGTTAATACATTCATCTTAGGGGAACACATGACGGCTCTACTCGTTCATAATCAGGGAAAAAGATGTTAAGTATGGAGCTTGATTTACTCCTTGTAATTTTCTGTGGTAAAAACGCACATTTGTAAGGCTCCCATTATGAGGAGAATCCATTGTGCGTGAAGAAAAATAACTCACTAGAAAATAAAATCACTCGCCGGAAACCAAAATTTTCACGGGACCAATCTCGAGAAAATTCCTTTTTGCAGGAATATCGGAAAATGACCAGTCAGTTGGCCGATTGGCCGGTGGCAGATAGTCAATGGTCGGTGGTCGGAAGTCAATGGCTGGTGTGGCCGGTAGCCAAATTCAAAAGCGGACTTGTCTTCTCAAGGGCGGCCACACATGGGCGGACTGGAGGGTCCAATTTGGACTTTTCTACATAAGGGCGACTTCACATGGCTTCCTCTCATGAGAGAGGCAGCCCTTTTGGCCTATAAAAGGAGGCCATTTTTACACACATTTTACAGTGTGAAGCTAATGCAACAAGGTGGGTGTAAGGTGGTGAGAGTGAAGCAAGGCGGGATCTCTATTAAGGGTATAATCCCTTTGTAAATTACTTCTTGTTTTGAAGTACTAAAGCCATTGAGTGGCTGCTTTCCCATGGACGTAGCCCACATTGGGTGAACCACGTATACTATGTGTAATCTCTCTCTCTCTCTCTACTCTATAATATCTTGAGTGTGAAATCTATCTCTTTCCATTAAGTAATCTACTCAAATATCTATTTAGCTACATCATATTTCCTAACAACTGGTATGAGAGCAAGTTTTGCTCGGAGCTAAATTATCTCAAGGAAAGGATTCCTTGAATTGAGTGGGAGTTATGGCGGAGGAAGGGAAGATCAAGATTGAGAAGTTCAATGGTAAATACTACCAACATTGGAAGATGCAGATTGAAGACTATCTCTACCAGAAGGACCTCTATTTGCCACTAGGCGGTCTTGCAAAGAAGCCCGCAACAATGCCATATGAATCATGGATTGTCCTTCATCAAAAGGCATTGGGAACAATCCGGTTAAGCTTGGTGTTGATAGCCGTTTTTCGGCTTTCCATAATTGCCATAGTAAGCTACCTCACCCTATCAAATCACTCAAACATTTTGGTTATCCCTACCATTTCACTGTACATAGGCGTGTGTGAGTTAGGGGACTTTTTCCATATCTTCTTAAAAACCCTTAATTAGCTAGTCATTGCGCTAGTTGAGCCAAAAAATAAATAAAATAATAAAATAATAAATATTATGGCCCATTTGTGTATAAATATTTCATTGTATATAGGGCCTAAATAAAAGGATTTTTCATAATTATTTTGGTATTTATTTAAATATTTCTACCTATGGTGTGTTATTTATGCTATGTACATTGACTCACCATTACCATATTTTTTCTTACCATTTTGCATACTCTTTATTCCATATAAAAATAATTTCATGCAAGCTTCTCTTATTTTTGGTGTAACTCCATCCCAACATAAATCCAAAAAAACGAGTTTTATTTATGTGTATATTTTTTCACTATTGTGATTTTTTCTTCCTACATCTATTCTCTTTTACTCTCATAAATTAGAACACCAAAAATATTCATCTTTTTATGGTAGACTTATAATGAGAGAGATTTATTTTGACCCCTTTATATTTTTTCCACATATATTATTTATATTTGACGTGTACATATTTTTTTAGACCCCTCAATATTTGATTTTCTTAGTTGTACTATTCACTTATATCATGATCTCAACAATATCTTCAATTATAGACCTACCAAATAAGGTCAAGGGTATGTGGAATGCATGCATGCACCATGGGGAGCTCACTCTTGGAGGTATTCAAAAGAATCATCCAAAGAAGGACCTCACAAGGACCTTGTGCAGTGGAAAAACCAGTCGGTTTTGTTGAATTTTTAAAGATCACATGCTCCCCGAATTTGAAAAGGTGATACAAACAAACGTTGTAGCCTGTGGGCCGAACTTTCACCTCAAATTTTTTCATATTTTTTTGAGCTACGAACTGTGAGCTATGATTTTATTGGTGGACCCCTGTTTGCCCATGCTATGCAGCCACACTCCCTCTTCCACTTTACCATTTTCCTCTTTCACACACACCTCTCCACTCATGATCCCCACCTCTCTCACCACTCCTCTCTGCACCCTACTCACCTTGTTCTCAACCTTGAAGAATAAGAGAAACCATGGTGAACTCATGTCTCCTACACACACTTCCATTCCAAAATTGACCACCTAGTCTCATTTTATCTCTTCCATATTACCCATATTTATAAAAAAAACCACAAAATTCAGCCTCTTCTCTTGAAAGACAGCATCATGGTGATTGATTACTCATGTTCACTTACCTTGTCTCCCAAGGAAGGTCAAGAGTGGAGAAAAAACGTACCGTCAAAGCTAGTGGACCGTCAACAAACGTCAAAATTGACCCTACTCAAGACACTTGGAGCATCGACATTGTAAGAATCCATGTTTCTTATCTATTAAGAGTTTTTTCTTCCTTATTTGTATCCTACATGGATACTCCCATTGTAAATATCCAATTCCATTTGTAAATCAATAAAAATACTAACTCTACTAATTTACTAACACTAACTTAGTATGAAAAGTCCTATCACCTCCACTTCTCTCCTCTCTCTCTTCTTCATCTATCCCCACCAACTTCTTGATAATTCCAAGCAAAAGAAATTAGATAAGTGCTAAAAATCTAACCCAACCATGGTTAGAGGAGTAACCCTAGCCCTCAAAATTGCTATAAAAGGAAGGTGTAGCTAGCACAAAAAGGGGAGAGCCATAAGCAAGAGCACTATGCTATAGCTTGAGAAGCCAAGCTCAAACTCTCTAGAAGGAGCTCTTGAGTGGAAGCTCATTGTATATGCATGTGCATGTGTTGTAATAGGGGTGATTAGCAAGGGAGCTCTATGACATTGTAAGAGAGAGTGATCATCAATTGAGAGTAGGAAATCTATCATTTCTCCTACTAGTGTAAGCCCAACATTTGCTAAATCAAGGAGGGTGGATTTGGACTAAGCTTGGTCACTTTGTCTCTCTTCCAACGTGAAGTAATGGACAACAATGATGTGTAAGTATCTTGGTGTTTTTTTTTTAAGTTCTTGATAGCTTGTCTCTGGGTGTTGTCATCAATTTAGCCATAAATTCCACATACTGTAAGAGGGCGACAGGGTGGAGAGGACTCCCGTGGCCTTAAGACAGTGATTGGGGTGGCTTTTTTTATGATGTGTTGTGGTGTAATTTACTCAAGCTATGATGAACAAATACTAATCTCACTTTCATTGGTCATGACAGATTTGTAAGAAGGTATTAGTGCAACAATCACCCCTTCCCTCTTTTCCTTACATATATAATTGTGTTTGCTTGATCACTGTTGAACATTTCAAAGCAGCCGGAGCACTATCTCTCTCTCTCTCTCTCTCTCTCTCTCTCTCTCTCTCTCTCTCTCTCTCTCTCTCTCTCTCTCTCTCTCTCTCTCTCTCTCTCTCTCTCTACGCGTCCTAGTTCGCATCCAAAACTAGGTGGTGCCCCAAATTTGTGTAGAGTTAGGTTGCGGCTTTGTGTGTGTGTTTGTTGTTTTTTCCAACCCCAACCCAATTGAGCAGCACGGGAGCCTAGAAGGATGCTTAGAGGCCACTCTTCTTGTTGCCCGCCCCGGACCGCCTCAAATTGGTGCCCCCACAGAGGAATGGCTTGTGTATGTTTTGTGTAGGTTCAACCTTTAGCATAATCAAATAGCTTGTATGAATCACGAGAATTTGTATGATCCCTTCATTCCCATTGCAAGGCAAAAGGTACGCATAATTGTTAGTACTAAGTTGCAATTTCAGCGAGTAATTGCCTCTCATTAGGTACGACCTTAGTTTGGACGTCTATATTTTTGTTTTGTTTTAAGCATTAGGTCATGCATAGAGAATGGATAATGGCCCAAGAATAGAGGTTTTCCCCTTTCATTTCACTCCACACATTAGAATAAACATTGCAATTAGTAGAAAAATCCATTTTCAACAACGTATGGTGTTCATGTTAGAATTTGTAGCCTTTGGAAGTGTCAGAATATCCAATAAAACTAAAACTTTAAGACCAAGAGCATCAAGCTTTTTTCGTGTTTCTCAGGGAACATGAATATAAGCAATACATCCAAAGGTTCGAAAATGAGATACAAAAGGAATGTCACTGGTCCATGTTGTGATGGGTATCTTACCAGAGGGTGCAGTAGTAGGAAGATGATTCTGAATAAATATTGCTGTCAAAGTAGCTTCAACCCAGAAAACACGAGATAAGCCAGAATGAATTAGCATACATCTTACAACATTGAGAATAGTGCGATTCGTTTGTTCAGCAACACCGTTCTATTGAGGCAAATATGGAATAGTGTGTTCATGATGAATTCCACTGTCAGCACAGTAACTCACAAACTCTCGAGAAACATATTCGCCTCCATTGTCACTACGAAGCTTCTTAAGGCAACGACCAGTTTGAAGTTCTGCAGCCTTGTGGAATTGTTTGAAAACAGATAAGGCTTCAAATTTTTGTCTAAGTAGAAATACAGTCGTATACCTTGAGAAATCATCAATGAAAGTAATGAAGTAGCGATATTGTGATCTCAAAGAAGGTAGAGGTCCACATATATCAATATGAACAAGATCCAATATGCCATGAGAATGAGTTGTATTTGAAAGAGGAAAGGGTTTACGATTGTGTTTCCCAAGAGCACAAAATTCACAAATTCCCATATGGGGATGGGCTTTAAGATCCATGCCATGAACAAGATCACGACGTTGAAGATCAAGGAGTTTTGAGAAATCAGCATGAACAAAATGGTGATGCCATACTTTGCAATCATGATCACCTAGAGCAGTGACAACATTTGCTACAGCATAGTTGAGAGAGAGTTCAAACAAATTACCGTTTCGAGGAGCAGTGGCTATAGTCTGTCCATCTTTCTCAATTCGGCATTTGGTATGATCAAATCCAACAAACAGACCAAGTTCAACAAGCCTAGCAACTGAAAGAAGATTACGTTGAAGATCTGGTACATGTAATACTCCTCGCAAAATTCGAGTGGAAGAAGATAAGGTACCAAGATATAAGTCTCCAATACCCTTTACATGACAAGTAGTATCATCAGCAAGATAAACAACACGTTGAGCTGGTAGTGGATGATAGTTATGGAGCCACTTAGACTGATATGTTATATTTCCTATAGCACCAGAATCGACAATAAAAAGTGATCCATCACGTACATGAAGTATTCTGTCTGGAGCAACTGAACATAAGACGCAGCTTGTTTCTGGTACAATGTTGTTTCGATGTTCAGTAGCATATGCTCTATTCTGATCTGTGTCGAATCAACGCTTATAGCACATATGAGCGGGATGATCAGATCATCCACAATATTCACAACAAGAAGAGGAAGAGTCTCTAGATAAACGTGGTTGTTTTGTGGTAATATTGTGTTCTTCATCATATTGACGTGCCCAACAATCATCTTTAGTATGGCCATTTCTGTTGCAGTAAGAACATTGATTATTAGGAAATTTGAGATGAGAGAAAATATTACCGCGACGGCCACCTCTGCGGTTTACTCGTTGAAATGGACGCCTTCGAGCATAAAAAGAATGTTCCATCTGTTGTGACTCAATCTCCTCTTGTGAAATCATAACTGTATCGTGACCAGCATTACGACGTTCTTGACGTTGAGAGTATTCAATTAAAGATATGTAGGCTTGGTCGAAATCAAGACCATCTTTATTAGAGAGAATAGTAACAATGTTATCATAAAAAGATTCCTTCACCGTATCAAGGAGAAGTGTAATCAGTTGCTTTTGTGGAACAGGATCACCGACAGCAACAAGTTGATTAATAATAGATTTGAAAGATTCAATATGTCCCGTCATGGCAGTACCAACTTCATATTGTAACTTGTTAAGAAACCCTCTCAAATAAAGTATTTCTGTAACAGATTTCTTCTGAAAGTTTTCAATAAGGTACTTCCATACGTCGTGGGAAGTAGGCAGTTCATACATATCAAGCAAAAGGGAATCCGTAACAGCAGGAAGAATATACCAACGAGCTGCTTTATCACGTCGTTGCCAATCCGTATAGGAAACATTCCAATCTTCAAATATAGGTCCTTCAGTGATAAGCACATTATCATTATCCGTATCAATGGGCTGAGGCGGACAAATACGATTTCCAAGAACAACATCGTAGAGTTCATCGCCTTCAAGAATTAACATCTTTGCTTTCCACCCTAGAAATCCTTGACCTTGGAAAGGAGGAACAGAACGCTGGCCAGAAGGAAAGCCGTTGACGAGAATATTCATAGTCATATCTTGTTGCGAGAAGACGTATAAGATAAGATCACAGAATCTACACACCATATATGGTGAGGCCGCAATTGAGAATGAGAGATATATGAGGACTACGTTCTGTCAACGATAAACGTAAGAAGGATGCTCAAGGAACGTCCAAAGATGTGAGAGACGTCACCCAAAAAATGCAGGGTAAAGGAGAGGTTAATAATAAAAGAGTCCTCAAAATAGAGTGGCGTGAGACGCAAGATTGACGGCCACAATACGAATAGCAAAAAGCTAAATCTTCTCAAAAAAGTTAACGCCAAAATAAGAAAAACGATCGCGGACGCTTCACGAAGAAGTAAGACGAAGAAAGCTGCGTCAAGCTCAATTGCAGTAAAAACAGTATAACTTTCTGTTGCGAACTCCGATTGACGCAAACCTAGAACTCAAATTGAAGAGCTCGAAGAGACGAACAAGTTTTGGATGAAAAGTGCCATTGTGCTACGCTCCATCGCGCTTTTCTCGTTTCTCTAAATTTTGAGCAGAACACCCCAAAAAATTGAGATGAAGTTCAGGGTGTCATCAACAAGAAAACGTAATCAACGATTAGATTGATTAGCAATAAACGACACACAAAACACTAATCATATTCTTCTTAAACAAAACAACCACAGTTAACAAGAATCAACGCTCAAAAATAAAATTTGTATAGCAATTTTTAATTTTACATGCGAATCGCATACACATACTGTGTTGTCACCATGAATTGAATTGGCGCGTGATCGTTACTGCTCTAATACCATGTTGAGATGTAGAGAGAGAGAGAGAGAGAGAGAGAGAGAGAGAGAGAGAGAGAGAGAGAGAGAGAGAGAGAGAGAGAGAGAGACAAGAGACACACCATATACGCTCCCAAAGACTGATTCATATTGAGGACAAGATACAAATATATAGGTGAGACCAAGTTGAGTAGAGTGAGCCATATATAGCTCCAACAGATTTTTGCCATTAGTTTTCCATTACCTTAGGTGCCTCGTCGAGTTGCAGGGGTGGTAAGGTACTCTCCCAGGATCGAACTTGAAGTGGTTAATCAGGTGATTCTTGAACACTGGGAGGTGTGGATTCCTTTGTAGCTTCATGGAGGTCCACTATTGTAGGTGGAGATGGTGGAGAAGATTTTACCTCTATGGATGCATTATATAAGGAGCTAGAAGCTTCATGGGACTCCCCCCTTCCTGAGCTAGGTGGAACAAATCGTTCTTTCTTCGGTACCCAAACTAGCTTTGGAGCGAATGTATAGTATTCTATGATTTTTTTTCTTTCCGCGATCGTTGGTTCGTTTTGGAACTACGGGATTGGGCTCACATGGGTCAGTTGACAAGTAAGAACACAATCTACGTTTTGGCACCCAGATTTGATTATTTCCTCGATAGTAGCCTTGGGCTTCCATTAGTCGTTTAGGAATCCATCGCCACGTTTTCTTACATTTCTTGGAGTGAGGTACGTTTCTTACAAGGCTTCTGTTTTCTAGCATCAACCATGGTCGCTAAAGAATATTTAGAGACCCACTTGTATGTATTCTTTGTTACATTATGATGAGTCTTGTCAGAAGCTATATGCATTGCTTGTAGCATATTTAAGGGTACAGGCATTTCATCCCCCTCGGGTGTTACCTAAGTCGTCCCCCTGTTTCCCCAAGTGTCTATGGTTGCTGCTAGGTGGACCCAATCCACATTGTCCGACTCAGTCATCCCAGGTATTACATCCATAAAAGGAGAATCTTCCCCAGCATCACTGTCCGCTTTACACGTGTAACAATACTGCAATCGGGCCGAGTGAACTGTGGTGTCAGATCTATGATCAATTATAAACCTGTTTCCTAGAGGATGTGCTCGACCCATCACAAGATCCACTCTAATGACAGAATCTTGGAACTGCAGGTAGACATGATTTTTAGACCAGTCATGCACCATTTTGGCTTCCCTCATGAAAGGACATCCTAAGATCATTTCCGATGCAATAGTGTGTTTGGAGAAATCCATAACAATGAAGGTAATCCTTATTTTATGTCCAAAGACCTTGATCTTGAGATCTTCTATCATCCCAAAAGGTTTAACAATAGACCCATTGGCCATCTTCACTACTATAGTTGTGGTCGCAAGGTGAGGTTTTCCCATAGTTTCCCAAAAAAATTTAGTCACAATGCTAACCCCAGCGCCACCATCAAGGATTCCCTTAAGATTTAATCCCTTAGTAGTGATTGGTATGGTTGCATTGGATTCATCACCCTCAAAGAATTGTCCCAACTTGTTAACATTATTTCTATAACAAGGTTCTCATCTAGGTTGGGTTGCGGATCTAAGTGTTCCTCCTCTATTGGCATCTCCCCAGCTCCATCCATCTGTGCAAATTGTGGTAGCCCAGACTTTAGTTCTCCATTGAGGAAGGCTCAAAGAGCTGAGACTAGCTCAGGATATTTATATAGTTTGGACATGATGGTGGTTCTAACTTCTGAAGACATGAAATCCATCAATTTGGCAATGTCTAACGGAACCTTTTGGACCTCAGTCCCTTGACGTGGGGAAGATGGGATCTCCATTTATTCTATAGGATCAAGTAGTCCCTCTGTAAACATTCTTTCCATCAAGAAGTGAGTACGCCCACTTTCCCATGACTTTAAGTCACTTTCTTCTTGGATGACACTAGGTATGGCTAAGGGTATATGGACTTGGTGAGGTTGTTGTTGCGTAGGGAACATGGTGTCTGTAATCTAGATCTTCCTAGGTGCTGGTTTTAGATCCCTTTGGGTATCTTCTACCGAACTCCTTAATTGCTTGACTCGCTCAATCTCCTGTTTAGGGTTTGGGTAAGTTCCTATCTTCTTTTTGGATCCTGGCCATTGTGGCTCATGAATATCTTCCTTGTTGGTTTCTATGTTAGTGGTCGTTTTGGTTTCCATGGTTTCACCTGAATCAGAATCTTCTTCAACGTCGTTCATATATACGGGGTCATCACCAGTCCCTATGTTGGTCTTTGAACTGGGGTCTATTTTCACTGCTTTTTGCGATCTCTCTCTTCGTGTTTTCTTCTTTTTCTGAGATTGGGCAATTGATGCCGTGTCTCTTTCCTCAAGAATATAATTTTGTTTTTGTAGCATTGATCGTGTGAGTACGTTTACTGGTACCACGGGTGTCCTTGGTGATGGCTCCTCGGTATATTCAATCAAGTTTAATGGTGTGATCTTTGGTGCATTTGGATTATTTGGACATTGGGCAATCAAATGATCTATGCCACATCGATTACACATGAGTATCGGCATTGTAGACGTGCTCGCTTGATTGGTTTGTATTAGTGTGGCATTCTTTTATAGCTTAATACGACACTTGGCTACACGATGTGGACCTCCACACTCATAACATTGAAGAGGTGGTCTCTTAGCAGTGTAATTGATATTTTGGTCTCTTGCAGCAAGAGCAGCTACTTGATATACAGGTTTGACTTGTCCCCAATAGTCCTCCATGTAGTATTGTGGACTTTCTTCAAGGACATCCAGACCATATGCAATATTACGATCTATATCTTCCTCACAGCCTTCCAAACAAGAAATAGATGTCTCATAACCCACTTGATTCACATAAGTGATTCTCGGATGTGGTGGTTGCGGTCCTAGCACTGGAGGTGGTAAAGGTGTTGTTTGAACAACATTTTGGGCCCTAGGGACCATGTGTTGTGTTGTTTGTTCAAAAGGTGTGGCCGGCATCAATGCAGGTACTCGAGGTGTGTCTGACCATGCTAAGGTTGGTCTATTGGCCATCACGCGCTTAAATACTATGCAATCCTTAGCTTGATGACCATACCTCCCACAGGCATTGCAGTTCCCATTGAATTGTACTCTAAAAGTAGGACATTCATTGGTACTATGCGGTCCATATCATACTGAGCACCATTGTTGATCCCTTCTTGGATACATATGATTGTTTTGCGGAGCGCGATTGTCTCTAAGACTCTCTTGAATAGCCTTGGTGAGATCTGCTAAAGTCATCTCAGATATCTTTGGCTCCTTAGCAATAGGCTTTAGGGTCATTGGTTGATGCCCCGATGCTTGCGAGCTAATAGATTTAGTCTCACAATAGACACTCTCTCTCCTTGAATCATTAAATTATCCTCCAATTGGATCGCATTGGTGGTGGCTGCTTCCCAAGTGGTGATACCTCTAATGACTAGGCCATTGTAGATATCCTCATGTCGTAATCCCCGAATGAATCTA
Source organism: Adiantum capillus-veneris (assembly GCF_014529385.1). NCBI lineage: Eukaryota > Viridiplantae > Streptophyta > Polypodiopsida > Polypodiales > Pteridaceae > Adiantum > Adiantum capillus-veneris. The sequence goes on from NC_140949.1 coordinate 69,309,604, forward strand.
TCGAGCAATTGGTTATTGTTGTGGCGTTCATTTGGATTACAACGAGAATTCAAATGCTTCAAGCGACTTATAAAGTCTCTCACCGACTCTCCTTCCTCTCGTTGGGCTTTCTGGAGCTGAGAGGCTACACCCCAAAGCACTCCCTCTCGTATGTATTCCTTCAAGAACAGTCTCCTAAGAGTAGGGTAAATCATTTTTTCTTCCACCCTTAGGGTTCTATACCAATCCCCAGCCTTTCCACTTAAGGTTAGGCTTAAAGCATTGCTCTTATGTAGGTCATTGTGTTCTCCTAGAGATTCGCATATTTGTTCAAACACTTTGATATGCTTTCTCACATCCCCGTCTCCACTAAATTTTTGTGTGAGCTTGGCTATTTGTGCTGCCTTACTTCTAGGCTCTCTATCGGGCATGTTGCGCATATTCTCAGCAATAGATCGATCGATAGCTCCAGAGACTACATGTGGAGTAGGTATTGGCATCAGGCTTGGCGCATAGGAAGCCCTTGGGTTCCACGTTGGGTATGATGTTGTGCCATGTGGTGGTCCAAAGTTCATATGTGTGGCCCTAGGCATAGCAGATGTCGGATGTGACATGCTAATGCTAGCCAGTATAGTCCCATGGAAATAAGAACTTGGGTGTTGTGGTTGTGGAGCATAGGTAGTTGAAACAATGGGAGGGGTAGGGACTACATGAGTACGAGGACCCATGGGTGTATATGATTGGTACACACTTGTAGGTACTGTTGCAGGAATTGAGCTACCATGTAGCGGTGCGTGTTTCTCGGCATGCCCATCATTGGGGTAGGCATGGTAGCCGTGGTGTCATCAAGGGAAAGATGAGCTAGACTTGGAAAGGTGAAGCTATCACTTGTGGGCTCAGGTTGCACTGAGACCCCTGGAGAAACAACATATGGAGGATCCATCGGACTTACCGAGGGAGTCTCCATTTGCGATAAGGTCGGTTGTTTAGCCTTTCCTGTATCTAAGAATCTCATGAGACCCATTGAAGGCATGTTGATCCCCTTGTTCTGTCTCTCTAACTCAATGACCCTATGGATGACCTCACAAACTCTTTGTTGTTGATCCTCCACACTACTAGCGTCCATTGTGGATTGTAGGACATCTAACCAACCTACGTGATAGGTATGACCTGTGTATAGGTCGGTCAGAGTTTCTGTTTGTAATTCGTACTCCCAGTTCTCATTTAAGAACACTCCATCTAGGATTGAGGTGCTAGGGGTGTCCCTTGAGCTAGATGCAATGTTGCTTTCTAGGGGTTGGCCCTTAGCGATTGCTAAGTCGGGAGCACTCGATTGCTCTCTTAGCAAAGATATTGACATAGGGGCTTTTGCTTTTAACTCTCTTTGTTGCTCCGCCTTGCGTAAGCTCTCGACTTCCTTTTCCCTTGCTGCAACGATATATCGCTCAACCTCTTGCACTTCGGCAAGGCTTCTACCATTGGGTAATATGACCTCGGAGGAAAATAACTCTAAAGAGTCAGGAGGTGCAGTGAATGAAGTATTCACATGCACATTTTCTAAGGACATAGGGTTTGCGTTGGTCAAGAATGGAGAATTTACTTCCCCACCTCCCTCATTTACATCATTAGCTCCATGTTTGGAGCGAGTGGCTCTACTAAAGGTTTCCTTCAGGTGGCTAAGCACGCTTGGCCCAGAACGCGGACCCATGGCATGCATGTCTTGGCTTGAGCTATCAGGATTAGGCATTGGAAAACCCTCCATGACGTCGTAGTCAGATGAACAGTCACTAGCCGCTATGTTCGGGTCCTGGTTTGTACTACCTCGTGTCCCCGCCGAGGGCCCGAAACCTAAAGTAGGTGGATATTTAGAACTCGCATAAGTCAAAATTCTCTCTAGTTTCTCCGTCTCTAGCACACGACCAGAGGGCAGATGCATGTGCCTTTGACACCCTACAAGCGTCGGCAAATAACTTCGAAGGTTAACCGCTTACCTTTTTTAAGCGTTGTGAGCGGGATGGAAACACACACAATGCCTCTATAATGACCCAACACACACTCTTGGGATGATACACACACACATTATGGGGCACCACTCGGCTTACACAACCAGCCTGGCCGAGACAGGAAACACACAGACGGAGTGAGAAGAGAGAGATTTTCCACTTGCCCACTCAACACTCACACGTACACACTCACACACACACTCTCAATTTAGCTTAAAGGAGGCAAATTTCTGTTGTTTAAACTCAATGAAGCTCAGCCCAACACCAATGGGGCAAATAGTTTACACAGTATTGAGGAAATACACCAGATACAACCACAAAGTTAAGTAGAGGCTTCACTCACCGGAGAAGATTACACAGAAAAACAGCAAAAAACTCTATGAGGAATTTGGCAAAATGGACAGCACCATTGCGTCCGAAACGCCCAAAAACCCCAGTCTACAATGTCAAAGTGCTCAAATCCGACCTCGGATGAGTAGTTTAGGGCCAAAAAATGCTCCAAAAACAGCAAAAAAACACTTGCAGCTGTTCCTCCTCTCTTCTCCACGTTTTTTCTGGTCTTCTCTCTCTTTTTTCAGTTCCCACACTTAGCTTTATTAGTTGGGCACCCGTGGCCTTTTAGAAGACCTCAAACGGACCCCGAACAAGCCAAAAATTGACCTCGCAGTGCATAGTTGTCACCTTTTTGCATCATCCGCACACCTGGCACTCAGTTTTTCCAAATAATGCATCCCGCAACCATATGAATTGGCCCCAAAAAGTGGTCCTCATGATGACCTTTCTGCATAAGTATCACAAGAAAACACCCACGTCGTGTCCATACTTCTCCGCGTGCAAGTATTGACCCCGTTCGACCTCCTGACGCCACTCGATGCCATCTGACGTACCTACTTACCTCATGTCGTCGGCCCGTAGATAGATTCCTCGAGAAGTTTTACACGCTACCAACTCATCCTTCTTGTAGAAAAAACACACTGGTACTGATAATATTGAAAATCGCTGCACTATGTACACCATGTCCCACCTGTACACACGTGGGCCCCACGTAACCACCTGGCTATGGAAAATGGGCAAACCTTTATTTGATGCACCATGCATGTATATGTTCATATGCACAATTCCTTGCTCCAAAAAACTCCTGACATAATTTGCCCATCCCCTAGCCTGCTAGATCATTCATGATCAGCAGCAGCAAAGAGAGATATGAGACTCGCCGCATCACAGGTCTCCTCATCCCTCACCAACACTGCTTGATCCACAGACAGCTCATCTTGCTCCACCATCATCAATCTAGCATGATACAATTTAAGATGCAATCCATTTACCCTTGACTTATGTAGAACACCATCCAGGTTAGCCAACTGATATGTGCCATTTGGAAAACACTCCACTACCTTGAAAGGGCCTTCCCACTTAATTTGAAACTTCTTTTGGAAGGTGTTGTCCAGCTTACTATTGTAGCGCAAAACCAAGTCATGTTTCTTGATACCCTTACTTTTGACCTTTTCATTTATCTTTGCCAAAGCCTTATCCTGCATTTGCCCATAATGCTCCAATGCGCTCATCCTATCCAACCGGACCTCTTGTAACTGCAAGAGCCTCTCTTTGAATGCATCACTAGGCGGTCCAAGCAACTTCTCTAACATCTTTACCGCAGGCAACTCTACCTCCACAGGCAATAGTGCTTCCTTTCCATACACCAAATGAAATGGAGTAAACCCTGTACCTGTCTTCACCGAAGTACAGTAAGCCCATAATGCACTAGGCAATTCCAAATCCCAATTCTTTCCTTGGTGCTCTGTCACTTTAAAAATAATTTGTACCAACTCACCATTGAATCTTTCATTTAAGCCATTACACTGCAGGTAATAAGGAGTGGTATGCTAGTGCCTAATCTTCATCTTTGTGCATAAGAAGTCTAGCAGTTTAGCTCTAAATCCTCGCCCCTTATCTGAAAGTAGCTCTAATGGCACCCCAAACTTGCAACATATTTAATCATACACAAATTTTGCCACATCCTTTGCAGTGATCTGTTTTACTGCTTTAGCCTCTACCCATCTAGAGAGATAGTCCACTGCCGTCAAGATATAGCTTTTGCCCCTGCTTGTGATAGGTAACGGGCCTATTGCATCAATCCCCCACTTTTCAAACACATCAAACGCCATAATGGTTTTTCGTAGCTCTGGCTTCAACACTCTCTTCCCAAATGCTTGACACCTATTGCAAGACCTACACCAATGGTGAACATCCTTGTGCAAACTAGGCCATACATACCCCTCTTGCAAAATCTTATGCAAGGTGATCTTTAGAGCAAAATGGCCACCACATGCGCCTTCATGATTCTCTTCCAACACTCTGTAAAGCTCCTTCCGCCAAGGTACACGTCTCAACACGAGATCAGCCCCTTTCATGTATAATACATCACCAATCAATTTGTACCTGTATGCTCTACGCACAAAGCCATACTTCTTAGACTTCTGAATCTCCTTTGGAATGATTCCTGCTAGCAAAAACTCCTCTTCTTGAGCCAAACTTTCCCGGCCATGATAAAGAGGTAAAGTGGTCCTCAACACAAATAGCTCCCCAATCATGCCTTGAGCTGCTTCATGTGCCTCTCCATTTAGAGCACGTTCAATGTGTCTAATGCTCCATGCTTTGAACTTTTTTAACAGGCTTTTAATTCTGAAGCACATTTCCTTCAATGAGGTGTTCTTGCTCTTCCACACACCCAACACTTGCTTCACCACTAACAAGGCATCACCTTTTATGCTCAACCTTCGAACCCCATGCTTCAAAAAAATGTGTAATCCGGCTTCCAGAGTAGCATATTCAGCCTCATTGTTACTATGAGCATCCAATTTGAACCCTCTCTTGCATACTAGCTTTCCCTCTGGATCATAAAGTGTTATACCCCTGAAGCTACATCATGACTCTTTCTGTATGAACCATCAAAGAACAACACATGTGCATTGCTGATCTGTGGCACTTCTTCAACTACCTTTCTCACCACCTCTTCCTTAACAATAAGGGGATTCTCCTTGTAGGTCAACAAATCAGCTAGGGTAGCCCTTGTACTATCTTCCACTAGAAAAGAGAACTCAAAATCTTGCAGCTCAATTACCCATTTCTTCACCACATTTGACATGTTAGTACCATTAATTAATTGTGGCAAAAAGGCATAACTCGTCAAGAAAACAAAAGGCCGTGGTAGCAAGTAATGACGAAATCATCGACAAGCCAATATTACACTTGCCATCACTAGCTCTACTTCCGAGAACTTTCTCTCCGCTACCAACTTCACTCGGCTTGCACAATACACTAGCCTCATATAATGGCTGCCCTTCCCCTTTTGAAATAGAATGGCTCCAATGGAATCATCCCCTACTAATGGATTTACATAAAACACTTTCTTCCAATCAGGAGCCTGCATGGCTGACAACCCCCCTAACACCTCTCGAAACACTTCTTCATACTTGTCATCCCATTGCAATGGATCATGCTTTGCCACTTGTTGTAATGGATAAAGAATCTGAGAAGACAATGGAATAAACCATGCCATGTACTTCACTTTGTGTATAAAAGTTGTCAATTTCTTCGTACTCGTAGGTGATGGAAGAAGAATAATAGACTTAACCTTATCTGGATCAGCATCAATGTAATTTTCTGACACCATATGGCCCAATAACTTCACCCTTGGCTGTGGTAGATGACATTTCTTTGGATTTAGTTATCCTCCACATTCATCATATCGAGCCAATACCATCTGCAGCTTCTCATGGTGTTCAGCCCTACTGCTATAAACACATAAGTCATCCATAAAAGCTTTAACACAACTACCAATGAATGGTTCCAATACCCAATTTGCTCTCTCTTGATAGAAGGAAGGTCCATTTGAAAACCCAAATGGCAATACTTTGTAGCAATAGCAGCCCCATGGCGTAATAAAAGTGGTCTTTGTGCGGTCTTTAAGAGCAATCTTCAATTGAAAATAGCCTAAAAAACCATCACACACACTGTACCTCTCATAACCTGCCACTGAATCCAAGATCTGACCGATGAATGGAAGAGGATATGGGTTCTTCTTAGTGGCTGTGTTTAAGGGTTTAAAATCTACACAAATTCTCCACTTCCCATCCTTCTTTGGACTGACTACAACTGGAATCACCCATTCTGTGGTCTCCACAGGGACTATGAACCCTGCCTTCAACAACTTGTCCACCTCTTCTTGCAAGGCTTCCATTTGCTCTTGACCCATCCTTCTTAGCCTTTGTCGCACTGGCTTAGCACCTTCTTTCAGCTCTATATGCATCTCTTTTCCCTTGAACCCTCTGATCTCTTCATATGAAGTAATGAACAAATAAGGAAAACTAGCCAGCATGTGCAAATAAATATCCTTCTTCATAGCTGAGAGGTCACCACTGATCATTTGTGTCATCAATTCCTGCTTCTTTGACAACTCAACCTTGGTTTGCATCAGCCCTTCAATCACTTCATAAGGACCTTCACTTTCATCTTCAACCTCATTCGCAAATGCAACTAAACCAAACTCTTGGATTTCTTTGTCCATCAAAAGAAATGCAACATCAGCATCCTCATCACTGTTGGTAGTGCTATCACTGTCCTCATCTGTCACCGTGGAAGAGTCTTCATCACTAGACTCATCCTCATCTTCATAAAGCTCCTCTAATCGTTTCCTTGTGTCCATATTATAAAGCTTCTTGGTACCTGTCTTTCCATAGAGGCTAATCGTACCATGTCACCAATCTTGAACAGCTCCCACTGCACGTAACCATGGTCTGCCCAATATAATAGGATATGATCCCAATCCTGCTGGCATCACATGAAAATCAGCCACTGCCTTTGCATCATATGACTCCACTTCTAAGATCTTTACAACACCCAAGCATTTTACTTTTTGATGGTTTGCCAATAGGATCCGAAAACCTAACACCCCAGCCACTATGAGACCCATCTTCTCAACGCATGAGTGTGTTATGACGCATATTTGGGCTCCTCCATCCACATAACCTTGTCCCAAATTTTTCTTTTTATGCCACACATCTACTATTGGACAAATGTCTGGTAGCTCATCCATTGCTAGCACCTTTACTGAAGCTCTCTCTGGCTCTTTCTCCATTGGGTTAACCATCCTCTTCCACTGTCGCTTTAGCTTAGGCACCATCTCTATAAGCTGCCCAAAAGTAACATCTGCCTTCATGCTCGTCAGATCCTCCTTCAAGTCATAGCTTAATTGCCCATCCTGAAGGAGTACGAGCGAAAGTGCGACGTGAGAGAGAGTGCGAGAAGAAGAGCACGACGATATGGTGGACTCGCTCTACTGTAATGTGTAGAGCATAGTGAGTTCTTATTAGGTTTTTACAAAAGAATATGTGTACATACCTGGCGGCCTGCCCACTTACCTGGGCGATCACATTGGGCTTTATACCCCAACAACCTCCCACTTAAAGTCCAATGTGGTACTTTAAGTGTGAGAGAAGCTACTATACAAGCTAATATACAAGAGATGTAGAGAAGTGATGTACTACCCTACACCTAACTTCTTGCGAAAATGTGCAAAGCTCTCTGAGGGAAGTCCTTTTGTAAGTAGATCAGCAGGATTTTCTGTGGTGTGAACTTTGACAAGCTGAAGTTGCTTATCCTCGAGCATTTCCCTAATGAAATGATACTTCACATCCACATGCTTTGTCTTTGAGTGATAAACTGGATTGCGAGCCAATTGTATAGCACTTTGACTATCACAATATAACACAGGCATCTCTGCTTTGATTCCCAAATCTGTTACTAGTCGATTAAGCCAAATTGATTCTTTGCATGCCAACATATTCAGCCTCTGTAGTAGACTGAGTAACACAATCTTGTAATCTAGAATGCCATGATACTGCTCCACCAGCCAATGTAAAGACATACCCTGACGTAGACCTTCGGTTGTCTAAGTCACCTACATAATCTGAGTCTGTAAAACCCTTTACACTTAGCTCCTGACTCCCATAGAATATACGCATACTCTTTGTAGCTTTCAGGTATCTCAATATTCCTTTCACTGCCTCCCAATGTTTCTTGCTTGGGTTTGACATGTATCGACTTACTACTCCCACTGCAAATGCAATGTTTGGGCGAGTAGCAATCATTGCATACATCAAACTACCCACTGCAGACGCATATGGAATCTTATCCATTTCCGCTTGTTCTTCCTCAGACACAGGACAATCTTGTTTGCTAAGTTTCACATATGGTGGCAATGGAACACTCAGTGCCTTTCCCTTCTCCATATTGAAACGTTGCAAAACCTTGTCAATATACTCTGTTTGAGATAACCAAATCCACTTCTTTGATCTGTCTCTCTCAATGCGCATACCAAGTATATGACTTGCCTCACCCATGTCTTTCATGTCAAACGATTTTGCCATCTTTGACTTCAAAGGTGAAATTTCTTCCAAGTGCTTGCTAGCAATCAACATGTCATCCACATACAAAATAAGGATCATCCAACTACCATCCTTAGCCTTCTTTGTAGATAGACAGTGATCGAACTCACTACGTTTGTAGCCTTGAGAAAGCATGAACTTGTGGAATTTATGGTACCATGCCCTCGGTGATTGTTTTAAGCCATAAAGACTCTTTAACAACTGGCATACCCAATCTTCCTTGCATTTCTCAACAAACCCTTCTGGCTGCTGCATGTAAATTTCCACATCTAAATCACCATGCAAGAACGTTGTCTTGACATCCATTTGGTGCAACACCAAATCTAATATGACAAACAATGCAAGAAAGCATCTCAATGTAGTCATCTTGACCACCGGAGAGAAGACTTCATCAAAGTCAATGCCTTGTTCTTGCTTAAAGCCCTTGGCAACAAGCCTTGCTTTGTACTTTGGCTGACTATCATGAGCGGTGATCTTATACCTGTAAACCCATTTACAAGGTAGAGCCTTTTTGCCCTATGGTAATTCAACTAGCTTCCATGTCTTGTTTTTATGTAGAGCTGTCATCTCTGACTGCATGGCCAATTGCCAATTCCCGGAGTCCTTCATTTGCACTGCTTCCTTGTAACATGAAGGCTCATTGCAATCAGTCAACATGACATAGTTCATAGATGGAACAAACCTATCAAGAGGTCACGTGACATGTCCAGATCTACATACAATAGGTGGCTCAGGCTCAGCCACAACTTGTGGTTCCACTCTATCCTGTCCTTGCTCCTCTTGAGCCCTGACATTTTGTCTTGCACGTGTAGGTCCATCTTCTTGGAAGACAACTCTTCTAATCTCCTCAACCCTCTCTGGTTTAGAATGATATTTGGATTCATTAAAGTGAACATCATTGCTGCGGACAACCTTTCTGGATTCGGGATCCCAAAGTTTGTACCCCATCTCACCAGAATTACCATAGCCTAGAAAGATGCACTTTCTACTCTTTGGCTCAAGTTTGTTCCTAAATTCCTTTGGAACGTGAGTATATGCCTCACAGCCAAAGACTCTGAGATGCTTGTATGAGGGCATTTTGCCTAACCATACCATCTCTGGCACTGAATCCTTCTGCAAAACCTTGCTAGGAGATCTATTTACAAGATGAACAACTGTTGATATAGCTTCAACCCAAAACCCATTTGGAAACTCTGCATTAGACAACATACTTCTGACCTTCTCTTGTATGGTCCTATTCATCGTCTCAGCAACACCATTTTGAGGAGGATTGTAAGGAGCAGTAAGTTCACGTTTTACACCTTTTGACTCAAAAAAGTCCTGAAAGGCCTTTGAAACACTCTCCACCATTGTCAGTGCGTAAGCATTTAAGCTTTTTGCCACTCTGATTCTCCACAAGTGTCACAAACGTTTTGAAAACACTAAACGCTTCATCCTTGTGCTTGAGAAAGTAAACCCATAATTTCCTCGAGTAATCATCTATAAATGTCATAAAGTAAGAAGCTCCCCCTAGAGATAGGTTAGGCATAGGTCCACACAAATCACTATGAACAAGTGCCAACTGTGTATCTCTTCTACTGCTTCTATGCTTATGTGGCTGCTGTGTTTGCTTATCATACAGACAATGTTCACAGAATTCAAAATCATTAAATGAAAAGCCAGGCAAATAACCAGAACGAGACAAGATTTCCATTCCCTTCTTGGACATATGTCCTAACCGGCTATGCCACAAAGAAACGTTCGGCTGCTCGGTTACATTGATTACATTTTTACAGACATTTGATACATAAATCACGTAAAGTCCTCCAGACTTTACTCCATGTGCTACTGTCATAGAACCCTTGGATATCTTCCACATGTTCTGTCCAAAAGTGGTGACGTAGCCAGCATCATCAAGTAAACCTGTGCTGATCAAGCTCTTTGTAATTGCGGGAACATGTCTCACATTCTTCAGCATGAAAGAAGAGCCATTCTGAAACTTCAATTGAACATCTCCAACACCTAAGATCTCACATGTCTGCCCATTTCCTAGCCGAACATGATCTTTAGTGGTCACATAAGAGGTAAACCACTCCTTGTTTGGAGACACATGAAGTGATGCCCCTGAGTCTATAATCCAATCACTCAGTGCATTTCCATCAGATGCTGTAAGAAGAGCTGTACCATTGTATTCTTCAAGAAGTAGATGTCTCCTGACACTAGACTGTCATCCTCTGCAACAGTGTTTGTCACATTTATTTCTTGAATCTTCACTGAGGACTTGTTCTTCTCACCATGGTCTTCAGCTTTCTCTTTGCCTTTTTCTGCTTTCCATTCTCTGCAGTCTCTTTTCATGTGACCCTTCTTGCCACAATGGTAGCATTCTATGTCACTCTTGCCTTTAGCACTGCGGGACTTGCTACGAGACTCATTCCTCTTTCCACCTTTGTACTTTTCTTTGGTCCTTCCCCTGACAACTAAGGTTGTTCCTTTGCCTTTGTCCATTGTCTTTCTATTGGGTTCTTCAGTAAGCAGACTTTCTTCTACGCCTGCTATGTTCAAACCATCTGGAGGTGCATAATTACTCAAAGCTGTGCGAAAAGTGTCCCAACTTTCCGGCAATGTGATCAACAGGAACATAGCTCTAACAGGTTCATCAAACTTGACACCTTGAGCTGACAATTGACTATAGATTGTGTTGAATTCATTCAGATGATTGGACATACGTGTCCCTTCTTTCATCTTCAAGTCAACAAGCTTCTTAAGCTAGTATACCTGTGAAGCTGCACTCTGCTTCTCATAAAGATCACTCAGCTTTAAACATGCTTGATAAGCCGACATCTCGTCTGCTACATTGAAGTAAACGCTTTCTGCCAAAGTCAGCATAATGGTAGAAAGTGCAAATTCATCCATTTCACTCCATTCATCTTTGTCCATATCTTCTGGTTTTATCCCCTTGAGCTTTATAGGTTTTATCTGCTTCTTTTGTACCAACACGTGCCAAATCTGCTTCTTCCACAATGGGAAATTGGTTCCATCCAGCTTCTTGATATTGTAAAGAGCAGTGTCCTGTGATCCAGCCATAGCTACGCTTCACAGTAGTTTACTTTCCTCGGAAAAATTCGGCAGAGTTTCCCCTGTAAACTGACCTCTGAACCAATATCAACCTGTCAAATGAACCAATAAAGCTTTAGATTCTGCAAAATTTTTGGCAGAGTCTCCTTTGTAAAATGGCTCTAGTGTACTAAAAACAGACCAAAAAACAGCTCAAAAAACCATTGTCTCTCTAACACTGTAAGCTGTGGGTAAACCTGTCCTACACCTGTACTGTCTTTGACTGTCCTGTCACTGTCCTGTAAGCATAGACTGCGACAATGCCTCAATGGCAGTAAAGTCAAGATGCAATCCCAACTGTCTAACTCACAGTCAATACATCCTAGCTGCCTATCTAAGGGTGCTCGAGGGATCGCTCCAAGACGTGTATCACCGAAAGGATCTCAACATTCGAGAATCCCCCAGCTCAATAAAACCTCACTTGACCCTCAACAAAGGCTGCAGTAAATCTGACAGTACATAGACTTCCCACAAAGTCATACATCCACAAATTTCCCACTGTATGCTGTAACCGTTGCAGCGGTTGTTTGCTGCGCGACTCACAGCCAGCAAACCCTCAACAGACATACATCATCTCTGACAATACATCCCATGTGGAAGTACCTGCAATGTCAGGATGAAATCTGGAATATCAAGCAGCAAACACAAGCTACCTGATGAACTAGTGGATGTCGCCTACAGTCTGTGTGTAGATGCGCCGGTGTCGTATGTGACACGCCTCCAAGAACTATGAGCCGTCCTTCGATGTGTAGACAGCCACAAATCAACACTCTAGGAGTGTCGATATCTTCAGCACCTGCAGTCGTAGGCCGAAAACCCCAAATTTGCAGAGTCGGATCTGCACCCGCTGAGACCACGTAGTCGAAAATGGCCTGCGTAGAACTTTGTCAAAGCCGAACGGTGACCGAGATGACCTCAGAATGAAATTCTGAGCACACCAAGCCCTACGTACGTTCCCACAATATTTGGGGCCGTGTCTTTGCCTGTCGAATTTCACTCCAATCTGAGCTGGTGACTCTAGCCTCCTGCAATTCTGCCCCGAGCCTCGATCTGAGCTCTAATACCAGTTGAAGGAGTATGAGCGGAAGTGCGACGCGAGAGAGAGTGCGAGAAGAAGAGCACGACGATATGGTGAACTCGCTCTACTGTAATGTGTAGAGCATAGTGAGTTCTTATTAGGTTTTTACAAAAGAATATGTGTACATACCTGGCGGCCCGCCCACTTACCTGGGCGACCACATTGGGCTTTATACCCCAACACATCCCCTAGTGGAAAATCTGAAACATGAAACTTTCGACAAGCTCTCCTTTTCCTCTTGGCCTTGACATCCTCGCCTTCATGGTTCTTTCCTTTCTTCTTACTAGGACCTGGGGCACTTCTTCCTTCCTTATCCTTGGTGGTCCTCTTCCCAATAGGCGTCACTAATGTATCCTCTAGCTTTGATGCCTTCTCCATGGTGACTACACTTAGCGCTTTTGTCTTTCCCTTTTCCTCCTGGGTCAGTCCGCTAGTTCCTTCGTCTCCCTTAATTTCGATGCCATAATCATTTGACCTAGTTAGCACCTGTCTTGGCAATGGATACATGTCTCTCCCCATCCTTGGTGGCTTATCACATTGCGGGCTGATGTGACCCAACTCTCCACAATTATAACATGTGGGCGTCTGCCTCCAAAACCTACCATTGCTTTGTCCAATACCATTCCTAGGCCTTTCTTCACCTCCTGGCTGATTTGCAAACCTCCCTCGACCTCGATTATTTCCCACTTGACCTAGCATGTTTAGGCTGAGATTCTTCATCAAATCTACCACTTGCCTCATGTCTTGCCTTAGCCCATCATCTTGCACCGATGTAGTGACCACTGCTGGCATAACTTGAGTAGTAACAGGAACCACTGGTTCATGATGAACCCCTAACATGCGACCTTGTAAAGACTCTATAGGCTGAAATTCAGACCTCATGGGCAAAGACTCCACCCCTAACTGGCTCATTTTCCTCAACTTTCACTCTTTGTTCCTTGCTATTGAGGCGTTCCGGGGCGGGCAACAAGAAGAGTGGCCTCTAGACACCCTTCAAGGCTCCCGTGCTGCTCAATGTGGCTGGGGCACAACACAACACAAACCAAAACAACAAACCCACAACCAAATCCCAACTACACAAGGGGCACCACCTAGTTTAAGAGTGAACTAGGACGCAAAAGAGGAGAATCCTTAGAGCAACCCACAAACAAGCAAGGAATTTACACTAACCCTAACACCAATGGAATACTCTCACACCCTAAAACACGAGAGAGAGAGAGAGAGAGAGAGAGAGAGAGAGAGAGAGAGAGATAGTGCTCGGGCTGCTTTGAAACGTATCGGCAATGATCAAGCAAACACAACTATATATTTAAGAAAGAGAGAGAAAGGGGGAGGGGTGCTTGTTGCACTAATGCCTTCTTACAAATCTGTCATGACAAATCAAAGTGAGATTAGTATTTGTTCAACATAGCTTGCGTAAATTTCACCACAACACATCACAATGAAAAGCCACCCCAATCACTGTCTTAAGGCCAGGGGAGTCCTCTCCACCCTGTCGCCCTCTTACAGTATGTGGGATTTATGGCTAGATTGATGACAACACCAGAGACAAGCTATCAAGAACTTAACAAAAAAAAACACCAAGACACTTACGCATCATTGTTGTCCATTACTTCACGTTGGAAGGGAGACAAAGTATCCAAGCTTAGTCCAAACCCACCCTCCTTGATTCAGCGAATGTTGGGCTTACACTAGTAGGAGAAATGATAGATTTCCTACTCTCAATTGAATGATCACTCTCTCTCTTACAATGGCATAGAGTTCCCTTGCTAATCCCCTATTACAACACATGCACATGCATAAGACAATGAGCTTCCACTCAAGAGCTCCTTCTAGAGAGGTTGAGCTTGGCTTCTCAAGCTATAGCATAGTGCTCTTGCTTATGGCTCTCCCTTTGTGCTAGCTACACCCTCCTTTTATAGCAATTTTGAAGGCTAGGGTTACTCCTCTAACCATGGTTGGGTTAGATTTTCATCAATTTATCTAATTTCTTTTGCTTGGAATTATCAAGAAGTTGGTGAGGAAAGAGAGAGGAGAGAAATGGAGGTGATAGGACTTTTCATAGTGGGTTAGTGTTAGTAGAGTTAGTATTAATTTACAAATGGAATTGGATATTTACAATGGGAGTATCCATGTAGGATACAAATAAGGAAGAAAAAAACTCTTAAGAGGTAAGAAAAGGTGGCTTTCTTACAAGGTTGATGCTCCAAGTGTCTTGAGTAGGGCCGATTTTGACGCCTGTTGATGGTCCACTAGCTTTGACGGTACATTTTTTCTCCACTCTTGACCTTCCTTGAGAGACAAGATAATTGAAGTTGAGTAATCAACCACCATGATGCTGTCTTTTAAGAGAAGAGGCTGAATTTTGTGGTTTTTTTGATAGATATGGGTAAATTGGAGGAGGAAAAATGAGACTAGGTGGTCAATTTTGGAATGGAATTGTGTGTGGGAGGTATGAGTTCACCATGGTTTCTCTTATTCTTGAAGGTTGAGGAGAAG
The DNA here is from genome assembly GCF_014529385.1 of Adiantum capillus-veneris. Lineage (NCBI taxonomy): Eukaryota > Viridiplantae > Streptophyta > Polypodiopsida > Polypodiales > Pteridaceae > Adiantum > Adiantum capillus-veneris. Next base: position 69,324,702 of record NC_140949.1, read on the forward strand.
GTGAGTAGTGTGCAGAGAGGAGTGGTGAGAGAGATGGGGATGATGAGTGGAGAAGTGTGTGTGAAAGAGGAAAATGATAAAGTGGAAGAGAGAGTGTGACTGCATAGCATGGGAAAATTGGGGTCCACTAAAAAAATCATAGCTCACAGCTCGTAGCTCAAAAAAATATGAAAAAATTTGAGGCAAAAGTTCAGTCCACGAGCTACAACTTTTGTTGTATCACCTTTTCAAATTCGGAGAGCAAGTGAACATTAAAAATTCAGCAAAACCGACCGTTTTTTTCCACTGCAAGGTCCTTGTGGGGTCCTTCTTTGGATGATTCTTTTGAATACCTCCAAGAGTGAGCCCTCCATAGTGCATGTATGCATGCCACCTACCCTTGACCTTATTTGGTAGGTCTATAATTGAAGATATTGTTGAGATTAGGATATAAGTGAATAGTACAACTAAGAAAATCAAATATTGAGGGGTCTAAAAAATATGTACATGTCAAATATAAATAATATAAGTGGAAAAAATATAAAGGGGTCAAAAGAAATCTCTCTCATTATGAGGCTACCATAAAAAGATAAATATTTTTGGTGTTCTAATTTTTTAGAAAAAAACAAAATAGATGTAGGAAGGGAAAAAATCAAAATAGTGAAAAAATATACACATAAATAACACTAGTTTTTTTGGATTTTCGTTGGGGTGGAGTTACACCAAATATAAGAGAAGCTTACATGAAAATATTTCTATATGGAATAAAGAGTATGAAAAATGGTAAGAAAAAATTGTGGTAATGGTGAGGCAATGTACAGAGCATAAATAACACACACCTAGGTAGAAATATTTAAATAAATACCAAAATAATTATGAAAAAATCTTTTATTTAGGCCCTATATATAAAGAAATATTTACATACGCATGGGCCATAATATACTTATATTTTTTAATTTTTTTAATTTTTTTGGCTCAACTAGCCCAATGACTAGCTAATTGAGGGTTTTTTAAGAAGATATGGGAAAAGTCCCGTGACTCACGCACGCCTATGTACAGTGAAATGGTAAGGATAGCCACAGTGTTTGGGTGATTTTGGTAGGGTGAGGTAACTCACTTTGGTAATTACAAAGAGCCGAAAAAACGGCTATCACTACCTCTAGTGCATCTTCATATGTCCTAGGCTTCTTTAGCTCCACTCTCCAACGTATATTCTCCCAAAGACCAGCCAAGAACTTGTCCTTCTTCATCATGTCAGGCGGGGGTACCTGTGGTGCTAAGGCCTTGCACATCCGCTCCCATGCCAATGAGAACTTACGTATGTACGCATCTACTGGCTCACCTTCCTTTTGCATCAAACCTTGTACTTCTTGCCACACTTTGTCAGGATCTTCTATCTTCACAAACTCCACTTCCAACCCATGCCTTAGATTGTCCCAACTCAATCTTACTGGTGGATCAGCCACACACAACTCCTCTTCAAATGCTTTAGACCAAACTTGTGCATCACTCTTCGAACAAATTTGGAGAAGGTGTAACATCTGTGCAGAGTCATGAATCTGGTTGCTAATGCAGGCAACCTCCATCTTTTCCAAAAAGTCTTCCACATCTTCATCACTTCTTCCATGAAACTCCGGATAAGAGAAAGCCATGGCTACCCAAGTTTCAATGCTTTGAGAACCCCTTTGAACACACGTGCAAGAACCCAGAACTTTTGACTACCCAATCCCCAGAAACTTCAATGGAGCTCAACTTTAGATAAGGACAAACACATGTACATCAAATGAGTTTTCATAGTTGATCATCGCAATAACAACAGGTAAAGGACATTCCAATATCTCTCGTAATCTCCTTGGCCCGAACATAAAGACTATGCGCTGCTGGAAAAAAATCTTCCTGGACACATGAACATTTATCTGGATTCTTTGAGTTAAATGGAATGGAGTGAATTGAGGGCCATTTTGATCATCCATTAAAGCCAACCATGAAGCTCCCAAGAAGGCACACCTGACTTAACCTCTGATTTTGCCAAAATTTCAGCAGCATAACAGCATAAATGGCTCAAAAGACCAAAAAACCAGCCATCATAACTTGGAAAAATTTTGGCAGAGTTTCCCCAGAAATAGAGCAGTAGGAACCCAAAATATAGACTGTATATGTATGCATAAACTGTCAACAATAGAACCCGAGCATCAAGTAGGACTCACTAGTGCATAGCCTATGGCGAGGTCACAAAAAGGGTGCTCCAGCTACCTGTATCACCGAAAGGATCTCTGCATTTGAGAATCCCCGAGCTCAATAAAAACCTCACGCTATCGACCCTCACACGAAGGCTAATGCAAATCACGTATAGTCAAGTCTCAGAAATGACTATCTTCCAGACCAAGTCTCAGAAATGGCAGGGACTTCCAAATACAACCAAGTATGGCTCCACAAATGTGTACAATGGCAGATTCCACAAGTAACATACAATCCAGCAGACAATGCGCTCAAATAGGCGCCAAGTGATGCATACCCACAACAACTGCAAGTGACATCACTGCTAGTATATCACTGTACTCCAACTACCTGTACCTATCCCTGTAACCTGTAACCTATAACATGTAACCTGTAATCCCGAATCTCGAAGCTTGAAGCTTGAAGCAAAAGGTACTCAAAGAAGATCCTCCGTGGGGGCGCCAAAAGAATGTGAGCGGGATGGAAACACACACACGCCTCTATAATGATCCGACACACACTCTTGGGATGATACACACACACATTATGGGGCACCACTCGGCTTACACAACGAGACTGGCCGAGACAGGAAACACATAGACGGAGTGAGAAGAGAGAGATTTCCCACTTGCCCACTCAACACTCACACATACACACTCACACACACACTGTCAATTCAGCTTAAATGAGGCAAATTTCTGTTGTTTAAACTCAATGAAGCTCAGCCCAACACCAATGGGGCAAATAGTTTACACAGTATTGAGGAAATACACCAGATACAACCACAAAGTTAAGCAGAGGCTTCACCAACCGAAGAAGATTACACAGAAAAATAGCAGAAAATTTGAGAGGAATTTGGCAAAATGGACAGCGCCATTGCGTCCGAAACGCCCAAAAACCCCAGTCTACAATGTCAAAGTGCTCAAATTCGACCTCGGATGAGTAGTTTAGGGCCAAAAAATGCTCCAAAAACAGCAAAAAAACACTTGCGGCTGTTCCTCCTCTCTTCTCCACGTTTTTTCTAGTCTTCTCTCTCTTTTTTCAGTTCCCACACTTAGCTTTATTAGTTGGGCACCCGTGGCCTTTTAGATGACCTCAAACGGACCCCGAACAAGCCAAAAACTGACCTCGCAGTGCATAGTTGTCACCTTTTTGCATCATCCGCACACCTGGCACTCAGTTTTTCCAAATAATGCATCCCGCAACCACATGAATTGGCCCCAAAAAGTGGTCCTCATGATGACCTTTCTGCATAAGTATCACAAGAAAACACCCACGTCGTGTCCATACTTCTCCGCGTGCAAGTATTGACCCCGTTCAACCTCCTGACGCCACTCGATGCCATCTGACGTACTTACTTACCTCATGTCGTCGGCCTGCAGATAGCTTCCTCGAGAAGTTTTACGCGCTACCAACTCCTCCTTATTGTAGAAAAAACACACTAGTACTGATAATAGTGAAAATCTTTGCACTATGTACACCATGTCCTACATGTACACACGTGGGCCCCACGTAACCACCTCGCTATGAAAAATGGGCAAACCTTTATTTGATGCACCATGCATGTATATGTTCATATGCGCAATCCCTTGCTCCAAAAAACTCCTGACAGCGTCTGTTTTCACTCGTGTTTTTTTACGTTTTTAATGTTTTTTAATATTTGATTTTTTTTTTAAAGTGTGTGATAGCTCAAAACGAGCGTATCACTTAGAGGGTCGTTGTGTGCTTTACAACACAATTTTCGGGCATCTAAAGTTCCATTGGTCTTCAAAAAATCAATTTTTAGCTATGTGTGAAGCTAAAATTCGTAATTTTAAAAGGCGACATAGGCCTAGGCCTGAGCGTGAGCTTGGGCTTGGGTCAGGGCTTGGGTCTGGGAGATATTCCCGATCCCGGTCCTACCTTTAAACCAAAAAAAAAATGTTTTTTTAATTTATTTTTTTTAAAGGATAAGGTCGCCGCGAGAGCACACACACTCTCTATCTACCTACTTCTAACTAATACACCTACTGTTACACACTAACACACTGTATTAACTCTCACAGATCTACTTCCTACCTATTATACACAGAAAACTAACAACCTTAGTACACAGAGAATAAACACAGTACCTTTGAAAACTCCATTAACAAAGAAAACTAACAACCTTAATACACAGAGAATAAACACGGTACCTTTGAAAACTCCATTAACAAAAAAAACACACAGTATAACACCAAAGACCTCTTCTCAACACACACACACTCCTCCCCTACCCTTCCTATAATTGAAATTGCACCACAAAAGAAGCACAGAGTGTATGGAAATCTCCAGCAGCCGCGCCAAAAATGTGCGCGTATGTCACACGTGTCAATGCAAGGAACTTGTCGATACACCACGTGCGAGCCACAAATGGCTCCAAGCACACAACAAGCCTAAAGTAGTAAGCTCAAAGATGACAATGGTATGTCACTCACCACTCTACGCTTGCTTCGTGGAGAATTCCTGGCCGCAAAGAAGAGGGAGACTCCGCTACACCGCGCTCAACCGCCTCGCCGTCGTCGTGCCCCCGCAATGCTCTCTCTCTCTCTCTCTCTCTCTCTCTCTCTCTCTCTCTCTCTCTCTCTCTCTCTCTCTCTCTCTCTCTCTCTCTCTCTCTCGCATACACACACACACAAGGAGATGAAGAAGAAGAAGATGGAGATGGAGCAAGAGCACTCTTCAATTGCACAAGTGAGAGAATGAGTGAATTTTAGGTTTAGTTGACTTTTATATGAGCTCACCCCATTCACACTTGGATGCTTAGCCAACTAATCCCTTGAATGTTCCAGTTAGAGTGCGCCTCTCATCGGCGATCACTCTTACCCTTTTCTTATTGGACCGACAAGCCCGGTACCTGACTCTACCAAGTGAATAATACAACGTCCGTCGTAGGTGATATGGTGTCTGTGAGCCGTGAGGGTTAACAAATGTGATGTGTATGTTTTATGAGGCTATGTGGTCAAGGTGGAGATTTGATGCTTCAAAAAAGATTTTTTATGTGAAAAGCTTCTTAGGGCAGCAGAGAAAGTGAAGAAGTGAAGGTCATGTGATTTATGTAAAGAAAAGAAAGTGGATGTGTGGCTTAACTTTCTTACATGAGGACGCTCGAAAATTCATATTCTGTAATTTTTTTACAAAACGATTTTTTCTCAAAACAACCCACATTTTTTGAACGAAAACATCATTTCAAACGTTTTTGCATCTCACGCACGTAGTAGTCTAATTTGACACCATTTGGAAGAGATTTTAATTTTTTCTAAACTGTTGGCTTTTTAGGCTAGAAGGAAAGAGAAGGTTGAGGGATCCTCCTGGTGTATGTGCCACCATAGAAAATCACTTTTTGGAAAAGAAGCAAGCTTTGATTGCATCATATTTGGTGTTGTCTCCCCCGTCCCTTCTTCTTTTCTCTTCTCTTGTGCAAAGGTGTCGGTGTGTAGCCAAAACCAATTGGTGTGTGTGCAAAGAGGGAGGAAGAGAGAGGTGTTATGTGTGTGGCTGAGAATCAAAACATAATTGTGATGGCTAAGATGCGATAAGCTTTGCTTTTGTATGAGAATTGTGGGCTTGGGCGTGTACAGACAAGTGTTTGCAGTAACATTTTGTAGTTTGGTGTGTTTCTTTGAGTGGATCAAAGTGTTGTGATTCCATTTGAGCTATTAAGAGACATGTCTGTGTTGTCGAGTATGTTTCTCTTTCTCCCTATCAATCTTTTGGTGCCCCGAGTGAGGAGCATCTGAATGCTCCTGCTAAAGGTGAAGTTGTGATTTTGGAGCATGAAGTGAAAATTTTGAAGAGCAAGTACAGTGAAAGATGGCTTGGACTGGATTTTCTACTTTCACTGGGGTGGAAGATGCAAAAACTTGGCTGCAAGATTATGGTTTTTTTGTGTTGGAGAGCAGATTGTCAAGAGAAGAAGGTGTGGTTCAAGTTGTTTGTCCTATTGGTTCACGATAAAGCAAAGAGATGGTAAGATGGATTGTGAGATGAAGAAAAAACAAATTGGATGACTTAAGAAGCGGCTTTTTGATGCCAATATGTACCAGATGTGCAGATGTATGAAGTGAAGCGGAAGTCGAATGGTCTAAAGAAAAGCTTAGACGGAGATTTTCAAGTGTTTGTGTGAGAATTTGAAGCCCTTTAGAGACATCTTATGGAGGTAATTGCTACACAAAGTGTTGATTATTTAAAATTGAGCAAATTTTTGGATTTCTTATATGAGGAGATTCGAGATAAAGTCAAAGCCCTATGATGTATGCTAAAGTTGTTAATTTGGCAAGAGGCCGGACCAAGAAATTTTTGAAGAAGCGACAAGCGAGGCAAATTTTGTCAAATGCAATGGTGCTCAAGCTGGTGGAAGTGGTGGAAGTGAAGCCAAGGGTGATGCAAAAAGAAGTGATGAAGCAAGAGGAACCAAAGGTTCTATGGATGCAAAGAGGTGGAGTAGTTTCTATGTCAAAGATGCTAGCTAGGGAAGCTCCAACTGTGGAAGAAGAGCAAAGGGTTCTAGATAGGGTAGAAGATGCAAGGGCAAACGCAGGTATGGCTGGTCAAACCCCATTGGTCAGTGCTAGGGGTCTAAAAATGAGGTTTGTAGATGAAGTTGAAGAAATGAAGATAGAGGAAATACCAGAGCTTGAGACAAAAGAAGAGATGGAGTCTGAGGATAGTAGTTATGTGGATACTATTACGATATGGAAAATCGACTCATCCCACTCAAGGTATGAGGAATTTAATCTTCTACATGGAGATAGAGATGTGAAAGTTGAGCTAGAAGAGAAGGAGGATGTGCAAACTGATATCCTTGATGAAATCCAAGTGGAGGAATCAAGACTTATGGAAGTGGGCGTGCAGGTAAAGATGTTATGTGGTTCCATGCTAATGGCTATGCTTAGAAAGTTGCTATGGATTATGCTACAAGGGTGCTGTACGTACAAAGTTCTACCATGAAAGGTAAAGCAATCTTGGCTTTGGAAAGGAGATTAGGACAGTGTGGTAGAGGATGATTCTCTATCCCCTTGGCAATGGATAAAGTGGAAGAGCAGGCAGGTGAAGTTGACAAAGCGGGGGAGTTAGTTGAACTTGAAGGACCAATTGATGAAGAAGGGCTTGATGATGTTGAAATTGAGTTTGAATGGAGCCAGTGATGGAGCCAATGCAACAAGGGTGATCTATGGAAGGTGGAGGAGATTCCCAGGATGTATCCAAGCATTCAGAGGAGGTATGTCATTCATGGTCAAAAAGTATGCTTGTAAGTGTACAGTGTGTTATCCGTCAGATACGGGGTTCCCCTAAGAGGAGCTCTACTTTACATGGTTGGGAGGGAGGGTCATATGTGTTTTTTGGTTCATATGATATTCTAGTAGAGCCACGTATGTTGATGTAATAGGTTGATGCTCAAAGAAGTGCCCGAGTGCTATGGGCTTTTTGTGTGCATGGATGATTGTGTGCATGGGTGAAGCACTATTGGAGGTTATTGCATATGGATTGAAGAGAACAAATCCAACTGTTTGATCTGGGAGGAAATATTATGCATGGGGTGGGGCAACCCACTTGAGGATTGGTAGAAAAAGAAATGAATAGGGCTTTGAACATATGGTATTGTTTTTTTGGTTCACTCACGGTGTTTTCTAGTTTTGTTGTTCCTAGATGGATAAAGGCCTTTTGTGGTTGAGCATGAATGTTCAACAAGGGGGTTGGGCAATAATGGTGTAGCAAAAAAGTATCAATGCTAGAAAGCGTGAAAAGCAATTTCGAAGGTGCTCCTAGATGTGTGCCCGGATGTCAAAGCATACGTGAAGATCTAGTGTTGGTAGAGAGTTTGTGATGTGTATGATTTATGAGTCTATGTGGATCAAGGTGGAGATTTGATGCTTCAAAGAAGGTTTTTATGTGGAAAGCTTCTTAGGACATGCAAAGCAGTGGAGAAGCGAAGGCCATGTGATTTGTGTAAAGAAAAGAAAGTGGATGTGTGTCTTAACTTTCTTGTGTGAGGACATTCAAAAAGTCCTATTCTGTAAAATTTTTAAAAATGCTTCTCATGCACGTAGGCTAATTTGGCACCACTTGAAAACAGTTTTAGTTTTTTGTAAACTACTATTTTTTCAGAGCTTTGACTTTTGGTGTATGCGCCACCATAGCCAATCACTTGTTAAAAAAGAAGCAAGCTTTGATTGCATTATCTCTAGTGTTGTCTTCCCACCCCTTCTTCTTTTCTCTTCTCTCGTGCAAAGGTTTTGGTTTGTGTAGGCTGTGTGTGAGCCCCCGGCCCAAACCAATCTGTGTGTGTGCAAAGAGGGAGGAAGAGAGAGGTTTTGTGTGTATGGTTGAGCATCAAAAAGCAATTGTGATGGTTGAGATGCAATAAGCTTTGCTTTTGTGTGTGATTGTGGGCTTGGACGTGTACAGACAAGTGTTTGCATTAAACTTTTGCAATTTGGTGTGTTTCTTTGAGTGGATCGGTGCTATAGAGAGGCATGTGTGTGTTGTTGGGTGTGTTTCCCTTTCTCCCGATCCAATGTAATAGCCACATAATTATTAAGTGAACCCTCCGAGAGACCAATGTAGGCACACATACACACACACACACACACACACACACACACACACACACACAGATTCTCCTAGCTAGCTCCTTGTGCTGCAGCACAGGGGTGTGTGAGGTAGGGGAGATCCCCATGCATAGCTCTATCAAGACCACATTGCTGGTCTTTTTCTTCATCATATTGCATTATGCATGCAAGTCCAAAACAAAAATCTAAGTTTAGCTCTTATACCAATGGGAGGTTCAAGCGCACAGAGCTAGATGCTCCCTCCCTCCATCCTTCCATATATCTATAGGCAGGCCTCCATGTTGATTCCCCTTGGGCCATGCTTATCTCTTTGCTTCACATTTTTTAGAGATAGTGTTCACCTTATCCTGCATAACAAATAGTGTTTTCAGCTCTTATGCACCCTTTCTAGTACCTGCATATTTGTTTTGATGTCTTCATTATGGTTAGTCACACTCAAATTGGTCTAGACTACCATATGGTCAACATCCCTTGACATTATTTTCCACATTGTTTCTACAAAATTTTCAAAGATCTCTATGACTACCACCTACCTCAAAAAAATTCTCTTCCACCTTATATTTCCTTTGGTGTCAAACATTTGCTGATTGCTTTGATTCTAGTTTCCACAACCACGACAACTTACTTGACTTGAACTTTTTCATCTTCCTCTACCTTTGTCATTGTAGAAGAGTTGTTTCAAATTAGGGTACTTATTGATCTATCAAAGACTTGTGGACATCTATAGTATGTTCAAATAAGGGTGGATGCCAGTGGCATGAGAAATCCTACTTGCTAGGGCAATGCAAGCATTGTGGTGTATCTAGGATCAATTTTTTCCACGAGTGAAAGATGAGATTAATTCATGTTTAGTGAAGTGGAGAACATATGAATATTTCATGATGGAGAAGTCCAAAAAGGGAGGTTAAAAGAAAAGAATTAACATGGTGAATAAGAAGATAGGTCCATCATTGTTGATTGGTCACTTTAAACATCACCGGAAGGAATTTGTAGCACACAAATTTAGGGTCCAATGGAAACACTCACGATCCAAAGAATGTTTGGTACATTCCAAACAATGTTGTGGTGTTAGTGATAGATTTTTTTAAGAATTACACTTCCCAATTACACAATCAATGCATTGGCACAATGGACAATGTACAATTCTTGTGCATTTATGCTACCAACAAGAAGAAGATGAGCTAGTAAGGGAGTGTATTATTTACATATTAGATGATAAACAACATGACACCTTGTTTGTTGAACACTGCTTGTTATTACACCATGAGTATCTTACTATAGTAGGGAAAAAGTTTACAAGGCAGTGCGTGTGGTCTGATGGAGCCACCTCACATTCCAAAGTGAGGTGGCCTTTTTATTTCATAGGCAGGTATGTTCACTTCTTTGTCTACTAACAATTTTTCGTTCATTTATTTGTCTCTTAACAATTTTTGAAGGCAGTGACTTTCTTGATGGTTGTTTCATGTAGGTACTTCATCATGACAAGAGTACCCATTCAATACCATTGTTTGGGCTTAGGGCATGGAAAGGGTGAACATGATGGAGGAAGAGTGGTTGTGATGCATGCACTCATAGCCAAGCAATTGAAGGTGGATGGAGCAAAGCTTCAAAATGCAAAAGATGCTACCAAATATCTTGCAACAACCCTAACTAGCACTCATAAGGCAAGGAGGAGGTTTGTTCAGGTAAAGGCTAAAGAAGTGAACCAAAAAAACAAAGTGGTATCTGGGGTAATCTTTTTCCTATCAACGAGGAAGTCATTAGTGGTGTGTACTATCAAAAGATCCCATCAAGGAAAGTGAGCTATGCTCTCCTACAAGAGGGACTCAAAGACATTGTCCATCTTTAAGTGTCATACAAATCAAGTTTTCAATGCCTCAAGATACATATAAAGTGAATGAATATTAAAAAGTTGTTTATTTAATTCAACCAGAAGAAGATATAAGAATAATTGAAAACTTGAGATTGTAGCTACTAAAATTAGTATCACTAAAACAATAGAATTTGGAATGTGGAACCAGCAACTTGTATTACCAATTTGTACAATGTGAAATATAGTTTTTCTAATTATCTTTTCACATCATTTGCACCACGTGTCTTGCAAATTGATCACATATATTGTCAAATTCTCAAGTCAAATACATAGAATTTCTTATCTTGTGAATTGAGCACATATATTGTCAGATTCTCAAACACATAGAATGTGCACGCCACAATAATTCCTATCACAAAGCATCATTGATCATTTACAACTTCTAGACACTTAGAACCTACACTCCATAGAACATAGAGAGTAGAACATAAGAAATTGTCACTTTTCCTTTTTTGCAAATTGTACCTTTGAACCAAAATGAGATGTGTTTCATTATATGTGAATATAAAAAAATCTATCAATTTTTCTCTTTAGCAAATTGCACCTTTGAACCAAATGAGATGTTTTTCTTTATATGTGAATACAAAAAAGCGCTTTGCAACAATGATGTGCTATCTTATATGTATATTCCAAAATTGGCTTTAGAAAAAAACTATTACAATGTGTCATATACAAAAAGGTGTTGTCCATGAGAACATATACAACCATTATCTAAAAGGGATTCAAAGCTTGTTTGTCCTTTTCTGGTACTCCTAAGAGTTCCTTAAGCCTATCTTGGACTGTTTTCAGCAAGTCTAGGAGTCATTGGGTGAACCCTTTGTAGTCATGAGTCAAAAGTCTAGCAAATACGCTTGACATAACAGATTGCAAATAAGCGTGTTTCCAATCAGATCCCCAAAGAATAGTATCCCTCAAGACCTCCATGGGAGCCTTGAATTGTACGTTTTCAATCACTATCATCACAAACCAATCATATGGATTAGCATTTATGAATTTTGGTATTGTGCCGCTTGAAATTAGCTAATTTCTTGATATAGATTAATAATAATACTGAGAGACATCGTCTCTAGAGTCTCCAATATATGAAAAAGGTGAGATTCATGTAAAATTGGGGTTCAGATGCCTTTTCTCTAGAGTTCCATCTATCAATAATGTTTGCATAGGGTCATTAGGGTACCTCAGATCATAAAGATTAGTAAATGGCTTTAGAAGTAGAAGTTCACCCTATCATTTTTGGTGGTGGACACCACTGCATTGAGCACACATAGGCTAGAACATGTGAAACTCTTTATCAATGACACAACCATTTTTTTGAGCTTCATTGTTGATAAGGTCAACAAAAAGAGACCCATTCTTCTCCATCATTGACAGCCAAGTTCCCACTAAATAGTCTTTATCAATTTGCTTTAAGAACTCATGCCAACCGGGTCAAAAAGAATCCACATTTTGGCCAAACTTTTGTGTGAAGTGGGAGCATCTTAAAGAACCATCCTTTCAACAAGACTTCATTAAGGTCTAGAATTAGGATCCTCCTTGATGGAGGTTAACATACACTACCTACTCACATAAGAGTAGTCTAAAAAAACACAAGGAAACTAATAAAATATGGAACAAATTCTTCATTAAAATTAGTTGCATACAAATTTGGGGTCTACATTCAGTCAATTTCTCTTTCTCATTTGCCTAATCACCACCTTGGCTACTCTAGTCTTTGGCTGAAACAAAAACATGATCCCAAGGGGAAGGTCATCATGAACTTTTGATGATCTTGTGAGAGGGTCCTTGTGATGCTCTATTTCTCTCATAATATCATCCATCACAGCATCCAAGCTTGATTTCCCTATGATAGCGGTAGATTTATCCCTACAATCTAAAACAAAGACATCATAAAAAATAACCAATGTCAAGACACCTCCAAATTGTACATTTTCTTTGATAAGTTATAGTCTACTTACATTTTTCTACATTGCCTTTTTCCTTACCCTCCTCCCTTGTAGGCCCTTCATTTGCGCATGCCTCCATAGCAAGTGGCTCTTCTCCAAGGTCCTTTGTTGCTTTACCCTCCTCCCTGGCAAGCCCTTCACCTTCACCGACCTTCGTAGCAAGTGGATCTTCTCCAAGGTCCTTTGTTACTTGGCTTGTAGTTGAAACCATCTTTGTTGCATCTTGTTCCTCCTCAATCACCATTATCTCAACTTCGCTAGATTCCTTGTCCTATTGATGTTACCCCTCCCTTGTCATGTTGTTACCCTCATCTATAGCTTTGGAAATTTTCATCTATAGTATGCTATTACTCAATACTTGTACCTCTTTGTCTTCACATGCATTTTTTCCCAAATCCATTGGTTCTTAAAACCTGATACAAGCTGCTACTCCATTTTTTTAACCAAATCACATACAAGATGGAGCCATTGGTTTCTCAATTCTTGATTTCTTTGGGAGCTTCATACAATCCAACAGCTTACACTTCACCTTAGTGCATGCATGCTTTACAACAAGAAGTGGAGTAACAAATAGTGGTGACCTTCATCATGATGAATCTTGGCCTTCCTCAATTATAGCAGATTTTGCCAAAGGTGTGACATGCTTGACACCTCCCTAATCCCCTATACTCTTGGTGCCTACCACACCATTCCTATTATGCAATAGCACGGTGGACAGCTTTGCCTTCTCCCTTTACTGATTCAGCTTCCTCATTGTGTCATCTTCATCATATGATGTTTCATCATCTTCCAGCAAATCACCTTTGGACACACCCTTTAAGGGAATGCTCTTACTATCCTTTAGATGTCTATTTCCAAGTCATTGAAGGAAGATGTGCTCTCTTCCTTCACTCTAGAATCCAGAGAAGCTCTCTTTCAATAATGTATTTCCTCCTTGTAACCAAAAAGAGTGGAAAAAAAACTAGATAGCACAAAAATTGTATTTAGAGATCTACAAGAATGAACTTAAATACAAATAGAAGGGAAATCATCAGCTAAAACCAATAGGATATACAAAGGACTTCATTAAATACTAAAGAATTTTAACAAGAGTACCATATTGAAACAAGTCTATCGTGCATTGTACCATTTCTATTCTTTAATTCCTACAATAAACACAACCTCAATATACTAAGAGCACTATATTTAATGATAACTTTATGAGTACCATACTAAGTGTACTATACTGGTTGAGTATTATTGGGGTCTACCAGCCATTGTAGCATTACTATTTCATAAGTACTAAGCTAAAATAGGTCCACCATGTAGTATAGCACTAGTATTGGGTATAGCTATAATATTATAGAGTACTAGGTTGATCAATAATTTAGTCCTCTAAGAGAACTATGGTAAACAGGATCCAATTGTACTAAATGTGATGTCTATGGTACTACCAATAATTATACTTCAAGAATTTAAGGTCCTACTATGCTAAAGGTGGTATGTATTGTACCAATAGTACTTATAATTCAAGGATCTTAGGTGCATTGTTCTACTATCATTGGTATATTGCCTTCCAAAAGTGTGATTGTGTATCCAAATTCTAGGTGTAGTACTCATAAGGAAGATAGTGTAGACATTAATACACAAGAGAACGTCAAACCTTGATTAGTAGCTTGAGTAGCTAATTTTTTATTACTATGGGATTGATTAAAAAATGGAATGAGGGTGTCATTAATGAGTTTACTTCATGCTGCTACTACAAGTGGTGTTTGTAGATGTCCTTGGAAACCCATTGTAAAACTTCCAATTGCTTGGGATTTATTTTGCCTCACACCTTGGCTCATGACAAGAACTGCTCTCTCAAAATGCAAATGTAGTGCAAAATGTGGTATGAATGAAGACAAGGTGCAACCAAAAGATCTAGCTTAGAAAAAGCAAAGCCTAAGCCAGAGTATGCAAATTTACAAAAGCAATTATAGAGATTTAAAATAAGGCCTTCCAAAGAATTTGAAATAATGGAAAGGGAAAAAAATATAACCTTACCTCCTAAATTCCAATGTGATGGCGTGTACCATGACTAGGTGTTCATTAGGTGTAGATCAAAGAAAATGGACTCTAATTTGAGTTATCTCCACTGCAAAGATAGATAGTTTGCTATGACATGACATGTACAATTCCTTTTCAAAATCCAATGAAAGGTGTGTTTGTTGGCATCTCATGATATACTTGTTCATCTACCACAATGTCATAACAAAGTACTTGAGGTCCTCAATGTTCCATTGTTTCTATTCTTGCATATGATTGAAAACCTTGCGCCCCGCCTCACCTAGATGAATTTCACTTAAAGATTTTTCAATTTTCAAGATTCTATTTTCAATGTATGTCTTAAAGACCATATAATCATGTAGAGAGAGCTCTACCTCCTCCTCCTCATCCATTTTTTGGGCTAGCAAATCAGAGATTACGAAGTGACTCTCTTCATAACTTTGGGTTCTCCATTTTTGAATGATGGCCACCTCTTCTTCAAGAAACTGTTAAGATGCATACTTTATCAAATCTTTTGGCTTGACCTCACAGCATGATGAGAAACTCTCTTGATCATGCTCTCAAAAAAATCACTCCAACCCACCTTCTCCCCTTGCTTGATAGTAGAAATGCATGATCCAATGTTGCCCCCACCTCATTGTGGATCATTGCTTTGACTTGATAAATCTCCTTGTAGAGTTTTACAAACTAATCTTTCCACTGCTCTCTTAGCCCATTAACATGATACCCTCACCAACAACTCTGAGAGGTCCCCAAACTACCCAACACCAAAGTCAAGATGGGTCCTTGATAGGTCTCTAGGCCTATTAAAAGTAAGAAGGGTCCAAGGAATAGAACCTTACCATTGACAATGGCTTGGCTCTATACTTCTAGAACAAGACCTAGTCAAGTCTCATAGTGGAAATGGGACAACATCTTAAAAGTTCAAAACTTTTTCGGCCCTATAACTTCCAAAAATTGGTCTAAGGTTTCCTCAACCAACACGTTATTCCCCCTAGCAGATGTGAGGGCACAGCTGCTAGTGGACTCCTCTTTCAATTGAAGAATTTTTCTAAATATTTTTTTAGTGCACGGGGATGGATACTTGCCTGACTAATCAGGTCCACCCGTCCATGATTGGCAACCTTAGTCAATCCCCACTTACCACCCCGCACTCACACATGATTCTTTTCTTTCCTAGTTATTAATACCACATTCTTTTGCCATTTAAAATAATGTTTTTCTTTTTATCTTTTGCGTACAATAATTTGTTAAGACAAGTCATGAAAATCACTATTAAAAACACTCTTTCAAAAAAAAAACATCTTTAGACTTAAGACAAGGTACGATCACTTATAATATTTCCTTACAACCTCAACACGTACTCCACTTGTCTCAAGCACACCTATACATGGGTGGAATAAATAGTACCCTTCCTTATTCATAATTTACATGGAAATCCATCACCCAAAGTTTGATGTGCCCATACGTCAAACCAGTTGCCCATTCAACCAGGCAGTTTCCCTAGGATAAAAATGGCATCCTAAGTAGTATCCACAAACATACACATGTAGGGGATAAAGACTTCACATACATGAGGGAAACCAACTCATCTATGGCTAACAAGTCATCATTACTCATCACCTTAAGTGAAAATATTCTAAGGAATCAGAGGTGTCTTGAGACAAGCTATCTCAAGGATGACCGATCATTCTATCTTAATTAAATAACTAAAGTGATTTTTTGTTCATGAGTTAATTACCCCATGCTTCTCACAATGTTTTCTAACTTTAATAATCATATTGTGATTTATTAAGTAAGTTTTCTAAGTTTCCCATTAGTTTTATAACTAAAAATAGATAATTTTTTCCTAGTTAATTATAAAAATCAACCAAAAAATTATGATATAATTTTCCTATATTTTCATAGTATAATCAAGTTCTAAAAATTACCTTGTAATTATCTAGGTCTAAATGATATAATTTCTTTAATTAAGGCCAAAATTTAGTAATTTGAGTCCTAATATGGTTTACTAATCAATTAGATCAATAATCCTAATCATAATTTGAATAATTAGTAGTATGTCTATATTAAGAGACTAATTCATAATAAAAATAGGGCTAATCTTCTTAATTAATTAGTTTAATTAAGAAATTAAGCATAGATTAATATATCTCTCCTAATTAACAAGGTTAATGCTAATTACCTTTGCTAATCAACTAGAGTTTTTTCTTTCTAGTGATTTTTTGGTAGATTCTCTCTATGCAAGGGAGATGTGGCTAGGCCCTCAAGTCTAAGGGAATTGGTGAAGGATAGGGTCCTATTTATAGCTTTTTCTAGTACTCACAGCCTCTCACACGCTAAAACTAGAAGTTTCTTGCAGTCCAAGTAGCCCCCAACCTCCATCTAGAACCACTTGCTACTAAATCAGTGCCTGGCATGTCAATCATGGCCTTTCTCAGCTCTTGCCCATTTTAAAATTCAAAACTGCTAATTTTTAGGCATATTTTTTTCTTTTTTGGTAAATATCTAGGAAAATATATAGGGTTTATAATGAAAGTCTTAAGCTTAGATGATTACTAAAAACCATTCAACTATTTTTACAATTTAAAGTGGCAATAAAACTTTTAGAGGGAATAGCGGTGTCAAATTATATCCGAATTTATTTTTGAGAGTTTCTATCTATAGGTTTATCGTGCTTAAGATTCTAAAATTGCCAATTTTAATTGCTTTTGAGAGAGTGGTTTACCAATTTGTACGTCCAATGCTCTTCATTAAATCTTATGGTTCATTTCCCTATTGTTGAAAAGGTGGAAACCTTACAATCACCCCAACTTAAGAACTTCAAATATCCTCATCTCAACCAAAATTGGGAAAGTCTTTGAGAAGAGAGGTTTCATCTTCCCAAGTGGCATCTTCGGTGGTAAAATTTTTCCACTTTACCAAATTTCCATCATTACTTTATTTATAAAAGTTCTTTCTCTAGTTTCAAGTATACAATTGGGTTGAAGTTCAAGCACTCCTTGTTCTTGTGTTACAATCTATTCTTCATCCAATGCATAATTGGGATTTGGAATGTAGGGTTTTAGTAGGCTGATATGAAATACATCATGAACTTTGATATGTTCAGGCAGCTTCAATTTGTAGGCTTGATCACTAAGGACCTTGATTATTTCATGAGGACCGCAATACATCATGAACTTTGATATGTTCAGGCAGCTTCAATTTGTAGGCTTGATCACTAAGGACCTTGATTATTTCATGAGGACCGCAATACCTAGGGCTACGCGTTTAAAATTTTCCTAGGGATAGGTTGCTTCGTTTTGGACGCAAACCTTGTCTCCTTGCTTGAAGATTTGATCGAATTTTTTTGGTTTGCATATAATGATTTTGACAATCCTTAGCAATATCTTGTTGTATGGCTTTGGTATGGACTTCCATTTCTTCCAGCATTATCTTTGAGGCCTCTACACTTATAGTAGGGTCAAAAAAATTCAATGGTGATATGCATTCATGCCCATATAGAGCATTGAAAGGTTACAACCCAATGCTTTTGTGAAAAGAGGAGTTATAGGAAAACTCTAACAAGGGAAGAAATTAAATCCACTTTCAGGGTTCTCTAGTGCAATAAGCTCAAAGGATGTCTTCAATTACTTGGTTTACTCGTTCTATCTGTCCATCCGTCTGAGGATGATATGCCAAGCTAATTCATAATTGTGTTCCTAAAGCTTCAAATAGAGCCTTCAAAAACATGGAAGTGAACTTTGCATCCTTAACTGATAATTTCTCTTTGGAAGCCCATGTAGTCTAAATATCTCTTTAAGAAAGATCTGGCTTATATTTGATGTGGTGTAAGTGGGTTTTACTAGTATTAGGTGAGATGCCTTGGTGAGCATATCCATGACTACCATTAGAGAGTCATACCCTCTCTAAACCGTGGGAAGACCCGTGATGAGATCCATGATAATGAATTCCCACTTCATTTGAGGTATGTCCAGGGTTTGCCACTTTCCTAGCATCATCACTTGTTCAGCTTGTTCTTTGACAAGAAACGCATTGTCTGATGTATCAAAGTATATCCCCCTTCATTCCAGTCCAAAAGTAGCTTTTCCTTAAGGCATTAAGAGTTTTTTCATATCTCAGGTGTCTTGCTACTAGAGTATCATGACCTTCATGAAGAATTAGCTACTTTAGGGAGGTATCTTTAGGAATTTAAAGTCTATTTTTTAGTAAAGAATGTCATCCTCCATAGAATGGTCCTTAACTAGTTGCATCTACTTGGCTGAGAAATTGTACGATTTGAAGATAGACCTTATCTTCCTGTGAGCATTCCCTCACCTTATCCAATATTGGATTGTTGGCCATGGAGATGGCTCCAAGATAGGGTTTTTTACTGTGTACATCGGCAACCACATTTTCCTTATCTCTCCGGTACTTTATTTTAAAATTGTATTCTTGAAGAAGCTCTATCTAGCGTCTTTGTCTCATGTTAAGAGTTGGTTGCGAGAAGATCGATTTTAGACTTTGGTGATCAGTTTAGCTAAAATTGATGTCCCAAGAGATCATGTCTCCATAGCTTGAGGGAATGAATAACAACCAATAAATCCAAATCATGAGTTGGGTAGTTTAACTCATGAAGCCTTAATTTTCTATAAGCGCAGGCAACTAGTCAGCCTTCTTGTGTTAAGACTCCTCGTACAGCGAGTCCACTTGCATCTATTACCACCTCAAAATCTTGAGTAAAATCGGATAGCTTGAGTACGGGAGCGGAGATGAGATATTTTTACAATTGATGAAAACAATTTTCTTGTTTTCTCTCCCATGTAAGCTTGGAGGATTTCTTGAGTAGCTGAGTCAAGGGTGCATCATGAGTGCATAGCCTTTGACAAATATTCTATACCATCCTGTAATACCTAGAAAACCTCAAATTTCACTAATAGTTTTGGGTTGTGACCATTCTATTATGTCCTTAATCTTTGTAGGATCAACTGAGATCCCCTTCGAATATATGATAAACCCAAGATAGCTGACTTCAAGAGTACAAAAGACACATTTGCTCATCTTGGCATATCTAGTTGTCAAAGGATACTCAAAACCTTGCATACATGTTCCTCATGCTCCTTAGCATCTTTAGAATAGACCAATATATCATCAAAGAATACCAAAACAAAAACATCTAGGTATTCTTGAAATATATCCTGCATGAGCTGAAACAAAACAGGTACTCCCCACGGAGAAATACGTCGGATGAACCCCTGCTCGATTAGTTGTTGAAGCTTTCCTTTGAGTTCTATGGCTTCTAGTAGAGACATCTTGTAAGGTCTTTTGGAAATAGGTTCACTAGCTGGAAATGTTTCTATCTCATAATCTATGTCCCTTGGGGGAGGTAAATTTGAGAGGTCCTCTGGAAACACATCTGAAAATTTCTTAAGCCACTTTGGAAGTTGGTTGGCCTCTGAATCTTTGGCCTTGTTTAGTTTGACCATGAAGATTTGTTGTCCCTTACATAAACCTTTAATAAGTCTACTAGCCTTAACTAGATGGGCTTCTGGTTTCCCATTACGTCCCTGAATTAAAATTTCCTCTCCTAACTCATTCCTAAAAGATAAACTACCCTCTACACAATGGATGTGAACTTGATTTTTGATTAGCCAATCCATTCCCGAGATACCATCGTAAATTCCTATAGGTAAGGTGTAAAAGTAGGATGAGGTGGAAATTCCTCCTAGCATAAATTCTATTTTTCGTCTAAATACTGAGAAAGGACTTCTTTTCCATTTGCTAATTCAAATACCATTTTTTGACTGGATACTCAACTTAAGTTTCCTTAAAACATTTTGGAGAAAGAAAATAATGAGTGCTACCACAATCTATAAGTAATTCAAACTTTTCACCTTGTCAGTTTGCAGGAGTTTGAATTATTGTATATTATTGGCATGCGCCAGTATTGTCAATTATGGAAAACAAGGTTGCTCTTTCATCATCCTTGTTCATTAGGGTAGGTTCTCCTACTACCGCATATGCTTGGGCTCCTCTTCCTCTTCCCCTGCCACGTCCTTTATTTCTTCCTCCTCTTTGTAAGCTACCCTAGTTGACTTGAGGTTGGTGGCTAGGCCTACTTGTAGCTCTAGGATCTAACTCTTGGGGACACTTACACTTATAGTGACCCATCTGACCACATCCATAACATCTGTTTGGTTTAGGGTCTCTGTTGCGGTTACTATACATCATTGACTTCCTTGGTTAAAATTCTCCCTTGCTCTTCCTCTATAGCTATTATAATTGTTATAGTGTTTGGTAGGGATTTTTCCTTCTGATCCAAAGGCTTGGCCCTAAGAAGGGCATCCTGTATTGATATAAGTCTAATGGCTTTGAAATGTGTACTCAGAGGTTTGTTGAGGCCTTGACAGAATTGGGCAATTTGTTGCCCCATGGTCATCTGAGGAGCATAACTCCGTAAAGACACAAATTTGGTAAATCAAAGAATTCACTCATCTTAGTGGCTTGGTGAGCAGGATGGAGATAGCGTTCCATGATGGCCTGCTTCATCTTCTCCCTAGTTGGGTTACTCGTGGGATTATCTTTGTAGTGTTGTTTCCACCACAGCTTGGCATCTCTACTGAGGTGGAGCATACCCAGCATTGTTTAGTTTTTGTGAGCAACTCTTGTGGCTATGAAATAATTTCCCATAGCCTCTAGCCATGCCATCTTCATCTCGCTCTAGATTGGGTCCTTCTCCCTTGAAGATAGGGAGTGGGACTTGCTTTAATAGTAATTTATTCTCTTGTCTAATAGTGTAGAGGCTATTTATACATGGGTTAATTTATGGAGTTTAGTGTCATTTAAGATTCTCTCTACTTCATATTTATTTTCAAAACATTCAGCACCTCATTCACATTGCAATGATCAAATAGTAAATCCACTAGTCTTTATTCAAATAAACAAGACATACATTATTCTAGGAAAACCCATGGTATATACAATATCTAATACAAGAAAACTAATATGTACAAGGATATCAATACTCCTATATAGAAATCCTATGAACCATGGGTGGGTCGAATACAGGATCACAAAATACAACATCTCTTGGCCCTCTAAAACTAGGGCCTACATCGATGGGTGTGAGACAAGGGGAACTGGTGCCTTGGAGTCCACCTCCCAACCTCCCACTATATAGCATGGCTCCTAGCCCTTTGCCCTAGTTGGACTCCCTTTCCACACTACCTAGCCCGGCCTTGCCCTTGTCTTGACATTACTCCCCCCTTAAAAAAGAGTTTTTGTCCTCGAAAACAAAAGTTGGAAACTTCTTCTTAAGAACACTAATGTTTTTCCAAGTGTCACCTTACTCAGGTCGATCTTTCCACTTGATTAAGGCTTGTTGACGTACATGATGATGCGTACATAAATCATGATAGTCGAGAATGCGTTCAGGTTCATGCGGTAAGGTAGGAGGTTCAACAAAATCAACCAAACTTTGTTGTTCAATGACATTGTCATCCCCATGTAACCGCTTACATAAACGGCTTACATGAAACATCGGATCAATACGAGAATGTGTAGGTAGGAATAATTTGTAGGCACGATCACCTACTCGCTTGAGTATTTTGAAAGACCCACAATATCGTGCAGATAATTTGGGTGTTGGCCCAGTTTTCAGACTTTCTGAATGTTCTAGCACATGTAAAAATAATTCCTCCCCTTTCTCAAAGGTAACTTGCCGATGTTTCTCATCAACGTACTTATTATACCAATTTTGAGCTTGTCGAACATTCTGACAAGCCAGTTTCAGCATATCCATGTGGTCTTGGAGAAAATCCTTAACCTGTTGGAGTTCTTTGGTTGCCAACCCCACCGTAATAGGTGACCTAGGTTGAAAACCATGCATGAGCATGAAAGGACTAAATCCAGTTGTGACATGCTTAGCACTATTGTAGGCAAACTTGATAATAGGTAAATATTCTTTCCAGTCTGGTTGTTTCTTGCTAACGTATGCTCTTAGCATATCCTCTAGCACTTGGTTAACTCGTTCAGTCTGACCATCTGTTTTTGGATGATCGGCTGTACTGAGGTTTAGTTGTGTACCCAATCGTTTGAACACAACCCTCCAAAAATGAATGTTAAACTTGGGATCACAATCACTGACAATGTTACTTGGCAAACCATACAACTTGTATAGGTTGTCCACAAATAACTTGGCTAGTTTTGGAGTCTTAATTGTTGATTTGGTTGGAATAAACTTACATAGTTTAGTCAACCGGTCTACAACCACCCATACCGAGTCATGACCTCGTACAGTGGTTGGTAAGCCCACAATAAAATCCATAGAGATACTTTCCCATTTACCATTGGCAATATCCAAAGGATGTAAGAGTCCTCCTGCTTTCAGGCGCTCTGCTTTGTTAACTTGACATTTTTGGCAATGCAAGACATAAGCTTTGAACAAAGCCATGTAAACCTTGTTACCATATACATGTGGTAGTGATGTGTGTGAACACACTAGGACTGCCGGGGTATTTTTTCCCTCGTTAGGAGGTTTTTCCCCCCGAGCATTGTATATATGCCCATCACTCTAGGGCTATCTATCTTTTCATTGCATACTAAGTAACACACTCTCTATTGTGTGCCTTGAGCTTCCTTCGTCTTCTCCAAGCTGTGTACGTTTCTCTGCAACCCTAATTCCAACAATTGGTATCAGAGCAGGTTGCGTCCTCCCAGGCTTAGTTGCTAGTTGCTCCAGCACACGCCTGCTCACTTTCTTCGATTTTAGTGAGCTTTGGTAAGCGTTCACAGGTCTCCTCATATTTTGATTCGGGCTCGTTTCCACTAGAGGCAGTACTGCACATGCTATTTTGTCATTTTGTGCAGAATTTTTGTCAGCGCCGTTTTTTGCATAATAGGTGCCTCATAGTCTTCTGCGATTTGTGCTATATAGCACATGTTGTTCCCGCTCCGTTTCTCTTATTTTCGAGCAGTTTTCACATCAGGTGCAACATTTACCATAGCTGACAACAACAACACAGATGTGTTCAAGATGTTTGCTGCTGAGTACAGGTTCGATGGGGACAATTACCTTATGTGGGCTTATATGATACAACACATTCTTGTGTCAAAGGGCATCTAGAATATTGTGCAGGGCATTGATGTACCTCGTGGTTTGGAGGATGCAGGCAATGTTGAGGATGTTGTAGGTCTTGCTGCTATTAGAGTTGTTTTGCCTACGGCAGAACAAGCTCGTTTTGGGATGTAAAGGATGCACAGGCTCATGCATTGATTGTGTTGTCTGTGAAGTGCACCATTGTTCCTCACATCCATTCAACAAAATTTGTAAAATAGGCTTGGGATATTTTGGCTGGTCTTTATGCAAGTCGCAAAGAGGCTAAAATTTCTTTGCTGCGTAAAGAGTTGGAGTCGAAGATTATGCATGAGGAAGATGATATGGACACTTTCCTTGCTAGTGTCAAGGATATTAATGGAGAAACTTATTTTTGCAGGTGAAGTCATTTCAGACAGTTCTCTTGTGCAGACTGTTCTTGATGCCTTACTAGATTCTTACCAGACTTTTGCTAGTACTTGGAGACTTATGACCCAAGGAAATCTAGAAGTTGTCAAGTTTGATGCATTGTGCACATTGTTGTTGCAAGAGTCTCCAAAAAAAACAAGACTAGGCAGCGTGCAACAGGCTTTTATTGCTTTTAAAAGAAAGGGTGGTAACAGCAATGCAGCCACTTCTTATGGTTCTGCTGCGAGTGGCAAAAATATTGTTCCTAATGCTTCTGCTGGTAGCAATTTGTCTGGAAAATTTGGTGATAAGGTCAAATTGAAGATGCCTTGACATTATTGTAAAGCAAATGATCACTTGATCAAGAAGTGTCCTAAGTTGAAGGCCAAAGAGGCTAAGAAGAAAGAGAGTGGTTCCACTGCAAATGCTGGTTCCACTACAAATGTAGCCATTGTTGAGTCTTCTGTGAAAGGAGACTGTGATGATGATGTTAATGCAGAATGGGCTTTTAGTGCAGAATGCACATACAATCCTGTTGTCCATTATGCATGCTTGTCAGTTGTTGCTGCAAATTCACACGTGTGGTATTTCGATAGTGGTGCTACAAAGCACATTACCTCACATCATGAATTGTTTACCTCTCTCGAGTCTGTCCCTCATGGGAATTCAGTCACTTGTGCCAACAATACCTCTTATCCGGTTCAAGGAGTTGGAAAGATTGTGCTTACTGCTGCAAATGGCAGTTCCTTCACACTTGTTGATGCACTTTATGTACCTGAGATCAAGAAGAATCTCTTGTCTGTATCCCCACTTGCTAGACTTGGACTTGTATTCAAATTTGTGGATGACAAATGTACAGTTCATGATCTCAGTTTTCGTGATGAAATTGTTGCATCTGGCCTTTTGTGTCGTGGGCTGTACAAGCTTACTTTGTATGACAAGTGTGGACAAAATTTTACAAATGTGTTAGAAGCTGGACAGACCCTACGAAAATTGACTACTCGGCACATTATCATTTTTTGTCGTTATTCATTTATTGAGAAAACTCGACATTTCACCTTGTAAATATTGGGGCTTACAGAAGTTTCCAGATTGTATCCCAGTTTTGATAGTTAGATTGAGTAGATGGTTGAATTGGAACTTTAGGGTTTAAGAATTGTAAGGTATTTATACCACTTTTTGACCTGAATGAAAAACCTTTTGTCATTTTAAAAAAAAGTTTTGATGTCTGTGAGCGAGCGTACTATGTACAAGAGAGAGTGTGAGATTCATCTTGACGCTACGTGTGCACCGGTGGTCGGAATCTAGTGCGGAGAAGTGCAATGTGTTGCCCCCGACGAGAGCTACATGCCGATACCTACATTGCGCGCATATGGTCTGTTTTTGCGAGCTCCATCTACCAGCTTCATCTGGTGATTCGGTGAGCATACGTTGTCTTTTGCATTGCAGCATATCCACGCGTTCACATTGAGTAGAGCTACACATTAGGCACTTTAGATTTTGGAAATGAAGACGTGCAAATTTCGGCCAGACATCCTACATGATTTACCACCGGGTGTTTTGGGTTGGGGTTTTGGTTCATAGACCTTAGGGAGAGAGACCTATTGGTGTTAGTACGGTCTCCTTCAAGTTATGTGGTGTTTCGAGATTGTTTGATGGGGGTGCTCAGCTCTAGAAAGAGTTGTAGGAAGTTTCCTCTTATGCACTCTTGAAGGCTGTGACTTAGACATTGGGTAGAGACCTCTGTAGGAATTAGTTAGGAGTCGGTCGAGTGTAGGTTGACACCTTATGCTTGCTTCCACGTGCCTGTGGGTCGAGCGTCATCCTAGCTGACAAATCTTGTTAGGTGAGTTCTCGTTGTGCTGACGTCCATCGCGGCGTATCCGTTTAACATTGGCGCCACTGCCGAGGACGAAAACCTTAGGTAGGTGATCGAAACTAGTCCTTGAGGATAGGGATTTTTGGCTTGCCAAGAGTCTCGTTTTTCATTTAGATAGGATCAGAGGGTGGAGGACTCTCTAGGTCTTAGAGGGAGTCTAGGAAGCGTGTGTCTGGCCTAAATCCTTCGACTTAGGTAGATTTAGGTAGAATGATATAGTTTTAGGTATTAGTTGAGTTTTTGAGTAGGAGTTGGAGTGGTAGAAGCGGTGAGAGGAGAGCTTGAGAGTCCAAAGAGGCCAATAAGCAACCAAAACACCATTATCACAATTTCACATGATGAGTAGTAGAGTAAGTAGGACATCATGATTCAGGATCTAGAGCACTTCATGCATGTATACTTGCTTGGTAAATTCATCACAAGTTTGTAAAAGACGCAAAAGTGTGTTTGAAAGTTGAAGTGAAGTCCAAAAGTTACTGTGGGTGCTTTTTATAGAGCTGCAGAGCATCAGGAGCATTTCTGTCAGGAAAAAATTTAATTTTAAGCGAGGAGACATCCTACGCGTAGGATGTCTACAGGCTAATCTGGTGGGATTTTGGGATTTTGAGTTGACCAGTGTGTTCAGAAGGTGGGGTTTACCCTATTTTCAACTGGAAAGTGGAAATTTGACCATATCTTGACAAGATAAGGCCAGATAGATTGAAATTGCCAGACATCCTACCCAAATTGTGCCAAAGCATTATTTTAATACCAAAACCAGATGATGGTTGTATGAGCATGATCTGCATGATATATTGAGTGACTGAGAGGGGTTTCATCTCATTTGGGTGAGAAAATTGGGTTGAAAGCAAACTTTAGCACTTTTGACTAAAAAAGACAAGAACAGGTAAAATTGGGGACTTTTGAAATCCAAACCAAAATCTAAGCATATCACTGGGTTGCTGACATCAAGGGGAAGCTGTGGGTCAAGTCTGGGGTCAAACAGGCCAAAAAGACATCCTACGCGTAGGATGTCTTCTATGTGATTTTACACTCCAAACCTAATTTTGAGCATACCAAAGTGATAAGCAACTCAAGGGGAGCCTGTTCTTTGAAAGTGAAGCCATTTTGATGAAAAATATATCCTACACGTAGGATGTCTAAAGCAAGAAATTTGTAAGGTCTCTGACCCCAACCAAAAAGAGCACCCTTGTACCATGAAATGATCATAATGGAAAAAAAGTTACTATTTTTAGCAGTTTTCCGAATTCTGTCAGTGCCATGATGTTTAAAATGTCATAAAGCTTCGAAATGTGAATTAAAATAATTTTTGTGAAAATTTTTCAAATATAGTAAGTTTTTGGTCACCCGACCCGTCTAGTTTTGACCGTCTCAAAAATCTGCACCGTACCCCAAATTTGAAAAAATGCATTTTCGAACCCCGGGGGCTGCTAAATATGGCAGGTACTCGGGCCAGTACGCCTTAGTTAGAGCTTCGTATGGCAATTTACGGCATCAAAATCCGATTCGTATGACCCGTTTTAGCCTAGAACCAATTTTCCTAAAAATTGTCCAGGGAGGTACCGGGGACCCGAGACTGTGTGGGAACAGGTTCCAGCCCACTCCAGATCAGCTTTAGCAGCTAGGGGGCGCCCTCTTGCTTTGTGGGAGTCTTGGGAAAGCTTCCAAGCCTGCAACTCAGTCTCAGAACCAGTTAACCAAGCCAACCTGACACTTGGTGGGCAAAGAACTGGACTTGCCATGCTTAACTGGAGAAGCTCCCAGATGCATTTAGCAACCCAGATCGATTTTCAGCCTGTAGGAGCCTATTTAAAGACCTTCACACACACACACACACACACACTTATGATCACACACACACACAGTGCATACACACACACCCGCGTACATTGGGGAGGTGCTGCCGAATCACACACCTATTGAAGAAGAAGCTAGGAGGGAGGTGTTGCCGAATTTTCATCTCAAGAAGCTCGATTAAATCATAAAATTGAGAAGATTACCAGCTCTTAATCACGGTAACGACAGTTTAATTAATGCCATATGGAAATCCCTTTCTCTACCATCAAAATTTCTCGTACATTATGCCTATTCCTAGCCGAAAATCTCTATGACTACTCTCTAAATTCTCCTTATTCGTACTCTATTATGTAATCATCATTCCATAGCTGAATTATCAGCCACTCTTCACTCTCGATTAATGATTAGAGCATAATTATCAGAATCTTCTCTCTCTAGATAGCATAGTAATTAATCGGTAAGCTAGTATTTGTGCAGATTGAAGAGAATCACTATTGTAATCACTCATTAACATTGTAGCTTAATTGAATTCATTTCTCTTATGCATTAAGAAGTAATTAAGGAGAAATTAATCCGTCAATAAGTCTCTAAGAATTGGTTTTTCCTCACACATATGCATAGGGTAAATCTGCATCATCAAATTGCTAGGAAAGAGATTAATCATACTTAATTCATCTCTCTGATAATTCCATTAGTGAAATCCTATTATTCTTAATCATGTAAGCTGAGTAATTACCTTTAGAGCCGGTTCCCATAGGATTATGTGCCATCCTTAATGGTTGCTTTATGAAAGATCTAGATCTATCATATAGGAGGGATTAATTAATGTCACTAATCTACCCATTGGACTGTTATGATGCTTGCGAACCTTAGCTCTTTCTCCAAGCTAATCATTTAAAGTAGTGAGAAATGGCCCCGATTAAGAGGACTCGCTTCGGTGGTGCCCACGATCGCGAGGCAGGAACGAGCAATGTCAACGGGAAGGGGAAGGCTCCCATGGAGGAACAAATACCGGCCATCTCACGGGCCATCGATGAAGAAGGGGAAGACGTAGATCATATTTTTATTCAAGTTGTTTAAACTAAAATTGCATACGCTAGTTAGGAATGCTCATATCCCCAAACATGTTGGAGAAATCCGACGGAAACCTCGGCATTGAAAGCATTGTACATTAAGTTCTAAAGTAGGAAGGAAATGATTGATGGGAATGTTGTTTGCAATAGGAAAGAATATCTGCTAGGAAAAATTTAGCTCGGCATGTTCATTCTATTTCCAATGTTGAATTAGTCATGAACCCCCTCCTGATCACAGGGGCAAAGTTCCTGGTTAAGGGCTCTTGAATCCACGACTGCTGGTTAAGCGGTGGATACCCACGACTGCTGGTTAAGCGGTGGGAACCCACGTCTTGCTTTCTATGCGGTGGGAGTGTCCATGACGTGCTTTCTATGCGGTGGACATACCTAGTTGTATGGGCAGCTAGGCGACAACGGGAGGAGTAAACTCTCGCTGGAGGAGGGATGTTGTACCTCAGGAACATTGAAACTTTTATGAATAAGTTTGAGTAGAATTTTTACTAGAATTTTGTCTTGGTGTTGTTTGCAATACTGGTTGAAGGGCTGTTTTAACGAACCATGTGATTCGGAATTAAACAAGAAATATCTATGTTGAACAACCTTCGTGGTAGTAATTAGGTCACACGAGGAAGTGTGAGTGTGGGGGTGGAAAGTGGGGGCTTGGCTCGGGTTGCCAATGCCTACGAGATGGGTGGTCCCGATTGGTCGGGAACTCTCTGTCCCCATAGTTCTTACTCGATATTAGTAATGCTCATTGCCCCTAGAGCGGCGAATCCTCGAGAGTACGTGCCTCTGAAACATGGGGAAAAAGGCACTCGGGGTTTCTCTCCTCTTGGAAGGTGGGTCTTAGGATCGCTAGATAGTTAAGTACGCTTCCCCTGCGAGGTGGAGCTAGATCTCGTTGCTAGTAGGCTCGAACTCGACTCACTTTGTGATGAGAGATCGTCCGCTAGTTGAACCCTTAACCATTTTGTTTGCTTCCGCTATAGATCTAGTGGCCACCAAGTTTACCATCAAATCCGTTGTTTGATACGACGGGGTGGGGACCTCACAAAATTGAAGATAGATACTGATGGTGGGTCATAGCAAGGTGTTGTATAGCCTGAGGCAAGCCTCCTAGTCAATTTTGGTCCAAATTGGAGTTGATTAGACCGATCAAGATCAGCAACAACCGGCTGTCAGAACAGATTTTTGATCCATTGAACAGCTTATAGGTGTCCAAATCAAAAAGTAAAAACAGTTGTGGACTCAGCACATCAAGGGGAATCCATAGTGCAAAAATCCAGGCAAAACAAAGCAGGAGACATCCTACGTGTAGGATGTCTACTGGGGCCTACTGAAGAGAAAATTGGACTGGGCTTAGACAGTGAGATTCCATTTGGCTTAAGGGTTCCAGAACTTATTTCAGAAGTGAATTTGGACCTTGTTTGTCCATTTGACGGAGCAAAGACTGAATTCAGACTTTTTCACGAAAATTGACCAACATCCGAGGGAAGTACAGTTCTAGATTAGCAAACCTAATCCAGAACATCAGCAGTGTATAAAATACATTAGTGGTTGAGATTAACTCTCCAGTTATACCAATCATTACTAAGATAACCTCTAGCAGTTAAATGCTTTGATTCGATTGTGTCGAAATTAAACGCTTGTGTACAGGTATATTCAGCAGCAAAGCAAGAAGTTGTGCGGAGACTGATCCTTTGCCAGGTGAGTGGTTGGATTCGTGATAAATTGCATTGATAAGTTTGATGAATTCAAGATCAGGAAGATACATTTTTAGAGACCAGAAGGTGGCAGGTGACCAAGGTAGCTTAGTGTCCACCGAGGAGAGTGTAACTCAGGCAAGGCTAGATCCACTAGCACCGACTATTGAGGAAGGTAGTGATATTGAAACTTCATTAGACAAATCTTTCTTCATGATGGGTAGTCAACCGTCAGGAGGTTTCACCTATGACGAACCAATGCAAGGAGGGAGCACCTCCCAAAATCCTTTGAATGATTCCAAGCTCACTGTGATCTTCTTAGAAGGAACAAACTCGAGGGGAGCCCTAGTCTATTCTGACTATCGAGGACGCAAGTGCATTTGTATTGAATAAAGGCCGGCTCAGAGATTGAAAATAATTCGATTCTATGATGATGGAGATAGATTCCGAGACGAAAAGGAGAACCACTATCTGATAGTCAGTAATCCTGAAGATTACAACAGATATGGAGATAACGTGGCGAAAGGGAAAATGGTTTCAGAAGCTCAAGAACCGCCACCAAACATTGATCGGCCTGGAGCAATTTTTATGTATGATAAGAAAACAACCAGAGTTTCAACTTATAATGAGAACGTGGGAATCTACAAGCATGAGAGTGAGGGAATAGTCTCTTACTTTCGCAGCAAAGAACCATACTTAAACGAATTGAGTAAATACAAGGTTCTTTACTTATTCTCTTATGAAACTGCTATGGGGAAGGGTATGGTTTTTGTTGATAGATACGGGCGAGAATACCAACGTATTCTCCCAGAGGAGGTAGAAAAGGCAACAGTTCCAGGAGCATCAACATATGCCCCAGACGAAGTTCCAAGAGCCACCTACACCCCTAGCAAGTCGACAAATCCCTTTTCAGAAGATTATGACACTACCTCACATTCTACCCGCCGACCGCAGACATTCAACAATCAAAACCAACCAGCAACTCAGTCATCATTGCAGGCATGGCTTCGACAGAGTGCAACATTGGAACAAGACCAAAACTGAGATGGTTATCAAGCCGCACTAGGGCTAAGGGATTTGCAAGAACCACCACTCCATTCAAGGTATCAAGGAGAGAGTAAGCCAAAGACTCAAGGTTCAACAGAGCCTGGAAGACCACCCATAGAACGAGTTCGAAGAGATGAACCATCTCTGGTAAGAACTATTAGAAATTATGGCTTAGGAGCACCACTGGGAGAGGAACCAGCCTACTACAGAAGACCAAAGGAGGTATATCGATTAGGACGTGGAGATCCAATGATGAGGTTTGTAGACCATCGTAGAATTAGACCTTCTCAAGTGCAAAAATGGGTAAACAAGAAATACACAGGAAACAGAGACCCAAGAGATCATGTAACAGCCTTTGTGCGAGTAATTAGAGCTGAAGAGGTGTTAGACTTCCCTACCCAATTTCCAGGGTTTGGACTAACCCTAGAGGATGACGCTGCTATAGAGCGTAGAGACTTTGAGTCTATGGAGGAAGTGTTTGACGATTTTATCGAGGAATTCTCACAAAGGGAGATAGCTCATAACCGTCTCACAAATCCATAAATTCAAATAGAAAGATGGGGAATCTATACGAAAGGCAACCCTAAGACTAAAAAGATATGTTAAGTTTTTTCTTGTGGAAGAACTGCCAACTCAGTCTAGACTTATGCTTATATTCATCCAAGGACTAAGGAATGCAGATCTCCAGAAAGACTTACATATGAAGAGGAGCACGACGTTGAATGAGTTGACCAAGGAGGCTCTTTACCTTGTGGACAATTGTGCGGTCTACAAAGAGGGGGAGTTCAAGGACCTTGACGACGATTCATCTTCACAACAAAGTGGAAGCCAGTCTTCTAAGACAACAAAAAAAGGAGAAGTAATTGTAAACCAAGAGCTGCTTGTAGAGGAACTGCTAAAAAATATTAACTTGTACGCCAAACCCCAGGCTAAACAGCCCAAGTGGTGTGCTATTGAACAAAAATGGACAAACCATGGGACAGAGGAATGTTATTATAACAAGGGATATGTGAGAGAGAGACCTTACGCTCCCCAAGCTCAGGTAGCTTCTCCTCAAGTTCCATCGATGCCTAGGTATCAAGAGGGCAACCTACCAGGACCTGTAGGTGTAGAAATACCACAACCATTGTTGGGGCAACAACCAACCCTACCAGGATTACGACCAGTCGGTATAAGATACACAACAACCATAACCGAATCAGAGGAGAAGGCTTTGGTGCCTATGCGTGCATATTATAAAGATTCCAATGGATATGCGGCAAACTCTGTCTATTATCCACCTGAAGAACCATCGACACCAGAACCATGGAGCATGATAGGAAGTACAGGACCACCAGCAGCTGCACAGGTAGCAGGAGAAGGAAGATATAGCTTAGATGAACGAACATTGTTGTTCATAGCCAACAGAGGTATGGGCGGACAGAGACATGCATACCAACTAAGGGGAGCTCAGAGAGCACCTCAACAACCCAAGGGACCCTGCTACAAGTGTGGTGGAGACCATTGGCTAAGAGACTGTCCTCATGATGAAATCATTAGAGTCAACGCATATTGCACGGAGTGTGGAGTTACTCATTTGATTCCTGATTGCCCTAAAAACCCGAGCAAAGGAGCAAAAATACTCTTGAACATGCTAGAAACAGTACCTTCCAGTGGAGGGTCAAAAAATGAAACAATCATACCTATTCAGGCTATGACACGAGCCCAAGCCCACAGAATGACAAACGAACCCATAATTGAAGAACCAAAAACTGATGCTCCAAGTTCATAAACGAAAAATCAGAGAAGCACTTGGAAAGCGAGAAAGGTGCGTATGAAAGCCAGGAAAGAACGAGAGCAAACAGCTCTATCCAAGGAGTTAAAACATACAAAGGATAGATTAGAGCAGTTAGAGGATCTAGGTAGCTTAAGCTCACACACCATGGCAACCATAGCACCCAAGGAAATAGCAGAGCCCAAAAGTGCAAGATCAGGAGGATCAGTACTAGTAGACAAGGTAAATGAGCAGTTGGATGCACTTCTAAAAGCTTATGAAGCAAGACTCAAAAAAAACCAAACCTAGGAGCAAAGATGGATGACTTATCCATATGCTGAAGTAGAAAAACAAAGGTTGGAAATGTATAGAAAGATGATTGAAACAGCTCAATCATTGATGGAAGACCTGCTTGGTAAACCTACAAATTGGCATGAAGTACCAGCTCCAACCCCTATCCGACCAACTTTAGAGGAACAAGTAGAAACGAAGGAAAGACTCACAAATGCCTATGAGTCCAGAGGAGAGCCTATCATAGTGCCAAATACAACAGATGAGGCAAGTGACGGATTCCAGCCTAAAACATTGACAGAAATGGGTAAGGACTGTAACGGTCTAGATGATCTATGGAAGCAAATCCATGAGGCCAACGAGGCTAACAGGATGAGTAACCACATGAATAGCACGAGAAAAGAGAAGAATGTGATCTTACCTCCTATTGAAGAATTTGAGGCAAGAATGAACTTTGAGATACATTCACAAGGGGGAGACCAGGGATCAATTAGTTCGGGGCACAGCCAATCAGACTCGCTGAAAACATTACCCTCTTACCTAGGAGAGTATGAATCCAAGTCTCAAGTGAGAGCAATCCCATCTCAAAGACTTTCTTCTAACAAATTGATGGATTCACAAGGATTGATTGAGTTATTGTCCACTCCGGTGGCATGCACAATCACATTAGCCGAACTCCTAAGGTTACGACCAAACATGTGGACCACAGTAGGTAAATGCCTAGAAAAATTTGGAGTGAAAGATCCCACCTCGAAGCTTCAGGAAGGGATCAGAGAATTGGACAAGCCTCAACTAAACACTAGGCCAGTACCATTAAACAAGGTTGGAGAGTATTGCGAGGGAGAAGATGGAAACACCACGTTACCAGTAGACTTCTAAGAAGTAGTTTCCAAAGCTATTCTTGACAATGGAGCGGAGGTTGCTATCGCCACCAAGGAAATCTGGAAAAAATGGGAAAAACCAGCTTTAAGAGCTACCAGAATGAAATTGCAATTGGCAAATGGGTTCATGGAGAAGCCTCTAGGACTCTTAGAAAAAGTGATTGTCACTTCGTGCGGAATCGAGTATGAGCATACATTTTCAATAGTCGATTTTGACAAAAGAACGATTATGAGATCATCTTGGGAAGACCATTCATGCGACAATTGAAGATGGTCAAAGATTGGGGTTACGATCACATATACCTCAGACATGGCGAGACAACAACTAAAATACACATGAAAGACCATAGTTACAAGGATGTGAACCAAACACCTGTGGAAGAGTTTGATTCAGCTACAGTGGCAGGATCGGAACTCCTAGCATGGTTAGGGCAACAAAAAGAGCTATGGATTTGCGGAGCTTCACATTGTGGAAGCTTAAAAAGAGAGGAATGTGTCTTAGAAAGAGCTATTGAGGACAAGGAGTATATTCCGAAACCTTTCCCTAAAGATGCCTTGGAACCTCTAGAATGGGACACATACTAGCAACATTGGATGTATGTACCATTACAGATAGTCCAACTACAAAATTTTGCGATAAGGATGGCTATGATGTGCTACCCTACTACATGGTAAGCATTATACCAGGAGGAGATGAGACGATAGAAACACCAGAAAGAGAAGAGTTTTATAACTCCTCTAAACATCTGGAAGTAAATAATGATGCAGATAATGAGTGTTTAGACAACTCAAGTGAGCATGGGGGGAAAACCGAGAATATCAAGTTTTATGATTTTGCTAATCAGCACCCTAGACACCAGGAACGCTATAGGAGGAAATGATCAGGAAACAAAGCGAGAGAGAACCTGATGCCCATGATAAAAGGTAAAACTCACTATTTGATGCTTGTAAAAGCAGAGGATTGTGTAAAAGATCAAATATCAGGAAGGTTCTCAAAAGATTGAAGGGAAAGAACGCGAGAGGAAATAAAAAAAGTATGAAAAGCTAAAACAGAAACAAAATCTCAAAAATAAAAAAAAGAAACAACAAAAAACCAAGAGTGGACCAAACTAGAGCGTAAACAGAAATACCAAGAAAAACTGAAATGGTCTTTACGTGAGATATGGACTACTGAAGAAGATAGTGATGGTAAAGGGGAGTCAGAGAAGGGAAACATGAATGTATCATCATACTATCGGAAATTTACCATCCAGGACAGAAAAATCATCATGACACCACCAATCATGGAAAGAACCAACCAAGAATCTTACGATGGGGCAGAAAATGGAAAAAGGATAGACCTTGCGGAACCAGGTGAAAAGCCTCAGCCGGTCTATATAGCAAACGATTTAGAGCCTGAAGAAGAAGAACAGCTAACACAACTTCTCAAGAAGTATAAAGATGTGTTTGCATGGTCCTATAAAGACCTCAAAGGAGTAGATCCATCGATATACCAACATACAATTCCTTTGAAATCAGATGTAAAACCTAGCAGACAACGTCCTTATACATATAATGATACATTTGCTAAATGAATCAAAGAGGAGATTGACAAGCTGATGGAAGCTGAATTCATCTATGAGATTGAACATACAAATTGGGTGTCACCAATTGTGGTAGTCCCCAAAAAGAATGGAAAATTGCGAGTGTGTGTAAACCTCAAAAAGGTAAATGTAGCCACCATAAGGGATAATTATCCCTTGCCAATCACAGAACATGTACTTGAGTGGGTGGTCGGGAAATGGGCTTATTCCTTTTTGGATGGGTTTTCAGGATACAACCAACTGGCAATTGCAAGGGAGGATCAACACAAGACACCGTTTGCCACAGAATGGGGAATTTATGCGTATCGAGTTATGCCGTTTGGCTTAACTAATGCCCCAGCTACCTTCCAAAGGTTAATGATGCACGCGTTCAAAGAATACATGAGAGTATTCTTAGAAATATACATATATGATATTTGTGTATACTCTCTTCTACGAGAGGAACATATTGACCATTTGCGAAAGGTATTTGAAAAATGCAGGACATATCGACTCTGTCTTAGCCCTGAAAAGTGTATCTTTATGGTTAAGCAAGGCCACATCTTAGGACACATTGTCTCAAGAAATGGCATAACCCCACTGACCTAGACAAAGTAAAACTCATAGTAAACCTACTCAGGCCTACTAATGCTAAACAAGTGCAATCCTTCATGGGACACTGCGGATATTATCGAAGATTCATATACATGTATGCAGTCATTGCACAACCTCTGTATCGTTTGCTAGTCAATTTTGACTGGATCAAGGAGTGTGAAACTTCATTCCAAAAGCTGAAGAAAAACCTTGTATCACCACCTGTACTTAAAGCACCAGATTGGAAAACGATATTCCATGTTCACATTGATGCTTCTGTATATGCCATCGGGAGTATTCTAGCTCAACCTGGAGACGGAACAATGGATTTTCCAGTTTTTTATGCAAGCCAACAGTTAAACAGTGCGGAAAAGAACTACACAACCACCGAACGAGAAGGGTTAGGAATGATTTATGATGTAAAGAAATTTCTGCATTATTTGTTTGCAAACAAATTTGTGTTCTTCACAGATCATCAAGCTCTTTTGTATCTGGTAAATAAACCATGCAATACATGGAGAATTGTATGTTGGTTTATTATATTGCTAGAGTTTGATTTCACAATGGTGGTCAAAAAGGGTAAAACCCATCTACGAGGGGATCATCTTTCAAGAATACACAATGGGGAAGCTTCTGAAGGAGTAGATGATGACATACCAGATGCTTATCTTTTCAATATTGAAATGCTACCCAAATGGTCTCAGGAAATTGTTATTATTATTTCCTTTGGAAGTAGGTTTGATAATACGGAATACAGATCCAAACAACAAACAATTCGACAAACAAAAACTTCCAGTTGATAGCAAGAAGGCTGTATCATCTAGGATCGGACCAAATCCTATGATTATGTATAAATCCGAAAGAATTCGAGTGTTACCTTGAAGAAGCACATGTCTAGGATTGTGCATTTCATTGTTCAACAGTGAAAACACACCAGAGACTGAAATAGTTAGGGGTTTATTGGCCTACTATGTATGCGGACACACATTCTTATGTTACCAATTGTACTATATGTAGTGTCAAACGACCAGTGGATCACACAACATTGTTTCAGGTAAACATTGCACCTGCATGGAGTCAATATATCATTGATTTCTTAACCACTAGGACGTTTCCTGAGAACATAACAAGAGCACAGAAAAGGGCTATAGAGCTGGAAGCTCGCGACTTTCAGTTAATTGGGAACTAACTCTATAAGCGAGCAAAGGACAATCAACTTAGAATTTGTGCAAGTGAAAGTGAATACCTACTGATTCTAGAACATGCACATAGCGGAATAAGTGGAAGCCATTTTTCAGGCTATAAGACAGCAAAAATTGTCTTAATCGCAGGAATATGGTGGCCTACATTGACTATGGATGCTGAAGAGTTTGTACAGCGTTGTGACGCATGTCAACGCACCAAGGTGCCGATAAAGAGAGATGAGATGCCACTACGGCCAATGATGGGAGCAAGGGCATTTGTAAAATGGGGCATTGATTTTGTGGGACCTATTTCACCCCCTGCATATCGCACCCATACCCAATATATCATTGTGGCTACGGACTATCTCACAAAATGGACGGAAGCCAAGGCAACGAAAAAAGCAGATGCACGGATCACTGCACAATTTTTTTATGAGAATGTTTTTGTACGATACGGTTTACCACCAATAGCAATTGTCAGTGATTGTGGAACACATTTTCTTAATGAAGTCATTGAATATCTGCTAGAGGAATTCATGGTCATACATAGGAAATCTGCTCCATACCATCCACAGGCAAATGGACAAGCTGAGGCCACAAATAAAACACTACGCACGGTTCTCACTGAAATTGTGTCAGAGTCAAGAACAGATTGGGATCAGTAGCTACACTCCACACTATGGGCATATAGGGTAGCTTACAAAACATCGATAAGAACAACACCGTACAACATGGTGTTTGGCCTAAATGCTATATTACCCATAGAGTTTTTAATTCCAACTCTACCAGTAGCTTAGAATGGACAGGGCATGGCCTCTCTTCAACACTAGATGATCTTGAAAAGCTAGATGAACTCCGCTTGAGAGTTGTAGCTTCGATCTATTCTAAAAAGAGAAGACAAAAAGAGTTTTTTGACAAGTATGTGCGCACTAAAGAGTTCAAAACAGGTGATTATGTACTTGTTTATACTTTGAAGCAACATGCCAAGAAACTTAAAAAGCGAGGGATGGGACCCTTTGTGATTAATGATCTATCGCAAAGCGGAGCTGTCAAGCTTTCTACATTAGCAGGTGAAGAAATTCCCAATTGGATTAGTGGATGTCGATTGAAGAAATATCATTTACCACTAACACAGGATATGCTTCAACAAATTCATCAAGGAAAACAACGAATGAAGGAGAAACAGAGAGTACGAGAAGAAGCTCAAGCGGAAGCAAAAGAACGCATTACAAAATGAAGACTTCTACGACAACAACAACAAGGTGAAGCACCATTGCAAATCAATGCCATTCGACTAACGACATTGGATGAAGACACAGTGGAGCCAATAATTGCAGTCAAAGTGGGGAGCAATCAAGTTGAATCGACGGTATTTCTTGATTTTGGAGCTCAAGCAAATTTGTTCTCTTACGGATTATACCAACAACTCAAGTCCACAAGTCAGCTTCATCCTACTCCTCAAATGCTGGAAAGTAGTACATTACACTCGTTATAAACATTGGGCTGGACTATATTGCATGTACAAGTACATCAATATATTTACCCACACAAATTTTATGTAGTCGAGGATGAAAGCACACAACACCCAATGTTGTTGGTACAACCTTGGAAAAAAGAGTACAATGTGCAGATAGATTGGAATGCGAATGGAGTCAAAATTCAGCATGCACATGAACAACAGGTAATAGCCTTTGCTCAGCAATACCGGAATAATAAGCTGTCAGCAATGCAATCACTGGAAAAAGAGCCAAAAGCAAGAGTGCCACCAAAGAACAACATGATACCCAAGGCTAACAAACAAGTAAAAGCCAACTATCCTAACTACATACATACGAAGTCACCGACCGCAGTGCAAAGATCTAGGTTACCAAAACAAGGGAAACAAGTATGGATGCGGAAGGATAGAAATGACATGGCAGACCAAAATCAATGCAACGAAAGAATTCAACCGAAGCAGATAGTTCAACCAACAATCAAGTGCATAAAACAGATATGGATCCCAAAGAAAATGCTTAACAATAACCCGAATGTTACTCGCATTTGGATACCGAAACAAAGGCAACAAGAACTCCCTTCAGTACAAGAAACATCGAAAGGCAGACAGCCGCATTTGCAAAAGGACAACCGACTTATGTGGATGCCAATCCGAACAAAAACAGTGGAAAAAAATAAAGTAGCAAAACACCCACAAAAACCGGAAAAAACAAGCTACCAATGGAAAGCAAAAGAAATACGGTCCACGGCCATTCCGGCCAAGCCAATCCTCTCCACAGAGACAACTACGGCTATATCAACAGTAGTGGCAAAGTGGCTACCTTTTGCAAGAAAGACAATTAAACAGAGAGCAGTAGAGTTACAGATATTACTTGCAAAGAAAACAGGAAACCTCGACAGCGAATGCCAATAAGCATCTTGCTTATACCCTTCCTTTGCACAGCATTAATTTTTCCATGCATTGACCGAGTATACATAAATTAGGGCCACATTAATCGGCCAAGCATTAGCACAAATTGTACAACCTATGTACGGCACATACTCCAAGGCAATACCTTGTTGTCCAGGAGGACTCCGGCTAGGAGGGGGGAGGCATTCTCAAATGCGGAACCAATAGCAGAAAGAGCAAAAAAGGGCATGATTTTTTACTATTTTAAGGGTTGTTGTTTGCTTGCAAAAAT
The DNA here is from genome assembly GCF_014529385.1 of Adiantum capillus-veneris. Taxonomy (NCBI): domain Eukaryota; kingdom Viridiplantae; phylum Streptophyta; class Polypodiopsida; order Polypodiales; family Pteridaceae; genus Adiantum; species Adiantum capillus-veneris. Next base: position 69,365,252 of record NC_140949.1, read on the forward strand.
TTTTGGACTAACCCAAGTATATAGGCCCTTATACAGCATGTATCTACAGGTTTATGGGGCCAAACGCCAAATCAAACCCCTAGGTGTGTGTATATAAGTAGAAATAGACATTTTTTGGGCAAAATATTGGTAAAACGGAGAAATCCGGCCATAAAAATTGCATGTGAGTATATATAATGTTTTGCGGTGATGTTTTTGATTTATTATGATTTTTTGGGATTTTTTGGGTTTGATTTGCTATTTTCTTTTTAATTTTGCTAATTTTTGGCAGAAAAACTTCAGAAATACAAAAAGCAGGTGAAAAACGGTCGTAATGAAAAACAAAAAATATGGGGATGATCAGTGACTATAGGACAACCTATGGTACAGTGGGGGTGCAATTATGAGACTGGAGCGGAAAGCGTGTTTTGGCCAGACCAAAATGCCAATTTTTTGGTAAACAGGGCAAATGGAGTCCAAATCAAGAAATTTTTGAGCCTAAACCGTATCTCGCAAGAAGTTGGGAACACGTGTCAAATTTCATGAAAAGTGGTTCGAGGACCTCCATTATAAGAAATTTTCACCTCATTTTTAGCTCATTTTCACCATTGACATTTGAGAGAGAGCTTCTGCCACCTAGAGCGAGCGAAACTTCCAGCAGCTTCTACGACATGCACGACTACCCGACGGGCTTCAGACATGAGAGGTAGATTTGCTACGAATGAATAGAGAGAAAGCCAGTGATTATTATCTTCAGCAAGCAGAGACAAGGATGGAGAAAATCAATAAGAGGCTACCAGAGAAAGAGATCAAAGAGGGAGATCTGGTGATAAAGTATGATTATCGCTTAGATTTTACTTTTCAGAAGAAGTTGAGGGACAAATGGTTGGGTCCATACAGAGTGAAGCATGTATTTTCTAATGGAACCTATGAGTTGGAAAAATTGTCTGGTGAACCTTTGCGCTATAGAATAAATGGTTATAGACTGAAGCAATATTTTCCAAGGGATGTGGTTCCAGATGCAAATAGTCTCTTGGTTGAGCATAAATGCTCTACCTAGAGGGTGGGCAATGATGATAGACCGCTTTTGTCGTGTACAAAGTAGCGTTTATATGCATGGTCATATGTACAAAAAGATGTAAATACATGCATTTGGGAGCTTTGCAAAGTGGTTTCAAGTTCGGAAAAAGGTGCAACGTGTGCACATTGTAAATATGTGTGCTTGCGTGTCGACAGTCGAGCATACGTACATGCCTGGAAAGGGTATCGGGGCCTTGGATATGGTTCTAGGTGGCTTACTTTGGCTCTATATAATGTGTTTGAGCTTTCTAGAATGTAAACAATGCAAGTGACAAGTGTGGGTACTCTCATCCCGCTCGAGAAGTTTGACACATGCGGTAACTGTCTATTTGCGACGCCTGATCTCCGGTGATACGTGCATCTCCCTAGAAGTGGTCAAAAATGGAATGTGGGGATGTGGAAATGTGATTTGGGTATCGAGGATCAAGCGTACAGAATTTGGTGAATTTTGGAGTCCGTTTGGGGTTTTTCCCGTGAAAAATTGTCCGTCGGGGGTCAAAACTGGGCCAAAAAAGGTCAAAAAAGGTGTGAAATGGCTTCAAATTGCCACATCAGTGACGCTGCCGTGAGTGCTTGGGCTGATGGAGAATTTTGGAAGCCAATTTTGGGGTCTTTGACCTCTCTATGTGGGGAAGGAAGCAGGGTTCCTACAGGTGGTATAGTGCAGTCCCGTTGCGTTCCCGTCCTGTTTTCGAGTGTATGGAGGAGTGAATGAGAGCTTTCTCTCTTCAATTTTGCACTTGGGAGATTCTATGGAAGTTCTGAGGTTTCCATGGATGTGTGTGTGCAAAGAATTGAGGGAAGAAGGTGCGGCTTTCTGCAAGACTATGTGACCCTGTATCGGTGCCATTAGGGTTGGCGCTACTCCAAAGAGTCCAACAGAGTGGAGTTTGGTGAAGGCTTTGCAATGGTTTGAGAGTGGCCTCTTGTGGCTAGAGTTTTTGGGTTTTTGATGGTTTTTCTTGTATTCTTTGGTCACCATCAAGCGTGATTTCCAATGTTGATCACCTCGACTCACCTTGTTGTGTCTGTGGACAGGCAAGGGCTTGTAGGTCGAGGCGTTTGGAGTTTGAATTGAGCTTCTGGGTAGAATTTTTAGGGAGCTTTTGAGTGGTGGTGAGTGAGGTGAGGAATTTAATTAAATTCCTTGTATTGTGTTGAGTTTTCTGGGTGTGTGAGTCTGCACACGACATCTTTTGCTCCATCAACGGCATTAGACACACAAAGCGTCAAATAGCTCTCGCGGTCAAACCGCATGTCTGTTTGCCACCAAACTCACAAGCGTCTTTCCTAGACCATCAAACACCAAGTCCTATGGTGGTAGACCACCACAAATCAACGAAGACATGTAAACGCAACCACGACTGCTTCTAAAGCGACAAATTGCCAAATGAAGCTCCGATGAAGCCAATGTCAACAAAAACCATACGGCAAGGATCCCCTAGGGAGCGGGAAGCTATGGAGACCAACATCAAGAAATTTCATCGCCAAAAAGCACTCCAAAAGTCAGAAAACGGCTCGGAGTCTCTGAAATCCACACAGGGAGTTACTTTCTATCCATTTGACTTTTTTGTTGAAATTAGGCTTAAAAGGGACTCAGGGTCACTAAGGGCAGGCACTAGTGACAAATTCCATGAAAAAATCATCAGGAGACATCCTATGCGTAGGATGTCTCAAGGGCATTGATGGGCACAGATCCCAACATTTCTCATCACACACATTTTTTGAATGACCTTTACATGCTAGCCACCAAGTTTCATCACATTTGGACCAAAATTGACCTCATATGCATGAAAAACGCAAAGTTATGACATAGAGGCAATAATGGGCCATAGACCTACCAAAACTTGTCCAAATCACATGAAACTTGCACAACACATTCACAAGCACATAACCTAACAATCTGTGTGGTCACAAGAAAAAATTGATGAAGTAGACATCCTACACGTAGGATGTCTATTTGACATTTTTGGCCTACAGAGGGTGTTTGTCCATTCGAGATCTAATCACATCATCTTCAAGAGCTCATATACCAAGTTTGAAGCATTTCTAATCATTTTTGACCCCCAACACCTTCAAGATACACTTTTTGAGCCCAAAAACACTACACAGGCTCTTACCAGCATCACTTCTTGTCCAAATCAAAATCCAAAAGCATGGACATGTTCCATATGCTAAGGACTACCCACAGAACAAATCCCAAGCCATTTTGATGAAATAGACATCCTACGCGTAGGATGTCTCCAGCATAACTTTGACCTTCTGTGCAAAGAGTGACATCATGGGAGCCAATACCATGGTGCAATGAGCCCATATATCAATTTTCAACCCATTTGGACATCACTTGCTACTTGTTATGGACTTTCTACCCAATTTGTGACCTAAAGCCTGAATCAGTCCCAAAAATCCACTTTTTGATTCCTAAATCCAAATCCAAGCACATAGCCATGTTCCACAGGCCAAGGACTACCATCATGTCAAGTATCACCCAATTCTGATGAAAAAGACATCCTACACGTAGGATGTCTAAATGAAAATTTTTGGCCAGAATTGCACTGTGAGCACATGCACAGTTTCACAAGTTCTTTTTAAGCTTTATTTTCAATTTTCAAGTCATTTGGATAGATAAAACTCAGTTTCTCAGCTGATATGGAAAAAACGCTAACTTCAGACTACTGAGTGCAACAAGATCTATGGCAGCCACAAAGTCACCGGCAAAGAAGAAAAGAATGACCATAAAAGATTACGTAGAAGAGGTAGAGCCCTTCGTCATACCAGAAGGAACTCTAAAGCCAACAAGCACGTGGATCCAAGAAGATCTGCTAGAATCCAATGATCTAAAGATTTACTAAGGCGTGTTCAAAGACACCGAAGGAAACGCGATTGAGCTACCAATGTTACCGCGGGAACTCAATGAGTTCGTCAGAAGCAAGATGGCAGAGTATCTGGAGAAGATTGATCTCCACAATTACTTTGAAGCGGTGCTGGCAGGTATTGACATAAAAAGAGTCTGGGAATTTGTGACAACAATAAAAGAATATGGAGTGGCCAGAGTAACAGATCTGTAGGGCAAGCCAGGCAGCGAGATTCTAATCACAGAAAGAGTGGTGGCAGTTGCACTAGACCTCTCCAACAAGGGGGATAGTGTAACCAAAAGAAGAGACGAAGTAAAGGTGTACACTGAAAAGAAAGCCAACTATACCTTTGAAGATATTGCCAACCCCAAAGTGGCAATCATGAGCCAGCTGTACAATCAATATTTCCATATGTGTACAAAATGGCCACAAAAGTACAGGATGTCGCCTGCAGCAATTGCCACAACATTCACCTGGGAAATGCAGAAAATCAAGCCGAAGATCATCAATTATGCATCTTATGTACATGATAATTTGGTGAAGATGGGCAACAAGAACCCCACATACATCGTGCCGGGTGAGCTAATCATGAAGGTGATTTATGGGGCATTGCACACCAAGGGAAGATGGCCCGACCCTCCATCACAAAACGACTGGCTGAGGCTCAAAGAAGATAAGGAAGACGAGCAACCAAAAGCACCAAGGGTGGCAATCCATTTGAAACGCCGGTTAGAAACCGTGCAAGAAGAGCAGCCAGAGCAGAAGAAAGGAAAGAAAGAATCTGCCCAAGTGCCAGTAAAAGAGACGAAATCACAGAAAGCTGCACATCTAGAGCGGCTGATGGAAAGCTTCAGGGTAGAAAGAGCCCGCAAGGGAGATTTAGACGAGCTATGGAAGCCGTCTCTACAAGCAATGTCACGATGGTCCCGAAGGGTGCACAGAGACAGATTCAATGATTACATTAAGAATTTTGAGATTCTTGATGCCACAGCAGAGAATATCCCACATGTGCCTTTTATAGAAGAGGAAGTGGAGCAAGTCCGACAAAAACTGCTAGAAGAGCAGGAGGGCCAAGAGAGAGAAATAAATACCAAGGCAGACAAAGATTTCAAGAAAAAGCAGACAACTCCAGCGGCCAACCCTGAGTCCCCATCCCACCGCCTTCACCACCTCCTTGTAGCCCTCCACAAGAATACAAGGAGGAGCTAGACAAACCCGAAGAACAAGAAAAGTCCAAGCAAGAGCAAAGCCAGGAGCAGGAACCAAAGAAAAAGGCTATGCCTAAAAGTGGGCAAACAGAACCAAATGAATCATACAACACATATCTAGACCTGCTAGCTACTACCGGATACACAAAATAAGAGGCTTCCACAATCGCATTCGACTTGGCAAGCATGGGGAACAAAGAGCAAATGCAAAGCATACGGTTAGTAGAGCTAAAGGAGATGGCCACTGATACAGTGGACCTGCACCCGCGCACCAATGATTGGGATGTGGTGATGACAAAGCTAACCGAGATAAGAGCCCAGTCAATGGCCTCATAAAGTGAAAGGGAAACTCTCAAAGCCATTGAAGTGCAGATAAAGCTGGAAGCTGACACTTTACAAAAGCAAAGCCAAACGCAGATAGAGAGAGAAACAGAGCTGCAAGCCAGTCTGGCAAAGGCATTGCAAAGATGCCAGGAAATGGAAAGAGAAAATTAGGCAGCAACCCAAAGCAAGGAGCCGAAGAGGAGTATAGACAACTCAGCAAGACATTGACAGATGCAGAGAGGGAAAGGGATAACCTAACCATACAACTTGTTGAGGAGTCCAAGGAAGTTGAGGCCATGAGAAATGCCAAAGAAAAGGCATAAATAGACTAGGAGGTTAGCCGGGATGAGGTCCTTGACCTCAAGGACCAACTTAAAGTTAAAGATCAAACCATCCAGCGGGCTAAGGGCATCTCCTACCAAAGTCAGAGCTACTAGCTCGACTCACACCACTACAGAAAGCCAGATCTATGAAGAACAGATGAAAGAGCTTCAGAAAGAGTTGACCTTAGAGAAAAAGCAAAGGTTGATGATGGCAGAAGGGTCCGTGGTAATGCAAACACGCATGGAAGAAGAGCTAAAAGCAATACAAGATGAGCTAGAAATTATCAAGAGAAAGCTCAAGGATGTGGAAAAGGTAAAGGCCAAATTGAATGACCTCCTCATGAACATGGAAGAAGAAGCTGAAGCAGAGAAACACGCTCCTAAAGCAGATAGAAGAGCTGAGAGGACAGCAGGCAGAAGAGCAGGCAGACACATGGCCGGCAGCCATGGAAGGCATAGACCTAGAGAATGTGGCAGATCCTGTGGACACACCCATGCAAGAGGAAATCCTAGTAGAACCCTCTCAAGAGCCACAAGATCTGACGCAAGAAGAGGAAGAGAAGCTGTGCAAGGCCATAGATGCAGAAATCAGAGAAACGGCCAAGGAAGCCTTGGAATGGGAGCAGAGGGTTTTTAAATCCATGACAATTCAGAAGATCGACACCAGCAACCTCCGACGTGAATGGCTACAGCCCTCTCTCCCATATCCTTTGCACCATCAACAAAAGGATTAGAGAAGAGCCAATAGTGCCTCTCTACATAGCAAATATCTCCTAGCCTGAAGGGGCCAAGTTAATAGTCGACTCCCAGCCCAGGTAGAGAAAAGCATGGCTGACGAAGTACCCACAGTACCTAATCCATCTGGTAGAGGCACCCAAACTCATCGGAGATAATCTAAGCTTCTCCTCTCTACCAAGGATACGGGCGTGGGAGGCCCAGGAGATACTACAAAGAAGCCAACCCACTTGGATGAACTATCCGAAGCTGCCAAGCTTGAAGGCAGGCGAGAGAATAAGTGTTCACTACATGGTGAAAACCCTAACGGACGCCATCAAATTGTTCATTGTCTCGCCCGACCTTTCTTGCATAATGATGAGGAAGATCTGCAAAACCCTTTTAGTAGTTTTCGAGACGTTCAAACCAGGCCAGGTGACAGACAATATCTTCTTCTTTCAAGATACTTACAGATGTGCATATGATCTATCCGGTCAGCCTTCCAAGGAGGTGATACATGAATTGTATCAAAGGATAATGTTTTTGCCATCCTATCACCTACAGGCCTTTGAAGAAGCGTTCTACACCAGCTTCTTCACCATCAACACTGATATATTTGGCCCAACACTACTGGATTTACATGCAAGATATGAGTCGCTGCTCAAGATGCGCGAAACCATAAGATGAAGAAGCAGCTCAACAGCCATGTCGGGGACGACATGAGCAAGGAGGGGAGGAGTGTTAGAAGCTGGACACACCCTACGGAAATTGACTACTCAGCAGATTATCGTTTTTTGTAGTATTCATTTATCGAGAAAACTCGACATTTCACCTTGTAAATATTGGGGCTTACAGAAATTTCCAGATTGTATCCCAGTTTTGATAGTTAGATTGAGTAGATGGTTGAAGTGGAACTTTAGGGTTTGAGAATTGTAAGGTATTTATACCACTTTTTGACCTTAATGAAAAACCTTTTGTCATTTAAAAAAAAAATTTGATGTCTGTGAGTGAGCGTACTGTGTACGAGAGAGTGTGTGAGCTTCATCTTGACGCTACGTGTGCACCGGTGTTCGGAATCGAGTGCGGAGAATTGCAGCATGTTGCCCCCGACGAGAGCTACGCATTGATACCTACATTGCGCGCGTATGGTCTGGTTTTGCGAGCTCCATCTACCAGCTTCATCTGGTGATTCGGTGAGCATACGTTTTCCGATTTCGCATTGCAGCATATCCACGCGTTCACATTGAGTAGAGCTACACATTAGGCACTTTAGATTTTGAAAACAAAGACCTGCAAATTTTGGCCAGACATCCTACGTGATTTTGCACCAGGTGTTTTGGGTTGGGGTTTTGGTTCATAGACCTGAGGGAGAGCGACCTATTGGTGTTAGTAGGGTCTCCTTCAAGTTCTGTGGTGTTTCGAGATTGTTTGATGGGTGTTCGGCTCTAGAAAGCGTTGTAAGAAGTTTCCTCTTATGCACTCTTGAAGGCTGTGACTTAGACATTGGGTAGAGACCTCTGTAGGAATTAGTTAGGAGTCGGTCGAGTGTAGGTTGACACCTTATGCTTGCTTCCACGCGCTTGCGGGTCGAGCTTCGTCCTTATCTAACAAATCTTGTTAGGTGAGTTCTCGCTGTGCTGACGTCCGTCGCGGCGTATCCGTCCAACAAAATGCTGTTGTAGATTCAAGGGCTATTTCATATGCAAAACTTTGGCATGCACGTTTTGGTCATTTGAATTTTTCCAGTTTGCTGCGTTTACAGAAATCTAATATGGTTGCTTCTTTGCCGCCTCTTGAAGCACCTGTCAAACATGTTTGTGAAGGATGTATTTTAGCTAAGATGCAACGTTCTAAGTTTCCAAAGGATGGTTCAGTTCAGGCCTCATGCAGGTTGCAGCTTGTGACGGATACACTGCGACGGACGTCAACACAATGAGAACTCACCTAACAAGATTTTTCAGCTAAGGACGAAGCTCGACTCGCAGGCACATGGAAGCAAGCATAGGGTGTCAACCTACACTCGACCGACTCTTAACTAATTCCTACAGAGATCTCTACCCAATGTCTAAGCTACAGCCTTCAAGAGTGCATAAGAGGAAACTTCCTACAACGCTTTCTAGAGCCGAATATCCATCAAACAATCTCGAAATGCCACAGAACTTGAATGAGACCCTACTAACACCAACAGGTCGCTCTCCCTAAGATCTATGAACCAAAACCCCACCCCAAAACACCCGGTGAAAAATCACGTAGGATGTCTGGCCGAAATTTGCACGTCATCGTTTCCAAAAACTGAAGTGCTTAATGTGTAGCTCTACTCAATGCGAACGCGTGGATATGCTGAAATGCGAAAACGGATAACATATGCTCGAGATGAAGCTCCTAGGTCGAGCTCGCAAAACCGGACCGTACGCACGTAATGTAGGTATTGGCGCGTAGCTCTCGTTGGGGGCAACACACTGCACTTCTCCGCACTCGATTCTAACCATCGGTGCGTACGTAGCATCAAGATGAAGCTCTCACTCTCTCTCTCTCGTACATAGTACGCTCACTCACAGACATCAAACTTTTTTTTCAATGACATAAGATTTTTTCATTAAGGTCAAAAAGAAATACCTTACAATCTCAAACCATAATGTTCCAATTTAACCATCTACTCAATCTAAATGTCAAAACTGGGATACAATCTGGAAACTTCTGTAAGCCCCAATATTTACAAAGGTGAAATGTCGGGTTTCCTCAATAAATGCATAATTACAAAAAATAATAATCCGTCGAGCAGTCGTTTTTCGTAGGGTGTGTCCAGCTTCTAACACTCCCCCCCTCCTTGTTCATGTCGTCCCGGACATGGCTGTTGAGCTGCTTCGTCATCGTAGGCTTTCTCTCATCTTGAGCAAGGACTCATATCTTGCATGTTGAGCCAGTAGTGTCAGCCCGAATATATCTGTGTTGATTGTGAAGAAATTCAGTGCAGAAAGCTTCTTCAAAGGCCTAGAGGTGATAGGATAGCAAAAACATAATCCTTTCATACAATGCATGTATCACCTCGTGGGATGGCTGACCAGACAGATCGTATGCGCCTTTGTATGTATCTTGAAAGAAGAAGATATTGTCTGTCGCCTGGCCTGGTTTGAATGTCTCTAAGACTGCCAAAAGTGTTTTGCAAATCTTCCTCATCATAATGCAAGATAGGTCAGGCGATCCAGTGAACAATTTGATGGTGCCCGTTAGGGTTTTCACCATGTATTGCTCACTTATTCTCTCGCCTACCTTTGAGCATGGCAGCTTCGGGTAATTTAGCCAAGTAGGTTGGCTTCTTTTTTGCAATAGTTCATGGGCCTTCCACGTTGGAGAGGAGGAATGGGGAACACACCCGACACACAAACAATTGCCCCTATATAGCTCAGGGTATTCACAACACCCCTGTCCTCTCGAAAACACCTTCCAAAAAGATCATTCACACTAGCAAGGCCTCGCTTGCACTTCGCCCAACGCACACACGCTTGGCACAATCCTCGGACAACTACCACACCGATCTTGCCCGCTTCCACCTCTTCCACAACTCAACACCTCTCTCTCTTTCTCTCTCACACACACAAGGGTCCCGGGGGGACGCACACGCTCACACATACCGGCACCACACACCCTGGAGACGAGCAAAGAAGAAAGGGGGGAAGGGGAAAAGACGACGCCAAAACCGACAATGAAAGCTTCTCCTTCAAAACAAAAACATCTGTACAAAATCCATATGGCCTGCTCTTGGTCGCAACAAGGCCATCACTTGCTTCACACAGAGGGGCACACACCTCCCTCACCACTTGACTATGTCAGCACACACATCGACGAGAAAAATCAACTCTAGCTTCGCTTTGACAACAGCCTTTCCTCTTGGTAGCCTTTGCTGGCTCCCTCTTCTTTTGAGCCCTCGTGCTCTCGGGTCGCCTCACGGACGACACTTCACCATCGTGTGTCGGCTCTGATTGTCGAGCACACCCGAAAGCCCCTTCTCTTTCTCCTCCTCCTTCTCCCCAAGCCAAAGGAAAAAAAGAAAAAAACTGCTCTCGTCGAAAACGTTGCCTCCCTTTTCTTTTCTCCCTTCTTTTTCCAAGGCCAAGAAGAAAGATGCTTTATTTGGCAGTGAAGCCCGGCGCCACTGCCCTCACTTACTTAATCCTTCCTTTTGTTTTTTTAACCTCCTCCTTATGAGTTAACTTTCCTTCCCTTTTTCCAAGTCCAGCCAAGCTTTTTCCTTTCCATTTATAGCCAAGGGGGCTTAGTGCCAGTTTTCTATGTGGTCGGTGCTTCGTGCACTCGAGTTTGCCAAACACCCATCTCATCCAGCTACCCCTTGCTAGCTTTGAACCTTTTGAGCTCTATCGCATTTCGACCACTTCACACCCCTGAATAGCCAGCCGCAAAAATAGAAAAAAACCAAGTTTTCCCCCTGCCGTGATTGTTTGTCAACTTGAAGTGGGCGCATCATGGTGACCATGACTCCGATCAGTGAGCCGCAAATTTCGGCTAACTCCACGCAGTGCATCCAAAATTCAAGAACCTAGTCGAGGCCCAAAATCTCCCGACAGGCACGCGTACCAATGCGGCTCCCAACTGCCTCAAAATTGGTCCCTATCAAAACTTGATTATCCATAACTTTCCATCCAGAAGCCCGATTCTCAATCCGAAAAGATCGGCGTGCTCCACAACTCGAGAACTTCTCGTGTATGATTTCACATCCGCCTTGACCAACCACCTGTGCTCGCCCAATCCGGCGAGGATCTGCAAATGCATCCCACTTCCACTTGCCATATCTGGCACATCCAAGCTCCGTTTGACGAGCTGTCTGGACGAGCTTCTAGAGCATCTTGAATACCACATTTCGACACACAAAACCATCACTTCAGACACATGGGCCACCATCCAATTTAGCACCTGGCAGCATACCATCGGCCTAGAAAGCCACATCAAACATACATTTCCACATCCACCTCGCTGCAGCCACACTCCATAGCCGCACTATCACCATACCATGCACTAGCTTGCATATATATATATATCACTGCATGGAACATCAACAGTATTTGGTTGTACCATCATTGCCCACCCCCTTGTTGAACATTTATGTTCAACCACAAACAAGCTTATTGCACTAAAAAAACTACCCCACCGAAACAAACTCTCTGTACACCACAAAACCACCTAACATATGCACAAAACCTGGCATCTGCTACCCGCTGCCTTTGTTCATGTGGGTTTCCCAACCCCCTGCTTTTTCCACTATCATCCACCAGGGTCAAACACCTGACATTGATCACGTCCATCCACCTGTAACGTGCTCACATATTGTCGCACCAAGGCATCTAGCCAACAATCCACATAAGTTGTTCTCTCCATGCTTCCATTGCTCCAAGCCATACTGTCCACTTCCCAAAAAACACCACCCAAAGCATCACCACTCATCGAGTGTACATCATCATTCACATTGAATATACCATGCCCTCCCTCCCAACCATAAAAAGCGAGATCCTCTTCGAGAAAATCCTGCACCTGTTTGACAGCCCACTGCACAGTTGGTTTATCAGCATCCCCTTCAACCACCATACGCAAATTTCCTTTGACAACTCGAACAAGTGCACACCCTTGTATGCCTCTTCATGCTCAAAAGGACCACTCCACTTAGCGGGCAACTCTTTCAATATAGGCACTCCGGTCACCATCAATTCCATATTCACCTCCATACCTGCCTCTGTCGGCACCACCATAGCAGCAGACTTTTGCTCTCCGAAAGGAATCGTCAGCTGTAGAGGGACAGACCCTCGTATCACCTGCATTTTGGTCAAAGCTTTCTCAGCAAGCACCTGTGTCTCTTCATCCATCTGACCCACCGGGTCATCAAACCCCCAATCAACCTCATCATCCAAGCATACCTGCTCAAAAGCACCCGTATCCAAGGCATCTCTCGTGCAATCCATGTCTAGCTGGAGTTTCTCTTCTTCTTTATGAGCATCCAATATCTCTTGCATGCCATCTTCTTCAACCTGTTCTTCTTCCTTAGCCGCAACAACACTCTCCTTCTTGGGAAACTTTTGTATCTGCTGTACAATCAAAGCACCTTCCGTCGCTACCTTGATGAGCATCGTCATTAGCATGGTGCCACATAGCATCCTCACATGCATGTCTCTATTCCCAAGCTTTGACACTCTTCCCTGCTCTTCATCCATAGTGGCAACCACCACATCTTCATGCATATAACAAGGTAACTTTACCTTTACCAACAAAGACCCTTCGGATTCTATCTCCCAGCTTGTATCTCTATCCTCCTCACTCGTTTCCCAGAAACTCGAGCTTGTAGCCTCATCATCTTTACCATAGGCTGATTCGGCACCTGCATCATCATCCTCTAGCTGCTCCACAAAATTTGGATCATCGTCATGCCCACTTTTGTCATCCAATCCCAAGCTCTAGGCGCCAACCATTTGGCCACCATCCGTTACCCTTTCATACAAGCACTCCACGAGAACAGGCTCCACCTCTTGAAGTTGCATTGGACACTTGGCATCTGCTAACTCCTCTACACATGGGCTCTCTTCAATAAAAGGCTCATCTTCACTGACAAGCTCTTCCACAAATGGAATAGATGCTTCACCAACAGGTAATTCCCAAGGAACATAGTCAATCATAGGCCTTACCCTAATAGGCTCCACACTTCGCATCATTGGCACCATCCTTGACGGCCCATAGAACAAACTGCTGCTTCAACATGCACACAATCTGTAAGCTTTAACAAGCCTAACTCCAGATTTCTTTTCATTTTCCTGCTTTTCACCCTGGCAACTCTGACTGCCTCGGCATAAGTCTTTGGCTCTTCATCATCCACCTTATCTCAAACTTGAGGACACAGGCAAGCTAGGAATTTCTCCAGCTTGAAACCATCCGCATTGACCACTTGGGTGGCAGCAACCAGATCACTCCAACAAGCTTTGAACTTATCAACAAAAGCATCAAAATTTCCACTTACATCTTGTCGCAGCCCTTTAATCTTTGCATCCGCTTTAGCAGCCGACACCACTTTGTGAAACTTGCAAAGAAACCTCTCTCGAAAACCAACCCAATCCTCCTTACTTGCAGCTTTGAGACCATCGAGCCATGCCTTTGCTTTTCCTCGCAGCACCAACGAAACTGTCTCCAGCTTTTCTTCATCACTCCACATTTGCAATGAGAGCATAAATAACTCAAAATCTGCCAGCCACTCATCCGCATCTTCATCACCATTGAAAATCGGACCAACACTCTGCCACATTTTTGCTTACAAACGTATCACCAGGGAGCAATCAATGTGCTCCTTAGTGGGGGCACCAGAAGATGGAGAGGGGGAATGGGGAACACACCCGACACACAAACAATTGCCCCTATATAGCTCAAGGTATTCACAGCACCCCTGTCCTCTTGAAAACACCTTCAAAAAAGACCATTCACACTACCAGGGCCTCACCTACACTTTGCCCAACGCACACACGCTTGACACAATCCTCGGACAGCTACTACACCAATCTTGCCCGCTTCTAGTTCTTCCACAACTCAACACTTCTCTCTCTTTCTCTCACACACACAGGGGGGCCGGGGAGACGCACACGCTCACATACACCGGCGCCACACACCTTGGAGACGAGCAAAGAAGAAAGGGGGGAAGGGGGGAAAGATGACGCCAAAACCAACAATGAAAGCTTCTCCTTCAAAACAAAAACACCTGTACAAAATCCATATGGGCAACAAGGCCATCACCTGCTTCACACAGAGGGGGGCACACCTCCCTCGCCACTTGACTACGTCGGCACACACATCGACGAGAGAATTCAACTCTAGCTTCACTTCAACAGCAACCTTTCCTCTTGGTAGCCTTTGTTGGCTCCCTCTTCTTCCTAGCCCTCGTGCTCTCGGGTCGCTTCACGGACCACACTTCACCATCGTGTGTCGGCTCTGACTGTCGAGCACACCCGAAATCCCCTTCTCTTTCTCCTCCTCCTTCTCCCCAAGCCAAAGGAAAAAAAGAAAAAAACTGCTCTCGTCGAAAACGTTACCTCCCTTTTCTTTTCTCCCTCCTTTTTCCAAGGCCAAGAAAAAACATGCTTTATTTGGCAGTGAAGCCCGGCGCCACTGCCCTCACTTACGGAAGCCTTCCTTTTGTTTTTGTAACCTCTTCCTTATGAGTTAACTTTCCTTCCCTTTTTCCAAGTCCAGCCAAGCTTTTTCCTTTCCATTTATAGCCAAGGGGGCTTAGTGCCGGTTTTCTATGTGGTCGGTGCTTCGTGCACTCGAGTTCGCCAAACACCCATCTCATCCAGCTACCCCTTGCTAGCTTTGAACCTTTTGAGCTCTATCGCATTTCGACCACTTCACACCCCTGAATAGCTAGCCACAAAAATGGAAAAAAACCAAGTTTTCCCCCTGTCGTGATTGTTTGTCAACTTGAAGTGGGCGCATCACGGTGACCATTACTTCGATCGGTGAGCCATAAATTTCGGCTAACTCCACGCGGTGCATCCAAAATTCAAGAACCTAGTCGAGGCCCAAAATCTCCGGGCAGGCTTGCTTACCAATGCGGCTCCCAACCGCATCAAAACTGACCACTGTCAAAACTTGATTATCCATAACTTTCCATCCAGAAGCCCGATTCTCAATCCCAAAAGATCGGCGTGCTCCACAACTCGAGAACTTCTCGTGTATGATTTCACATCTACCTTGACCAACCACCTGTGCTTGCCCAATCCGGCGAGGATCTGCAAACGCATCCCACTTCCACTTGCCATATCTGCACATCCGGGCTCCGTTTGACGAGCTATCTGGACGAGCTTCTAGAGCATCTTGAATACCACATTTCGGCACACAAAACCATCAATTCGGACACATGAGGCCACCATCCAATTTAGCACCTGGCAGCATACCAACAGCCTAGAAAGCCACATCAAACATACATTTCCACATCCACCTCGCTGCATCCACACTCCATAGCCGCACTATCACCATACCATGCACCATCTTGCATATATATCACTGCATGGGACATCTTATACCATCGACAGCATTTGGCTATACCAACATCCGCATCCTTGGTAGTGGGTAGAAACTTAGGTTATCTCTGATGACTTTAGATGCCTCTACCAGATGGATTAGATACTGTGGATACTTTGTCAGCCATGCCTTTCTCCACCTGGGTTGAGAGTCGACTATCAACTTTACCCCTTCAGGCTTGGAGATGTCTGTTTTGTACATTGGCACTGTTGGCTCCTCTCTGATCCGCTTGTTGATTGTGGCAGCTGCCTATTTCAGAAGAGGATATGGGAGAGAGGGCTGTAGCCATTCATGTTGAAGGTTGTTGGCATCTATCTTCTGAATAGTCATTGATTTAAAGACCCTCTACTTCCATTCCAAAGCTTCTCTGGCCGTGTCTTTGACTGCTACTTCTATTGCCTTTTGTAGCTTCTCTTCTTCTTCTTGTGTTAGATCTTGTGGCTCTTGAGAGGGTCCTACAAGTATTTCCTCTTGCATGGTGGTGTCCGCAGGATCTGCCACATTCTCTAAGTCTATTCCCTCCATGGTTGCTGGCCCTATGCTAAACTGCTCTTTTGTTTGCTGCTGGCCTCTCAGCTCTTCTATTTGCTTCTGAAATTCCTTCTTTGTTGCTTCAGCTTGTTCTCCCATATTCACAAGGAGGTCGTTCAAATCGGCATTTATCTTTTCCGCCTTCTCGAGCTTTCTCTTGATGGCTTCTGGCTCCTTTTTCATGGCTGTGTTTTCTTCTTCCATGCGGTTTTGCATAACCACTGAGCCCTTGGCCATCATCAGCCTCTGCTTCTTCTCTAAGGTTAACTCCTTTTGGAGCTCTTTCATTTGTTCTTCATAAAGCTCCGTCTCTGAAGTGGTGTGAGTCAAGCTAGTAGCTCTGACTTTGGCAGGAGATGCCCGTGGCCGTTGGATGGTTCGATCTTTGACTTTCATCTGGTCTTTAAGCTCGATGACCTCATCTTGGCTCGCCTCATTCTCTGGCTCTGCCTTTTCCTTGGCATTTCTCAGTGTTTCCACTTCCTTGGATTCTTCAGCAAGTTGTAGGGTTAGGTTATCCCTTTCCCTCTCTGCATCTGTCAATGCCTTGCTGAGTTTTCTGTATTCATCTTTAGCTCCTTGCAGTCTTTGAACTGCTGCCTGATTTTCTCTTTCCATCTTCTGGCATCTTTGCAATGCCGTGGCCAGATTGGCTTGCATCTCTTCTTCTTTCTCTATATTCCCTTGGCTTTGTCTTTGTAGTGTGTCTACTTCATATTTGATCAGGACATCTCACTTTCTGTGGCCATCGACTGTGTCCTGAGCCCGGTTAGCTTGTTCATCACCACATCCCAATCATTGGTGGGTGGCTACAGGTCCACTGTATCAGTGGCCATCTCTTTTAGTTCCACTAACCGTAGGCTCTGCTTCTGTTCTTTAGTCCCTGTGCTTGCCAAGTCAAATGCTAATGTAGCTGCCTTTGCTTTTGAATATCCAGCAGCTAGGTTTCTTTCTTTCCCTTCTTCAACTCTGGATGCTCCTCTTGCACGGTCTCTAACCGGCACTTTAATCTTGTGGCAACTCTGGGTGCTTTGGGCTGTTCTTCCTCTTTATCTTCCTTGAGCCTTAGCTATTCATTCTGTGATGGAGGGTCAGGCCATCTTCCCTTGGCATGCAATGCTCCATAAACCACTTTTGTTATCAGTTCACTCGGCACAATGTAGGTGGGGTTCTTGTTGCCCATCTTCACCAGATTATCATGGATATAGGCAGCATAGTTGATCACCTTCGGCTTGATCTTCTGCATTTCCCAAGTGAAGGTTGTGGCAATTGCTCCAGGCGGCATTATGTACTTTTGTGGCCGCTTTGTACACATATGGAAGTACTGGTTATAAAGCTGGCTCATGACCGCCACTTTAGGGTTTTCTATATCTTCAAAGGTGTAGTTGCTCTTATTTTCAGAATATACCTTAACCTCATCTCTTCTTTTGGTTACACTATCCCCTTTGTTGGAGAGGTCTAGTGCGGTTGCCACCACTCTCTCTGTGATTACAATCACAGTGTTTGGCTTGCCCTGCATATCCGTAACTCTGGCCACTCCATCTTCTTTGATTGTAGTCACA
The DNA here is from genome assembly GCF_014529385.1 of Adiantum capillus-veneris. Taxonomy (NCBI): domain Eukaryota; kingdom Viridiplantae; phylum Streptophyta; class Polypodiopsida; order Polypodiales; family Pteridaceae; genus Adiantum; species Adiantum capillus-veneris. The sequence goes on from NC_140949.1 coordinate 69,382,894, forward strand.
ATCTCCCATACTCTTTTTATGTCAATTCCTGCCGGCACAGCTTCAAAATAGTTATGGAGATCTATTTTTTCCAGGTACTCTGCCATCTTGCTTTTGACAAACTCATTGAGCTCCCGAGGTAGCATGGGTAGCTCTATTGCATTTCCTTCCGTATCTTTGAACACACCTTGGTAGATCTTCAGATCATTCGACTCTAGCAAGTCCTCATGAATCCACGTGTTGGTTGGCTTTAGAGTTCCTTCTGGTATGACAAACGGCTCCACTTATTCCAAGTAATCTTTTATTGTCATTCTCTTCTTCTTTGCTGATGATTTTGCAGCTGCCATAGATCATGTTGCACTCAGTAGTCCGAAGTTGGCGTTTTTTCCATATTAGCTGAGAAACTGAGTTTTAACTATCCAAATGACTTGAAAATTGAAAATAAAACTTAAAAGGAACTTGGGAAACCCTACAGGTGCTCAGAGTGGCTTTTTGGTCAAAATTTAGGATTTAGACATCCTACGCGTAGGATGTCTTTTTCATCAGTTTTTGGTGAAACTTGGCATGTTGGTGGCCCTTGGCCTGTGGAACATGGCTATGTGATTGGAATTGGGTTTGGGCATCAAAAAGTGCATTTTTTGGTAGATTCATGCTTTAGTTGGGTAGGATGTCCACAACAGGTGGCAAATGATATTCAAATGGGTTGAAATTTGATATATGGGCTCCTTGCACCCTGGTAATGGCTTCCATGATGTCATTTCTAGCACAGAAGGTCAAAATCATGCTGGAGACATCCTAGGCGTAGGATGTCTTTTTCATCAAAATAGCTTGAGATTTGTTCTATGGGTAGCTCTTGGCCTGTGGAACATGGCTATGCTCTTGGATTTTGATTTGGACAAGAATTGGTGTTGGTAAGACCCTATGTAGTGTTTTTGGGCTCAAAAAGTGCATCTTTGAGATGATGGGGGCCAAAAGTGATGGGAATGGCTTGAAACTTGATATATGAGCACCATCTGTGGTCCAAAAATGTCATTTAGACATCCTACGCGTAGGATGTCTATTTTATCATTTTTTGCATGTGACCACACAGATTGGTTGGCCATGTGCCCATGAATGTATTGTGCAAGTTTCATGTGATTTGGACAAGTTTTGGAAGGTCCCTGGCCTATTTTTGCCTCTATGCCCTGACTTTGCATTTTTTCATGCATATGAGGTCAATTGTTGTCCAAATGTGATGAAACTTGGTGGCTAGCATGTAAAGGCTATTTAGAAACTTTGTGTGATTAGAGATGTTGGGGTTGGTCCCTAGAAATGGCCTTGAGACATCCTACGCGTAGGATGTCTCCTAATGAAATTTTTATTGAAAATGCTACTGGTGCCTGCCCTGAGCCCCCCTGTGTCCCTTTTAAGCTCTATTTCAACAAAAAAGTCAAATAGATAGAAAGTAACTCTCTTTGTGGATTTCAGAGCCTCCGAGCCGTTTTCTGACTTTTGGAGTGCTTTTCAGCGATGAAATTTCTTGATGTTGGTCTCCATAGCTTCCCGATCCCTTGGGGATCCTTGCCATTGAGGCGGTCCGGGGCGGGCAACAAGAAGGGTGGCCTCTAAGCACCCTTGTAGGCTCCCGTGCTGCTCAATTGGGTTGGGGTTGGAAAAAACAACAAACACACACACAAACCCGCAACCTAACCCTACACAAATTGGGGACACCACCTAGTTTTGGATGTGAACTAGGACGCGTAGAGAGAGAGAGAGATCATCCATGTATATTTCTAAGAATATTCTCAGGTATTCTTTGAACGTATACGTCATTAACCTCTGAAAGGTAGCTGGGGCATTAGTTAACTCGATACGCATATATTCCCCATTCTGTGGCAAACGCTATTTTGTGTTGATCCTCTATTGCAATTGCCAGTTGGTTATACCCTGAAAACCCATCTAGAAATAAATAAGCCCGTTTCCTTCCCACCCTCTCAAGTACATGTTCTGTGATCAGCAAGGGATAATTAACCCTTATGGTGGCTGCATTTACCTTTTTGAGGTTCACACACACTCGCAGCTTTCCGTTCTTTTTAGGGACAACCACAATGGGTGACACCCAATCTGTATGTTCGATTTCATAGATGAATTCAGTATCATCAGCTTGTCAATCTCCTTTGTGATTTGTTTAGCAAATGTGTCATTATATGTATAAGGACGCTGTTTGCTGGGTTTGGCATCAGATTTCAAAGGAATTGTATATTGGCATATCGATGGATCAACTCCTTTGAGGTCTTTGCAGGACCATGCAAACACATCTTTATACTTCTTGAGAAGTTGTGTTAGTTGTTCTTCTTCTTCAGGCTCTAAATCACTTGATGTATAGATTGGTTGAGGCTTCTCACCTAGTTCAGCGAGATCTATTCGTTTTGCATTTTCTGGCTCATCATAAGATTCCTGGTTTCTTCTTTCCCTGACGGGTGGTGTCATTATGATTTTCCTGTCCTGGATGGTGAAATCTCGATAGTGTGATGGTACATTCATGTTTCCTTTTTCTGACTCCTCCTTACCATCACTATCTCCCTCAGTAATCCATACCTCTCGTAAAGACCGTTTTAGTTCTTGGTATTTCTTTTTACGCTCCAATTTGGTCCACTCTGGGTCTTTTGTTGTTTCTTGTTTTGATTTTTGAGATCTTTATGATTTTGATCCTGTTTTAGCTTTCCGTACTTGTTTTATTTCCTCTCGCGTTCTTTCCCTTCGAACTTTTGAGAATCGTCCTGATATTTGGTCTTTTACACAATCCTCTGCTTTGACAAGCATTAGATAGTGAGTTTTATCTTTTATCCTGGGCATCAGGTTCTCTCTCAGTTTGTTTTCTGCTTGTTTTCTCCTATAGTGTTCCTGGCATCTAGGGTGCTAATTGGCAAAATCATAAAACCTGATATTCTCTGTTTTCTCCCCACGCTCACTTGAGTTGTCTGAACACTCATTATCTGCATCGTTATTTACCTCCAGATGCTCAGAGGAGTTATAAAACTCTTCTTGTTCTGGTGTTTCTACGATCTCATCTCCTTCTCGTATAATGCTTACCATGTAATAGGGTAGCACATCATAGACATCCTTATCGCAAAATTTTGTCGTTGAGCTATCTGTAATGGTACAGACATCCAATGTTGCTAGTATGTGTTCCCATTCTAGAGGTTCCAAGGCATCTTCAGGAAAAGGTTCCGGAATATAATCCTTGTCCTCAATCGCTCTTTCTAAGATACATTCTTCTCTTTTTAAGCTCCCACAATGTGAAGCTCCGCACATCCATATCTCTTTTTGTTGCCCTAACCATGCTGGGAGCTCAGACCCTGCTAGTGTAGCTAAATCAAACTCTTCCACTGGTGTCTGGTTCAAATCCTTGTAACTATGGTCTTTCAAGTGAATTTTGGTTGTAGTCTCACCATGTCTGAGGTATATGTGGTCGTAACCCCAATCCTGGACCATCTTTAATTGGCGCATGAATGGTCTTCCCAAGATGATCTCGAAAATGTTCTTTTTGTCGAAATCGACTATTGCAAATGTATGCTCATACTCAATTCCGCACGAAGTGACAATTACTTTTTCTAAGAGTCCTAAAGGCTTTTCCATGAACCCGTCTACCAATTGCAATTTCATTCTGGTAGCTCTCAAAGCCGGTTTTTCCTATTTTTTCCAGATTTCCTTGGTGGTGATAGCGACTCTTGCTCCACTGTCAAGAATATCTTTGGAAACTACTCCTTGGAATTCTACTGGTAGCATGGTGTTTCCAGCCTTGTTTAAAGGTACTGGCCTAGTGTTTAGTTGAGGCCTGTCCAATTCTCTGATCCCTTCCTGAAGCTTCGAGGTGGAGTCTTTCACTCCAAATTTTTCTAAGTGTCTGCCTACAGTGGTCCACATGTTTGGTCGTAGCCTTAGGAGTTCTACTAATGTGATTGTGCATGCCACCGGGGTGGATAGCAACTCAATCAACCCTTGTGAATCCATCACTCTGTTAGAAGAAAGTCTTTGAGATGGGATTGCTCTCACCTCATACTTGGCTTCATACTCTCCTAGGTAAGAGGGTAGAGTTTTCAGCGAGTCTGGTTGGCTGTGCCCCGAACTAATTGATCCTTGGTCTCCCCCTTGTGAATGTATATCAAAGTTCATTTGTGATCTTGCCTCGAATTCTTCAATAGGAGGTAAGATCTCATTTTTCTCTTTTCTTGTGCTATTCATGTGGTGACTCACCCTGTTAGCTTCGTTGGCCTCACGGATTTGCTTCCACAAGTCATCTAGACCGTTACAATCCTTACCCATTTCTACCAATGTTTTAGGCTGGAACCCCTCACTTGCCTCATCTGTTGTATTGGGCACTATGATAGGCTCTCCCCTAGACTCGGAGGAATTCGTGAGTCTCTCCTTCGTTTCTGCTTGTTTCTCCAAAGTTGGTTTGATAGGAGTTGAAGCTGGTACTTCATGCCAATTTACAGGTTACCAATCGGGTTTTCCATCAATGATTGAGCTATTTCAATCATCTTTCTACACATTTCCAACCTTTGTTTTTCTACTTCAGCATATGGATAAGTCATCCATCTTTGCTCTTAGGTTTGGTTCTTTTTGAGCCTGGCTTCGTAAGCTTTTAAAATTACATCTAGCTGCTCATTTACCTTATCTGCCAATACTGATCCTCCTGATCCTACACTTTTGGGTTCTGCTATTTCCTTGGGTGCTATGGTTGCTGCAGTGTGTGAGCTTAGGCTAGATAGATCCTCTAACCACTCTAATCTATCCTTTGTGTGTTTTAACTCCTCGGATAGAGCCGTTTTCTCTCGTTCTCTCCTGGATTTCATAGGTGCCTTTCTAGCTTTCCAAGTGCTTCTGAACTTGGGTCATCGGTTTTTGGCTCTTCAATTATGGATTCGTTCGTCATTCTTTAAGCTTGGGCTCGTGTTACTGCTTGAATAGGTATTATTATCTCGTTTTCTGACCCTCCACTGGAAGGCATTGCCTCCAGTATGTTCAAGGTAGTTTTTGCTCCTTTGCTCGGGTTCTTAGGGCAATCCGAAATCGAATGAGTAACTCCTTACTCGGTGCAATATGCGTTGACTCTAATGATTTCATCATGAGGACAGTCTCTTAGCCAATGGTCTCCACCACACTTGTAGCAGGGTCCTTTAGGCTATTGAGGTGCTCCTTGAGCTCCTCTTTGTTGGTATGCATGTCTCTACCCGCCAATGCCTCCATTGTCTATGAACATCAATGTTCGTTCATCCAAGCTATATCTTCCTTCTCCTACTGCCTCTGCAGCTGTTGGTGGTCCTGCACTTCCTATCATGCTCCATAGTTTTGGCGTTGAGGGTTCTTCTGGTGGATCAGTATATCCATTGGGATCTTCGTAATATGCATGCATAGGCACCAAAGCCTTCTCTTATGGTTTAGTTACTGTTGGTGTGTATCTTATGCCAACTGGTCGTAATCCTGGTAGGGGTGGTTGTTGCCCCAATAGTGGTTGTGGTCTTTCTACACCTACAGGTCCTGGTAGGTTGCCTTCTTGATACCTAGGCATCGGTGGAAGTTGAGGAGATGCTACCTGAGCTTGGGGAGCGTAAGGTCTCTCTCTCACATATCCCTTGTTATAATAACATTCCTCCGTCCCATGGTTTGTCCATTTTTGTTCAATAGCACACCACTTGGGCTATTTAGCGTGTGGTTTGGCGTACAGGTTAATCTTTTTTAGCACTTCCTCTACAAGTTGCTCCTGGTTTACAGCTACTTCTCCTTTCGGTGTTGTCTTAGAAGACTTTCTTCCACTTTGTTGGCGAGGATGAATCATCGTCGAGATCCTTGAACTCACCCTCTTTGTAGACCGCACGATTGTCTACAAGGTAAAGAGCCTCCTTAGTTAACTCATTTAGCGTCGTGCTCCTCTTCATAAGTAAGTCCTTCTGAAGATATGCATTCCTTAGTCCTTGGATAAATATAAGCATAAGTCTGGACTGAGTTGGCAGTTCTTCCACAGGACAGAACTTAACATATCTTTTTAGTCGTAGGACTGCCTTCCCCACAAATTCTTCGTCTTTCTGTTTTAATTTATGGATTTGTGAGACTGTATTATGAGCTATCCCCCTTTGTGAGAAATCCTCAATAAACTCATCAAACACCTCCTCCATAGACTCAAAGTCTCTACGCTCCACACAGTCAAACCAAGTAGCAGCATCATCCTCTAGGGTTAGTCCAAACCCTGCAAATTGAGTAGGGAAGTCTAACACCTATTCAGCTCTAATTACACGCACAAAGGCTTCTACATGATCTCTAGGATCTCTGTTTCCCGTGTATTTCTTGTTTACCCATTTTTGCACTTGAGAAGGTCTAATTCTACGATGGTCTACGAATCTCATCATTGGATCTCCTCGTCCCAATCTATATACCTCCTCTAGCCTTCAGTAGTGGCCGGGTTCCTCTCCCAGTGGTGCTCCTAAGCCATAATTTCTGACGGTTCTTGCAAGAGATGGTTCATCTCTTTGAACTCGTTCTATGGGTGGTCTTCCAGGCTCTGTTGACCCCTGAGTTTTTGTCTTAATCTCTCCTTGATACCTTGAATAGAGTGGTGGTTCTTGTAAATCCCTTAGCCCTCGTGCGGCTTGATAACCTTCTCGGTTTCGGTCTTGTTCTAATGTTGCACTCTGCCGAAGCCATGCCTGCAATGATGGATGAGTTGCTGGTTGGTTTTGGTAGTTGAATGTCTGATGTCGGGTAGAATGTGAGGTCGCGTCATAATCTTCTGAAAAGGGATTTTTCGACTTGCTAGGGGTGTAGGTGGCTGTTGGAACTTCTTTGGGGGGATATGTTGATGCTCCTGGAACTGTTGCCTTTTCTACCTCCTCTGGGAGAATACATTTGTATTCTCGCCCGTACCTATCAACAAAAACGATATCCTTCCCCATAGAAATTTCCTAAGAGAATAAGTAAAGAACCTTGTCTTTGCTTAATTCGTTTGGGTAGGGTTCTTTGCAACGAAATTAAGAGACTACTCCCTCGCTCTCATGCTTGTAAATTCCCTCATTCTCATTATGGGTTGAGACCCTGGTCGTTTTCTTATCATACATAAAAAGCGCTCCACGTCGATCAATGTTTGGTGGCGGTTATTGAGTTTCTAAAACCATTTTCCCTTTTGCCACGTTATCTCCATATCTGTTCTCGGGGTTACTAACTATCAGATAGTGGTTCCCCTTTTCATCTCGAAATCTATCTCCATCATCATAGACTCTAATTATCTCCAATATCTGAGCAGGCCTCTCTTCAATACAAATACACTTGCGTCCTCGATAGTCAGAATAAACTAGGGCTCCCCTCGAGTTTGTTCCTTCTAAGAAGATTACAGTGAACTTGGAATCATTCAAATGATTTAGGGAGGTGCTTCCTCCTGGCATTGGTCTGTCATAGGTGAAACCTCCTGGCTGTTGACTACCCATCAGGAAGAAGGACTTATCTGATGAAGTGTCAATATCACTACCCTCCTCAATAATCAGTGCTAGTGGATCTAGCCTTGCCTGAGTTACACTCTCTTCGGTGGACACTAAGCTACCTTGGTCACCTGCCACCTTTTGGTCTCTAAAAAGGTATCTTCCTGATCTTAAATTCATCAAACTTAGCAATGCAACTTAACACAAATCCAACCACTCACCTGGCAAAGGATCAGTCTCCGCACAACTTCTTGCTTTGCTGCTAAATATACCTGTACACAAGCGTTTAATTTTGGCAGTCGAATCAAAGTATCTAACCACTAGAGGTGATTTTAGTAGTGATTGGTATAACTGGAGAGGTAACCTCAACCACTACTGTATTTTATACACTTCTGATGTTCTGGATTAGGTCTGCTAATCTGGAATTGTACTTCCCTTGGATATCGATCAATTTACCTGAAAAAGTCTTAATTCTGTCTTTGCCCCGTCAAAAGGTCAAACAAGGTCCAAATTCACTTCTGAAAGAAGTTCTGGAACCCTTAAGTCAAATGGAACATCATTGTATAATCTCAGTCAAATTTTCTCTTCACTAAGCTCTAGTAGACATCCTACGCGTAGGATGTCTCCAGCTCTGTTTTGCCTGGATTTTTGCACTATGGATTCCCCTTGATGTGCTGAGTCCACAGATGTTTTTACTTTTGATTTGGACACCTATAAGCTGGTCAATGGATTGGAAATCTGTTCCAACAGTCTGCTATTATTCTGACCAGTCAAATCAACTCCAATTTGGACCAAAATTGACTAGGAGGCTTGCCTCAGGCTATACAACACCCTGCTAGGCCTACAGTCAGTTTCTGGCTTGAATTTCTTGCTTTAGACATTCTACGTGTAGCATGTCTTTTTGCTCAAAATGGCTTCAAATGCAAAGCATAGACTCCTCTTGAGGTGCTGATCACTTTGGTATGCTCAAATCAGGAAATGGAGTGCCAGATCACCCAAAACATATCCTACGCGTAGGATGTCTTTTTGGCCTGTTTGACCTTAGAATTGACCCACAGCTTCCCTTGATGTCAACAACCTAGTGGTATGCTTAGATTTTGGTTTGGATTTCAAAAGACCCCAATTTTAGCTATTCTAGCCTTTTCCAGTCAAAAGTGCTAAAGTCTGCTTAGAACCCAATTTTCTCACCCAAATGAGATGAAAACTTTCTCAGTCACTCAATATATCATGCAGATCATGCTCATGTAGCCATCCATCCTATGGTTTTAGTTTTAAAATAATACCTTGGTACAATTTGGGTAGAATGTCTAGCAATTTCTATCTATCTGGCCTTATCCTGTCAAGATGTGGTCAAATTTCCACTTTCCAAGTGAAAATAGGGTAAAACCTACCTTCTGAATACACTAGTCAACTCAAAATTCCAAAATTCCCACCAAATTAGCTTAAATTTTATTTTTTTCCTGACAGAAGTGCTCCTGATGCTATGCAGCTCTATCAGAAACACTCACAACAACTTTTGGACTTCACTCCATCTTTCAAACACACTTTTGCGTCTTTTACAACCTTGTGATGAATCTAACAAGCAAGTATACATGCATGAAGTGCTCTAGATCTTGAATCATGATGTCCTACTTACTCTACTCCTACTCATCATGTGAAATGGTGATAATGATGTTTTGGTTGCTTCCTGGCCTCTCCGGGATCTCAAGCTCTCCTCTCACCGCTTCTACCACTCCAACTCCTACTCCCTACACCACAACTCGACTAAAAACTAAAAACTATCTAAGTCTACCTAAGTCGAAGGATCTAGGCCAGACACACACTCCCTAAAATCCCTCTAAGACCTAGAGAGTCCTCCACCCTCTGATCCTATCTAGCTGTAAAACGATACTCTTGGCAACCCAAAGAATCCCTATCCTCAAGGACTAGTCTAGGTCACCTACCTAGGCTTTTCGTCCCCGGCAGCGGCGCCAATGTTGGACGGATACGCCGCGACGGACATTAGCACAGCGAGAACTCACCTAACAAGATTTGTCAGCTAAGGACAAAGCTCGACCCGCAGGCGCGTAGAAGCAAGCATAGGGTGTCAACCTGCACTCGATCGACTCTCCTAACTAATTCCTACAGAGGTCTCTACCCAATGTCTAAGCTACAGCCTTCAAGAGTGCGTAAGAGGAAACTTCCTACAACGCTTTCTAGATCTGAATACCCATCAAACAATCTTGAAACTCTACATAACTTGAAGGAGACCCTACTAGAACCAACAGGTCGCTCTCCCTAAGATCTATGAACCAAAACCCCACCCCAAAACACCCGGTGCAAAATCACGTAGGATGTCTGGTCAAAATTTGCGGGTCGTCGTTTCCAAGAACTGAAGTGCCTAATGTGTAGCTCTACTCAATGCAAACGCATGGATATGGTGAAATGCGAAAACGGATAACGTATGTTCACCCAATCACCAGATGAAGCTCGTAGGTCGAGCTCGCAGGACCGGACCGTACGCACGCAATGTAGGTATTGGCGCGTAGCTCTCGTCGAGGGCAGTACACTGCACTTCTTCGCACTCGATTCCGACCACAGATGCGCGTGTAGTGTCAAGATGAAGCTCTCACTCTCTCTCGTACACAGTACGCTCACTCACAGACTTCAAAATTTTTCTTAAATGACAAAAGGTTTTTTCATTAAGGTCAAAAAGTGGTATAAATACCTTACAATCTCAAACCCTAATGTTCCAATTTAACCATCTACTCAATCTAAATGTCAAAACTGGGATACAATCTGGAAACTTTTGTAAGCCCCAATATTTACAAAGGTGAAATGTCGGGTTTCCTCAATAAATGAATAATTACCAAAAATAATAATCCGCCAAGCAGTCATTTTCCGTAGGGTGTGTCCAGCTTCTAACACTTGTACATAGTGATGTTTGTGGGTCAATGCAACCTCCGTCCTTGGGCACAATGTATGGTCAAAAGTCAAGCTTTGCCGCATTTTTTTTGGCTTGAGACCATCATGTGTGCCACTTATGTACTAAACAGGTGTCCTATGAAAGCTTTGTAGTCTATTTCTCCATATGAAGCATGGCATGATAGAAAGCCTTCTATTGAGCACATGCATATTTTTGGCTATTTGGCATATGCTTTGGTGCAACAAACACAGTGCAAAAAATTGGATGATAAGACTGTCAAATGTATTTTTTTTTGTTATAGTGCTAAAAGCAAAAGTTACAGGTTATATCATCCGCAAACAAAGTGTATTCTGGTTTCACAGGATGTAGTGTTTGTGGAAGATTCTATTCAGCACTTCCTGTCATGTACTAGAGACAGTGATGTAAGCTCATAGGACATTTATGACACTTTGTTGCCTCTTTTCAATGGTGGAAATACGAGTGTAATTTTCGATGAGGCAAATGTACAGCCTATGGGGGTTTCTAAAAATGTTACAGATCAGCCTATTACTGATGCAGATGTACATGATGTACTTGATGAGGAAAGGGATGAAAATGAGCAGGCTAGAGGTATGCCAAAATGGCTGGTGCATACTTTGCATGATAGTAAATTGGATGCACCTTTGTCTAGTCATACTCGTCCAAGCTCTTTCCATGCATCTTATGCATCAGATTATTATGCTTTGGCTGTGTCTAGCTTACATGATGTTGAGGAGCCTCTGTCTTTTAATGAAGCACAAAATTCAGAAAATTGGATAGCTGCCATGCAATCAGAATACGATGCACTTATAGAAAATGACACATGGACTTTATGTGGTTTGGCTCCTGGCAAAAATTCCATTGGTACAAAGTGGGTTTACAAGTTGAAACGCAAGCCGGATGGTGAGATCGATCTCGCCATAAGGCTCGACTTGTTGCAAACGGTTATGCACAGCAAAAAGGCCTAGATTATGAAGAGACTTTTTTTCCCACTTGTCGTATGACTACTGTGCATTTTCTATGTGCATTGGCACCTCATTTTGGTTGGGATGTACATCAATCAGACATTGTTACTGCTTTCTTGAATGGTGACATATTTGAGGAAGTTTATGTAACGCAGCCTCGCGGTTTTGTCATAAAAGGACAAGAGGACAAAGTGTGCAGATGTAAGAAGGCTTTGTATGGGTTAAAGAAATCTCCTCGTGCTTGGTTTGAGAAAGCTGACAATCATTTGGTCAAACGAGGCTTTCGTGACAATCCAACAGAAAGCACATTGTATGTAAAGCGTGAGGGTGATGTACTTCTCATTGTGGTTCTTTATGTGGATGATTTGCTGATCACTGGACCAAATGCGAGACATATTGCTGAAGTTAAGGCTGATTTGAATGCTACTTTCAAGATGAAACATTTGGGGCTATTGCATCACTACTTGGTATGCAGTTTAAGCAGTGTGATGGTGGTATTGCCTTGTGTCAAAAAAGTTACATAGAGACATTGCTATGTAAGTTTGGACTTGAGGAATGCAAACCTATTGCCACTCCCATGGAAATAGGTTTGAATTTGAGTCTACATGATGCTGGCAATCCTGTTGATGTCACTCTTTACCAAACTGCTGTTGGCTGCCTCATTTATGTATGCAACACTAGGCCAGATATTCAATTTGCAGTCTCACAGGTCAACAAATTTATGCATAGCCCAGGGTCTAAGCATTGGTAGGATGTCAATAAATTTTTCCGCTACCTTAGTGGCACTTTACATCTTGGCTTGTTTTATCCCAAGGGGGGATCATTGCCGCCAGATTTACATGCTTTTTCGGACTCAGATTGGGCTGGTTGTTTTGACACGCGAGTGTCCACATGTGGTTTTTGTTTCAAGTTTGGCAGTTCATGCATGTCATGGTTGATCAAGAAGCAACCTACTGTGGCCACTTTGAGTTGTGAGGCTGAGTATAGGGCAGTCTTCACAGCTACGGTTGAGTGTGTATGGCTCAGACGCCTTGTGGCTGATTTGGGTGTTGGGACAGGACACTGCAAACACTATCTACACTGACAGTCAGAGCACATTGGCAATTGTGAGGAACCCATTTTTTAATGCTCACACAAAGAACATTGAGGTGCATTACCACTATTTTAGGGAGAGGCTCTCAGCAGGAGAGATCAGCTTGGCTTATGTGCCAACACAGGACAACCTTGCAGATCTTTTCACAAAGGCATTGTCTCGTGAGAAGCTTGAAGCTTTCCGCAAAGCTTTGGGCTTACTCCCCTTTGTGGACTGATCATGTCCTCAGGGCATGGCACTTCCCTTTACTCATGTGCCAGCTCTCGTTCACTGCTTCACTCCAAGGGGGATTTGTTACCATATACATGTGGTAGTGATGTGTGTGAACACATTAGGACCGCCGAGGCATTTTTTCCCTCTTTAGGAGTTTTTTTCCCTTGAGCATTGTATATACATACGCCCATCACTCTAGGGCTATCTATCTTTCCATTGCATACTAAGTAACACACTCTCTATTGTGTGCCTTGAGCTTCCTTCGTCTTCTCCAAGCTGTGTGCGTTTCTCTGCAACCCTAATTCCAACAAACCTAGCGAGTAAAACTATAGTCGTACGAGAGCATAAGTCTTTCTAATACCTGGGTACCCTGCACTTGGACTATCATGACATTCATAAAGAATTTGGCGCCGAATGTATGTGCCCGTCGGTACACAAACTCTCCCCTTATGGAGTAGGTACCCATTGTCGATGGTGAAATGCTTCCATCACTATAGTTTGTCACTCGATAGAGGAGAACTATGTGTGGAGTTTAACGTGACACTACCATCATTGGAGTGACAAGGATCCCTCATTTGAACATGGCTCCATACTTTAGAATATGTGTCATCATGCTCATATTTTCCCTTCAGAGAATCCAAAAATTCACTACAAAGTTCCGTGAACAAGAGAGAATTGATCTCCGGCATACGACTTAGAGCATCAGCCACCACATTGTGTTGTCCTTTACAATACCAGAGCTTGGCGTCATATTCCTAAAGGATGTCGGACCACTTTGCTTTCCAACCCTTCAAATCCGTTTGTTGTGTAAACCATTTGACGCTTTCATGGTGGTCAAACAGAATCTCAAACTGAGCACCATACAAATAATGTCGCCATGTTTTTAAGGTAGACACTATTGCATAGAGTTCACGTTCATGAAAAGAGTAGTTCTGATGTGCTACATCAAGCTTCTTGCTTTCAAATTCAATTGGCCATCCGTCTTTTAACAGGACTGCTCCAATAGCATGGCATTGGCATCTGTTTCCAAAACGAATGGTTTCAAAGGGTCTACAATAGCTAGTGTGGGAGCTATAGCTAATGCATCCTTGAGCATATCAAAACTATGTTGTTGAGCGTGTCCCCGCTGAAAAGCTTTACCTTTGCCTTTCAGTTGGTCCGTCATGGGAACAACAATATTAGTATAGTTTTTAACGAACCTTCGATAAAAACCTGCAAATCCTTTAAAAAATTGTAACTCCTCTAGATTTTTAGGAGAAGGTTGTTGGAATTAGGGTTATAGAGAAACACACACAGCTTGGAGAAGATGAAGGAAGCTCAAGGCACACAATAGAGAGTGTATAACTTAGTGTGGAATGGAAAGATAGATAGCCCTAGAGTGATGGGCGTATATACAATGCACGGGGGGAAAAACCTCCTAAAGAGGGAAAAAATGCCCCGGTGGTCCTAGTGTGTTCACACTAGGACCACCAGGGCTGATGTGTTCACACACATGTGGTTGTTCACACACATCACTACCACATGTATATGGTAACAAATCCCCCCTGGAGTGATGCGGTGAACGAGAGCTGGCACATGATTAAAGGGAAGTGCCATGCCCTGAGGACATGATCAGTCCACAAAGGGGAGTAAGCCCAAAGCTTTTTGGAAAGCTTCAAGCTTCTTACAAGACAATGCCTTTGTGAAAAGATCTGCAAGGTTGTCCTGTGTTGGCACATAAGCCAAGCTGATCTCTCCTGCTGAGAGCCTCTCCCTGACATAGTGGTAATGCACCTCAATGTGCTTTGTGCGAGCATGAAAAATTGGGTTCCTCGCAACTGCCAATGCGCTCTGACTGTCAGTGTAGATAGTGTTGGCAGTGTCCTATCCAACACCCAAATAAGCGATAAAGAGTCTGAGCCATACAGACTCAACCGTAGCTGTGAAGACTGCCATGTACTCAGCCTCACAACTCGAAGTGGCCACAGTAGGTTGCTTCTTGCTCAACCATGATATAAATGAACTGCCAAGCATGAAACAAAAACCACTTGTAGACACTTGCATGTCAAAACAACCAGCCCAATCTGAGTCTGAAAAAGCATGTAAGTCTAGCGGCAATGATCCCCCCTTGGGATAAAACAAGCAAAGATGTAAAGTGCCACTAAGGTAGCAGAAAATCCTCTTGACAGCCTGCCAATGCTTAGACCCTGGGCTATGCATAAATTTGTTGACCTGTGAGACTTCAAACTGAATATCCGGCCTCGTGTTGCATACATAAATGAGGCAGCCAACAGAAGTTTGGTAAAGAGTGACATCAGCAGGATCGCTAGCATCATGTAGACTCAACTTCAAACCTGTTTCCATGGGAGTGGCAATAGGTTTGCAATCCTCAAGTCCAAACTTACATAACAATGTCTCTATGTAACTTTTCTGAGAGAAGGCACTACCACCATCACACTGCTTAAACTGTATACCCAAGTAATGATGCAACAGCCCCAAATATTTCATCTTAAAAGTAGCATTCAAATCAGCCTTAAATTCAGCAATATGTCTCTCATTTGGTCCAGTGATCAGCAAATCATCAACATAAAGAACCACAATGAGAAGTACATCACCCTCACGCTTTACATACAATGTGCTTTCTGTTGCACTGTTACGAAAGCCTCGTTTCACCAAATGAGTGTCAGCTTTCTCATACCAAGCACGAGGAGATTGCTTCAACCCATACAAAGCCTTCTTACATCTGCACACTTTGTCCTCTTGGCTTTTTATGACAAAACCGCGAGGCTGCGTTACATAATCTTCGTCAAATATGTCACCATTCAAGAAAGCAGTAACAATGTCTGATTGATGTACATCCCAACCAAAATGAGATGCCAATGCACATAGAAAACGTACAGTAGTCATACGACAAGTGGGAGAAAAAGTCTCTTCATAATCTATGCCTTTTTGCTGTGCATAACCCTCTGCAACAAGTCGAGCCTTATGGCGATTGATCTCACCATCCGGTTTGCATTTCAACTTGTAAACCCACTTCGTACCAATGGCCTATTTTCCAGGAGGCAAATCACATAAAGCCATGTGTCATTTTCTATAAGTGCATCATATTCTGATTGCATGGCAGCCAACCAATTTTTTGAATTCTGTGCTTCATGAAAAGACAGAGGCTCCTCAACATCATGTAAACTAGTGAGGCGGTCCGTGGCGGGCAACAAGAAGAGCAACCTCTAGACACCCTTCAAGGCTCCCGTGTTGCTCAATGGGGCTGGGGCACAACACAACACAAACCAAAACAACAAACCCACAACCAAATCCCAACTACACAAGGGGCACCACCTAGTTTAAGAGCGAACTAGGACGCAAAAGAGGAGAATCGTTAGAGCAATCCACAAACAAGCAAGGAATTTACACTAACCCTAACACCAATGGAACACTCTCACACACTAAAACACGAGAGAGAGAGAGAGAGAGAGAGAGAGAGATAGTGCTCGGGCTGCTTTGAAACGTATCGGCAATGATCAAGCAAACACAACTATATATTTAAGAAAGAGAGAGAAAGGGGGAGGGGGTGCTTGTTGCATTAATACCTTCTTACAAATCTGTCATGACAAACCAAAGTGAAATTAGTATTTGTTCAACATAGCTTGCATAAATTTCACCACAACACATCACAAGAAAAGCCACCCCAATCACTGTCTTCAAGCCAGGGGAGTCCTCTCCACCCTGTCGCCCTCTTACAGTATGTGGGATTTATGGCTAGATTGATGACAACACCAGAGACAAGCTATCAAGAACTTAACAAAAAACACCAAGACACTTACGCATCATTGTTGTCCATTACTTCACGTTGGAAGGGAGACAAAATATCCAAGCTTAGTCCAAATCCACCCTCCTTGATTCAGCAAATGTTGGGCTTACACTAGTAGGAGAAATGATAGCTTTCCTACTCTCAATTGAATGATCACTCTCTCTCTTACAATGGCATAGAGTTCCCTTGCTAATCCCCTATTACAACACATGCACATGCATAAGACAATGAGCTTCCACTCAAGAGCTCCTTCTAGAGAGGTTGAGCTTGGCTTCTCAAGCTATAGCATAGTGCTCTTGCTTATGGCTCCCCCTTTTGTGCTAGCTACACCCTCCTTTTATAGCAATTTTGAAGGCTAGGGTTACTCCTCTAACCATGGTTGGGTTAGATTTTCAGCAATTTATCTAATTTCTTTTGCTTGGAATTATCAAGAAGTTGGTGGGGAAAGAGAGAGGAGAGAAATGGAGGTGATAGGACTTTTCATAGTGGGTTAGTGTTAGTAGAGTTAGTATTAATTTACAAATGGAATTGGATATTTACAATGGGAGTATCCATGTAGGATACAAATAAGGAAGAAAAACTCTTAAGAGGTAAGAAAAGGTGGATTTCTTATAAGGTTGATGCTCCAAGTGTCTTGAGTAGGGCCAATTTTGACGCCTGTTGACGGTCCACTAGCTTTGACAGTACATTTTTTCTCCACTCTTGACCTTCCTTGAGAGACAAGGTAATTGAAGCTGAGTAATCAACCACCATGATGCTGTCTTTTAAGAGAAGAGGCTGAATTTTGTGGTTTTTTTTATAGATATGGGTAAATTGGAGGAGGAAAAACGAGACTAGGTGGTCAATTTTGGAATGGAATTGTGTGTGGGAGGTATGAGTTCACCATGGTTTCTCTTATTCTTCAAGGTTGAGGAGAAGGTGAGTAGGGTGCAGAGAGGAGTGGTGAGAGAGGTGGGGATGATGAGTGGAGAAGTGTGTGTGAAAGAGGAAAATGATAAAGTGGAAGAGAGAGTGTGGCTGCATAGCATGGGAAAACTGGGGTCCACTAATAAAATCATAGCTCACAGCTCGTAGCTCAAAAAAATATGAAAAAATTTGAGGCAAAAGTTCAGCCCACGAGCTACAACTTTTGTTTGTATCACCTTTTCAAATTCGGAGAGCAAGTGAACTTTAAAAATTCAGCAAAACCGATCGTTTTTTTCCACTGCACAAGGTCCTTGTGGGGTCCTTCTTTGGATGATTCTTTTGAATACCTCCAAGAGTGAGCCCTCCATAGTGCATGTATGCATGCCACCTACCCTTGACCTTATTTGGTAGGTCTATAATTGAAGATATTGTTGAGATTATGATATAAGTGAATAGTACAACTAAGAAAATCAAATATTGAGGGGTCTAAAAAATATGTACATGCCAAATATAAATAATATAAGTGGAAAAAATATAAAGGGGTCAAAAGAAATCTCTCTCATTATGAGGCTACCATAAAAAGATAAATATTTTTGGTGTTCTTAAAAAAAACAAAATAGATGTAGGAAGGGAAAAATCACAATAGTGAAAAAATATACACATAAATAAAACTAGTTTTTTTGGATTTTTGTTGGGGTGGAGTTACACCAAATATAAGAGAAGCTTACATAAAAATATTTCTATATGGAATAAAGAATATGAAAAATGGTAAGAAAAATTGTGGTAATGGTGAGGCAATGTACAGAGCATAAATAACACACACCTAGGTAGAAATATTTAAATAAATACCAAAACAATTATGAAAAAATCTTTTATTTAGACCCTATATACAAAGAAATATTTACATACGCATGGGCCATAATATACTTATATTTTTTATTTTATTTTTATTTTTTTGGGTCAACTAGCCCAATGACTAGCTAATTGAGGGTTTTTTTAAGAAGATATGGGAAAAGTCCTGTGACTCACGCACGCCTGTGTACAGTGAAATGGTAGGGATAGCCACAGTGTTTGGGTGATTTTGGTAGGGTGAGGTAACTCACTGTGACAATTACAAAGAGAAGAAAAACGGCTATCATTAGCCCTCCCCCTGGATGATGGTATATTCATGTACCATCATAGAGCATCTTTTCCAAAGAGAGTGCTTCAGAGTCCTTGACGAGATCTTTATTGTTTGTCCCCTCAGAATTTTGGCTAGAGTTACACTCATGCTTTATGTAATAATACTTACATGAGACAGTGGCCTTTTAACAGATCTTTGGTAGATCCTTTGGTAGAAGGCGACTCAAATAGTGCTTCAAGCAATACCCGTTTACTTTCCTGGAGTGCTCTTTACCATTCAAGTCCATAAGCTGATAGTAACTTGAATTGAAAGCCTTCTTGACTATGTATGGCCCTTGCATCTTGTTTCAAATTTGGCATCAAAACGATTATCGAGTCGATTGTCATACCTTAGCACAAGATCTCCTTCATTGATGCCTTTGTCCTTCAGTTTCTTGTCAAGCTTCTCCTTTGTCTGTGTGGCTTTCCTCTTATAGCACTCGTATGCTGCTTCTCTTTTCCACTCAAGCTCAACTAAGGTAAGCAGTCGATCCATCCATACCTCTTGATCATCTTGTGCTCCTTTGCCATGAAGTCGCATTGTTGGAATGTTGAGCTCGATAGGCTGCAAAGCCTCTTGACCATAGACCAAGTGAAATGGTGTGAACTCCGTGGCTTCCCTATATGTGGTTCGATATGCCCACAAGGCACCATCCAAGAAGTCATCCCACAACTTTGTCTTGTTTTTCACCATCTTTCTAATGATGCCTGCAATGACACCATTAGCTTTTTCTACCAAACCATTTGATTGGGGATAGTAGGGTGTACTGTGACGATGTAGAATGTGAAGTTCTTCACAGACTTCTGTGAGCAATCCCTTTCTAAACCCTGGACCATTATCAGAAACAATCTCCAAAGGTGTGCCAAATCTACAACAAATGTGAGTGTAGACGAATTTGCTCACTGTCTTCTCATTTACCTTTGCCACACTTTGTGCTTCCACCCACCTAGTCATATAGTCTACAGCCACTAGAATGTAGAGTTTACCATTTTTTGTCCTAGGCAGAGGACCCATAGCATCAATGCCCCACTTTTCAAACGGTCCATTTGCAAGCACGATTTGCCTTGGACCATAAACCAATCTTCTATTCCCATTTACCTGACAATTGTGACAACTTTTACACCAATGTTGGACATCCACATGCAGACTTGGCCAAACATACCCCGCAAGCAAAATCTTCTTCACAGTTAATTCTTGGGCAAAATGACCACCACATGCTTCTTCATGCAAACCTTTTAGAATGGCTGGAATTTCCTCAATAGTTGGTACTCTTCTGCATACTTGATCCCTCCCTCTTTGATAGAGGGAGCCTTCTAGGAAGAGATATGCGCTTGCCTTCTTCATGAGTCTCCTCTTCTGAGCCTTCGTGAAGTCTTGTGGAAACTCGCCCTCCAAAATGTAGCTAATAATGGGAGTCAATGACTCCAATCCCTGGTATCTCAATTGCTTGACAGTTTCTGCCACCATGATGACCTGCACTTCTTTCTCAACACATGTAACTACTTGCTGTGCAAGTAAATCGGCATCTTCATTCTGTTTCCTAGGAATATGATATAGTTGCACTCCTTCAAATTGATTAAACAATCTACGAATGGCATGAACTTTTGTCCATAAGCTTTCATTCTTGCATGCCCAAATACCTAAAATCTGTTTAACAATGAGAAGTGCATCTCCCTTTACCATGAGGCGTTGTATCCCTTGGCCAATGCACATCTTCAAACCATGAATTAGTGTGTCGTATTCTGCTTCATTGTTGCTAGCTGAACTTGGTAGATTGAACTTCTCTTTCATGACCACCTCTCCACTTGGGTTGAGCAACACTAGCCCTCCCCCTGCTTTTCCTATGGCTCGACGAAAAGCTCCATCAAAGAACAAGGTAAAAGCATTAGGAATACTTTTTGGTGGTGGTAATGGTAGGGTCTTTACTTCAGGCACCTTAATCTCCTTTTCATGCACCCTATAAGTGAGAATCCCTGCCAATTGTGCACGCACACTATCTTCTACCTTGAAAGAGTATTGAAACTCTTGCAACTCCATAATGCACTTTGAGATCCTAGTACTAAGATTCATTTGAGATGACACCCAAGGGAACAAATTCTCTGCAGTGAGAATTACAAAAGGTTTTGGTAGCAGGTAGGATCTAAACTTTCTCACCGCAAACATGAGAGAAAGCATCATGAGTTCTGCTTCTGTGTAGTCTCTCTCCAAAGCATTCATGACCCTACTAGCAAAGTAGATGGGTCGCATCCTTGTACTGTGGGGATCTTGTTGTAGCAACACAGCACCAATTTTTTCCCTTCCAACACTAGAGCTAACAAAGAATGTGTACTCCCAACAAGGAGGCATGAGTGTTGGTAGCTCTGACAAAATGATTTTAATGTTACAAAAATACTCTTCAAGCTCATCAGACCATGCAAATTCTACTTGTTGTGTCAACTTTTGCAAAGGATGAAGCAACTCCGAAGCTAAGTGAATAAAGCGTGACATATACTTCACTTTTTGAATGAATGATATGACCTCTTTGAGATTCTTGGGTGAGGGGAGCTCAATAAGAGCCTTTGCCTTTGAAGGATCCACCTCAATGCCTTTACAGGAAACCTTGTGACCAAGCAAGATCACTTCATCCTCAGCTATGTGACACTTGTCGGGGTTGAGTTGACCTCCCATGTCATAGAGCTTCTTTAAATCTTCTTCTACCCTTTGTAGATGCAATGATTTTGAGCTATAAATGCAAAAATCATCAATAAAAACCCTAATGGACTTTCCAAAGAATGCTTGAAACACCATGTTCATGAAGCGTTGGAAAGTTGCAGGAGCATTTGTCAGGCCAAATGGCATGACTCTAAAAGCATAACAACCCCAAGGAGTGATAAAGGTTGTTTTTAATTGATCCTCCAATGCGATACCTATTTGAAAGTAACCCGAGTAGCCATCACACACAGTGTACTTCTCATGACCAGCTACTTCATTTAGTATCTCATCCTGAAATGGGAGGGGAAAGTGATCTCTTTTTGTTGCCTCATTAAGTGGACGATAATCCACACACACCCTCCACTTGCCGTTTTTCTTAGGAGTGACAACAACGGGAGAGACCCACTCTGAATTCTCCACTGGATAAATGAAACCTGCTTCTAGAAGCTTTCTTACCTCCTTGAGTAGAGCCTGCTCCTTAATGACTCCTAGCCTTCGTAGCTTTTGAGCCTTAGGTATGGCCTCTGGCTTCAACTCAATCTTGTGTTGAACAACATCTACTCCACGCACATCGGTGTAGTCTTTAGCAAAAAGCCTCGGAGATTTCCTTAGCACACATTTGAACTCCTCTCTTTCATCCTTTGTAAGTGTTGTAGACAACATACCTTCTAACATTCCTTCATCTTCCACCTTTTGGTTCTCTTGGGAACCTACCTCTTCCAAACCTCGAGAAGAGGTCTCCTGGTTGTTTGGCTTAAACCTTACCCCCATGACTTCAATGGAGGACTCCTCTTCAGTAATGCTGCTGCCACTTTCTTCTTCTGAAGTGTTTTTAGTCCAATCTTCTTCCGTCTCACTTCGAGATGATTCTTCATGGAGCTCCTCTTGGCGTTGCTCCTTCATGTCAAAGACAACCTTCTTGTGATTTTCATTCCTGCAAATTAGGTTTCCACTCTCCCAATCCTGCAAAGCTCGCATTTTCATTAGCCATGGTCTTCCTAGGATAAATGGGTAACCATTTCCCTTGGTAGACATGACATAGAAATCCACTGCCTTCTTAATGCCAAAGGCCTCCACAAAAACATTTTTACAAATGCCTATGCACCTAGCCTTGCTATTGTTTGCCATTTTCACTTTGATTTCAGGTGTCTCATGGATGTGCATGCCTAGTCTTTGCATGAGCCCTTCTGTCATGATGCAAATTTGTGCACCCCCATCCACTAGACCTTTCCTAACCAATCTTCCTTTTATGTAACAATCTAGCACAGGTGTAATATCCTCGTTCATTTCAGCATGTGCAATTTTTACAACAGGAAAACTCTCTTTTACCTTTCTCCTAGTGCTAACTGCCTTTGTTAAATCCCTCCTAACTTGTGGGCATAATGCAAGAAACTGAGGCCATGAGATATCAGGACCCTTACCTCGCATGTCTTCCAACAGGTTGTACGGAGCCATACCATGTCCAAGAGGGAGATTGATACGACGTTGAGTCCTCTTAGCTTCCTTGGTCTCCTTTGCCTTCTTGCCTTGTCCATGGTCACTCTGTGATGGGACACCCTCTTTCTCTTTACCTTTTCCTCCGCCACGCGTAATGCCATTTGCTTCCATGTCAACCTCATTTGAGTTTGTCACCTCTACCACATGCACATTTGCATCTGGCAAAGGTGGAACTCCTTCTACCCCTTGTGGAGGTGGTCTTGGTCCATTTGGTCTTTGTTGAAGCCTTGGTTGTTGACCAGTTCCTTCACCTGCATTCATCACTGGGTAATTCAAGTTAGGTATCCCTGGCTCCCCACGGGGCCAAGGACAATTATACATCCCATGTCCAAACTCTCCGCAATTCCAACATTGCAAGACTCTCCTAGGTCGTGGATCTCGCTCTTCAGACTTCTTTGCTTGTCCCTTTGGACCTACAGCTTGTGCAAGGTGAATTGACAGGCTGCTTAAAGATTCGTTTAACTTCTCAATTACTTCCGCCGTTACCTCAGGAAGCTCTATCGATGTTGATGCTTGTGACTTACCTTTGGGTCTAAGACCTTCTATTGGAACCTCTCCCCTTAAGCACTTGAGTTTCCTATACTTCTCAGCAGCCCTAGTTTCCGCTGCATCAAAAGTAGCAGGTGCACCCGCCTCAACTTTTACCTTAAGGTCAGAAAAGAGTCCGGCTATGAACCTCTCCTTCTTTAGAAATTCTGCACCATCACCAAGGTTAGCAACATTTCGTATCCATAGAGCCCAAAGACGTAGAAACTCTTGCTTGTACAAGTAGTAGTCATCTAAGTCTTTTTGTTTATGAGAAACAATGTCTTGCCATAATTTTGAGTGTTTTGGGGATCAAAGAAGTATTTCTTGAAATGATTCAAAACTTCTGTGTAATTCCCCTTAACTTCCTCGGGCAAAGAGTCAAACCAAGTGCTAGCATCTTTCCTAAGGACCACCTCAAACATTTCTACACGTTCTTGATCAGTTATTATCCTCTTGATACGGCAAGACATCTTGAAATTCGCTAAAAATAATTCTGCATCCTCTCCAGGCTCTCCAAATAAAAGAGGATACCCAGACATTTGGCGTTGGCTTTCCATTGAATTGATTTCAAAGTGACACCCGTTTTTGTTTTTCTTTCTTAAAAAGATTTACACAATAATGTTTTCTAGCTTGCAATCTATTCTACAACAAAATAAAGATATTCACATCAAACGACCTATGATAATCAATAAGAGGTAGGATGACAGGGTTTGGTGATGCGAGAATTTCTCCTACTCTTTGGGCACCAAACATGAACACCATACGTTGTTGAAAATGGATTTTCCTACTAATTGCAATGTTTATTCTAATGTGTGGAGTGAAATGGAAGGGGAAAACCTCTATTCCTGAGCCATTATCCATGGTCTATGCATGACCTAATGCTTAAAACAAAACAAAAATATAGACGTCCAAACTAAGGTCGTACCTAATGAGAGGCAAAATAAAAGGATTTACTGAAGCGTTTATCTCGGCCAACCTTAGAGGACCTAAAATTCTACGAATTACTCGCTGAAATTGCAACTTAGTACTAACAATTATGTGTACCTTTTGCCTTGCAATGGGAATGAAGGGACCGTAATAATTCTCGTGATTCATGCAAGCTACTTGACTATGCTAAAGGTTAAGCCTTCACAAAACATACACAAGCCTGTCCTCAGTGGGGGCACCAATTTGAGGCGGTCCGGGGCGGGCAACAAGAAGAGCAACCTCTAGACTCCCTTCAAGGCTCCCGTGCTGCTCAATGTGGCTGGGGCACAACACAACACAAACCAAAACAACAAACCCACAGCCAAATCCCAACTACACAAGGGGCACCACCTAGTTTAAGAGCGAACTAGGACGCAAACGAGGAAAATCGTTAGAGCAACCCACAAACAAGCAAGGAATTTACACTAACCCTAACACCAATGGAACACTCTCACACACTAAAACACGAGAGAGAGAGAGAGAGAGAGAGAGAGAGAGAGAGAGAGAGAGAGAGAGAGAGAGAGAGAGAGAGAGATAGTGCTCGGGCTGCTTTGAAACGTATCGGCAATGATCAAGCAAACACAACTATATATTTAAGAAAGAGAGAGAAAGGGGGAGGGGGTGCTTGTTGCATTAATACCTTCTTACAAATCTGTCATGACAAATCAAAGTGAAATTAGTATTTGTTCAACATAGCTTGCATAAATTTCACCACAACACATCACAAGAAAAGCCACCCGAATCACTCTCTTAAAGCCAGGGGAGTCCTCTCCACCCTGTCGCCCTCTTACAGTATGTGGGATTTATGGCTAGATTGATGACAACACCAGAGACAAGCTATCAAGAACTTAACAAAAAAGACCAAGACACTTACGCATCATTGTTGTCCATTACTTCACGTTGGAAGGGAGGCAAAATATCCAAGCTTAGTCCAAATCCACCCTCCTTGATTCAGCAAATGTTAGGCTTACACTAGTAGGAGAAATGATAGATTTCCTACTCTCAATTGAATGATCACTCTCTCTCTCTTACAATGGCATAGAGTTCCCTTGCTAATCCCCTATTACAACACATGCACATGCATAAGACAATTAGCTTCCACTCAAGAGCTCCTTCTAGAGAGGTTGAGCTTGGCTTCTCAAGCTATAGCATAGTGCTCTTGCTTATGGCTCCCCCTTTTGTGCTAGCTACACCCTCCTCTTATAGAAATTTTGAAGGCTAGGGTTACTCCTCTAACCATGGTTGGGTTAGATTTTCAGCAATTTATATAATTTCTTTTGCTTGGAATTATCAAGAAGTTGGTGGGGAAAGAGAGAGGAGAGAAATGGAGGTGATAGGACTTTTCATAGTGGGTTAGTGTTAGTAGAGTTAGTATTAATTTACAAATGGAATTGGATATTTACAATGGGAGTATCCATGTAGGATACAAATAAGGAAGAAAAACTCTTAAGAGGTAAGAAAAGGTGGATTTCTTATAAGGTTGATGCTCCAAGTGTCTTGAGTAGGGCCAATTTTGACGCCTGTTGACGGTCCACTAGCTTTGATGGTACATTTTTTCTCCACTCTTGGCCTTCCTTGAGAGACAAGGTAATTGAAGCTGAGTAATCAACCACCATGATGCTGTCTTTTAAGAGAAGAGGCTGAATTTTGTGGTTTTTTTTATAGATATGGGTAAATTGGAGGAGGAAAAAT
Organism: Adiantum capillus-veneris; assembly: GCF_014529385.1. Lineage (NCBI taxonomy): Eukaryota > Viridiplantae > Streptophyta > Polypodiopsida > Polypodiales > Pteridaceae > Adiantum > Adiantum capillus-veneris. Next base: position 69,408,747 of record NC_140949.1, read on the forward strand.
GAGACTAGGTGGTCAATTTTGGAATGGAATTGTGTGTGGGAGGTATGAGTTCACCATGGTTTCTCTTATTCTTCAAGGTTGAGGAGAAGGTGAGTAGGGTGCAGAGAGGAGTGGTGAGAGAGGTGGGCATGATGAGTGGAGAAGTGTGTGTGAAAGAGAAAAATGATAAAGTGGAAGAGAGAGTGTGGCTGCATAGCATGGGAAAACTGGGGTCCACTAATAAAATCATAGCTCACAGCTCGTAGCTCAAAAAAATATGAAAAAATTTGAGGCAAAAGTTCAGCCCACGAGCTACAACTTTTGTTTGTATCACCTTTTCAAATCCGGAGAGCAAGTGAACTTTAAAAGTTCAGCAAAACCGACCATTTTTTTCCACTGCACAAGGTTCTTGTGGGGTCCTTCTTTGGATGATTCTTTTGAATACCTCCAAGAGTGAGCCCTCCATAGTGCATGTATGCATGCCACCTACCCTTGACCTTATTTGGTAGGTCTATAATTGAAGATATTGTTGAGATTATGATATAAGTGAATAGTACAACTAAGAAAATCAAATATTGAGGGGTCTAAAAAATATGTACATGTCAAATATAAATAATATAAGTGGAAAAAATATAAAGGGGTCAAAGGAAATCTCTCTCATTATGAGGCTACCATAAAAAGATAAATATTTTTGGTGTTCTTAAAAAAAAACAAAATAGATGTAGGAAGGGAAAAATCACAATAGTGAAAAAATATACACATAAATAAAACTAGTTTTTTTGGATTTTTGTTGGGGTGGAGTTACACCAAATATAAGAGAAGCTTACATGAAAAATATTTCTATATGGAATCAAAAGTATGAAAAATGGTAAGAAAAAATTGTGGTTATGGTGAGGCAATGTACAGAGCATAAATAGCACACACCTAGGTAGAAATATTTAAATAAATACCAAAATAATTATAAAAAAATCTTTTATTTAGGCCCTATATACAAAGAAATATTTACATACGCATGGGCCATAATATACTTATATTTTTTATTTTATTTTTATTTTTTTGGCTCAACTAGCCCAATGACTAGCTAATTGAGGGTTTTTTAAGAAGATATGGAAAAAGTCCCGTGACTCACGCACGCCTATGTATAGTGAAATGGTAGGGATAGCCACAGTGTTTGGGTGATTTTGGTAGGGTGAGGTAACTCACTGTGACAATTACAAAGAGCCGAAAAACGGCTATCACTAGACACAGCCAAAGCATAACAATGTGATGCATAAGATGCATGGTGAGAGCCTGAACGAGAACGACTAGACAAAGGTGCATCCAATTTACTTTCACGCAAAGTGTGCACCAGCCATTTTGGCATACCTCTAGCCTGCTCATTTTTAGCCCTTTCCTCATCAAGTACATCATGTACATCTACATTAGGAATAGGCTGATCTAGAACATTTTCAGAAACCCCCATAGGCTGTACATTTGCCTCATTGGAACTTACATTCGTATTTCCACCACTGAAAAGAGGCAACAAAGTGTCATAAATGTCATGTGAGCTTACATTGCTGTCTCTAGTACATGACAGCAAGGGCTGAACAGAATCTTCCACAAACACTACATCTCGAGAAACCAGAATACGTTTTGTTTGCAGATGATACAACCTGTAACCTTTGCTTTCAGCACTATAACCAACAAAAATACATTTGATAGCCTTATCATCCAATTTTTTGCGTTGCACTTGTGGCACCAAAGCATATGCCAAACAGCCAAAAACACGCATGTGTTCAATAGAAGGCTTTCTATCATGCCATGATTCATATGGAGTAATAGACTGCAAAGCTTTTGTAGGACACCTGTTAAGTACATAAGTGGCACACATGATGGCCTCAAGCCAAAAAGAATGCGGTAAAGCTTAACTTTTGACCATACATCGTTCCATTTCCGTCAGTAACCTGTTTTTTCTCTCAGCAACACCATTTTGTTGAGGTGTATAAGGCACTGTACATTGGTGTTTTATCCCACGACTAGCCAGAAATGCATTAAATTCATGAGACATATACTCCCCCCCTCGATCGGAACGGAGAGTGCCCATAGTACATTTCGAGACATTTTCAGCCATAGCCAAAAATTGTTTGAAGCACATAAAAACTTCAGACTTCGCTTTAAGCAGAAATACCCATGCATGCCTGGAGTAATCATCAATGAAAGTCACGAAGTACAGGTAATTGCCCAAGGACGGAGTTTGCATGGGCCCACAAACATCATTATGCACAAGCTGCAACCTGCATGTGGCCCGAATTGAACCATCCTTTGGAAACTTAGAACGTTGCATCTTACCCAAAATATAGCCTTCACAAACATGTTTGACAGGTGCTTTAGGGTGAAAGCATGTTAACCTGTCATGCTTTTTCATGTCCCGGACAATGCTAACTAGCACAATTTTGACATATGCTAACTAGTACAATAACTTGAGCTACATCTCCAAGATCTATGACATATGATATATCAATAGAAAGCACTTCAAACAAGGAATCCAAATGTACAACCTCCAACAAATTTTGATATTATTTGTAAAAGATTTACCAGACGCCCAACTTTTCGAAGATGTGCTAACTTGAAACTGCTAACTAGCACAAAAAGCGCGACAGGTTAACATGCTTTCACCCTTTAAGAGGCGGCAAAGAAGCAACCATATCAGATTTTTGTAAACGTAGTAAGCTGACAAAATTCAGATGACCAAAACATGCATGCCAAAGTTTTGCATATGAAATAGCCCTTGAATCTGCAACAGCATTTGCAAAATTTTGTCCACTCTTGTCATACAAAGTAAGCTTATACAGCCCACGGCACAAAAGGTTAGATGCAACAATTTCATCACCAAAATTGAGATCATGAACTCTACATCTGTCATCCACAAATTTGACTACAAGTCCAAGTCTAGCAAGTGCGGATACAGACAAGAGATTCTTCTTGATCCCAGGTACATAAAGTGCATCAACAAGTGTAAAGGAACTGCCATTTGCAGTAGTAAGCACAATCTTTCAAACTCCCTGAATTGGATAAGAGGCATTGTTGGCACAAGTGACTGAATTCCCATGATGGACAGACTCGAGAGAGGTAAACAATTCATGACGTTAGGTAATGTGCGTTGTAGCACCACTATCGAAATACCACACATGTGAATCTGCAGCACAACTGACAAGCATGCATCATGGACAGCAGGATTGTAAGTGCACTCTGTGCTAAAAGCCCATTCTGCATCAACATCAGCATTACAGTCTCCTTTCACAGAAGACTCAACAATGGCTGCATTTGTAATGGAACCAGCATTTGCAGTGGAACCACCCTCTTTCTTGTTAGCCTCTTTGGCCTTCAACTTAGGACTCGACTTGACAAGTGATCATTAGCTTTACAATAATGGCAACGCATATTCTTTTTGCCCTTATCACTAGAATTTCCAGACAAATTGTTGCCAGCAAAAGCATTAGGAACAGAATTTTTGCCACTCGCAGCAGAACCATAAGAAGTGGCTGCATTACTACTACCACCCTTTCTTTAAGAAGCAATAAAAGCCTATTCAACTGCACGTTGTCTAGTCTTGTTTTTTTTAGAAAGTGACTCTTGCAACAACAATGTGCATAATGCATCAAACTTGACAACTTCAGGATTTCCTTGGGTCATCAGTCTCCAAGTACTAGCAAAAGTCTTGTAGGAATCTGGTAAGGCATCAAGAACAGTTTACACAAGGGAACTGTCTGAAATGAATTCACCTGCAGAAATAAGTTGCTCATTGATATCCTTGATACTAGCAAGGAAAGTTTCCATGTCATCTTCCTCATGCATAATCTTCGACTCCAGCTCTTACGCAGCAAAGCAATTTTAGCCTCATTGCGACTTGCATAAAGACCAGCTAGAATATCCCAAGCCTGTTTTGTAGATTTTGCTGAACGGATGTGAGGAACAATGGTGCCCTTCACAGACAACGCAATCAATGCATGAGCGTGCGCATCCTCAACATCCCAACGAGCTTGTTCTGCCATAGGCAAAACAACTCTAACAGCAGCAATCCTTGCAGCAAGACCTACAACATCCTCAACATCGCCTACATCTTCAGAACCAGGACGTACATCAATGCCCTGCACAATGTTCCAGACGCCTTTTGACACAAGAACATGTTGCATCATATAAGCCCACATAGGGTAGTTGTCCCCATCCAACCTGTCCTCAGCAACAAACATCTTGAACACATCTGTGTTGTTGTTGTCAGCCATGGTAAATGCTGCACCTGATGTGAAAACTCTCGAAAAATAGGAGAAACGGAGCTAGAACAACACGTGCTATATAGCACAAACCGTAGAAGACTATAAGGGACCTTTATGCAAAAAACGGCACTGACAAAAATTCTGCACAAAATGACGAAATAGCCTGTGCAGTACTGCCTGTAGTGGAAACCGAGGCCGAAATGAGCCCAAATCAAAATTCTGAGCAGACCCCCGGGGAGGTCACCTAATAAAAATGTAACCTATCACGTGAGTTTAACAGAAGGGTATTTAAAGTTCTTGAAACTTACAGAAATATATATACAAAAGGGGATTATTGTTTCAAATTTGAAAAAAACTTACAAATTTTAAAAGAAAAGGGTACATTATATTCTTAACAAAATTCACTGATAAGGGGTTTTACAAACATGTCTTGAACGCACGTGATATGGTAGTTTTACACATAGTGAACCCCCCGAGAGTAGACCTAGCTCTAAAAGCTCTCCCAAAATATTTGTCGACCTGCGAATGCTTGCCAAAGCTCACTAAATTGGAGAAAGTGAGCAGGCGTGTGCTGGAGTAGCTAGCGACTAAGCCCGGGAGGACGTGACCTGCTCTGATACCAATTGTTGGAATTAGGGTTACAGAGAAATACACACAGCTTGGAGAAGACGAAGGAAGCTCAAGGCACACAATAGAGAGTGTATAACTTAGTGTGCAATGGAAAGATAGATAGCCCTAGAGTGATGGGCGTATATACAATGCACGGGGGAAAAAACTCCTAAAGAGGGAAAAAATGCCCCGGCGGTCCTAGTGTGTTCACACACATCACTACCACATGTACATGGTAACAAAGGCCACTGTCGGATTGTATCCACTTTAAATTGATCCATATAAAACCCATGAGCTGAAATAACATGCCCAAGATAGTGAATTTCTTCTTTCAAAAAATCACACTTAGATTCCTTGACATATAATTTATTTGTTCGTAACAATTCAAACACCTGCCTCAAATGTTCTAAGTGTTCTTCTTTAGAAGCACTGTGGACTAGAATGTCATCAAGAAAAATGATGACAAATTTGCCCAAATACAGATTCAAGACACTATCCATAAGTGTCATGAATGTTGCGGGCGCATCGGTACCCAAAGGGCATAACCAAAACTTGTAGTATCCAAACTTTGTTCGGAATGCAGTTCTGGGTATATCAGCAAGTCGAATGTTAGAGAGAAAATGAGACAATGAGTAACACAATAAAACTTGATCTATTTCATTATCAAAAACAAGTTGCATAACCTCAGTTGTACATATCAATGGTGAAGAAGGTACATCATTCTCTCCTAACAACAACACATGTGCGCCATGGGATTCGAACATCAAGCTGTTGTGCTCATAGCTACGCTTCAGTGATGGTCCTAGGCTATGCAACCATTTCCTATCAAGGACCACGTTGTCAAGAAGTAGGCCCTATTGTTTCTCTCCTAAGCCCTATTGTTGCCCTTAGGCAATAAGGATACTGCGGGGAGAGAAGTACCTGTAGCAAAGAGATTCTAGAGTTTGTGAAAGAGAATGAGAACTTTAAGAGAGAGAGATGCTTGTGGAAGATGAAGATATGGTTACTAACCTTGTGCTCATAATTGTTTCCAGCAAGAAGGTTGTACTCATTACATTGACAAGGTTGCTGCTTGAATACCTTCAAATGAAACAATTAGGACACAACAAGAGAGATCAAAGGAGGACTAAGATAGAATTAGAGATAGATCTAAGTGTGGTGGTGGTATTAAAGATAGATAATGAGAGATAGAGATAGAGTTAGAGACAAGTATTGGACTAAATATGCAAATGAAAGTAAAACTAGCAACATATATCTTACATGAGAGCAATTGCCACCACCTTAATGGAGAGAGAAGATGAGGCAAGACTTCAGCCTTTCTTCAAGAGAAAGTGTGGCACTAAGATGAGTGTGTCACTATGGAATTGAGCTATTCTCACTCACTCCTAACTTGCCCCAATGAAGAGAAGGTTGCCCTTTTTATAGGTGAGGGAGCCATGTTTTACATAATCACTTGAATAGGCTAAAGAGTTAGCCCAAATCAAATATTTCTTAAAATGGGCAATATTAGAACTCAAAATATCATGAAATTCAGCATTTTTGGTCGTTGAGGCTCCATGTGGGTGCATGATGTATATGGGCCCCACCTAGGCATCTTCTGTGTGGCTCCAGCAAGGGGTCCCAACTTGTGTATCTTGTCCTTCAAGGCATCTTTGAGCTGTCACATTCACATACTTATGTCTTTTATCCTCCAAATATCTTATTTTATGGAAAAAGACCAAGATTACCTCTTTTCACTTGATTCACTTGTTTACCATCTCTTCTTGCTGTGTAGTTGTGAGAGGGTTTTTCACTGGTTTCCCTGTAACTCCGATTGACATGCTTCAAAAGGCAAAATTGGCCTACTAAAAGATCTTGACTTGGTTTTGGCCTTTTCTCCATGCCCTTAGGTCGGAATTTTCAAATTGGGATGGTCCAAGAAGCTTTGGATCTTCCTTTTCATAAAGTCTTCTAGTAGTCCCTTCCCTCTTGTATGTATCCAAGAAGGTATGCATTATTGTAGGGTTATATTATTAGATAAATGTGAAAAGAAGAAAATAATTTATATATGGTAGGGTATAGCTGAGATATTAGAAGAAATATACAAATGTTTTTTTCCCATACAAAAAGAGGCACAATCATTGATACTTGCTTGCAGTACTTTCTAATAGTAATGTACATTTATATTACTTCAAAGGTAAATACTAAGGTATGGTCAAAAGCTTTTATTTATGCATATGAGTATTATATGAAGTATACTTATGCGTCAAAAAGTCACAAGATAAACGTTTAATGCCCATTCCCACTATATACGTGTCCCAGCACGACAATGTCTGTCCTCTCCATGTTTATAACCTTAAAATCCAAGGATGTGGAGTAGCCTTGTACTTCCAACGGAACAGGCCGGACTTGAGTATCCTAGATTTCGATATCATGTCTATTCATCATTGCTACCTTGTAGCGGTGGGTACTCGGAGTTTTAGGCAATTTGAGTTTTTTCACCAATCCATAATTGATAAAATTGTGAGTAGCACCGTCATCTTCCAAGATGCACACCTTCTGTCCTTGCAGAGATATGTGCATACGTACTAACTCATGTGGTCCGAAGGTCTGTTGCCACATGGAAGCTGTGAGATAGCATTGATAGCCGTTTTTCGGCTCTTTGTAATTGTCACAGTGAGTTACCTCACCCTACCAAAATCACCCAAACACTGTGGCTATCCATACCATTCCACTATATATAGGCGTATGTGAGTTAGGGAACTTTCCCCATATTTTCTTTAAAACCCTCAGCTAGCTAGTCATTATGCTAGTTGAGCCAAAAAAATTAAAAAAATTAAAAAATATAAGTATATTATGGCCCATGCGTATGTAAATATTTCTTTGTATATAGGGCCTAAATAAAAGATTTTTTTATAATTATTTTGGTATTTATTTAAATATTTCTACCTAGGTGTGTGCTATTTATGCTCTGTACATTGCCTCACCATAACCACAATTTTTTCTTACCATTTTTCATACTTTTGATTCCATATAGAAATATTTTTCATGTAAGCTTCTCTTATATTTGGTGTAACTCCACCCCAACAAAAATCCAAAAAAACTAGTTTTATTTATGTGTATATTTTTTCACTATTGTGATTTTTCCCTTCCTACATCTATTTTGTTTTTTTTTCTAAAAAATTAGAACACCAAAAATATTTATGTTTTTATGGTAGCCTCATAATGAGAGAGATTTCTTTTGATCCCTTTATATTTTTTCCACTTATATTATTTATATTTGACATGTACATATTTTTTAGACCCCTCAATATTTGATTTTCTTAGTTGTACTATTCACTTATATCATGATCTCAACAATATCTTCAATTATAGACCTACCAAATAAGGTCAAGGGTAGGTGGCATGCATACATGCACTATGGAGGGCTCACTCTTGGAGGTATTCAAAAGAATCATCCAAAGAAGGACCCCACAAGGACCTTGTGCAGTGGAAAAAAACGGTCGGTTTTGCTGAATTTTTAAAGTTCACTTGCTCTCCGAATTTGAAAAGGTGATACAAACAAAAGTTGTAGCTCGTGGGCTGAACTTTTGCCTCAAATTTTTTCATATTTTTTTGAGCTACGAGCTGTGAGCTATGATTTTATTAGTGGACCCCAGTTTTCCCATGTTATGCAGCCACACTCTCTCTTCCACTTTATCATTTTCCTCTTTCACACACACTTCTCCACTCATCATCCCCACCTCTCTCACCACTCCTCTCTGCACCCTACTCACCTTCTCCTCAACCTTGAAGAATAAGAGAAACCATGGTGAACTCATACCTCCCACACACAATTCCATTCCAAAATTGACCACCTAGTCTCATTTTTCCTCCTCCAATTTACCCATATCTATCAAAAAAACAACAAAATTCAGTCTCTTCTCTTAAAAGACAGCATCATGGTGGTTGATTACTCAGCTTCAATTACCTTGTCTCTCAAGGAAGGTCAAGAGTGGAGAAAAAATGTACCGTCAAAGCTAGTAGACCGTCAACAAGCGTCAAAATTGGCCCTACTCAATACACTTGGAGCATCAACCTTGTAAGAAATCCACCTTTTCTTACCTCTTAAGAGTTTTTCTTCCGTATTTGTATCCTACATGGATACCCCCATTGTAAATATCCAATTCCATTTGTAAATTAATACTAACTCTACTAACACTAACCCACTATGAAAAGTCCTATCACCTCCATTTCTCTCTCCTCTCTTTCCCCACCAACTTCTTGATAATTCCAAGAAAAAGAAATTAGATAAATTGCTGAAAAATCTAACCCTAACCATGGTTAGAGGAGTAACCCTAGCCTTCAAAATTGCTATAGAAGGAGGGTGTAGCTAGCACAAAAAGGGGGGAGCCATAAGCAAGAGCACTATGCTATAGCTTGAGAAGCCAAGCTCAACCTCTCTAGAAGGAGCTCTTGAGTGGAAGCTCATTGTCTTATGCATGTGCATTTGTTGTAATAGGGGATTAGCAAGGGAACTCTATGCCATTGTAAGAGAGAGAGTGATCATTCAATTGAGAGTAGGAAATCTATCATTTCTCCTACTAGTGTAAGCCCAACATTTGCTGAATCAAGGAGGGTGGATTTGGACTAAGCTTGGATATTTTGTCTCCCTTCCAACATGAAGTAATGGACAACAATGATGCGTAAGCATCTTGGTGTTTTTTGTTAAGTTCTTGATAGCTTGTCTCTGGTGTTGTCATCAATCTAGCCATAAATCCCACATACTGTAAGAGGGTGACAGGGTGGAGAGGACTCCCCTGGCTTTAAGACAGTGATTGGGGTGGCTTTTCTTGTGATGTGTTGTGGTGAAATTTACGCAAGCTATGTTGAACAAATACTAATTTCACTTTGATTTGTCATGACAAATTTGTAAGAAGGTATTAATGCAACAAGCACCCCCTCCCCCTTTCTCTCTCTTTCTTAAATATATAGTTGTGTTTGCTTGATCATTGCCGATACGTTTCAAAGCAGCCCGAGCACTCTCTCTGTCTCTCTCTCTCGTGTTTTAGTGTGTGTGAGAGTGTTCTATTGGTGTTAGGGTTAGTGTAAATTCCTTGCTCTAACGATTCTCCTCTTTTGCGTCCTAGTTCGCTCTTAAACTAGGTGGTGCCCCTTGTGTAGTTGGGATTTGGCTGTGGGTTTGTTGTTTTGGTTTGTGTTGTGTTGTGCCCCAGCCCCATTGAGCAGCACGGGATCCTTGAAGGGTGTCTAGAGGTTGCTTTTCTTGTTGCCCGTCCCGGACGGCCTCAAATTGGCGCCCCCACGGAGGACGACTTGTGTATTTTTGTGTAGAATCAACCTTTAGCATAGTCAAGTAGTTTGCATGAATCACGAAAATTTGTATGATCCCTTCATTCCCATTGCAAGGCAAAAGGTACACATAATTGTTAGTACTAAGTTGCAATTTCAACGAGTCATTCGTAGAATTTTAGGTCCCCTTAGGTTGGCCGAGATAAACGCTTCAGTAAATCCTTTTATTTTGCCTCTCATTAGGTACGACCTTAGTTTGGACGTCTATATTTTTGTTTTGTTTTAAGCATTAGGTCATGCATAGACCATGGATAATGGCCCAGGAATAGAGGTTTTCCCCTTCCATTTCACTCCACACATTAGAATAAACATTGCAATTAGTAGGAAAATCCATTTTCAACAACGTATGGTGTTCATGTTTGGTGCCCAAAGAGTAGGAGAAATTCTCGCATCACCAAACCCTGTCATCCTACCTCTTATTGATTATCATAGGTCGTTTGATGTGAATATCTTTATTTTGTTGTAGAATAGATTGCAAGCTAGATACATTATTGTGTAAATCTTTTTAAGAAAGAAAAACAAAAACGGGTGTCACTTTGAAATCAATTCAATGGAAAGCCAACGCCAAATGTCTGGGTATCCTCTTTTCTTTGGAGAGCCTGGAGAGGATGCTGAATTATTTTTAGCGAATTTCAAGATGTCTTGCCATATCAAGAGGATAATAACTGATCAAGAACGTGTAGAAATGTTTGAGGTGGTCCTTAGGAAAGATGCTAGCACTTGGTTTGACTCTTTGCCTGAGGAAGTTAAGGGGAATTACACAGAAGTTTTGAATCGTTTTAAGAGATACTTCTTTGATCCCCAAAACACTCAAAAACTATGGCAAGACATTGTTTCTCATAAGCAAAAAGACTTAGATGACTACTACTTGTACAAGCAAGAGTTTCTACGTCTTTGGGCTCTATGGATACGAAATGTTGCTAACCCTGGTGATGGTGCAGAATTTCTAAAGAAGGAGAGGTTCATAGCCGGACTCTTTCCTGACCTTAAGGTAAAAGTTGAGGCGGGTGCACCTGCTACCTTTGATGCAGCTGAAACTAGGGCTGCTGAGAACTATAGGAAACTCAAGTGCTTAAGGGGAGAGGTTCCAATAGAAGGTCTTAGACCCAAAGGTAAGTCACAAGCATCAACATCGAGGAAGCTTCCTGAGGTAACGGCGGAAGTAATTGAGAAGTTAAACGAATCTTTAGGTAGCCTGTCAATTCACCTTGCACAAACTGTAGGTCCAAAGGGACAAGCAAAGAAGTCTGAAGAGCGAGATCCACGACCTAGGAGAGTCTTGCAATGTTGGAATTGCGGAGAGTCTGGACATGGGATGTATAATTGTCCTTGGCCCCGTGGGGAGCCAGGGAGACCTAACTTGAATTACCCAGTGATGAATGCAGGAGAAGGAGCTGGTCAACAACCAAGGCTTCTACAAAGACCAAATGGACCAAGACCACCTCCACAAGGGGTAGAAGGAGTTCCACCTTTGCCAGATCCAAATGTTCATGTGGTAGAGGTGACAAACTCAAATGAGGTTGACATGGAAGCAAATGGCATTAAGCGTGGCCGAGGAAAAGGTAAAGAGAAAGAGGGTGTCCCATCACAGAGTGACCATGGACAAAGCAAGAAGGCAAAGGAGACCAAGGAAGCTAAGAGGACTCAACGTCGTATCAATCTCCAATACTTCCCTCTTGGACATGGTATGGCTCCATACAACCTGATGGAAGACATGCGAGGTAAGGGTCCTGATATCTCATGGCCTCAGTTTCTTGCATTATGCCCACAAGTTAGGAGGGATTTAACAAAGGCAGTTAGGACTAGGAGAAACGTAAAAGAGAGTTTTCCTATTGTAAAAATTGCACATGCTGAAATGAACGAGGATATTACACCTATGCTAGATTGTTACATAAAAGGAAGATTGGTTAGGAAAGGTCTAGTGGATGGGGGTGCACAAATTTGCATCATGACAAAAGGGCTCATGCAAAGACTAGGCATACACATCCATGAGACACCTGAAATCAAAGTGAAAATGGCAAACAATAGCAAGGCTAGGTGCATAGGCATTTGTAAAAATGTTTTTGTGGAGGCCTTTGGCATTAAGAAGGCAGTGGATTTCTATGTCATGTCTACCAAGGGAAATGGTTACCCATTTATCCTAGGAAGACCATGGCTAATGAAAATGCGAGCTTTGCAGGATTGGGAGAGTGGAAAGCTAATTTGCAGGAATGACAATCACAAGAAGGTTGTCTTTGACATGAAGGAGCAACGCCAAGAGGAGCTCCATGAAGAATCATCTCGAAGTGAGACGGAAGAAGATTGGACTGAAAACACTTCAGAAGAAGAAAGTGGCAGCAGCATTACTGAAGAGGAGTCCTCCATTGAAGTCATGGGGGTAAGGTTTAAGCCAAACAACCAGGAGACCTCTTCTCGAGGTTTGGAAGAGGTAGGTTCCCAAGAGAACCAAAAGGTGGAAGATGAAGGAATGTTAGAAGGTATGTTGTCTACAACACTTACAAAGGATGAAAGAGAGGAGTTCAAATGTGTGCTAAGGAAATTTCCGAGGCTTTTTGCTAAAGAATACACCGATGTGCGTGGAGTAGATGTTGTTCAACACAAGATTGAGTTGAAGCCAGAGGCCACACCTAAGGCTCAAAAGCTACGAAGGCTAGGAGTCATTAAGGAGCAGGCTCTACTCAAGGAGGTAAGAAAGCTTCTAGCAGCAGGTTTCATTTATCCAGTGGAGAATTCAGAGTGGGTCTCTCCCGTTGTTGTCACTCCTAAGAAAAACGGCAAGTGGAGGGTGTGTGTGGATTATCGTCCACTTAATGAGGCAACAAAAAGAGATCACTTTCCCCTCCCATTTCAGGATGAGATACTAAATGAAGTAGCTGGTCATGAGAAGTACACTGTGTGTGATGGCTACTCGGGTTACTTTCAAATAGGTATCGCATTGGAGGATCAATTGAAAACAACCTTTGTCACTCCTTGGGGTTGTTATGCTTTTAGAGTCATGCCATTTGGCCTGACAAATGCTCCTGCAACTTTCCAACGCTTCATGAACATGGTGTTTCAAGCATTCTTTGGAAAGTCCATTAGGGTTTTTATTGATGATTTTTGCATTTATAGCTCAAAATCATTGCATCTACAAAGGGTAGAAGAAGGTTTAAAGAAGCTCTATGACATGGGAGGTCAACTCAACCCCGACAAGTGTCACATAGCTGAGGATGAAGTGATCTTGCTCGGTCACAAGGTTTCCTATAAAGGCATTGAGGTGGATTCTTCAAAGGCAAAGGCTCTTATTGAGCTACCATCACCCAAGAGTCTTAAGGAGGTCATCTCATTCATTCAAAAGGTGAAGTATATGTCACGCTTCATTCACTTAGCCTCGGAGTTACTTCACCCTTTGCAAAAGTTGACACAACAAGTAGAATTTGCATGGTCTGATGAGCTTGAAGAGTATTTTTGTAACATTAAAGTCATTTTGTCAGAGCTACCAACACTCATGCCTCCTTGTTGGGAGTACACATTCTTTGTTAGCTCTAGTGTTGGAAGGGAAACAATTGGTGTTGTGTTGCTACAACAAGATCCCCACAGTACAAGGATGCGACCCATCTACTTTGCTAGTAGGGTCATGAATGTTTTGGAGAGAGACTAGACAGAAGCAGAACTCATGATGCTTTCTCTCATGTTTGCGGTGAGAAAGTTTAGATCCTACCTGCTACCAAAACCTTTTGTAATTCTCACTGCAGAGAATTTGTTCCCTTGGGTGTCATCTCAAATGAATCTTAGTACTAGGATCTCAAAGTGGATTATGGAGTTGCAAGAGTTTCAATACTCTTTCAAGGTAGAAGATAGTGTGTGTGCACAATTGGCAGGGATTCTCACTTATAGGTTGCATGAAAAGGAGATTAAGGTGCCTGAAGTAAAGACCCTACCATTACCACCACCAAAAAGTATTCCTAATTCTTTTACCTTGTTCTTTGATGGAGCTTTTCGTCGAGCCACAGGAAAAGCAGGGGGAGGGCTAGTGTTGCTCAACCCAAGTGGAGAGGTGGTCATGAAAGAGAAGTTCAATCTACCAAGTTCAGCTAGCAACAATGAAGCAGAGTACGACACACTAATTCATGGTTTGAAGATGTGCATTGGCCAAGGGATACAACGCCTCGTGGTAAAGGGAGATGCACTTCTCATTGTTAAACAGATTTTAGGTATTTGGGCATGCAAGAATGAAAGCTTACGGACAAAAGTTCATGCCATTCGTAGATTGTTTAATCAATTTGAAGAAGTGCAACTATATCATATTCCTAGGAAACAGAATGAAGATGCCCATTTACTTGCACAACAAGTAGTTACATGTGTTGAGAAAGAAGTGCAGGTCATCATGGTGGCAGCAATTGTCAAGCAACCGAGATACCAGGGATTGGAGTCATTGACTCCCATTATTAGCTACATTTTGGAGGGCGAGTTTCCACAAGACTTCATGAAGGCTCAGAAGAGGAGACTCATGAAGAAGGCAAGCGCATATCTCTTCCTAGAAGGCTCCCTCTATCAAAGAGGGAGGGATCAAGTATGCAGAAGAGTACCAACTATTGAGGAAATTCCAACCATTCTAAAAGGTTTGCATGAAGAAGCATGTGGTGGTCATTTTGCCCAAGAATTAACTATGAAGAAGATTTTGCTTGCGGGGTATGTTTGGCCAAGTCTGCATGTGGATGTCCAACATTGGTGTAAAAAATGTCACAATTGTCAGGTAAATGGGAATAGAAGATTGGTTTATTGTCCAAGGCAAATCGTGCTTGCAAATGGACCGTTTGAAAAGTGGGGCATTGATGCTATGGGTCCTCTGCCTAGGACAAAAAATGGTAAACTCTACATTCTAGTGGCTGTAGACTATATGACTAGGTGGGTGGAAGCACAAAGTGTGGCAAAGGTAAATGAGAAGACAGTGAGCAAATTCGTCTACACTCACATTTGTTGTAGATTTGGCACACCTTTGGAGATTGTTTCTGATAATGGTCCAGGGTTTAGAAAGGGATTGCTCACAGAAGCCTGTGAAGAACTTCACATTCTACATCGTCACAGTACACCCTACTATCCCCAATCAAATGGTTTGGTAGAAAAAGCTAATGGTGTCATTGCAGGCATCATTAGAAAGATGGTGAAAAACAAGACAAAGTTGTGGGATGACTTCTTGGATGGTGCCTTGTGGGCATATCGAACCACATATAGGGAAGCCACGGAGTTCACACCATTTCACTTGGTCTATGGTCAAGAGGCTTTGCAGCCTATCGAGCTCAACATTCCAACAATGCGACTTCATGGCAAAGGAGCACAAGATGATCAAGAGGTATGGATGGATCGACTGTTTACCTTAGCTGAGCTTGAGTGGAAAAGAGAAGCAGCATACGAGTGCTACAGGAGGAAAGCCACAAAGACAAAGGAGAAGCTTGACAAGAAACTGAAGGACAAAGGCATCAATGAAGGAGATCTTGTGCTAAGGTATGACAATCGACTCAATAATCATTTTGATGCCAAATTTGAAACAAGATGGCAAGGGCCATACATAGTCAAGAAGGCTTTCAATTCAAGTTACTATCAGCTTATGGACTTGAATGGTAAAGAGCACTCCAGGAAAGTAAACGGGTATCGCTTGAAGCACTATTTGAGTCGCATTCTACCAAAGGATCTACCAAAGATCTGCCAAAAGGCCATTGTCTCATGTAAGTATTGTTACATGAAGCATGAGTGTAACTCTAGCCAAAATTCTGAGGGGCCAAACAATAAAGATCTCGTCAAGGACTCTGAAGCACTATCTTTGGAAAAGATGCTCTATGATGGTACATGAATATACCATCATCGAGGGGGAGGGCTAATGATAGCCGTTTTTCGGCTCTTTGTAATTGTCACAGTGAGTTACCTCACCCTACCAAAATCACCCAAACACTGTGGCTATCCCTACCATTCCACTATATATAGGCGTATGTGAGTTAGGGAACTTTCCCCATATTTTCTTTAAAACCCTCAACTAGCTAGTCATTGGGCTAGTTGAGCCAAAAAAGTAAAAAAATTAAAAAATATAAGTATATTATGGCCCATGCGTATGTAAACATTTCTTTGTATATAGGGCCTAAATAAAAGATTTTTTTATAATTATTTTGGTATTTATTTCAATATTTCTACCTAGGTGTGTGCTATTTATGCTCTGTACATTGCCTCACCATTACCACAATTTTTTCTTACCATTTTTCATACTCTTGATTCCATATAGAAATATTTTTCATGTAAGCTTCTCTTATATTTGGTGTAACTCCACCCCAACAAAAATCCAAAAAAACTAGTTTTATTTATGTGTATATTTTTTCACTATTGTGATTTTTCCCTTCCTACATCTATTTTGCTTTTTTTCTAAAAAATTAGAACACCAAAAATATTTATGTTTTTATGGTAGCCTCATAATGAGAGAGATTTCTTTTGATCCCTTTATATTTTTTCCACTTATATTATTTATATTTGACATATACATATTTTTTAGACCCCTCAATATTTGATATTCTTAGTTGTACTATTCACTTATATCATGATCTCAACAATATCTTCAATTATAGACCTACCAAATAAGGTCAAGGGTAGGTGGCATGCATACATGCACTATGGAGGGCTCACTCTTGGAGGTATTCAAAAGAATCATCCAAAGAAGGACCCCACAAAGACCTTGTGCAGTGGAAAAAAACGGTCGGTTTTGCTGAATTTTTAAAGTTCACTTGCTCTCCGAATTTGAAAAGGTAATACAAACAAAAGTTGTAGCTCGTGGGCTGAACTTTTGCCTCAAATTTTTTCATATTTTTTTGAGCTACGAGCTGTGAGCTATGATTTTATTAGTGGACCCCAGTTTTCCCATGTTATGCAGCCACACTCTCTCTTCCACTTTATCATTTTCCTCTTTCACACACACTTCTCCACTCATCATCCCCACCTCTCTCACCACTCCTCTCTGCACCCTACTCACCTTCTCCTCAACCTTGAAGAATAAGAGAAACCATGGTGAACTCATACCTCCCACACACAATTCCATTCCAAAATTGACCACCTAGTCTCATTTTTCCTCCTCCAATTTACCCATATCTATCAAAAAAACCACAAAATTCAGCCTCTTCTCTTAAAAGACAGCATCATGGTGGTTGATTACTCAGCTTCAATTACCTTGTCTCTCAAGGAAGGTCAAGAGTGGAGAAAAAATGTACCGTCAAAGCTAGTGGACCGTCAACAAGCGTCAAAATTGGCCCTACTCAAGACACTTGGAGCATCAACCTTGTAAGAAATCCACCTTTTCTTACCTCTTATGAGTTTTTCTTCCTTATTTGTATCCTACATGGATACTCCCATTGTAAATATCCAATTCCATTTGTAAATTAATACTAACTCTACTAACACTAACCCACTATGAAAAGTCCTATCACCTCCATTTCTCTCTCCTCTCTTTCCCCACCAACTTCTTGATAATTCCAAGAAAAAGAAATTAGATAAATTGCTGAAAATCTAACCTAACCATGGTTAGAGGAGTAACCCTAGCCTTCAAAATTGCTATAAAAGGAGGGTGTAGCTAGCACAAAAAGGGGGGAGCCATAAGCAAGAGCACTATGCTATAGCTTGAGAAGCCAAGCTCAACCTCTCTAGAAGGAGCTCTTGAGTGGAATCTCATTGTCTTATGCATGTGCATTTGTTGTAATAGGGGATTAGCAAGGGAACTCTATGCCATTGTAAGAGAGAGAGTGATCATTCAATTGAGAGTAGGAAATCTATCATTTCTTCTACTAGTGTAAGCCCAACATTTGCTGAATCAAGGAGGGTGGATTTGGACTAAGCTTGGATATTTTGTCTCCCTTCCAACGTGAAGTAATGGACAACAATGATGCGTAAGCGTCTTGGTGTTTTTTGTTAAGTTCTTGATAGCTTGTCTCTGGTGTTGTCATCAATCTAGCCATAAATCCCACATACGGTAAGAGGGCGACAGGGTGGAGAGGACTCCCCTGGCTTTAAGACAGTGATTGGGGTGGCTTTTCTTGTGATGTGTTGTGGTGAAATTTACGCTAGCTATGTTGAACAAATACTAATTTCACTTTGATTTGTCATGACATATTTGTAAGAAGGTATTAATGCAACAAGCACCCCCTCCCCCTTTCTCTCTCTTTCTTAAATATATAGTTGTGTTTGCTTGATCATTGCCGATACGTTTCAAAGCAGCCCGAGCTCTCTCTCTCTCTCTCTCTCTCTCTCTCTCTCTCTCTCTCTCTCTCTCTCTCTCTCTCTCTCTCTCTCTCGTGTTTTAGTGTGTGTAAGAGTGTTCCATTGGTGTTAGGGTTAGTGTAAATTCCTTGCTTGTTTGTGAGTTGCTCTAACAATTCTCCTCTTTTGCGTCCTAGTTCGCTCTTAAACTAGGTGGTGCCCCTTGTGTAGTTGGGATTTGGCTGTGGGTTTGTTGTTTTGGTTTGTGTTGTGTTGTGCCCCAGCCCCATTGAGCAGCACGGGAGCCTTGAAGGGTGTCTAGAGGTTGCTCTTCTTGTTGCCCGCCCCGGACCGCCTCAGCATTCATGCACCACCTCGATGTGTGTTACTTCCACTATAGAGAATCATGAGGAAGGCTCAAGAGGCAGCAGTTTCACTCTGTGCACTGCTTTCTCCTTGCCATGAGCAGCAGAATTCCCCTTGGGACAATCCTTTTTTCCATGACCCCTTCCTAAACATTGAAAACATGATTTCTCCTTCTTAGCTTTATCAAAGTCCTCAAGAGAGAGAGGACCTCTGGATCCCTTGGGTTTTTTAGATGCTTCTGAATTGGCTACTATAAATTTCCTTTTATTGTGCCCATACTGTGTGCATGTATCACCATGTGTATTACCAGGCACGTGGTTATGATGTGATTTCTTTTCATCTGGATCATCGTGAATATGTTCTTTCACTATGGCTTCCTCAAGTGTTTTAGGGTCTTGAGTCTTGACGTGCTTCTTAAGCTCTGGTGTCAGACCACATATAAACCCACGTACTTGTTGAAAGGTGTCTAGGCCTTCTAACTTGAGGATAACATCCCAATAGTGAGATATATATTCAAGTAATGATGGGTATTGGCGCATGGAACACGTGTTCCAAGCCGTCCAATTCCGATCTGCCTCATTTGTAGGCAAAAATTATTTGCAAAACATAGCTTCAAAAGTTTCCCAACTCTGTGGTATGATATTCTTCTCCTTGAGAGACATCCACAATTTGTAGGCCTTGCCTTCTAGAGTTAAACTTGTTTGCAATGCTCTGACTGTGTCTACGGTACGCCGTAAGGCGTGAATTAAATCCCACTTACTGAGAAAGATATTCACTACATCCTTATTGCAATCTTGGTCCTCTCCCTTAAAAGTCAGTGGTTTGGTGTTTGTTAACACCTCATCCACCTCTTTTGCAGTGAGAGTGTGCAAAGAAGCAGCAGATGGACCTTGTCCCTGATTAGAAGGGCCTTGCCCCTGTGTAGGAACGTGCTCATGCATATGCATGTCAGCAGGAACTTTGGATTGGTATTGCAATAATTGTATCACTAATGTGGAGAATTCAGTGACGTTTTCATTTAAAGATGCAAAATTTCCTTTCATGACTGATATGTGTGTCTAAAGTGCACAAAATTCTTGAATATCAAGCAGTTCATAAGTGTCATCACCTACCATAGCGTCGCCGGCACTCTCCGTGAGATCATCCAGCCCTGAGCCATTATGGACAGGATTAGGTGTATTTTGCTCAAAATCAAAAGTCATATTGATATCGGAATCCATGGCAACACAGTGCAGTGGAAGGAATAGTCAAAAAAATACCTGATGTTGAGAGCACCACAAATGGTTAACTAGCCTTGCTAATTACGTCAAAATCAATATTGTCCAGGTCAAAATCGATCCAAAATTTCAGTCGTGTAGGGACTCGCTTTGAACCTGTTGTAGCCGAATCGAGTGTGAGTGGTATTGCTTTTGACCGCAATCAATTTTGAGAAATAACGTCGCCTATGAATCCCCTTGAGAAGCTTTATCAATTTGTTGATTTTTTGCACAGATAGTACACAAAAAATTTGTGTATGTGTCGTGTACTTGCCGGCCCTAACTTCGATCCAACCCGGATCTATGCTCACGAACTCCGAAGGTCAGAGATTTTTACTTGCTGCGGGTTGTGTATCACCTCTAGTACCAAATTTGAAGTCCTAAGGCCGTTGGCCTTAGGCGTTTTAAATGTGAACAGTGAGCTCCAAAAATGCCATGGTCCTGAGTAGTAGCGTGCGAGAGCATGGGGAAGGAGATGGGGGTCGATATGCTGTGAAGCGGGCTTCGTCCCTATGTCGTGAACTGCCCAGCAGCCCGGGCGTGATGCCGTAAAGCCCTTGCGCACTCAGTTTGAGCTCCCTTCATCTGGTGGCTCTCCTTGCCAAGGGCGCTGCACATGTAGTCTTGTCTTTGTCGTCTCTCTTAGCAGGAGATGAGCTCCATGGTTCTCTTGACCACGGCATGCAACTCATGCAAGGCTTTTTGTGGCTCCAAAGCACCACGCCTATCTTTTCCCAAAAATAGGAATTTGGCTCTTGATACCAATGTGAGACAAGGGGAACTAGTGCCTTGGAGTCCACCTCCCAACCTCCCACTATATAGCATGGATCCTAGCCCTTTGCCCTAGTTGGACTCCCTTTCCACACTGTCGAGCCCGTCCTTGCCCTTGTCTAGTTAAGCCTTACCCTTGTCCTGACAATGGGCCTAATCTTTCTTGGGTAGAGTAGTTACTAGATCAAATACCCATTCGTTTTGTGACACTAGAATACCATCTACTACCAGGGTTTCATTTGGATCCTCTGTTCCTATGAAAAAGTATACTTCAATTACTTGAAGATCCTTGGCCCATGAGTCTTTTGAGATTTCATGCAAAACCTTCCAATTCTCCCTCATCTATGAGGAAGACCCCAGCAGACCCTCCCAAACTAATCCCTCAAGTGGGTGGGGAAAACATATAGTCCAAAAGCTTCATCACATTCTTCCAAACTCTGTATTTTCACGAAGTGCATGCTCCCATAAAAATGATATTGAAGATCATAAACTCGTGAAAGTCGTGATGGAATTCTTCCTGTAAAGATGGGACAATCACTACAAGAGGCTATTCATATTAGCGACGCTCACACAGCGACGCTTGAAAAAAAAATTCCCGGCGTCGCTATGAGCGTCGCAAATTTACAAAGAAATTTGCGACGCTCATAGCGACGCCGGGTGGGCTAAAAAAATAACCGAGCGCGCCCAAAAACTCGGATCTCATATCTGAGTTTTTCGGCGCCCTCAAGCAAGGAGCAGGTAACGCTCTCCCTCACTCTCTCTCTCTCTCTCTCTCTCTCTCTCTCTCTTTTTCTTCTCCACACACACACACACACACACACACACACGAGGAGAGGAAGGAGAGCCAGGTATGCTCCTTCCCTCTCCTCATTCTCATGTTCCCTTCCCCTCTTTCTCTCTCCCTCTCTCTCTCTCTCACACACACACATACACACACACACATAGTGTTTTTGAGAGAGAGAGAGAGTACAAACAAAAACAAAAACGCACACACACATACATAAACAAAGAATGCACACACACATTGAGAGAGAAAAAGAGAGAGAGAGAGCATGCATAAACAAAAAACGCACGCATTGAGAGAGGAAAAGAGAGAGAGAATATGCATAAACAAAAAACGCACACATTGAGAGAGGAAAAGAGAGAGAAAACATGCATACGATCCAAAAAAACGCACACACATTGAGAGAGAAAGAGAGAGAAACTAATTTAACGTCGTAGGAAACTAATTAAAATTAAAAGACCTAAAGATCTAGCCGACGAGGAGTTGAACTCAAGACCTATTATTCAAGAGGGAAATGGCATAATCAATCTATCATACTTGGCATGGGTGATAGAAAGGTTATACCATTTATCTCTTTTTATTGGCACACACATCCACACACGCGCACACACACAAGAAGAAGAGAGTTATAACGTCGTAGGAAACTATTTTAAAAGACGTTAAAGATTAGGTTATATGTAGAATTACATTAATTTAGATTTAGGTTTATTTTTAACTAGATTTACGTTTATTTACGCTAGATTTAGATTTACGTTATATTAGATTAGATTTAGGTCTCCATAGACTGCGATGCCTGCATGAAGCGGGTGAAGAAAGCCCTCAATGGAATATAGGGTATTGCTGCCTTCACTCATGGTGGGCTCCGTCGATCCAAAAGTACTGGTGAAATGTCTTCAGAAGATAGGGAAGAAGGTGGATCTTTAGGGCGGCAAGAGTCACTACATCCCCGACACAATGACCATCTAGACAACCTCTAGTCATTCAACAGCAACTTCAAAGTTAGTAACAAGAGCAAGAATGGTCTAAAGGGCCAATTGCTGTCGTCAGATGTGGATGGAGATGAGGCAACGTCACCGCCGGAAGTTAACTCTCACATCTTTAGTGATGAGAATGCCAACTCTTGCCAAGTTATGTGAAAAATTATGTGTTAAATCAATTTTAAGGTTCTTATAATCCCTGTTAGTTTAGTTCTTTGTTTTTAATATAACATAATTTACGTTAGATTTAGATTTATGTTATATTAGATTAGACTTAGGTTTATTTAGGTTTACCCACACACACACACACACACACAAGAAGAAGAGAGTTTTAACGTCGTAGGAAACTATCCCAAAAGACGTTAAAGATTAGGTTAGATGTAGACTTACGTTAAATTAGATTTAGGTTTATTTTTAGTTAGATTTATGTTTATTTAGATTTACGCTTATTTACGTTAGATCGAGTCCACGCAAGAATTACTTACGGTTTAGGGTTTAGAGTTAGACGAACAGTGAAAAGATCTACTGTGAAAAGATGTTAAGATGCTGTGAAGTGCTACAGCTAGAGAAGAGGCAAAGGGGTTTTGTCCACTACATGCAGTATCATGTAAACGTGGGTGTGTAGATTTCTTGTACCCACAAATATAGGTATTGACCAATAAAGACGAGATTATAACCCGGTGGTTCTAATCTCCGTGCACCTCTAGACCAAGGTGTGCGGGGATTGGACATGACTAGAGAATGTGAGGTAAAGAGAGAGAGAGAGAGAGAGAGAGAGAGAGAGAGAGAGAGAGATAAGACGAAGAATGCCAATAGAATATTAAATTTTTTGTCCAGGTTATAAGTTTTTTATCCTCATTATGAGTAGCAACGAGGATGTGGGACCGTCCAACCGAAACACCTATCTTTCAACGAGGGTCTTATGTCCTTGTAATCAATGCAAGCATGCTGTGCGACGGACAAGACGTGTTTCTTTGCAGCACGTTCGCGAATTTGGCGAGTTCGATCCATCTATTATAGATCGAGTTGTTGCCAATTATAACTCGTCGGACTCTGACGCTGGCCAACAAGCAGCAATCTTCCAACCCAATAGACGTGTTCGCAGGCGCTTTGGTCAAGCAGCATATGTGAGGCCACAAGATGTAGCCTCTGACATCTCGGGGGATGATCATGCAGAGCACATTCCCAACGAGGCAATGTTTGAGCCCGAGATTGATGAAATGATCGAGACGATCATGGATTCAGAAAGGCTTATCTATGATGATATGAAAAGTGAAGCCGATACGCCATTGTATAATGGAGCACGTATGTCTAGATTGAAAGCACTCCTGGTTCTTCTCAACATGCAGGCAAAGTTTGGATGGAGTGACACTAGCGTCACAGCGCTTTTCAGGTGATCTATTACAATTAGTTTACTTTAATAAAACTCTAAATGTATAATGATCTGATAGATTTTTACACGACTGTATCATATTTTTATGTTGTGTAGATTGCTGAAAGAGCACATACTACCAGCTGACAATGTGATGCCAGATTCCCGAGATGAAGCAAGAAATATTTTGTGAAACTTGGGGATGGATTACAATTCTATCCACGCTTGTCCTAATGACTGCATTCTTTTCAGAGGGGAATACATAGACATGGAGAAGTGTCCGAAATGTGATTCCGAAAGATATCGAGTAGATCTCCACGGGACAAAAATTCCATAAAAGGTTTTGCAACATTTCCCTCTGCTTCCTCGCATCAAGCATTTCTTCGAATGTAAGTCCATGGCCGCCCTAGCATCATGGCATGAGGAGAATAAATCTTCGGATGGTGTGCTACGAATTCCTGCAAATTGCGTAGCGTGGAAACATATAGATGGAACATGGTCGGATTTTGCCAGGGAAGCTCGAAATTTGCGCTTAGGCCTGGCTATGGATGGCGTAAATCCATTTGGTCAAAGATCAACATCTTATAGTGTATGGCCCGTTGTCATCGTCAACTACAATATTCCCCCGTGGTTGACTACGAAGAAGGGGCACCTATGGCTAAGCTTGATTGTGCCAGGGCGATATAAAGTGGGGAATATGGATGTGTATCTTCGTCCACTATTGGAAGAGCTACAACAATTGTGGATTGGCATAGAGGTGGTGGATATGAGCCGACACACAGGACGACGGAATGCTTTGATCAGAGGCATTCTAATGTGGACCATGCATGACTATCCCGGGCTAACAGAATGCTCAGGTGATCTATTGACACTCCTCACTCAGACACTGTAAATCTTGTTTTTTCCCATAGTTGATCTATTATCATGTGTATACATGCAGGGCTTCAAACAAGCGGATACAGAGGATGTGTCACATGTGGACCTAGACTGAATGCACGTAGGGCACCCTCACTGAAGAAGCAAATCTATGAAGGTCATCAAGCGTATCTTCCAGAGAATCATGTGTTACGCGACGGCTTTTTGGGAAGAGAGCCACCAAGGATGTCTGCACAAGCATGGTTAGAGCAGAAGGAGATGTGCGATGACGGATTGCCTCCAGGGATGAAGAGACTATCTCTATGGTACGAGTTACCATACTGGCCCCGACTCATGATTAATCACTTGCTCGATCCAATGCACATATTCAAGAATGTGGGTAATCTACTATGGGACCATCTGACCGGCAAGAAAGATACTTTGGGAGCCAGAGTTGACCTTAGAAATGTGGATCGTATGGAGCAATATTGGCCGCAAACAGCGTCTGATGGATCGATAAAACTCCCTAAAGCACCATGGATTTTCACAGGAGCCCAAGAACGCAAAGTAAAAGAGACCATTCGATCTGGGATTGTCATGTGCAATCTCGGTGTTGAGAAGAAGATGACAGAAGATCTAGAGGCTAAAATCAACCGATTTTGCATGCTTCACAATCCAGTGATGCAAAAGTGGATTTCACAATATGAGGATGCAAAGCAAGAGCGACAAAGGGCACGAATCGAGTGGAGACGGGGAAGACGACCACCGATGCACTATCCAGCGGTTCTGGAGAGCCTACCAACCTTCATGAGCTTAAGATGGTTGCACAACCAATTGAAAAGCGCACAACAATGCGGTGACGAAGTGACTGAAGAAGAGTGGGAGTACTCTCGGGGTTGCGCGACCAAGGTAAGTTTGCAATGTACGACTAGCAAGTGACTTTATTTATAAACGTTTGAACGGCCACTCATAATCTTTGTTCGTTGTAGTATAAGTCATACACAGCAGCATGGTGTAAAGGTCGACATTTTAGGGTGGAACGAATCGACAAAAAGCGTTTTACTCAAGATTGTGGAATCATGGCAAAATTTGAACAGTCTAGTCGACGACGTTCCTCTGATGCAGATCCTGTGGTGGCGGAACTCACTTACTTCGGCACGCTACAAGAGATTTTGAGGATCGATTACAGAGGATTTTGTGTCGACTTGTTCGACGTGCAATGGTTCAAGATAATCATGGAGGGTCGCAACGCTATTGTGCGTAGAGGAGAGTCTGGTTTTCTTGAGGTGGATTCTACTAAGAAATGGACTGACCTAAGAGACACTTTCGTACTACCCGAGCATTGTGAACAAGTAATTATGTAAATAGTTAACATCCCCCTTTTACAAGTTATGTGCTTGAAAGCTCTCATGTAAGTTATGTGGCTCTGGCAGGTAATATTTCATCCTACAAAGTCTACATCAAACTGGTGGTACGTCATAGAGGTAGCCCCTCGTAGTGCAAGGACGTATGAAGGCTACCATGTGCCAATCACAACGACATCAATGGAGGAGATCAGAGAAGATGCTCAATCAGAAGCCGCTGCGGTGGTGCCAGACGAGCATCAAGATGCTACTACTCTATATGGGGTGCATGCAGAGGAGCTACAAAATGAAACAGAGGATATGTGTTTAAACGGAGAGCTCTATATAGATATAGGAAGTTATGCTGAGTTATGCGAGGATGAGAGAGAGATCTCTTAAAGCCACAAATATTGTATTTGAACAATTTTGCTCCGTGTTGTAAAAGCTCTGGCTCTCTAAGTATCTTCCATGGTGTATAACGCTCTTTTCTACTCGCGCTCACATCTTTTGATTGAAAATTCTGAGTTTTCGACTTGCCTCTTCTATCACTCAATTCATTGCGTCATTGTATTTATATGCGTCATTACGTCATTGTATTTAATGGTCTTTGCGTCATTGTCTACTCTATTCATTCAATATTAAGTTTAAATATTCGTGTGTTTAATGCAGGTATGGATGATGAGGAGTTTCTTTCTTCTTTGTCACCGCAGCAAAGACAGTGGTACGTGGAGCGTCATCGCTCTGGCGCATCATCGCGCGTTCCTACTCCATCCGCATCTCCCTCTCTTTTGGAGCATTCGGCGCGCTCCGAAGCTTCGGCGTCGACGAGACGAGCTTCACACTCGTCTAGACACCTGCGCTCTAGTGGTGGCGGTGGTGGTTGTTGTGGGGATTCCGCCACCGATGCCTCCACACCGCCTCGTGTTCGACGAGGCTCTTTACCCTCCCCTTCTTTGCCCGTCCCCACACCAGCCACAGCATCGCCATCTACGCCAGGTTTTGCACGGCTGACTGTTCCTAGAAGCTACACACCTCTACCTACTCCGCCAGGAGCCACCCCACTCGACACTCCTCGCTTCGGGGCCCAGACGCCGTGGAGACACCTGACGTCTGTAGCCCCATCGACACGCCGCTAGAGACCCCTGCCGGGACACCCAGGTTCACGCGTCACCGGCCAGAGGGCTTGCCTTACTCCGTCGACATCAGCGGCGGCATCATCATGGATGATGACGGCAAGAAGTTGATCTCGCGCATGCGTGGTCTTTGCTCTCAGCTGTTTAGACACTACATACTAAACAAATGGAGTGAAGTACCAAGTGATTTAAAAAACAGAGTCATCAGCATACTTCATGATGAGTTTCCCGTTCCAACACGGGATCAGCGCTTCAATGAAGACCTGATGAAGATTCGAATACGCGAATACTGCAAACACAAGCATTCCGAAGTGCAAAAAGAAATCAAGAATGGGTGGAATAGGCCAGATTGGCTGGCCAAAGAAGATTGGAAGAATGCGAAGAAAGCAGCGCGCGAGAATCCCGACAAGTGGAAGCAACAAAAGGATGCAGCCAGAGCGCGAGTAGAGGCAGGGAGATCGCACCACTTGGGGAGCGGTGGATGGGCATCATTTGAGGCCGATTTTGTAAGTGTTTTCACATTGCTCTTTATGTTCGATAGTTTAGGGTTTATGAGTTTTTTAATTCTAACATAATGAAATCTTTGTATGTTTTGACAGTGGTCGATGACAGGACGTGATCCCACACCGTACGAGCACGAGTACGCAGGCAAGAAGGGCTTAAACGCCCTGATGGACATTCTCAGTTCTCGCGGCGGCATGGTTAGTATTAGGGTTTACTCCTTTTTTTTTTGTATTGTTTTATAAATGTCGTTATATGTTTATACTTACTGAAAGCTGTCTTATTGTCTTTTTTTGCAGAATCCGAGAGATACGTCGCTTGGACGCGATGAGACGTTTGACTAGACGACGTCAGTTTAGCCGTAGCTAGATAGCATTAGTTTAGGGTTTCTCATAGCTTACGTATCATGACACGGATTTTATACGTCTTTTTGAACCATGTATATTATTACATTTGTCACCGCAGTTCCTTTTGCCAATCAATTCTTTATGCCTATGATGTTGTACAATTGTCATTATTACATTTGCCAATCAATTCATTTTGCCTATGATGTGTACAATTGTCAATTTTGCAAACAATGCGTCTTGTGGGTGACTATTTTGGGTCTATTATCTACCCTTGCACTTTTTTTAAAAAGTGAATCAAGTACAATATGGTTGATGGGTGGCAGGGCATTCAATGCCCTGCCACCAAAAAAAAAATTCTCTCGGACATCGCTATAAGCGTCGCTATTTATGGCTCTGTAGCGTCGCTATAGTCTTCTGTGTAAACGTCGCTATAACCGTCACTATGAGCATCGCTATGTGCGTCGCTATATAGCGACGCATATAGCGACGCTCTCGTAGCGACGCTCGTAGCGACGGTTTTAGCGACGCCGGGGGTTATAAAAACCCAGTGTATTTCCGTCGCTAACAGTGTCACAAGAGCACACAACCTCTTGTAGTGAATTTTCTCTTTCTCTTTCTCTCTCTCATTCCAATTACACACATTTTTAATTTGTTTTGTCAAAACCCAATTCCAGATAATACCTTAATCTTTCCCCTAGGTCCAATAACTTAATTAACACATGCTCTAATACCAAGTGAGAGGTCCCCCAACCACCCGACACCAAAAATCAAGATGGGGTCCTTGATAGGTCTCTAGGCCTATTAAAAGTCAGAGTATCTAAGTAATAAGGGTCCATGGAAAAGACCTTTACCATTGATAATGGCTTTGGTATATAGCCCTAGAATAAGACCTGGTCCTATCTCACAACGAAAACAGGACAACATCTTAAAGTCCAAAACTTTTTCGGCCCTATAACTTCCACAAATGGGGCTAAGGTTTTCTCAACCAACACATTTTTCCCCCTAACATATGTGAGGGAACAACCACTAGTGGACTCCTCTTCCAATTAAAGAAGTTTTCTAATCATTTTTTTAGTGTACATGGATGGATACTTACCTGACTAATCAGGTCCACCTGTCCATGATTGACAACCTTAGTCAATCCTTACTTACGACCTAATCACACATGATTCTTTTGTTTTCTAATTACTATCACATTCTTTTGACATTTAAAATCATGGTTTTCTTTTTAGCTTTTTTGTACAGTAATTTGTTCTTTGAAGGATCCATCTCGATACCTTTATAGAAAAACTTGTGACCAAGCAAGATCACTTCATCTTCACATATGTGGCATTTGTCGGGGATGAGTTGATCTCCATGTCGTACAGTTCTTCAAACCTTCTTCTACCCTTTGTAGATGTAATGATTTTGAGCTATAAATGCAAAAATCATCAATAAAAACCCTAATGGACTTTCCAAAGAATGCTTAAAATGCCATGTTCATGAAGGGTTGGAAAGTTATAGGAGCATTTGTTAAACCAAATGGCATGACTCTGAAAGCATAACAATCCCACGTAGTGATGAAGGTCGTTTTCAATTGATCCTCTAATGCAATACCTTTTTGAAAGTAGCCATCACACACAGTGTACTTCTCATGACTAGCTACCTCATTTAATATCTCATCTGAAATGGGTGGAGAAAGTTATCTCTTTTTGTTGCCTCATTCAGTGGGACGATAATCCACACACACCCTCCACTTGTCCTTTTTCTTGGGAGTGATAACAACAAGAGAGACACGCTCTGAATTATCCAATGGATAAATGAAACCTACTGCTAGAATCTTTCTTACCTTTTTGAGTATAGCCTGCTCTTGATGACTCCTAGCCTTCGTAACTTTTGAGCCTTAGGTGTGGCCTCCTGCTTTAGTTTGATCTTGTGTTGAACATCGTCTACTCCATGCAAGTTGGTGTAGTCTTTAGCAAAACGATTAGAAAACTTTCTTAGCACACGTTTAAACTCCTCTCTTTCATCCTTTGTAAGTGTGGTAGACAACATACCTTCTAACATTACTTCATCTTCCACATTTTGGTTCTCTTGAGGACCTACCTCCTCCAAGCCTGGGCAAGAGGTTTCTTGGTTGCTTGACTTAAACCTTACCCCCATGACTTCAATGGAAGACACCTCTTTTGTAGTGCTATTGGTACCTTCTTCTTGTGAAGTGCTATCAGTCCAGTCTTCCTTCGTCTCACTTTGTGATGATTCTTCATGGAGCTCCTCTTGACGTTGCTCCTTCATGTCGAAGACAAACTCTTATGATTGTCATCCTTGAAGATCAACTTTCCACTTTCTCAATCTTGCAAAGATCGCGATTTCATTAGCCATGGTCTTCCTAGGATAAATGGATAGCCACTTCCCTTGGTTGACATAACATAAAAATTCACTACCTTCTTAATGCCAAAGGCCTCCACAAAAACATTTTTACAAATGCCTACACACCTAGCCTTGCTATTGTTTGCCATCTTGACTTTGATTTCAGGTGTCTCATGGATGTGCATGCCTAGTCTTTGCATAAGCCTTCTGTCATGATGCAAACTTGTGCACCCCCATCCACTATACCTTTCCTAACCAACCTTCCTTTGATGTAAAATCTAGCATAGGTGTAATATCCTCATTCATTTCAACTTGTGCAATTTTTACAATAGGCACACTCTCTTTTACCTTTCTCCTAGAGCTAACTACCTTTGTTAAATCCCTCCTAACTTGTGGGCATAATGCAAGAAACTGAGGCCATGAGATATCACGACCCCTACCTCTCATGTCTTCCAGAAGGTTGTATGGAGCCATACCATGTCCAAGAGGAAAATCTTGGAGGTTGATACGACGTCGAGTCCGCTTGGCTTCCTTGGTCTCCTTCGCCTTCTTCTCTTATCCATGGTCACTTTGTGACGATGATAGATCCCACGGTTTCCTCAGCCAGTGCAAATGAGAGCTGGACAATCCTATGGTCGGCTACATATGTAATGCCTATGCAGGTATTAAAGTATCTTCAAGGTGCATCCAATTGGAAGCTTAAAGGTTTAGATCATGTGTTGGTCTCCTCCAAAGATGAGTGTCCATCCAAAATCCGCTAGTGCGTGCGGATTTGAAGACTCATGAATATGTTTCTTGCACTTCTACAATATTTGGAGGTGGAGCCAATGGACGAGGTCGTTGTAATTTCCCTTATTGATCCTTTGGTGAATGTGGTCTCCTTACCAAAGTTTAAAGGTAGGCAAGGAAGCGGTGGGAATCAAGCCTTTATTAAACGAAAAAGGAGATAAAAATGGATTTTTGGGGTTGCCTGCAATGATACTCAGCATGGGACTCCTCATGAGGCCGCCTCCACGGCACGTGAAAGAAGTTAGAAGGGCACCAGAAGGGAGAGGGCTCTTGAAGCCTGCACCAGAAGGCCAGAGAAAAAAACAAGAAAGGGGCAAGCTCAAAAGCAAGAAGCACGCCATCCTGAGCAATTGCAAAGGGGTTGCCACCATGGCATGGACAGGAGCACAAAAGCTGAGAGGGAGCTGTGTCCGGGAACTTGAGGGCTAGCCAGGAGCAGAGCAAGATAAAAAAGAGGGCAAGGCAGGAGTTGGGGAGGGTCTATGCCCGCACCTTGTCGCAGGTTGGAGGTTCGAGCTAGAGAAGGTGACCGGCTTGCAGGGGCACCATCTGGTGGCGCATGGGCTTCATAGTATAAGTCAAGGGGAGCCATCAAGAGAGCATGGCCGGGAGCTGCAGACTAGGAAGGGAACGGTTGCAGAGAGCACCATGAACAGAACGTGGGGGGGGCTTTGAGGTCCTAGAGCACTGCAGGAGAGAGCTCGCCATTCAAGCAGAGAGCCGTGCAAGGGCAGCCAATTAATTCAAAGGGGACCCAAAGCATGAGCTGTTGAAGTCGAGGGGACGGGGGCTTCCATGCTCAAGGTGAGCATCAAGAGGCCGTAGTCAACAAATGAAAGGAAGTTCATCATAGGCCACCAGGCATCATAGCTTGGAGCTTGTCATCAATGAAGACTCTCTCAGTGTATGAGACAATGCAAGTTTGCCATATTACGAGAAGGGCACTCTGATTTCCCATTGTCTATGTAAATAAGTTCTTTTTCAAGATGATCCTTGTAAAAGTAGGTCTTTGAGGTGTTTTTGAAGTAATCTTGCTGAGGACTGAACAAGGCCAAGGCTGATGACTCGAGCATGTGACTGTGTATAGAGAGAGAGAGAGACCCATCTGTGTGTGCTCAAGAGCGAGAGTTTTTTTTTCGGAGGAGTTTCTTCTCAAATAGCCGGCCAGTGTGTGCATTTGAGCTATGAGAAAGAGTGTGAGTGTTGTGTCTGGGTGTGTTTGTCCCGAACCCCATCAACTTTTGGCGATCCCGTTGGGGAATGGGTTATTTTTAGCGTTGTGAAGCTCCCAGATCGGTCTTGAAGGGCAATTGCAAAGATAATTTCAACTGTGTTGAAGCTTTAAAGCTGCAATGTGGATGCAAATGGCGCACTCCAAGATCGACAAGTGGTTTAGTGGAGCGCCAGGACAAAGGATTTGACCATGGGTATGGCTCATGGAGCTAGACATGGAGCAGTTGCAGATTGACGATGATGAAGCTATGGCAGATTATGCATGGCAAGGTCTTCATGGAGCTGCATGGAGGATCTATTGCAACCTCTTAACAACAGAACAAAGAAGCTGGTACAAGGTAAAGCTGGCACTGCTTGTGGCCTTTCGTGAAGATAAAAAGAGGTTTATGGAATCAGCCAGCCATAATATCTAATGATGGAGAATCATCGACATCTACCGATAGCGGATATATGGGTGAGTATGAGAAAAATGGTAGTGACAGAAGCTCAGGTAGTGCTCAGAAGCTCAGCCAAACCAAGTGCTAGCATTCTTTCCCATAACTAACTCAAACATTTCTAAGCGTTTCTCATCTCCTATCACTCTTTTTATGCAACAAGCCATTTTGAAATTTTCTAGAAATAGCTCGGCATCTTTGCGAGGCTCTCCAAAAAAGAGAGGATATCCTGACATTTGGCATTGGGCCTCCATTGAATCAATTTCAAAGTGACAACACGTTTTTTCTTTCTTAAAAAATTTACACAATAATGATTTCTAAATTGCAATCTATTCTACAACAAAATAAAAATATGCACATCAAATGATCTATGATAGTCAACAAGAGGCAGGATGATAGGGTTTGGTGACGTGAGAATTTCTCCTACTCTTTGGGCACCAAACATGAACATCATACATTGTTGAAAATGGATCTCTCTACTAATTGCAACATTTATTCTAATGTGTGGAGTGAAATGGAAGGGAAAAACCTCTATTCCTGGGCCATTATCCATGGTCTATGCATGACCTAATGGTTAAAACAAAACAAAAATATAGACGTCCAAACTAAGGTCATACCTAATGAAAGGTAAAATAAAAGGATTTACCGAAGTGTTTATCTCGGCCAACCTAAGAGGACCTAATATCCTATGAATTACATGTTGAAATTGTAACTTAGTACTAACAATTATCTGTATCTTTTTCCTTGCAAACAATAGGAATGAAATAACCATACAAACTCTCTTGATTCATGCAAACTACTTGACTATTCTAAGGTTGAGTATTCACAACAACATACACAAGCCCTCCTCAATCGGGGCACCAAAATTGATGCGTTCCGGAGTCGATAACAAGAGAGGTGACCTCTAAACACCCCTCAAGGCTCCCGTGATGCTCAAATGAGGCTGGGGCAACCACAAGCACAACACAACAACAAACCCACGGCCAAACCCAAACAAGATAGGGGCACCACCTAGTTATGGGATGCGAACTAGGATGCAAGAGAGATTTTGTCACAACCAAGAGGAGGTGCAACAAAACGCACACCAGCAATCTCACACAGACACACACAAAATGGCACAAGAGAGAGTCAGAGCAAGGGGAAGAAAGAGAGGAATGGAACTTGCATAATACCTTGTTTGTGACTTGCAAATGGATATGGTTTGTTATGATGCTATCATAGACCTTGTACAAAACTAACTCAATGTTTAATGAATGCTAAACATTGCCAACACACACACACACACATTGCCTTAGGGTGTGAGAGACTTCTCACCACAATACCCTCTTACAATGGACACAAAATTGGCAATGAAAACACAGTAAAAAACTTTTAAACAAAATCAAATGATAGAAACTTAAAATACACAAGTCACCTTGAATTCTATTGCACAAGTGGAAGGACGGAGATTTGAACGTTGAATCTTGCCTTTGATGCACCAAGCCTCAGTTTATTGATAATGGAGGAACATAAACAATAGTGGTTTTGAGATTTTGGACTCATGCTCTCTCACTTGCAATGTGTAGCCTGAAAGCTTCTCTCACACCAAAAAAGAAGCTCCCATTGTGGTTGCTTCGCCTAAGTCTCTCCTCATGCTTAGAGTGTTGGGGTATTATATGAGATATTGGGGATGATTTACAAGAATGAATGGGGCATATTTATAGGTTGGAGACCTCTCATTAAGATTATTGAAAATTCTAATTTACAAGCTAACAAATCAGGACTATGGTTTTTTTTTAGTATCCTTGTGGGCCTTCTTTGTCTGCTTGAGTCATGGATGTGGACTCACAAGAGAGCATAATTGATGGTACATAAGGTGAAAGTAGATTTTTAAGAAAGAAAGGAGAGAGAGAGAGAGAGAGAGAGAGAGAGAGTTACTATGCACATTTTTTTAGGTGAGGTGTCTTTAATGGTTAGTTCAATGGCTATTTTGTGTTAGCATGTTAGTGGTTAGTGTTAATAATCACTAAAAAGTTAATGATATATTTACAATGAGTAGAATGAGGTGGATAGTTGAAGTAAGATGGTTGAATGAAGTGAGGAAATCCTGTTGATGGTGAAGCTTGAAGAAGTTTTGGACTTACTTGTGTAGGTTCTCAAAATGACTATCAGTCCTCTTCTTCTTCTTCTCTTCTTGCGTTGTCGCCAAGGTTGAATCACCATGATAAAATAGTTGATGAGAATTTCCAATTAGCAGAGATTAAGCATGGTTATGTATATAGAGAAGAGGTAAAAGAATTTGTGATTAGAGGTAATAGAGAGAGGCATAGAGATGGTGTAAGTACATGTAGAGCTCATATGAGAGCTATAAAAGTAAGA
Organism: Adiantum capillus-veneris; assembly: GCF_014529385.1. Lineage (NCBI taxonomy): Eukaryota > Viridiplantae > Streptophyta > Polypodiopsida > Polypodiales > Pteridaceae > Adiantum > Adiantum capillus-veneris. The sequence goes on from NC_140949.1 coordinate 69,443,995, forward strand.
GGGGAGGTTAATGGTGAGGAGGGTGAGAGAAACCATGGAAGGTGCAGGTTTGACTGAGGGATGGAGAGGAATGACTCTGTGTGTGTGTGTGTGTGTGTGTGTGTGTGTAAGTAGGAAAGGAGGTGAGAGAAGGCTATGGGTTACTTTGACAATTCATGGAATCTAGAATAGTGTGAGCTATATAATGTGATGTGTAGGGCGTGAGCCCGCCCAAGGTGTAGTGTGAATGTCTTGAGGTCATGTGTGTGCCATTATGCTTGGTAATCAGTTGCACTCTCTCCTATGGTCAATATAAGGTGCTGCCTATCACTTGTGAAGGCAAGATATTCTTAGGTTCATTCTCCTTGTAATTGTACGTTACATTGATGGAGTTGACGAGCAACTAGGTAGTTAGGGGGAATTTTTTTTTTTTGGCCAGCTCATGGTGTTCTTGCTTGCCATCAGGTAGCCATCTCTACGTATGCTTGCTTCCCTTAGCTACACAAGGGCAACCTCTTGCGATCTTACTGTGTTAACCTTGATCAGCCTGCATAGCTGAAACTTTACACCTTGAGAACCCTGCACTTGAGCGACAATACTATTTGAAACCTCTTTGTTGAGGTGCATCACAGTTATGCGTGCAGCTCATAAGACTCAAAGCCTCCTTTGCAGCAATCATCGGATCCCTTTAGCACTCTTGATTACAATCTTGAGGTTTCCTTTTATCCTGCTAAACCCCAGAGTCTACATCAGGACCATGGTCAGTGCCCTCTTCTTGAACCTCTCAATTGTAGCTTGGTCCAAGGCCTTCTTGCCCAATTCAGCAAAGCCTCTTTTTCTTGTTTTCTGGTGGGCACTGTGATGGTCATTCTCATGTTCATACATATTGTTTCTTCTATCATGAAGATGTATATATGCATCTGCAATCGAAGCCATTTTTCTAGCCACGCCATGGAGAAGAAGTCATGGTCAATTCATGCGCCAAGCTCAAGGCCCCTACCTAGTCTGCACTCAGTTCCCATGGTGCCTATTAACCTTGTGTGTGTGTGTGTGTGTGTGTGTGTGTGTGTGTGTGTGTGTAGCTTTTAAATCTTACTTAATAAGACATAATTGAACTTTTACATTCAAAAGACAACTGGCCAAGGAACAATGCACTGATTTGCACAAAAATAAATAAGTATCAGAATTATCTAAGTACAATGATTCTAAGAAAGATGTCCTCTTTCAGTGGGGTTGGTAGTCAAAAAACTTCCCCGTTCTTCAGTGGATATTTCAAAACAGTAATGTTGCTTGCCAAAGAAGCGAAACCCTCCAAGATAAGATAGAGTAAAAAAAGTTCCAAGATAAGATAAGATTGTAAGAAAGAGGTCCTCTTTCACTGGGGTTGGTAGTAAAAAAACTTCCCCGTTCTTCAGTGAATATTTCATAACAGTAATGTTGCTTGCCAAAGAAATGAAACCCTCCAAGATAAGATAGAGTCCTTACCTGCATCCATCCAAACAAGAAAACAATTTAGTTAGCCTTGGAAGTGTTTTATAGGTATTAATGGACCATATCAATTGTTATCCATGTCCATCTTATCGGTTTTAGTTACTTTAGACAAGCTAGGTTATTTAGAACTGGTATTTATAGCAATCTTTTCTTATTCTTTCACAAAATGAGTGTTTATAATGTACTTTCTTACATGGTGAATTCCATTAAGAGTCAAAACTATTTTGAGATCCATAGCTCAGTAACCATATACTTACCTTCAGTATTAAAACAAATGGTATCAAAGGTACTCCTTTAGTTAAGGAGATGTGAAATCCGACTTACTTTTTGTCTACCAATGGTACCAAATGAGGGTGATCCCTACCTCACTTTTCTTAAACCAAACTACCAAGAAGATGCTAGCATAACCGGTTAGCAAGACTGCTAGGTACTGATTAGCAAGATGCTAGCATAACCGGCTAGCAAGACTGCTAGGTATACTCTTTTTCGAGCTTCTGTTGAAGCCAAAAACTGCCATATACTTACCTTCACCAACCGTTTGAACAGAGAACCATTTCATAAACCATAAGCAAACCCAAAACGTTGGGTTATATCCAACTTTATTTTCAAATATAGATGATGATCCTTTCCTCAGAATGTGAGCAAGCACCGTGATAAAGAGTACTTAGTGCCTCAGTTTTGCTATAAAATCTAGGAATCACCTCAATTTTTTTAAAAAAAACCAGTTATGCCGATACTAGGGAATGTGAGAACCCACAGTAAAGCAAATTTAAACATCACCTTAGTTATTAGAACCCCATTTTTCTGAGAAAAAAACCAGTCATGACGAAATTAGGTACAGCATCCAGATGGTGATGCCCTGCAAGTGTTTAAAAGGAAACCCATCTATAATATCATATCGCAGCTTTTCAGCCCTGCTGCACATAGTTCCTTTCCAAAAGAATAGCAGAAAAAGCTTATCTACCAATGTATGCCAAATCATTCCAACCAATTCCTCTTTTACTGGCCTAAGAGGTGCCAACTATACATAGTATGAAGAGCCGATAGGCCTCGACAATTTACCAAATTAATTAGCATCGTTGTTTTACCAAAAAAATACATAGTAGAGAGATGTATGTGCTGCATGCAATCTCTTTCCAAAAAACCAGTATAGGCAGAAACCCCTCGACTGTAATCCAACACTGGATATCAACTACTTTTAGCAACCAACTCCTAGGCAAATATTTTGATGTAGCTGATGTTTTAAGAATAGCCAATAAGCCAAACCACCCATCATGCTTCCATCCACATACCCTTATACACACATACATCCTGCCTCATATAAACACCTATTCATTTAAGCATAGGTGAAGTACTTCGGCTGCTTTTTATAGAGCCATTTTCAAAAAAGCCTGTGGAAAGACCTGGCTATTATGCAGAAAAAACAGTGCGGAAAAAACCTGTATATGGTATTCTCCTGCACATGGATTAACAAAACATCCTTTCCTATGATCATATGCAGTTAATGATTTCGACAGTTCCTAGTTACTTTCCACACAAAGAAGCAGAACAACCATTAATCACCAACATATGCCATGGTGTTACCTCTATTCCTTTTCATTTCCCGGCTCAAGAGGAGCCAGTCAATCCCATTATGTAAAGACATTCGGTCTCCAACAGTAAATCATAGAGGAAGCAAACGAGAGTTTAGGTAGACCACAGTACCTGAGGAGTTTGAGCTGCAAGCTCCATAGCTTTAGGAAGTTCAAGTAGTAACGACACAGAGTGGGATAACCACAACCAGAAACTAAATCTCAAGCTAAGTGAGGGCTAAGGAGTGCCCTCACCATGCCTCCTGAGCGCCCGAAGTGAAAGAGCAGAGCCACCCTTGCTGTGAGAGCCCCTCAGGCGTCAGAAGATATTATTTCCTAGGAAGAGAGCGCCAGTACATGGTCCGAGGGTGGAAGGAGCCTCCCTCCCTTTGTGATGATAGCTGATGATTTCCTCTTGCTCTTTTACAAAAGAGTCCTTGTATATTTTTTCCCATATCAAAAAAAAGTCGATGGCACAGTGAAATAATGAGGGCCCTATTTTTCCAATAGCGGGGGGGGGGGTTATGGAAAAAATCCTATAGGAGGAGGACAAAATTAACTCCATAGTATTACCACTGTGTGTGTGTGTGTGTGTGTGTGTGTGTGTGTGTGTGTGTGTGTGTGTGTGTGTGTGTGTGTGTGTGTGTGTGTGTGTGTGTGTGTGTGTGTGTGTGTGTGTGTGTGTGTGTGTGTGTACCCACCCTAACCCAGGCACCACACACAATGGGTCGGTAGTAGGCCCATTGTGTATGGGCCTACTACCTTATGAGAGGGATAAGACTCTCTTTTTGGAATAACAATCCAGGCCAATTGTGCCTAATGAGAGCTTGAGTGATGGTGTTACGGATCTGATTGCGATTAAATCCATTAAGGCAGTATTTTTTAATAAGTACTGAAATTTCCTTCCAGGCCAGGGATGGTGAAGAAGAAGAGTAGCAGATTAAGTACAGAAGGCCAATACAGGAGCAGATAGAGGATTTGTAGGGCCTATTGCTATTTATTTTGATGAATTCTATGTGCGGAAATTTAAGAAGATCCTTTTTCCACATAAATCTCAGGTCATATCCACCTGTAGATGGGGAGTGAAGGGATATTGAAAGTTTAAGAAAGTGGGCTGATTTGCAGAAGCTCCCAATAGTTGAATCATCCAGGATAGAAGTAGGCTCAATTTTTAGGCAATGGGGGTATATTTGATCAATCTGTGATGAGAACAATCTGTTGTTGATACTAAGTATGCCATCCATATACCTGAAGGTGTGTTTGAATAGTGGGAGATTTTTATGGTTAGTTTCCATGTTTTTAAGACACCATTTGTACTCAAAGAAGTCTAAGTAGATGTTACACATAAGTGGTGAGCAAGAGAAGCCCATCCGGATTCCAAGACACTGATTATAGCAGCAACCACCTGCTATAATAGTACAGTTGTTTAGCAACTAGAAAATTTAGGAGCAAAGTTTTGCTTCATCGAAGTGTAAAGGGTTTATGAAGTGAGATGCTAGAATCCATCTCGGTTTCTTGGCAAGAGAGATAAAGAGATGCTTTCTTTTTTTAGCATTGGTAAATGCTAAGTTAATGACCTTGGCTAGTACTGTCTTAAGGCCAAGATCTCCACTAAGTGGGATGTTTTCGTAGCATTGTGTGATATCATCTGTAAAGATGTGGAAAATATGTTGAGGAAGGTTGAGTGTGACTTCTGTGGCATTTTTGTAAGCCATAAGGGATTGCATTGGATATTAAGGAAATCCTTGCAAACTTTTTGTTCGTCTGCACAGATGATTTCAAATTCTATGAGAATAAGATCAAGGCAAAGAGTAATATCTTTGGTGATATCTGTGAAGATACAATTAGAGGCATCAGATATCCATCTGAATTTATGTTTGTGGATTTTATAAGTATGAAATAGTACTGGTAACTTGGTGTTACTGATAGTGTAGCCTAGCTGTCCTAAATGTTTGGAGATCTTGTTAGAGATATCTTGCGGTGATTTGCTGGTATGATAGAATTCTTTTCCTTCTACTCGTTCACGTGCACCTTTCCAAGCGAGTTGTTTACACATAATAGTAGGGTAGTTCGAGCTTTTGTCAAGTCCTACTACTAACAAATTATCTGAGATTAGTTGAAAGTCAACGGCTAGCTTTGGTGTAAGCCAAGAACTATCATAAGAAAGCCATTTTCTAGGAAGTAGAGAAATTTTGTTAAGGAAGCATTCCTTAACTAACTTCTTTAAGTCCAGTAGGACTGTCATCTCCAGTCGGAGAGCACTGACAAGGTCAGTGAGGCAGCTAAGTAAAGCTGCTAAGGCAAGGTAAGGGTTTTTTGGATAGTTTGGTATGTGATTGAGTCCTTTGGCTAGGAGCTTACGTATTGTAGCATTGTTGATAATGTTGAGGTTCTGAGTACAGACATGGTTCCCACATTCTTTAAAATTCCTACAGAATGAGGAAAATTGAATGCATGTACAGTAAGGGATTGTTTCTTGTCTAAGAAAGTCATTGTTAAGAACTAATCCTTTTATAGGATGATGATATCTCCATCCAATGAGAATGTTGTCAAAAGTAGTTTATGATTTCCAAAAAATATGTCAAAACACTCACAAAAGAGACTTTTAGGTGGGATCCAATCGAGAAGAATTTTGTGATAAAGACAGTGTATGTAGGTAGCACCATATTTCGAATCATCTTTGCTGAGAACTTTTCTTCCACATGGGTTTGTAGATACCTGCAATATATTTAAGGATTAGATTTCAGGGAAGTTTCTGATTGCAGGGAATCTGCCTCTCCCTCTAGTAAATCTATGATACTTTCCTCGATTAGATGAGGAGCTAGGTGTAAAAAAGGAAGTAAAAGAGTTGGGAGTAGCTAAAGAGTTAGCTCTTTTAAAAGCAGGAGACTCATCCTCTTCAATACACGGTTTTAGTAGATTAGTGATGTATTTGACTCCTTTGTAGTTCTCATATGTGGTGAGGTATAGACCGGGTTCCTCAGCTTTTAGTTCTTTCAGAATATCATGCATCAGTCCTCGGAAGATGTTAAAGGCAATTTGTGCAATCACAATCTGCTTGGCCTGTCCACCTAGCCATGACCAGATGAGGGATAGATGAAAGTCTACTCGTTTCTCTGGGAATAACAGTTCTAAATGGTTGAGGATATACCATATTGCATGGTCAAACCACATAATGCTTGATTCATAGGTAGCTTTGGGGTCAAGAAATCTGCAAGCACATTTTACATAGGGGCGGAAGATATTCCAGATAGACTCTATGTAGAAATTTGGGTTACTTTTAGCAAACTCCATGCTACCCTTAGTACGTATGTACAATCCAGTATTTGAGGGGCATTTGGACTGATCAATCAGGTGAAGGTTAAAGGGGGCTTGAATCAGTTCTCCTTTGTCCAAGAATTGTCCACCCTTTAGAATTTTAAGTTTGCAGTCTTCCACTGTTGATGCAGAGAGGTTGGCCAAGTACACCCAGGTTTCACTAAGAACCAGAGCCAAGAAGGCTTTGTTTGGTAGAACCCAAAGTTGATGGTCTACTCCGAGAGATTCAATTTCTATATGTCTTATTAGTAAGACAAGAAAGACTTTTGAGATTTTAGGGACCATCTCAAGGAGATTAACATCATTGAGAGAGCAGAGGTTAGATTGAAACTCTTTTACTGCCTCTAGAGCAGCACTATCCTGACAGAAGATGCCACCCGTTGAAGGGATGGCGGGGGTATTTGGGGTGCATATAAAAGAGGGATTAAGTTCACAGAGTTTTCTAAGGAAATTTGACGGCTCAGCTCCAGATGAGGAGAACAAGGCAAGCTCTTGCTGATATTGTGAAGCAAGGACAGGAAGTTGGGCAATGCATTGGGAAAGAAAATTAACACCTTCTAGTGGGTCTTTGTCCAAAGATGCTAGAATCTTGACCCAATCATTAAATGATAACATATGCAAGACAGAAAGTTTTTTGTCCGAAACAAGAGCTGAATCATAAATAAGCTGTGAAGCATCCAGACTGCTAATACATCTGAGGACCAGAGAGGAGGCCACAGAGAGGGGCTCCGAGGTAAGTTCCAAACCTTGAGATAGGGAAAGAGTCTGCAAAAAAAGTGAGGTTAGGTTTATTATTTCTTGCCATAGTATGTGATACATAATTTGGCTTTCGTAGCAAGGAAAGGTCTAGTTCTAGCAGCTAGGGTATCTTTTGGTGCATGTTCTTTCATGAAGACCTTAATCTGATCAAGGATCTTTGCGTGATTCTTAGGGTTGTGATTTGTACTCATGCGAGCTGTCAATCTATAACGTGAGCAGTCCTGAAACAAAGTTGATATAAAGATTAGCAAAGTGCCTAAGAAGTAAAGTCTTTTTTGGTCCTGCAACCCTTCAACCGACTGAGTCAAAGACTATGGTAGCCGCCGTGAGCAGGGAACCAGAAGAGAGCCTAAAAAGGGCCACCTAACACCAGCCTACCAATGAAGGATTTAGCGATTGTGGGTCCAATTTAGAGCTCTATTCTTATGATAATTTCCTAGGCCAGCATCCCGGTTTCCCCGGAGAGGGGAGACCCTATGTATAGGATGTGTGCGTAGCTGTTTAAATCTTACTTAATAAGACATAATTGAATTTTTACATTCAAAAGACAACTGGCCAAGGAACAATGCACTAATTTATACAAAAATAACTCAGTATCATAATTATCTAAGTACAATGATTGTAAGAAAGAGGTCCTCTTTCAGTGGGGTTGGTAGTAAAAAAACTTCCCCGTTCTTCAATGAATATTTCATAAAAGTAATGTTGCTTGCCAAAGAAACAAAACCCTCCAAGATAAGATAGAGTCCTTACCTGCATCCATCCAAACAAGACAACAATTCAGTTAGCCTTGGATGTGTTTTACAGGTATTAATGGACCATATCAGTTGTTATCCATGTCCATCTTATCGGTTTTAGTTACTTTAGACAAGCTAGGTTATTTAGAACTAGTATTTATAGCAATCTTTTCTTATTCTTTCACAAAATGAGTGTTTATAATGTACTTTCTTACATGGTGAAGTCCATTAAGAGTCAAAACTATTTCGAGATCCATAGCTCAATAACCATATACTTACCTTCAGTATTAAAACAAATGGTATCAAAGGTACTCCTTTAGCTAAGGAGATGTGAAATCCGACTTACTTTTTGTCTACCAATGGTACCAAATGAGGGTGATACCTACCTCACTTTTTTTTAACCAAACTACCAATAAGACGCTAGCATAACCGGTTAGCAAGACTGCTAGGTATACTCTTTTTCGAGCTTCTATTGAAGCCAAAAACTGCCATATACTTACCTTCACCAACCCTTTGAACAGACAACCATTTCATAAACCATAAGCAAACCCAAAACTTTGGGTTATATCAAACTTCATTTTCAAATTTAGATGATGATCCTTTCCTCAGAATGTGAGCAAGCACCGTGATAAAGAGTACTTAGTGCCTCAGTTTTGCTATAAAATCTAGGAATCACCTCAATTTTTTTAAAAAAACCAGTTATGCTGATACTAGGGAATGTGAGAACCCACAGTAAAGCAAATTTAAACATCACCTTAGTTATTAGAACCCCATTTTTCTGAGAAAAAAACCAGTCATGACGAAATTAGGTACAGCATCCAGATGGTGATGCCCTGCAAGTGTTTAAAAGGAAACCCATCTATAATATCATATCGCAGCTTTTCAGCCCTGCTGCACATAGTTCCTTTCCAAAAGAACAGCAGAAAAAGCCTATCTACCAATGTATGCCAAATCATTCCAACCAATTCCTCTTTTACTGGCCTAAGAGGTGCCAACTATACATAGTATGAAGAGCCGATAGGCCCCGACAGTTTACCAAATTAATTAGCATCGTTGTTTTACCAAAAAAATACATAGTAGAGAGATGTATGTGCTGCATGCAATCTCTTTCCAAAAAACCAGTATAGGCAGAAACCCCTCGACTGTAATCCAACACTGGATATCAACTACTTTTAGCAACCAACTCCTAGGCAAATATTTTGATGTAGCTGATGTTTTAAGAATAGCCAATAAGCCAAACCACCCATCATGCTTCCATCCACATACCCTTATACACACATACATCCTGCCTCATATAAACACCTATTCATTTAAGCATAGGTGAAGTACTTTGGCTGCTTTTTATAGAGCCATTTTCAAAAAAGCCTGTGGCAAGACCCGGCTATTATGCAGAAAAAAATAGTGCGAAAAAAACCTGTATATGGTATTCTCCTGCACATGGATTAACAAAACATCCTTTCCTATGATCATATGCAGTTAATGAGCTCGACATTTCCTAGTTACTTTCCGCACAAAGCAACAGAACAACCATTAATCACCAATATATGGCATGGTGTTACCTCTATTCCTTTTCATTGCCCGGCTCAAGAGGAGCCAGTCAATCCCATTATGTAAAGACAGTCGGTCTCTGACAGAAAATCATAGAGGAAGCAAACGAGAGTTTAGGTAGACCACAGTACCTGCGGAGTTTGAGCTACAAGCTCCATATCTTTAGGAAGTTCAAGTAGTAACGACACAGAGCGGGATAACCACAACCAGAAACTAAATCTCAAGCTAAGTGAGGGCTAAGGAGTGCCCTCACCTTAGTATTTTTAGGTTGGTTTGCACGCCTCCTGAGCGCCCGAAGTGAAAGAGCAGAGCCGCCCCTTGCTGTGAGAGCCCCTCAGGCGTCACAAGATATTATTGCCTGGGGAGAGAGCGCCAGTACATGGTCCGAGGGTGGAAAAAGCCGCCTTCCCTTTGTGATGATAGCTGAGGATTTCCTCTTGCTCTTTTACAAAAGAGTCCTTATATATTTTGTCCCATATCAAAAAAAAAGTCGGTTCGGTGGCACAGTGAAATAATGAGGGCCCTATTTTGCCAATGGGGGGGGGGGGGGAAGGGGGGGTTTTTTATGGAAAAAACCCCTATAGGAGGAGGACAAAATTAACTCCATAGTATTACCACAGTGTGTGTGTGTGTGTGTTCGTGTGTGTGTGTGTGCGCACGCATGCATGCTTTATTAAAGTTAATACATATACACAAAAGAACATGACGTTCAAAAGACAACCGGTTTTAGATAACTAGACAATGATTTGTACAAAAATGACTCAATCTTAGATTAATTTTTGTACAATATAGTAAGAATGAGGCATCATTCCAATGATCCTATAAAAAAGTAATAAACATGTTAAGGTCATCCATGCCAAAATCAGTGGGAATCTTCAAAGTTAGACAGCAGCTAAGTTAAACCATTTTAAGTAAAGATAGCATTCTTACATGTATCCATATAAACAAGACCACAGATTTGTTAGCCTTCAATACATAATACAGGTTTGAAAGAACATATTAGTTGTTATCCTTGTCCTTTTTAAAATTGATTAAGCTAAATTTCTATCCAAAAAGTTTTATTTATATATAAATTAGAGTATATATGATAGGTCATCACCCCCTCTAATGCAAATGGCAATACTTGTCAGTAAGTTTTAAAGTATGAGCCAATGTCAGGTAATTTTTCTTATTTCAAGTTTGAATTTTGCAAGTTAAGACCAGATTCTCCAAGTAGTATCCACAAGAACTTTGCAATCTTCATTCTAAAGTAATAATGTTTTCAAACCAAGAATACTAATTTTGTCCAATCTAGCCTTCGTTATGTTTTCACATTGATTTGAGAAGCTATTTTTTACAAGTATCTTGAGCCCAAAAAAAAAAAAAACAACTTTTACTCATGTTTTGACCCATAAACCAAGCCCAAATATTTGTGAAGCCCAAACAATGTACTAATCAATGAAGCATGCAATAATTCAATCAAAAATTTAGTGATAGGTTGAAAACACTGTGTTTAATGCAAGAGGGTGTGTACATAAGGTGTTATAAGAAGCCTTGTTTAAAACAGGTCAAGTCTAAAATATCAAAATTCCTGAGCTATGCACTAACAATATAAGCCAGAGAAATCTTTAGTTTAGCAACCAGCCAGTCAACCACTAGAAAGATCAAAGATCCTTAGTAGAATTTTAGAGCTCCACAACCCCAAGTAGTCAAAACATGTAAGGAAGAATTTTCCAAAGAAATCATTTAACAAGAAGTGCAACCACAAGTAGATAGCATCCCCAACTTTTGTTGCTCTTTGAAAACGGTAGAAATTTATGCTCTTTTATCCTAATTGAGAGCATCTAATATCCAGCTAGTCCAAAATTCAGAGGCATTGAATCACGAATCACTTGGTAATGTCTATCAACTCAGAAATACCAAAGCTAAGATAAAACCACCAGTCTATAATCATACCCTTTACTCGGCTTGAACCATAACAGGTAACACAACACAGATTAAATTTCCATCACCAAACTGTCATAATGCAAAACCAATCAAAGATAACAACTATCATTGGTTAAATAATCTAGGTGAGCACTGCCTTCGGTATACCTAATCCGAGCAAAGACTCAAGATATGAAAAACCAACACAATAAATAAGAATATGCCAAAAGAGCACATCAAATCATACAATTTTAAGACCAAAATAGCATATTAAAGCTAAAAAGGTCGAGATCCACCAATAGACTACATGTCTCCCTCTCCATCAAGGATTGTAGCAAAAAAGATACCAGATAGATCAATATCTAGTTATGCATACGATCATCCAAGGTCAAACATAGTAGCTCAAAGCTACGGCAACATGAAGCAGAATCTCCTCCCATAATTATTGCAATGTAAATCAAAGAAAGGAACACAACTAGTTGAGATACCTAGTAGGTTCAAAATCAAGCAAAGAACTCAAAGCTTAGATTTCTCAGCAAAAATAAAAACAAAAATCCCCAAGCCAGTTAAAAATAGTATGTTCAATTTGTTAGTTAGATCCAACCCAAATCACAAAGTATGAGCCACTCTCAAGTACTTGTCCTTATTTCAAGTTTTAAATTAAGACCACATTCTCCAAGTAGTGTCCTCTATATCTTTACAAGATTTTTCCAAAATCATCCTCAAGATTATTACAAAAAAGTCCAACAATACATAGAGCATCAAAGAAGTCAAGTCAAGCATAGTAAGGAGCATAGTCTAGGTGAGAAGACATCAATGATTCCATCACATTCTAAAAAAGTTAGGTACCAAGATCACATACGTTTCCTTACGTTCAAGTAATCCTACAAGAAGAGCCAAAGTTCCTATTATTCTACCCAGATAAGATCTATGATATGCCAAAGCCAAATTCTAAGAATTATCTAGTCAGCATTAGAATTTAAAATAAAATGAGAATCATGTAGGCAAAGTATCGTAATTTGGTCAGAATAATGCCCAACTAGTATATTGAGATGAATAAGGCCATCCTTCTTATCATTTTTTCAGATACCCAAAAACTTATTCTTCCACATCAATCAATCTTTCCCAATCATCAAAGGCTCAGTACAAATCAAAAAAAGTAAAAAATTACTCTGTTTGTATTGGCAAAGCACCCCATTGTAGTAATGTCCCAATCTCAAAAATGAGTAATCATTACAAAGTCTCGACAGAGAAGATTGTTAGCGGGTTTATCAAGCAACAAAGACACATCAAAGCCATCCATAATCAAGAGGCATTGAATCTATCAACTCAAAAATACCAAACCTAAGAGAAACCACCAATCCACAAGCTTGGCGTTAGTATAATAAGTCGAGATTTTAGAGAGTGAGATAAATGCAATCAAGTTAGTATAGATCCAAAATCATATTATTGGGTAATTTTTGAGAGAAACTAAAGCAAAAAAGGATCCAAAAAAATGAGCCTATAACCATACCCTTTACTTGGCTCAAACCATAACAGGTAGCACAATAGGGATCAAAATGCATCACCAAACTATCATAATGCAAAACAAATCAAAGAGAATAGCTATCATTGGTTAAATCATCTAGATAAGCATTACCTTAGGTAGACCTTATATGAGAAAAACTTTCAAGCTATGCAAAATCAGCAGAATAAAGAAGAATATGCCAAAAGAGCATATCAGTCATACAACTTCAAGACCAGAATAGAATATCAAAGACTTGTAGGCACCCTTAGCCTGGCATTGCACACTGTGGGTGAATAATCATTGCCCACCTCCTAGTTGAACATTTATGTTCAACCACTCATAGTCTTAGTGGTCTAAAAGATTGCACACCCAAACAAGCTCTTTGTACACCACAAAACAGTTACCATATACAAAACCTAACAACAACTGCTACCCGCATCCTTTGCTCAAGCGGGTTGCCCAACCCCCTGCATTACCTGCCATCACCCACCTAGATCAAACATTTGGCTTTGGTCTTGTCCATCCACCTACAACAGCCTCCCGTAGTAGTGCTGCACCCCAGCACATAGCCAATCATTTGCATAAATTGCCCTTAGCATATCTCCCCCGCTCCAAGCATCCAATGGAAAACTTCCCACTTCCAACCAAGCATCACCAAACACACTATCACTATCATCAGAAATATAAGTATTTGACCCTATCTCCCAACCAGATAAAGCAAGATTCTCTTCAAGCAGACTTTGTACCTACTTGATATCCCATTGCACATCCCCACTTACCAGCATACCCTTCAACCACCACACACAAACCTCCGTGGAAATCTGGGACACAACCTAGGAATTTGCATCATCTGTCATAGAGTGCACTTGTAGCACTAGAAGCTCCTCTAACTTTGCCTCTATACTCTCTTCTTCACGAGCACTCAATTTGAGCACCATCGAGCTCTCCCTCAGCAACTGGCACTTCAAGGTCTACCAAGACCACCTGCTTGTCTGCTTCAATTACCTACTCTTCAAGCACCTGATCTACCGTTGTATCATGCTCCACCAAGGAAGAGAGAAACTCATCCTCTACCGCATCATCTTGGTCTCCTTCCATAAGCAAGGTTTCTCCATCCATCCTAGCAAGACTCTGCACCTACTGCACCACCATAGAATACTCCACTGCAACCTTCACCATCATGGCATTTAGCATGGCACCACATAGATGCATGTCATCACCTATAGGCTTGGACTCATCCATTTGACTTTCATTGAGCATAACAACTTGCATCGTATCCTGCTCCTTGCACATGTTCACTACATCTCCACTCACATGCAAGAGATCAAATTCTTCGTACCTCAATTGAGGCCACTCAATTTCCCACGTCGTATTAGCACCCATGGAGCTTCTATCACTCATCTCCATCTCCTATTCTATCTCAAGCTCTGGAATCTCCTCTTTCTTTGTTGCTTTGACCTCATCTACAAATCGTACCCTTTGACCTCTAGAACCCTTCAAAGGATCCTAAACATCCATACCTTGACTTGGAAGTACATATCTTGCCTGATCTAGAACCACTGGCACATCCTCCACAACTGGAGCCTCTCTAGCTTTCATCCTCGGCAAAGAAACCACCTTGTCGTTCTACAACCATAGGACCCTTGGTTCTTATTTCACAGGCACATCCCTTTTCACCAATCTTGGCTTGGCTACCACAACTTCAACTCTCTTAGGCACCATAGCACCTGGTACCTTGCCTAGCTTTGTGCTTCTTCAAAATATTTTTGGTATGCCCTTTTGCTAGAACCACAGCTTCCTTTTTGTATGACATTGTCCCATCTATCTCGACCTTGTCTCACACTTCTTCATGCAGGCAATCCAAAAACTTGCTCATTATAAGAAAACCACATTCTTTGCAGCAAATACCTTGATCAGCTTTCCCCAAAGGGCTTTGAACTCCCACTCCACTGCTTGAAAATCTCCTTCCAAGCTTTCCTTCAATCCGTCTAGCTTTCTCTTCACTTTGTCTAGCTACACATTGGCAAAAGATTCTTTCAAAAAGCCACTTCCAATGCTTCACAATCCGCCTTTTTTTCTTCTCATAGGCCATCAAACCATACCCTCGCTTTTCCATGAACCAAGAGTAGGAACACTTGCATCATGCCTTCATTAGGAAAAGTTTGGACTCAAAAATGGTCCTTGTAAGAATTGTTGATGTGGCATAGCTTTCAAAAAGTGGGGATCGGTAAATTTTTTGCAAATAAGATCCAAACTTGTCGAAGGTTGGATATTTAGAATCTACTCTTCAAATGCTATCTATTGATATATAGCATGCATGTATCGGACATTGCCTTCATGTAGATCTAGAGAAAAGTGATTTTAGATTACCGTAACGGTAACAAAACCTGGCTGATTGAAAAAAAATGGCATAACTTTCATAGAAGTCATCCAAACTTTTCGGACCTTGGCTCTTTAGAATGCATTTTTCAAGAACTTTCCAATGATAGGTCATATCATGGGGTTCTAAGCAATATTTAGAGGGGTCTACCGGGTTGCTTTCTTTTGTACAACTTTGATGATGTGGCACTCTCAAAAGGCCCTAAAATGAGTTCAAAATTTTCCTAATGCATCTCTTGACACACTGTTCTCCAGCAAAAATAACCCATAGTATTGAAGTCATGTTTTCGCATCTTTCGATTGAAAATGGGAAAATCGGACCATGCCATCTCTAGTAGAATTTTCTCTTTAAATTCTACACCTTTGGCGTCACCAAATCACTACTTTCTCTTCAAACAATAGCATTAGTGCTCTCCTCTGTGGGGGCACCAGAAGATGGAGAGGGGGAATGGGGAACACACCCATAACACAAACGCATGCCTCTCTATACCCCGGATATACACTGAACCCCAATCCACTAGATTTCACCTTCAAAAACTCATTATTTGCACAAGAAAACCTCCATTTGCACACATGTTGACGCAAGTCCACTCGGACAGAACACCGCACCGCACTCACATTCCACCATTGTCCATCTCAACCCTCTCACCACACACACAAACACTCTAACTCACTCTCCACACATAAGAACCGCCAATTTGGTGGACACACACTTCCACAAAGCCGACATCCCGGGAACAAGATGACAACAGAAGAAAGATAAAGGGGGAAGGGGAGAATTGACACCAAAACGGGGCAATATAGGCTTCATTTCATCAAAAAAAATGTTTACATGGGCATGAGCACCAAAACCATGACCGGCTTGGCACATAAAAAACACCCCAAGCTTTACTTTGCAAAAAACTTCATGGGGACGATCCCTCATTGGCCTGCTGCATCATTGGCTCCACAAGGTACTTGGCTCTACAGGTACACTGTTCGGTGGGAACAACCTCCAAAATGGACCCTGGGTCTACCAAAAATAAACACATGGTTTTCCAAACGACTCTTTAAAAAAATGAGTAAAAAAATAATTTTATAAATCTCCTCATCCGATTTTAGTAACTTGCACCCGATTGGACCTCCTCAGTGCTCCATTTGGAATTTCTTGGCAAGTTGATGCCTTCATTGAGGGGGGGCTAGCACTAGCACTAATGCCTCATGCATTTGTCTTCAAAAGTCTTGGGGGATAGTAGCCCATGTGAACAACACCCTGCAGGGCCCGCCTACCACATCATCACTTTAGACCATCGCCCGATGTCACTAACCGTCGACCCTTGCTGCTGCTCGTCACCACGGTCATCAAAATTGCCACCTAGCACCCGTAGCAACACCATGCACAGTGCCCGAGTGGAGACTCCATGGCCACAAGAGAGAAGATCTCTCTTTCCCAACTGATTATCCATAGTGGCCTCATGCTCTTGCTTATATATTGCAGACTTCTCTCCTCTCCCATTGCATATGGGCTAAAGAGAGGACCACATGGCAGTTTTATATGATTTGGTCTCCAAGGTCCCCAAAAACTCATAAAAGCCTCTTTTTTAAAAAAAACATGTTTTGTGTGCAACCTTGGGACTGCAGTAGCTCCTAGCTCACTTGCCCAGTTGCCAAACTGTAATTCCACGGAGGCTTTGAGCTTTCCCATCCTTACCGCATTTCAAGGTTTTTGGGGTCACGAACCTAGCCCATGAAAATCGCAAAAAATCACCTGCAACAACAACCTTTGAGCAACTACACCTGGCGTATGACTGGCACACCATCAGTTCTTCATGACTTTTCATGAAATAATGAATACTTTCATCTATAACCTAGTCAAATCCAAAAACTATCCCAATGGCATGCCTTCCATTGGTTACCAAGCTGGCACATACCCGGCTCCCGATAAATCTTCAACCTGCCATAACTTTCCCTCTAGAGCTCCAAATGACGATCCGAAAAGACCGACATGCTCCACAACTTGAGTACTATATATCCATCCCCTCACACTAACTTTGGCCATCTACCCCTGCTTGCCGAGTCCGTCGAGGTTCCACAAAACTTTCCAACGTTGGAAAGGGGGAAGAGGGAACACACCCAGCACACACAATGTTTGCCTCTCTATAGCCCAAGGATTCCGCTGCACCCCTATCCACACAGAATCTTACACACAGACATACACTTTTCTCAAACTAACTTGCAAGTATACCCCAAATCAATGCGCACACACTTGCGCAGATAACAATCTACCTCACACCCATAAACACATCAATTTCTTGTTTCCCTTGCACACAATCACCTCTTTCTCTCTCTCTTTGCACACCATGCCCTTGGGGGGCACACCTGCCTACACACACCCGGAAACACCGCGCAACAGAGCTAAAGAGAAGAGAGGGGAGGGGGAACAACACCAAAAGCAACACAACCAGATCTTGTTTCTTCTTCAATTGATGGGTTATGGTGGAGCATACAACCATCAAATCTCTCTCCTTCTCTATTCTATTTGTCACCCTCCTTAACACAGCAGAGCACAAAAAGTTAAATATATGCTAATCGGTGCAGAATTTGCCTATGGGCGTGAGACGCAAAAAAGCTCAAAAAACGGCCTTTTCCTTCTCCCATGATGTCAGTTGGTACAAAAAACCAGTTTTGCAAAAATTTTACAGACTAAGACTTTTCGGCCTCCCTCATGCAGAGGTATGAAGTCTCTCACACACTTTCCTTTCTTCACTGACCTCATGTCTTCCTCTACCCAACTTGCATTGCATGTTCTAAGAGCCTTGTCCCATGTCAAAACCTTCTCTTCAAGCCGGAAATCTCTACGCTTAGGTCTTCATAACCACATAAAACATGCACTTACTCGATCTCCTTGCTTGTAATGGGCCTTCGTATCTGCTTTATCACCCATGTCTGCACCTGTAAGCATACATATCACTGCCTGTGCCCTCTGTTAGAGTCGACACACTTTGGTTGCACCATCATTGCCCAACCCCTCGTTGAACATTTATGTTCAACCAAAAGAAGCCTTTTTTCATCTACAAACTGTAAACACTCAAAAACATTGTGAGAACACACCAAAAACCACATATATAGTCTTATTCCTGCTTATTTTCGTCAACCCTCAAGTGGGTCGCCCAACCCCCTGCATCACAGCAAAGCCTCCGCCTAGATTAAAGACATGACCCTGAGTGCAACCATTCATTTGGAGTAGCCTCTCGTAAAACTGCACCCATGCACATAACCAATGGTGCATATAGAATACACACATCACTCCTTCACCGCTCCATGCATCCACAAGAATCCAACCCTCTTCAAATTGAGCACGGTCATACTCACCATCTTGTTCAACAGATGAGTCATCCATATCGCCACCCTCCTCGAGCCTATTTGGCATACCTTCCCAACCATAGAAGATGGAAATCTCGTCCAAAGAACTCATGTACCTGTTGAATAACCCACGGCATAGCTGTATCCATAAGCATACTCATCACCTGTGAAGCACATACCACTTTTATAAGCTTGTCCATAGCCATATCATGTGGCTCTTCACTTGTCACAATCGGCACACCAGCTCTTCGATCAAAGGCTTCTCTACCTGCATCAGCTTCATCTTCCCTTCCATACTCGTAGCAGCCTCGCGCACCTCCTCTTCAAGACCATCCAAGAAAGTAGATCCATACGGCTCCACTAACTCCTCTCGTACGTCATCTTTATGAACGAATTCTTCTAATACAGGCTCTAGTGCCATATTTTTAGACAAAAAAAAAGGAAGCTCGCCCCATACCATTTCATCCTGGAGCATAGCATCAACAAACTCCTCCTCCTTTTAGGAGTGGACATGCCCACTTTGTTCAGCTTCATCACCATCTATCTTTGCCAAGCTCGAATATGGATCCACTTCTTCTTCATCATCACAGAGTAGACTGGTCACCTCAGCAGCACTCTTCTTGAAAAATCCTCGTACATGTTGCACCACTATAGCATACTCGATGGCTACCTTTAGGAACATAGATACCAATAGGGTACTGCACACCACTCTTACTTGCATATCCTCTTTTGCAGAGACTTCGGCTCTTCAACTTTCTCTTCATTTTTATTTCCAATCCACATGTCTTCATACACATAGTCAGGAATCTTTACTTTTACCGGCTTGACCTCATCGGAATCAATTTGCTCGCCATAGGATGTGAAGTCTTCATGCAGGCTTTCCTCTTTTCTAGTCTCCCAAAAACTCGGAGCTTGTATTATCATCATCCTCGCCATAGGTTGACTCCGTGTCTACATCTTCATCCTCTTTCTGCTCCATGAAAAGTTGGCCACCGCCTTGGCTTTGCACACACTCTTTGTCCACTTTTAAGCTTTTGGTATCGGCAACCTGACTACCATCTACTACTTGTTCATGCACAATCTCAGTAAGAACATGCTCCTTTACTTCTTTATGCTGCTCTGGAAACCCGACATCTTCTACCTCTTTAGCAAACCAACTCTCTTCGACAAGAGGCTTATCCTCGTTGAGAAGCTCTTCCACCACTGGCATAGGCACATCATAAACTGGAAACCTCCAAGGAACATAACCAACCATAGACCTTACCTCAACAGGCTCCGCACTTCGAACAATTGGCACCTTCTTCGGTTGAACCATAGGACATTCTACTATCGTTGCGACAGGTACATAATCAATAGGCTTCAGCAAGCCCAGCTCTAGCTTTCGCTTCACTTTTTTGCTCTTCACTTTGGCCAAATAAACCATATCTTCATAGGTATCGGCTCCACACTCCACCTTTTCCTTGATCTTTGGATGCAAGCACTCAAGAAACTTTAGGTATAGGTTGCCTTTGACCCCGGTAGCAATCTTCAATTTTCTTCCAACATACTTCAAATTGCTCGAGAAAAATGGAAAAGTCTTTACTTACATCCTGACGTACTGCCTTCAACCTAGCACCGGCTTCTTCAGGAGAGATCGTTTTCCGGAATCGCTTCAAAAACTGCATTCGTAGCTCTCGCCATTAACTTCGATCACCATCACCTAAACCATTGAACCATGTCTTTGCTTGTCCTCACAACAATAACGGTACCAGCTGCAGCTTTTCTACATCTTTCAATCTACGCATTGACATCATCCACAATTAAAAATCTGTTGCCTAATCCTCGGGATCTTCAATACCTGTGAAAATTGGGCCAATGCTTGGCTTTGCCATCCCGATCAATTCGCAACTACACTCTTTACTTTGACCATTTGCCAATGTTTTAGCAGCTTCAAACTCTGCTTTCAACTTCTACCAGGGAGCATCAGCATACTCCTCAGTGGGGGCACCACTGATGGAAAGGGGGAAGAGGAAACACACCCAGCACACACAATGTTTGCCTCTCTATAGCCCAGGGATTCCGTTGCACCCCTATCCACACAGAATCTTACACACAGACACACTTTTCCCAAATGAGCTTGCAAGTACACCCCAAATCAATGCGCACACACTCGCGCAGACCACAATCTACCTCACACCCATAAACACATCAATTTCTTGTTTTGCAAAAATTCTACAGACTAAGACTTTTCAGTCTCCCTCATGCAGAGGTGTGAAGTCTCTCACACACTTTCCTTTCTTCCACTGACCTCATGTCTTCCTCTACCCAACTTGCATTGCATGTTCTAAGAGCCTTTTCCCATGTCAACAAAACCTTCTCTTCAAGCATGAAATCTCTACGCTTAGGTCTTCATAACCACATAAAACATGCACTTACTCTATCTCCTTGCTTGTAATGGGCCTTCGTATCTGCTTTATCACCCATGTCTTCACCTGTAAGCATACACATCACTGCATGTGCCCTCTGTTAGGGTCGACACACTTTGGTTGCACCAACATCATGCTAGCATATCGTTCACACCGTGGCTCCGTTTGAGGATCCGTCTAGATAGGCTTCTAGAGCATCTTAAATATTACATTGTAGGGCACCATCTTATCTTTTTGGACACCTGCCATCCCAAGTGCCCCACCTTGGATCCATTTTGGCCTAAGAAACCACATTAATTATACATTTATGCTGACACCTGCTTGCCTAGGGCCTTCACACCCGCTTAATCTCTTCAACTTGCACCTAAAGGAACTCTTAGCCTTGCATTGCACACTTCACAACTTGGAACAACTTTGGGTGCACCAATGTCAGGTCTAACATATTAAGAATTATTGAGCTATGCTCTAATAATATAAGTGAGAGAAATATTTAGTTCAGTATAACTAGCAAGTCAATTAATAGAAAGATCAAAAAATCCTCATTAGAATTTTAGAGTTCCACAACCCCAAGTAGTCAGCAAATGTAAGGAAGCATTTTCCCAAAGAAATCATTCAACAAGAAGTGTAGCCACAGATAGATACTGATACCCTATTGTGACCAGTATCCACCTATTCTAGAATCAAAAGGCATTGAATCAAGAACCATGAGGTAATGTCTATCAACTTGGAAATACCAAAGCTAAGAGAAAACCACCAATACAAGCTTGGTATTAGTATAAGTCGAGATTGCATAGAGTGAGATAAATGCAATCAAGTTAGTATAGATACAAAATCACATTATTAGATAATTTTACAGCAAAATTAAAGCAAAAAATGATCCAAAATAAGTGATCCTATAATCATACCCTTAACTTGGCTTGAACCATAACAGATAACACAACAGGGATCAAAATGCCATCACCAAACTATCATAATTCAAAAAATCAAAGACAACAGCTATCGTTGGTTAACACTAGGTTGGTAATGGGACACTTTTATGTCCTGTTAAGTGACCATTTTCCTGGAATTATGTCAAGAGTTTCAAAATGGATTTTGAGGTGCTATCTATCTAGAAAGGTGTCTCATGAGCTGAAAAAAACTCGACATTTTTTTGGAATATCAATTCCATCTTTAACCTTGTCCTTGCACAACATTTCACAACCTAAACTGTGTGAAAAAACGGGTCCTAGTTTTGGCTTTTTTCAACTTTTTGCAACTATACCACTCTAGAATTCATGTTTGTGAGGTCTATAATGCTAGAGAACTATCTTTAATAGTCCTCAACATGTACTGAGGCTTCTAGGGAGAAATAAATGTTAAAGTTGTAAGTTATGACCAAATTACAAAAATTGTCAAATCCTGTTTTTTAGCCAATTTCAGCTCTTCTATGATTTTTTTGGTGGCTTTCATGATACCCAAATGCAATTTTTATTTTCTATGTCGCATATTGTAACATAAAGCTAATATTCCTTGAGTTTTGGGGCACCTAATACCCTATTTTGCATAGTAGACAACGATGGTTGATTTTTTCAATTATAGAAGAAAACGAAACATTCTAGTATATCAAGTATAGCTTTTTCAATATTGTTAGTTTCTTGTGACAACTACATGCATTTTGTAGGTAGTAACCATATCTAGTCATAAGGATCAAATTTGGCTAGATATTGAATAGTTTCTATGGGATTCTACAACTCATAATGTTGAACCCAATTTTTTCATGTTTGCTGTATTTAACACTTCATCTTTGTCCCCAAGATTCCCCTTGGTAAGAGATGTATTATTCTTTTTACATGCTCCATGGCTCCTTATGAACCTAAAGGACAATAGGGAACTAAGAAAACATGCATATATTATTTGTATTGAGCGTGGCTATAGAAACTTTGATGATAGGTTTGCAGAATGGTAAAAAATCAACTTTTTTGTACGTATTTCTTTTGGCAAAACAAAAAATAGTGAGTGAGAAGCAATCATATGTTCTAATCACCAACCCATTGAAGTTAACTAGGTAATTTATCTCAAGTCCTACAAAAATCCCTAATCTTATATTTATGCAACAAAACGTAAGAAATGACTATTTTGATGAAAATGTACTGGTCCATCAACTTTGGAGGTTTGGTGTGACCAAAAGATGCAATATTTTACAAGTTTCTTATTTTTTCCATGTGTAGTAGGCCTTGAACTATAACCTCATGAAAGGATTTTACAAAATGAGTGGATCTACTATGGTTTTGGAGGTTTGTTTCAAAACCCTGAAAGGACACTTTTATGTCCTGTTAGGTTACCAACCTAGTGTTAAATAATCTAGATGAGCACTACCTTAGGTAGATCTTATCTGATAAAAAGCTCAAGGTATGAAAAATCAATAGAATAAGAAGAATATGCCGAAAGATCACATCATTTGTACAACTTTAAGACGAGAATAGAATATCAAAGCCAGAAAGGTCAAGATCCAATAGACTACATTTCCCCCTCTCCATCAAGAATTGTAGCAAAAAAGATACCAGAGAGATCAATAACGAGTCATATGATCATCCAAGGTTAGACATATGGAGTTCAAAACTATGGTTAGACATATGATCATCCAAGGTTAGACATATGGAGTTCAAAACTATAGACATATGGAGTAGAAGTTCCTCCCATAATTACCTTCATGTAAATCAGAGAAAGAAACACAACTAGTCAATATTCTCAGTAGCCAAAGGTTAGAATCAAGCAAAGATATCAAAGCTTAGATTCCTCAAAAAGGTATCCAATACTTAAGACCATCTAAAAAGGTATGTCCCAATCATCAATTAGTCCAAGTCAAAATCACAAAGTATGACCCAGTCTCAAGTAATTGTCCTTATTTCAAGTTTTAAGTTGAACCCATATTCTTCAAGTAGTATCCTCCATATCTTTACAAACGTTTTCCAAAAGCATCCAAGATCATTACGTCAGTGATTCCATCACTTTTTGCAAAAGCCAATACCAAGATCACAAACTTTTTTTCAAGCACAAGTAATCCTACAAGAAGAGCCAAAGTTCCTATTTCTACCCAGATAAGATCTATCATAAAGCCAAATTTGCAGAATCATCTATTCAATGTTTAGATGTTAAAATAATGAGAACCATGCAGGCAAAGTATCATAATTTGGTTAGAATAATGCCTAGCTAGTATACTGAGATAAATAAGGCCATCCCTTTTATCATTCTGCCAGATATCCAAAAACTTCTTCTTCTACATCAATCGATCTTTCCCAATCATCAAAGGTTCATAAAGAATCAAAAAAGGTAAAAACCTACTCAATTTGTATTGGCAAAGCACCACATTATAGTAATGTCCCAACCTCAGAACTGAGCCATTATTATAAAGTCTCCACATAGCAAGTTTATCACATAGCAAAGACACATCAAACCATGTAATGGAAATGGCCTATGAACTTTGAGAGTAGTGGAATTAGGAAATTAGTTGAAGCACTTTTGAGAGATTACTTTGTGAGCATAACAGATGAACTTAATTGATGGTAGCAACATAATATGGTACCTAGTTAACTTAGCATGAACAATACTTTTGCAAGAGAGAGAGTTTAAAGAACATGACAATAGTTGAGGACCGGATTTATATGGAGCCGGTCCTCCCTCCAATAGGCATTTGTATTATAGTTTCTCCCATTAAGAGAGACTTGGTACAATACAATCTTTGCATTCCTTGTGACCTGCGTGATGCAATGAAGATGGAAAGCTTCATGCATCACAAGCATAACATAAACTTGTAGAAAGCATTAACTATCCCGCCTCAAGCACAGCCCTAGCTTGCTTAAGTTTAGGTCGGGTTCCCACCTCAAGCTCAGCCCTAGCTTGCTTAAGGTCAAAGGACTTTTAACACTAACCATTGGAGGTCTTTAATGAAGCTAACCCTACGGTCTTTTAAGCTTCATTAGTTAACCTTTCTCTTTGGCAGACCATCTCTCATTTGGGCCCATTTACCATTGGCTCCGTGTTGAGATAGATCCGTAAGCACATATCTATATTCTAACCGTTGTTCTCGTTTATTATCCCATATTAAATGATCATTTTGATATGAGAAAATCATTTAGGTTGGTTTGATATTAGATATTTAATAACATTACCTCTCTCTTGAAATCATAGTTGTCCTCGACTATGAGGTAAAAGAGATAAAGTCATATTCATTAGTCAATTTGTCTTAGCGGGTAGAGGATCCCTTTTTACCCTACGACATCATTCCAAGAGGGAAAGACTAATCCATTTGGTGCTTGGGAGACATAGCTGTCGTAAGCATGTCTGCTCTTTAGTCCATTTCATCCTCCTAAGTAGAGTGACAAATTCTACATGGTCTTCATGTCATAGGATAATCTTACCATTTCTTAATACCTTGTCTTCATGTCATAGGATGGACTTAGATTGAATACCTTGTCTTCATGTCATAGGATAATCTTACCATTTATTAATACCTTGTCTTCATGTGATAGGATGGACATAGATTGAAGTACTTCTTCTTGCTCTTCAATTTTTGGGTGGGTCTACAACTATTGCTTCTTTTGATGGCACTCCTTTGTAAGGATTATGTAGGTTCTCATGTAAAACATTGTGCATGAGCCAATGGTTGGAAACTTCAATTGATAAGCCATCTCATTGACTGGCTTAAGAATTTTAAGGACCATAGTATCTTTTTGTTAGTTTAGCATCATACTCTTGGTGGTCCGTAGAACTCTTGCCCGTAGTATGCCTCAAATAAGCCTTGAGAAACTTTAGCAAGACACAATCATTTTCTTTAAAGGATAAGGCTCTTTTGTGCTTATTAGCAGCAGCCCTTTTTGCCTTTCCTGTGAGATGGATATAACCCCTTTAATCTTTGGAAAAGATTCTTGTAGGTCTCAGCTATATTCATCAGCAAGCGAAGATCTTCCCCTGTAATTGAAGTAGTTAGGGACTTTTGGATCTTCCCTCTTTAACCTCGAAAGGTGTTTTCCCCATAGAAGTATGTACAATGTCATTGTATGCATACTCTATAAGAGGTAGGTACTTCTATCATCGAGAACGTTGATCTACTTCCATGACATAGGCTTTTAGTAGATTAAAGAATCATTAGATTAGTTATTCACTTTGGTCATCCGTTTGTGGATGATAGGCCAAAAGATAAATTTAATCTACTTCTTAGATTCCAAAAGAGACCTTCTAGAAATTACTGGTCATTCTAGGAGCTTTGTCCGACAATATGGATGTTGGAAATCCATGATGCTTGAAAATTTGAGATCTGAAGAGGGTTGCCATTTGATGTGCCTTAATAGTCTTTTTGACTGACATAGAGTGTGTTTTCTTGTTAAGCGTGTCGCGACTGAAACAATCCAAGTTGTTTCCCTCGATCAATTTTCAACTTTTGGTATACCATGCATTTTGAAACGTACTCTCGTATGTTTACTTTTCATGGTAGACCAATAGAAATACATTTCTACTCCTCAAAGAGTAGACTATGGAATCCCTCTTTGCCCTGTATAAGGAGAAGTATGGGATTCATACATGCCTTTCGTATTGTATGGGTGATTAACACATAGCCTATTGATGTTTGGAAGATAACCATCCTTCAAGGTGAATGGTTGTTTTTTTTTCGCTAATGCAAAGGCTCTAATTTCATACTTAAAGTTTCAATCAGAAGCATACTTATCTATAAAAGATAGATCATTGTGAGTTTCTATAGACACCACATTTATCCTTGGTTGTCGTGAAAGTGCATCAACCACTTGATTGTTTGCCAACAATGTGAGCAATATGAAATTTAAATTGCAAAAGAAAATTTTCCCACCTCATTTGTTTTTCAGAGAGCTTGGCTTGCATCATAAAGTTCTTGAGGCTTTGTGATCCATTCGTAGGATGAATGGAGTCCCCAAGAGACAGTGTTTCCACGTGTTTATGGCATATAGAATAGCTAGTAGCTCTTTTTTGTATTTGCCCAATACTCACTTATCGAAGTTGAGTCTTTGACTCTCATATGCTATGGCATGCTCCGAGGCAATTACCACAAGCATCACATTCGACCTCAAATGGCTTTGAGAGATCTAGTAGTGTGAGAACACGTTGAGAGATAAGATTCTCCTTAAGCTTCTTCAAAAGCTTCTTGCACTTTTGCAGTCCATTAACACTTAACGTTCTTTTTTGTTAAGTCATGTAATGGACTTGCTATTAACGAGAATTTTTTCTATGAAGCATCTATAGTATGCACACATACCTATGAAGCTTCGTACCTCCTGTAGATTCCTTGGATTAGGCCATCCTTTTATTATCTCTAGCTTTGTTAGATCCATACGGGTGCCATCTTTAGAGATAATGTGACCTAAATATTGAATCTCTTGTAGAAAAAATTCATTTTTCTTTTGATTAATGAAAAGCTTATTCTCTCTCACAACTTGAAAGATTATCTTGAGGTGTCTCTTGTACTCCTCAAGAGAATTTGAATGGCCTAAAGATTTTTGTCCATCATGAGTTTGAATGCACTAGAGCATTTGTCAGTCCAAAACTTGTAATTATTAAATAGATCTTCTACCCACGGCACAGGAAATCTATTTTTGATAGTGATCTTATTTAGTGCCCTAAAGTCGACACACATGTGATATGTGTCGTCTTTCTTTTGCACTAAAAGCAATGGTGGACAAAATGGAGAGGAGCTATGTAAAGAAAGAGGACGCAATAGAGCTACACAAGACAAGCACAAAGCACACAGAGATGGAAAGCTAGTTCTTCTTCTCTAAGAAAAGAGAGTACAAAATGACTAAGTGCTAAAACTGAAAAGTAGCACATATGTACATGCGGTCACTAAGTGTGAACTCGCTAGAAGTGTACTAGGTTGGCTCTATAAGTGTAGTCCAGCTGTAGAATCACTCGCAGAGATCCTCCGTGTCGGTCACCTAACACGCCAGTGAGTAAATGTCCTAAGCGGCCAAGACCCGTAGTGGATGCCAGCTCAAGATGTAAAGCTCGACATCGCAACACTCCCCCTCGAGCTCTGCATGCCACAGAGTCTAAGCATAGTCCGGAAACGTCGAAGCTTCTCAGCTCCGAGGGCCTTGGTAAAGATATCCGCTATCTGCTCCTCTGTGCTGACGTAGACCAAGTCGATGTCGCCCGCCAACACTCGCTCTCGAACGTAGTGGTAATGGACATCTATGTGCTTGGTCCTGGCATGGAACACTGGGGTCCTAGCCAACTGCATGCTGCTAAGGTTGTCACAATGGATGACAATCTATTGGTCCACCTGCACTCCCAAGTCCTCAAGTAATGTGCGTAGCCAAGCTACCCCGCACGCCGCAACTGCTGCACCTCTGTACTCGGCCTCTGTGATCGATAAAGCAACCGTAGGCTGCTTTTTGCTGCTCCAAGTAACAGCAGCACTCCCAAAACAGAACATGAAGCCACTCGTAGATCTCCTATCAACAATGCTACCTGCCCAATCTACATCGTATACCCATACAATGCTAATGGCACATCTGCTGCATAGAACAATGCGTAGTCAAGAGTCCCTTGCACATACCGAAGTGTGCGTCGTACTCCATCCAAATGTGGCTTCCTCGAAAGCTGCATGAACTGACTCTCCAAGCCTACTGTGTAGCTCAAGTCTGGCCTCGTGATAGTCAAGTAGATTAGACTACCCACAATCTTTCTGTACATCTTGACATCCTCAACAACATCACCCTTCTCTGCACTCAGCTTTGCATTCACATCCAAGGGAATATAAATTGGCTTACAATCAGCCATACCATACTTTGACAACATGTCCAAAGCATACTGTCTCTGTGACAGCCATACACCCTCTGGAGTCCTGATCACCTCAATGCCAAGAAAGTAGCGCAACTCGCCCAAATATTTCATTTCAAACTCTTGTTTGAGAAGACCCTTCACATGGTCAATCTCTATAGCATTGTTACCCACAATAATAAAGTCATCTACATATATGGTAATGACCACAATCCCCACATCACTCTCACGTACATAGAGTGAATGATTAGCATGAGCTCTCCTAAACCCAATACTGACAAGATACTTGGAAATCCTGTCATACCATGCTCTAGAGCCCTGCTTCAAACCATACAAAGCTTTGAGAAGCCTGCATACATAATTTGGGTAACCTGAATCGACATAACCAGGTGGCTGATCCATATACACTTCCTCTTGCAACTCACCATTCAAGAAGGCATTCTTTACATCCATTTGATGCATAATCCATCCTCTAGATGCAGCCACTACTATGACAGCTCTCACAGTCGTCATCTTTGCCACTGGAGCAAAGGTCTCCTCATAGTCTATGCCATACGTCTGTGCATAACCCTTTGCGACCAACCTTGCCTTGTGACGCTCAATGTTACCATCAGCCTTATGCTTGGTTTTATACACCCATTTATAGCCAATAGCTTTCTTGCCACTTGGCAATGGCACCAACTCCCATGTGTCGTTTGCTTCCAATGC
The DNA here is from genome assembly GCF_014529385.1 of Adiantum capillus-veneris. Lineage (NCBI taxonomy): Eukaryota > Viridiplantae > Streptophyta > Polypodiopsida > Polypodiales > Pteridaceae > Adiantum > Adiantum capillus-veneris. Next base: position 69,473,426 of record NC_140949.1, read on the forward strand.
AGCCATCTCTTCATTCATTGCATCATCCCAATGCACATTTCCAACTGCATCCTCAAAACATGTGGGCTCCACGTCCTGTATCACCTTAGCCATGTAGGCTTGGTGATGCGCTAGATACCCATCATAGGTCAATTTCTGAACTAGATTTCTGACTCTATTAGATCTGCGCGGTCCTGGGTTACTCCTTTGCCCTCTAGCATCTTCTTGTACTTTCCTTACACCAGGTGTCCTGACAGCCGGAATTCCAAATTCCTCATCAAGACTTTGTTCAGAATCATCTGAATCCATGTCTACATGTGAAAAACCTGATGATGCATCAACCATAAAGGGAGGTTCATCTATTTTTTCCTTTCCTTTTCGTGATACATTTCCTATACCTGTTGGTGGAGTAACCTGCGTACGTAGTCTACCATTCCATGGCTTCTCAACAGAGCCACGAGAAGAGAACTCTTGTGGTCCACTCAAAACCTGTGACTGTGGCCTCACATTTTGTACAACCACATCATCTTTTACATCAGCCCCAATAGTACCATGTGCATTACTGTACCAGCTTCTCATCTCATCAAAGACTACATCTCTGCTCACTCGTAATTCTCGTGTAGTAGGATTGTAGCACCTGTATCCCTTTTGTTCAAGGGAATATCCCACAAGAATACATTTCTCTGCTTTAGGATCCAATTTCCTACGCAACTCATCTGGTACATGCACGTAAGCTATGCAGCCAAACACTTTCAAGTGTGCCAAATCAGGCTTTGTACCTGTAAACTTTTCCTCAGGTGTGACATCATGCACCGGAGCTATAGGTGTCCTGTTCATAATATACACAACTGTATTTACAGCTTCAGCCCAGAAATGATGAGGCATGTTCTTCTCATTCATCAATGCACGTGCAACCTCTGCAATGTGCCTGTTTTTCTTTTCTGCGACCCCATTCTGCTGTGGAGTATATCTGCATGTAAACTGCCTGCGTATACCATGCATTCGCAGAAAATCTGAAAAATCGTTGGAGAAGTACTCTCCCCCTCCATCTGACCTCAATGTCTTGATTTCCATATCTGTCTCCTTCTCAATCATGACTTTGAAGTCTTGAAAGTTACCAAACACTTCACATTTGTTACGCATGAAGTAGACCCATACTTTCCTTGTATGGTCATCAATGAAAGAGACATAATACATGCAACCATGTATACTTGCAATATCGGTTGGACGCCAAACATCTGTGTGCACCACCTCAAGTGGCTTTTTACATACATTGCGCTCATGTGGAAATGAGCCTTTTGACTGTTTTCCAAATTGGCATGCTGTACACACTTTATGCATACCATCCACCTTGAATTTGGGCAAACCTTTTACAATCTTTGTTGATTGCATGCTGCGCAATCTCTGCTCATTGACATGGCCAATGCGTTTGTGCCAAATGTCAACATCAACCACAACACCTGTGCCCTGTGCAAATAATGCATCTTGTTGAGATGTCGAGCTCTACACCTTGAGCTCACATCCACTACGGGTCTTGGCCGCTTACGGCATTTACTCACTGGCGCATTAGGTGACCAACACGGAGGATCTCTGCCAGTGATTCTACAGTTGGACTACACTTATAGTGCCAGCCTAGTACGCTTCTAGCGAGTTCACACTTAGTGACCGCATGTACATATGTGCTACTTTTCAGCTTTAGCACTAAGTCATTTTGTACTCTCTTTTCTGTGAAGAAGAAGAAGAAGCTTTCCATCTCTGTGTGCTTTGTGCTTGTCTTGTGTAGCTCTCTTGCATCCTCATTCTTTACATGGTATCAGAGCCTGGTGCAGGCAAGAGAGGCTAAGAGAGCAAGAGCATCACAATCCCTTCGTACGCAATCCCTTCGTACGCATCACAAGTTTCTGAACAGGTCTCCAAAGTGGAGTACACACAGATTTACTGTACAAGTACAGTGGTTGTATGTACGGCTGATTGTGGACAGTCGTTGAGTGTAGGAAGCGTTACAGGTACCACGATAGCAGGTTCAGCAGATTTGCAGGTTTTTGCAGATTGCAGCTATTTTGTCTTAGTGCTTCAAGATGTCTGACGGTTTCAGTCAGATTGTCACTAGGAAGCTTGAGAAAAATAACTACCCTGCATGGAAGTTCAGAATAACAAATTTCCTAAAGGGAAAAGGTTATTGGGACTATGTAGAAGGAGACAATGAAAAGGAACCAAAGATTCCCGAGGCAAATGCTACAGCAGAACAAAGGAAAGCTTTGAGGGACTGGCAACAAGGCCAGAGCAAAGTGATGTATTGGCTTTCTATGAGCATCACAGATGGCATGATGGGCTATCTACAAGATGTTGAAACCCCCGCCATTGCATGGAGAAACTTAGGCAGAGTGTTCGAGGTGAACACCAAGGCCAGGAAGCTTCAACTAAAGTCGGAGCTAAATCAAGTTAAGAGGAACAACCTCTCAATCAATGATTATTCCTTGAAGATCAAGAGTATCATTGAGGCTCTTGGATCTATTAAAGTATCAGTGGAAGACGATGACATTGTCCGTGTATGCTTGGATGGTCTAGGAGATGAGTATGTACATTTTAGGTCTTCCATGAATACAAGAGACGACATCCCCGTGTTCCAAGATTTGATTTCTATGCTTATTCTTGAGGAGAAGAACCTTGACACATCTTCTTCTCATGGCAGAAATAATTCTGAACAAGCCTTCTATTCTAACTCCAACAAAGGTAGAGGTAGAGGTCGTGGTCGAGGCCCAAGGGGTTGCAGGGGCCAATTTCTGGAAGGTCAATCAAATCAAAACAATACAGGTGGCAGGGGAAACCAGTCTCAAGGCAGGGGGAGTCAAAGAGGTCGTGGTGCAGGATCAAGCAAGCAGCAACATACTCGAGATAGTAGAGAATGTTGGACTTGTGGTGAAAGAGGTCACATGTCATGTGACTGTCCAAAGGGAAAAGCAAGTGGAAAGAGAGAACATGGAAACTATGCGTCTACTAGCAGAGATGCAGATGACAGCGAAAACGAGCGCATGTTTGTTATGCAGTATGTAATGAATACAATGACTGCAAAGAATTCCACCCAAGATGATGTTTGGTATGTGGATTCAGGTGCCTCTAATCACATGACGTCTCGTGGAGAGTGGTTTAGAGATATGCGCAAACCAGATGTATCAGGCTATGTGCAGACAGGAGATGACACAGCTCACCCCATTGCTCATGTAGGGGACATACCTCTAAATACGAAGAGTGGGAAATCAAAGTACTTAGCATATGTAGTTCATGTCCCAAACATTACAAAGAATCTTGTTTCTGTTGGACAAATGGTTGAGCAGGGTTTGCAGGTTCGCTTTAATCCAAATGGTTGTTATGTAGAAGATTTCCAGAATGGCTGTAAGCTTATCACAGAGGGCAAATGTGTGGGCAGAATGTTTACGCTGAATGTAGACATGCCTGAGGTAAAAGATGCATTATTTGCACAGGGCACAGGTGTTGTGGCTGATGTTGACATTTGGCACAAACGCATTCGCCATGTCAATGAGCAGAGATTGCGCAACATGCAATCAAAACAGATTGTAAAAGGTTTGCCCAAATTCAAGGTGGATGGAATGCATAAAGTGTGTGCAACATGCCAGTTTGAAAAACAGTCAAAGGGCTCATTTCCACATGAGCGCAATGTATGTAAAAAGCCACTTGAAGTGGTGCACACAGATGTTTGGGGTCCAACGGATACTGCAAGTATACATGGTTGCAGGTATTATGTCTCTTTCATTGATGGCCATACAAGGAAAGTATGGGTCTACTTCATGCGTAACAAAAGTGAAGTGTTTGGTCACTTTCAGGACTTCAAAGTCATGATTGAGAAGGAGACAGATATGCAAATCAAGATATTGAGGTCAGATGGAGGGGGAGAGTACTTCTCCAATGATTTTTCATATTTTCTGCGAATGCATGGTATACGCAGGCAGTTTACATGCAGATATACTCCACAATAGAATGGGGTCGCAGAAAGGAAAAACAGGCACATTGCAGAGGTTGCACGTGCATTGATGAATGAGAAGAACATGCCTCATCATTTCTGGGCTGAAGCTGTAAATACAGCTGTGTACATTATGGACAGGACGACTACAGCTGCGGTGCATGATGTAACGCCTGAGGAAAAGTTTACAAGTACAAAGCCTGATTTGGCACACTTGAAAGTGTTTGGCTGCATAGCTTACGTGCATGTACCAGATGAGTTGCGTAGGAAATTGGATCCTAAAGGAGAGAAATGTATTCTTGTGGGATATTCCCTTGAACAAAAGGGGTACAGGTGCTACAATCCTACTACACGAGAATTACGAGTGAGCAGAGATGTAGTCTTTGATGAGATGAGCAGTTGGTACAGTAATGCACATGGCACTATTGGGGCTGATGTAAAAGATGATGTGGTTGTACAAAATGTGAGGCCACAGTCACAGGTTTTGAGTGGACCACAAGAGTTCTCTTCTCGTGGCTATGTTAAGAAACCATGGAATGCTAGACTACATACGCAGGTTACTCCACCAACAGGTACAGGGAATGTATCACGAAAAGGAAAGGAAAAGGTTGATGAACCTCCCTTTATGGCTGATGCATCATCAGGTTTTTCACATGTAGACATGGATTCAGATGATTCTGAACAAAGTCTTGATGAGGAATTTGGAATTCCGGCTGTCAGGACACCTGGTGTAAGGAAAGTACAAGAAGATGCTAGAGGGCAAAGGAGTAACCCAGGACCGCGCAGATCTAATAGAGTCAGAAATCTAGTTCAGAAATTGACCTATGATGGGTATCTAGCGCATCACCAAGCCTACATGGTAAGGTGATACAGGACGTGGAGCCCACATGTTTTGAGGATGCAGTTGGAAATGTGCATTGGGATGATGCAATAAATGAAGAGATGGCTACATTGGAAGCAAACGACACATGGGAGTTGGTGCCATTGCCAAGTGGCAAGAAAGCTATTGGCTGTAAATGGGTGTATAAAACCAAGCATAAGGCTGATGGTAACATTGAGCGTCACAAGGCAAGGCTGGTCGCAAAGGGTTATGCACAGACGTATGGCATAGACTATGAGGAGACCTTTGCTCCAGTGGCAAAGATGACGACTGTGAGAGCTGTCATAGCAGTGGCTGCATCTAGAGGATGGATTATGCATCAAATGGATGTAAAGAATGCCTTCTTGAATGGTGAGTTGCAAGAGGAAGTGCATATGGATCAGCCACCTGGTTATGTCGATCCAGGTTACCCAGATTATGTATGCAGACTTCTCAAAGCTTTGTATGGTTTGAAGCAGGGCTCTAGAGCATGGTATGATACAATTGCCAAGTATCTTGTCAGTATTGGTTTTAGGAGAGCTCATGCTGATCATTCACTCTATGTACGTGAGAGTGATGTGGGGATTGTGGTAATTACCATATATGTAGATGACCTTATTATTGTTGGTGACAATGCTATGGAGATTGACCATGTGAAGGGTCTTCTCAAACAGGAGTTTGAAATGAAAGATTTGGGCGAGTTGCGCTACTTTCTTGGCATTGAGGTGATCAGGACTCCAGAGGGTGTATGGCTATCACAGAGACAGTATGCTTTGGACATGTTGTCAAAGTATGGTATGGCTGATTGTAAGCCAATTGCTATTCCCTTGGATGTGAATGCAAAGCTGAGTGCAGAGAAGGGTGATGTTGTTGAGGATGTCAACATGTACAGGAAGATTGTGGGTAGTCTAATCTACTTGACTATCACGAGGCCAGACTTGAGCTACACAGTAGGCTTGGAGAGTCAGTTCATGCAGCTTCCGAGGAAGCCACATTTGGATGGAGTACGACTCACACTTAGGTATGTGCAAGGTACTCTTGACTACGCATTGTTCTATGCAGCAGATGCACCATTAGCATTGTATGGGTATACAGATGCAGATTGGGCAGGTAGCATTGTTGATAGGAGATCTACGAGTGGCTTCATGTTCTCTTTTGGGAGTGTTGCTATTACTTGGAGCAGCAAAAATCAGCCTACGGTTGCTTTATCGAGCACAGAGGCCGAGTACAGAGGTGCAGCAATTGCGGCGTGCGAGGTAGCTTGGCTACGCACATTACTTGAGGACTTGGGAGTGCAGGTGGACCAGCAGATTGTCATCCATTGTGACAACCTCAACAGCATGCAGTTGGCTAGGAACCCAGTGTTCCATGCCAAGACCAAACACATAGAGGTCCTTTACCACTATGTTCGAGAGTGAGTGTTGGCGGGCGACATCGACTTGGTCTACGTCAGCACAGAGGAGCAGATAGCGGATATCTTTACCAAGGCCCTCGGAGCTGAGAAGCTTCGACGTTTCCGGACTATGCTTGGACTCTGCGACATGCAGAGCTTGAGGGGGAGTTTTGAGATGTCGAGCTCTACACCTTGAGCTGGCATCCACTACGGGTCTTGGCCGCTTACGGCATTTACTCACTGGCGCGTTAGGTGACCGACACGGAGGATCTCTGCCGGTGATTCTACAGCTGGACTACACTTATAGTGCCAGCCTATTACGCTTCTAGCGAGTTCACACTTAGTGACCGCATGTACATATGTGCTACTTTTCAGCTTTAGCACTAAGTCATTTTGTACTCTCTTTTCTATGAAGAAGAAGAAGAATCTTTCCATCTCTGTGTGCTTTGTGCTTGTCTTGTGTAGCTCTCTTGCATCCTCATTCTTTACACATCTTTTACCTCAGGCATGTCTACATTCAGCATAAACATTCTGCCCACACATTTTCCCTCTGTGATCAGCTTACAGCCATTCTGGAAATCTTCTACATAACAGCCATTTGGATTGAAGCGAACCTAGAAACCCTGCTCAACCATTTGTCCAACAGAAACAAGATTCTTTGTAATGTTTGGGACATGAAGTACATCTGCTAAGTACTTTGATTTTCCACTCTTTGTATTTAGAGGTATGTTCCCTACATGAGCAATGGGGTGAGCTGTGTCATCTCCTGTCTGCACATAGCCTGACACATCTAGTTTGCGCATATCTCTAAACCACTCTCCACAAGACCTCATGTGGTTAGAGGCACCTGAATCCACATACCAAACATCATCTTGGGTGGAATTCTTTGCAGTCATTGTATTCATTACATGCTGCATAACAAACATGCGCTCGTTTTCGCTGTCATCTGCATCTCTGCTAGTAGACGCATAGTTTCCATGTTCTCTCTTTCCACTTGCTTTTCCCTTTGGACAGTCACATGACATGTGACCTCTTTCACCACAAGTCCAACATTCTCTACTATCTCGAGTATGTTGCTGCCTGCTTGATCCTGCACCACGACCTCTTTGACTCCCCCTGCCTTGAGACTGGTTTCCCCTGCCACCTGTATTGTTTTGATTTGATTGACGTTCTTGAAGTTGGCCCCTGCAACCCCTTGGGCCTCGACCACGACCACGACCTCTACCTCTGTTGGAGTTAGAATAGAAGGCCTGTTCAGAATTATTTCTGCCATGAGAAGAAGATGTGTCAAGGTTCTTCTCCTCAAGAATAAGCATAGAAATCAAATCTTGGAACACGGGGATGTCGTCTCTTGTATTCATGGAAGACCTAAAATGTACATACTCATCTCCTAGACCATCCAAGCATGCACGGACAATGTCATCGTCTTCCACTGAGACTTTAATAGATCCAAGAGCCTCGATGATACTCTTGATCTTCAAAGCATAATCATTGATGGAGAGGTTGTTCCTCTTAACCTGATTTAGCTCCGACTTTAGTTGAAGCTTCGTGGCCTTGGTTTTCACCTCGAACACTCTGCCTAAGTTTTTCCATGCAATGGCGGGGGTTTCAGCATCCTGTAGATAGCCCATCATGCCATCTTTGATGCTCATAGAAAGCCAATACATCACTTTTCTCTGGTCTTGTTGCCAGTCTCTCAAAGCTTTCCTTTGTTCTGTTGTAGCATTTGCCTCAGGAATCTCTGGTTCCTTTTCATTGTCTCCTTCTACATAGTCCCAATAAGCATTTCCTTTTAGGAAATTTGTTATTCTGAACTTCCATGTAGGGTAGTTATTTTTCTCAAGCTTCTTAGTAACAATCTGACTGAAACCGTCAGACATCTTGAAGCACTAAGACAAAATAGCTGCAATCTGCAAAAACCTGCAAATCTGTCGAACCTGCTATCGTGGTACCTGTAACGCTTTCTACACTCAACGAGTGTCCACAATCAAGCGTACATACAACCACTGTAACTGTACAGTAAATCTCTGTGTACCTGTAACGCTTTCTGCTATCGTGGTACCTGTAACGCTTTCTACACTCAACGAGTGTCCACAATCAAGCGTACATACAACCACGTAACTGTACAGTAAATCTCTGTGTACTGCACTTTGGAGACCTGTTCAAAAACTTGTACGAAAAACCCCCCAAAAAAATTTCGCTGCGCAGGGCGCCTTCGGCATCTCTTAGCCTCTCTTGCCTGCACCAGGCTCTGATACCATGTAAAGAAAGAGGATGCAATAGAGCTACACAAGACAAGCACAAAGCACACAGAGATGGAAAGCTTCTTCCTCTTCTCTAAGAAAAGAGAGTACAAAATGACTAAGTGCTAAAACTGAAAAGTAGCACATATGTACATGCAGTCACTAAGTGTGAACTCGCTAGAAGCGTACTAGGCTGGCACTATAAGTGTAGTCCAGCTTTAGAATCACTGGCAGAGATCCTCCGCGTCAGTCACCTAAGGCACCAGTGAGTAAATGTCGTAAGCGGCCAAGACCCATAGTGGATGCCAGCTCAAGATGTAGAGCTCGACATCTCAACAAGCTAGACCTCACCATCACTTTTTCCACCAATTCATGAACTTGCCTCATGACCTCTTCTTGTTGAGCTTGTGAAACTCAATAAGGAGGCTTGTTAGGCGGTGAGCTTCTTGGTAGGAGCTCAATTGCATGGTCATCATCCCTCAGAGGTAGCGCACTAGGGATGTCATCAATGAAAACATCTTGGAATCCATTTAGGAAATTAGACAACTCTAATTCTTGTTGATTCCCTTTATTGCAGGGATATGGTGTTCCCCAACTCATTAGCATCTATGTACATGCTCTTTTCCTTGTAGGTCAAGTAGATTCTCCTTTCAGGGAACTTCATGTTGGAACCATGCAGTTAAACCATGGTGCCCCAACGATAACATTCTCATGTTTGAGCGGGGAGATGAAGAAACCCTTTTTGTCCACATGGCTTTGGACATGAAGCCTTAATTTTCCAATTAAGGAAGTAACTGAGATGTCTTGTCCCTTGATAGCTCCATTGGCTTTCAATGCGTCTCCTATCTTGGGCTTGTATGCCTAGCTTAGTGGTCAACTCCGTGGATGTGAAGTTGTGAGTTGAACTAGGGTCAAACAATATAAAGTCATCATGCTCTTGCATCTTTCCCCAAGCATAGGAAAGGAGAAATCCTTGGCAATGAGCATCCTCTTTTGGAGATTCAATCATAGAGACTCTAGGAGTCTCATTACGGGCAATTCTCTTGGGGCAAGGACGATAACCATGGCCTTGCTCCCCACACTTAAAACATTTGTGGTTCTTACTAAAAGCTTCTAGCTCTTTAGGAGAGAGTTTATATTTACCTTTGTAAACTCCCTTCTCCTTGGACCGATTGTTGTTGTTGGTGGACTAGCCTTGGTAAGAATTTTGGGCATTGGTTTTCCTCTTGGAATCACTTTTTTCTTTATATTCCATGGGCTTGACATTCCATCTAGCCCCTTGTTGGAAATTGATGCACGGAGCAACCATGGTGTGGTGGATTATTTTGGTGATAGAACCAGGCCGTTAAGAGCTGACATACTCAACCACCTCTTTGGGTAATCCCGCACAGAATTGTTGCTTTTCCTTGACAAAGTCTATCTTTTGAAAGATAGTAGCCTTGAGATGTAAATCCCAAAACATGTCGACATATTTGTGGATAGACTCATGAGAGAGAAGCTTTAAACTTCACCATTTAGGAAGCACTTTGTCCTTTGCATCACTTGCAAGGAATTGCTTCATGATGGAAACTCGTAGAGTTTTCCATGTCTTTGGGGCTTCGCCGTTGCCACAAAGGCTAGCCCACCATTGACGAGCCGATTTTTGGAAGTGCATAGCTACATGGTGTAGCTTGGAGGACTTCGTGAAGCCCTCCTCTCCAAAGTCCATATTAAATTTTTGGATGAAGGCCAATACTTTGTCGGTAGCACCAAAGGTGCCATCATAGGTGAGAAAAGAGATACTCTTTCCTCACTCTTTGAACTTCTTGATCTTTTGTGACCTTCGCCATGTGATGTCCTCCCATTTTATATTCTCTAGGAGAATAGCCATAGCTTTCATTGGTAGAGGAGGAAAGTGAAGAAGAAGGAAAAGAGGGTGACCTCTTTCTTGCCCTTTTCTTCCTTGGTTTCCTCTCTTCCCTTTTTGAGTGAGGAGGAAAAGGAATATGGGTTAACCATTTCCTCTTGGGAGGAGTTGGCGATCGTTTAGTCCTCCTTTTTTGTGGAGCCACATATTCGGAGGAATTCAGGGATTCATTGCTTTCTTGATCTTTGGATTCCTCCTCTTGTATGGGAGAGAGTCTTCTTTTGGGGGTCTCTTCAAGAGACCTCATAAGCTCTCTCTCCTCTTGGAGAGGAAAGGAAATCCCATAAGCACGAAGTTGTTGAGTAACTTCGGCTTGCAAAGTGGGGTTGCCCATAGCTTGTTGCAACCTAGTGACAAGATAATTAACAAACATGGGGGCATCATCATTGGAACCTTCATGTGCAAAATCAAAGTTATCAATGTTCATTCTACTCTCTTGGTTATTGTCAGCCATGTTAATTAAACTTATATGTTTACTTTGTGTATGCTTTGGCAATTAAAAACATTAGGTGCTACTCCTCTTAGCATTTGAAAATAGGCACTTAAGTATCTACACCCACGGATCGAATTGGTTAATTATAGAGAGTAGTGGAGTGAGTCTAACATAGCGAAGTTGTTGAGGGATAGCTCCTTTTGAACTTCTTATGGCTCAATAATGGTAAAGCCGTAGGAAAGTCTAAAAAGGCTCCATTATTAAGACCAAAGCTCCCGAGGTGTGCACCATATCCCACATAGTGGGCTCAACACAACGGATTATAGATCCCATACCCACTTACCCTTATACAATTAACAAAAACAACCATTAATAGGCTACCGAGGACCTCTCTTCTTGAGCAAGAAAAGAGAAACCAAATGCTCTGATACCAATGTAATGGAAATGGCCTATGAACTTTGAGAGTAGCGGAATTAGAAACGTAGGTGAAGAACTTTTGAGAGATTACTTTGTGAGCATAACATGTGAACTTAATTGATGGTAGCAACATAAACATGGTACCTAGTTAACTTAGCACAAGAGAGAGAGTTTAGAGAACATGACAATAGTTGAGGACCGGATTCATATGGAGCCGCGGTCCCCCCTCCAATAGGCATTTGTATTATAGTTTCTCCAACTAAGAGAGACTTAGTACAATACAATATTTGTGTTCCTTGTGACCTGCGTGATGCAATGAAGATGGAAAGCTTCAGGCATCACAAGCATAACATAAACTTGTAGAAAGCATTAACTATCCCAAGGCCTCAAACACCTTAAAAGGTGGAGAGAGCTAGCGGGGAATGAGGGTAGGGAAGAGGAAGAAAAATTTAATAGGAGAAAGAAATAGTTCCTCACTTATCATTACTCTTCTTGCTAGCATGTATAATAGCATAGTAATGGAGATGGAGAAGATGGCAAGCTTAAGCATTGAAGCATGGCTCTTGGTTGGATTTGCATTCCATAGCCAAGAGTGTTGATGTAGGCTCTCACTTCTCACAAGCTTGGAGAAGGAGGTGGTGTTCCTCAACTTTCACCAAGTGAGAATGACCTTCCAAATGAGTGTGTGTGTGTGTGGAGTATATCCCCCTAGCACACACCCCTTTCTTGCTTTGGGCAAAATTTCTACATGCTGCAAGCTCATTGGACCCCTCTCCCCCAAGCCAATCACATGCAGCATGCAGTCAAGTACATGGGTAGTCTTTTGACAAGTGTCCTCCTTACCCCTTAGAGAGAGAGAGAGAGAGAGAGCTTGAAAATATCTAGATATTTTTTGGATAGAAGTAGAAGCTCATTGGACCCCTCTTTATCCCAACCAATAGCATTCAAGTACACCATGTGGTTAAGCTTAGTGAGAGTTTGACATGTGTCCCATGTCTCTTTTAGAATTCCCCTAACTTTGAGATTTTTATGCATAAGAAGTTTCTCAAGCAACTTCCTCATTAAGTGTGTAGGTTCTCTTTTTGACTCAAGTATCTTACCCCCCATGCATAGGAAGCTTCTCAAGCAACTTCCTCATTAAATGTGACAAGTACCTCAAGTACCTTAGTCATCAAGCATGACAAGAACCTTAGGTGGAGTTCCCACCTCAAGCACAGCCCTAGCTTGTTTAAGTTTAAGTTGGGTTCCGACCTCAAGCACAACCCTAGCTTGCTTAGCTTTAGGTCGGGTTCCCACCTCAAGCATAGCCCTAGATTGCTTAAGGTTCCCACCTCAATCACAACCTTGGCTTGCTTAAGTTTAGGTCGGGTTCCCACCTCAAGCTCAGGCCTAGCCTACTTAAGGTCAAAGGACTTTTAACACTAACCATTGGAGGTCTTTAATGAAGCTAACCCTAAGGTCTTTTAAGCTTCATTAGTTAACCTTGCTCTTTGATAGACCATCTCTCATTTGGGCCCCTTTACCATTGGCTCCGTGTTGAGATAGATCCATAAGCACATGTCTATATTCTAACCCTTGTTCCCGTTTATTATCCCATATTAAATGATTAGTTGAATATGATAAAATCATTTGGGTTGGTTAGATATTAGATATTTAATGACAAACCATAAATTTGAACCAAGCCAAATCATTATGCTATAGAGGAAAACTAGCAAGAAAAAATGGTACTCCAAGAAATGCATGCACCTATAAGCAGAAGAGGTGCCAAAAGCGTTCATCAAGAAAACATAGTGAACCCTCTCTATCTATCAATCTCATATAAACCAATGAATTCAAAGGCTAAGTGAGGGATGGAAATCCCTCACTTGAAGCAGAGGTTAAGAACTATGTCAAGATCCAATTGTCCACCAAAAGAGTGACCGGCTCTAAGCAAGGTACATAGAATTAAGTGGTACCCTACCAAGGCAAGTAAGGTCTTTCAAAAGATAGGACAGAAATCAATTGTGTGAGTGTGAGTGTGAGTGTGAGTGTGAGTGTGAGTGTGTGTGTGTGTGTGTGTGTGTGTGTGTGTGTGTGTGTGTGTGTGTGTGTGTGTGTGTGTGTGTGTGTGTGTGTGTGTGTGTGTGTGGCTTTTGAATCATGAACCAACAATGTAGAGGATAGTACCTATGTGAATACAACAAGATGCTAGCTTGTCATAGAAAGGGAGACAATAAAGATATTCAGATGGGGAGGCCAATCGGCACATCGAAGGGGCGGTAACCTTGGTCGGCAGTAGCAGGATGGATGGGTTTCATACCATTATGACAAGGGTGGGTGCATTAACCTTAGTAGTACAGTGAAAATAGAGACCCAATTATTGCCAAGAAGGAAGAAAAAAAGGAAGCCTATCATTAATTAAGTGAGAGTATTATGAAGGGCATAATCCCACTAGGCATGCAACCCTTAGGGGTTAGAGTAAAAAAATATTAATGCTTTACAATCAAGGAGACCACCTAATATGATCAGAGTACTCATCGTAATCTCCCGCAAGACAATATAAATATCATTTCCAATAAGAATAGCATAATCCAGATCTACCCCAAAGTCTATGTTTACAACCCAATATAATCAGAGTACTCATGGTAATCTCCCACAAGACAATATAAATATCAGCTCCAATAAGCATAGCATAAGCCAAATTTATCCCAATAAAAAAATCACCATGCTTTAAAATCAAGGAGACAAGCCTATCATCCATGTCCTACTTAAAACCTTTTCAAATTATACCTACCATCCATGTGGTGTAAAATATCATCAAATATCCATTCTTAGAACAATAAGAAACATATGAAAGTGGCATGTGTGTGTGAGCACGCGCGTGCGTGTGCATGTGTGCATGCGCATGTCGACTAATTGAGTATGGTGCCTGGGTTAGGGTGGCGTGCATGCACCATTGAGTTGATGAGAATAGAATAGTCAATGGGAATAGAATAGTCAATGGGCCTATTGTCTCAATGAGTCAACAGTAGGCCCATTAAGTATGGGCCTATTGCCTCATCAAGTTGATGAGGATAGAATACTTAAGTCTGAAGCCAAAGAGCTGTATCATATCAGAAAATCCTTGAGTCTCATCAGAGCTATAAGTGACAATGTTAATAGAGAGGATTATACTCCAGTCGGAGTTTTAAGGCTTTGTTAGCCAGTAGAGAATAGTAAGAATGCCGTTCATAGTCAGTCGTAGAATTTTTCCATGCTTTAACTAGTTTCTATATAGTCCTCAAATAAATCGTCTATCCAAGAGTATCTTGTTTATAGGTAAAATGTTCCTGAAATCATAAGAATCAAATTAATTACACAAAGATAAGCAATGTTGGATTAATTTGCAGCCTAAAACTAGCACAGTCAAAGACTACAATAGTTATGAGCAAGAATCCGATCTATAGACAAGGAAAGACCACCTAACACATGTCAACCTAACAAGGAATTGTAGATAGTGGGTCCTGCTTGAAGAACCTTGTGTTTAGGACGTGTGTGTCTTTGTTTTAGACTTATACTTATATTATATATGCGAAAGAACATAACAGTTCAAAAGACAACTCGCTTTAAACAAAGGTCAATGATTAGCACAAAAACAACTCATTCTTTGATTCAATTTTGTACATCATAGTGAGAGTGAGGTATCATTCTAGTGTTTTGTACATAAGATAGTCAAGAACAACTTATTCTGAAGTGAAAGAGGCCACGTTTGATATTGATGGATAGCAATTTAGTCAAAAAAAGATCATAAGTAAAATAGAGTCCTCAATTGCATCCATATAAACAAGACAATAGATTTGTTAGCTTTGAATACGTATTACAAGTGTCAACAAACCTATCAGTTGTTATCCATGTCCTACTTAAAACCTTTTCAGCTTATACCTACCATCTATGTAGTGTTAAATATCATCAAATATCCATTCTCAAAATAGTAAGCCACATATGAAAGTGACATGTGTGTTGTTGTTGTTGTTGTTGTTGTTGTTGTTGTTGTTGTTGTTGTTGTTGTTGTTGTTGTTGTTGTTGTTGTTGTTGTTGTTGTTGTTGTTGTCGTCTTCGTCATCGTCGTTGTCGTTGTTGTTGTTTTTGTTTTTTTTTTTTTTGTATTAAACTTAATATATTACACAAAAGAACATAACATTCAAAAGACAATTGGATTTCGTAAATTGGACAAAGATTTGTACAGAAATGACTTAGTCTTAGATTCATTTTTGTACAACATAATAAGAATGAAGCATCATTCCAATGATTCTATACAAAATTAATAGAGTTGTTGAGGTCATCCCGGTTGATACATTAGGGATCTTCACAGTGGGACTGCAGTAAGCTATACCATTTTAAGTCAAGATAGTATTCTTACTAGCGTCCATATAATCAAGACAACATATTTGTTAGACTTGGCTACATATGGCAGGCTTCAAAGAACCTATCAGTTGTTATCCATGTCAAACTTAAAAATTATTAGACTAGGTATTGTCCCAAATATTACTTTAAAATAAAAGTATTTAACAAATCTCAAGTATTTTCCACTTTTTTTTTTTGTAATCATGCCAAAAATTGCACCATATGATCTTATTAAACTACCTTTTACAGTAACCTTTTACTGTAAAAGATGTCAAACCATCCATAACTTAACCAAAACTTGTATATGAAGCTTTGTTTTGTAACTACAACACTAATGTATGGACCAAAGCTGAGTACTTCAAATAGTGGGACAAAAAATACTCAAACGGAGAGGGTATTCCTAAAGTCAACTTAGGAGAGCTAATAGAGAGACTATTTCTAACAACAATAACTAAGAAAGGCCAAAGCAAAGTATTGCAAAAAGATGAGCTAAAACTTAGGTAGACCATATCTGAGTCATTAGAACCATATCCGAGCCAGAAGACTACATGTAGCAGATCTTAAGTCAGAGTGCCAGAAGTTTTAACCATAACCCAGCTATCTCATATTTTGGGCAATTAAAGAGAACTTTGTGTCAATCCATCAAACCAAAACCCAACTTGTAATGGAATTAGCCGATTAACTTGAGAATAGTGAAAATTAGAGAGAGTATTTTTGTGAAATTACTTTGTGAGCATAGCGGGTCAACATAATTGATAGTAGAAACATAAACATATCATTTAGTTAACTTGGCATCAATTTGCAAGAGAGAGAATTTAGAGAACATGACAACTATTGAGGACCGGATTTATGTGGAGCCAGTCCCCCCTCCAATAGGCATTTGTATTATGGTTTCTCCCATCAAGAGACACTTGTTACTATACAATCTTTGTGTTCCTTGTGACCTAGGTGATGCAATGAAGATAGAAAGCTTCATGCATCACAAGCATACATAAACTTTGTGGAAACCATTAACTACCCCAAGCCTCAGTCCCAAGTCCTTAAAACCTTCAAAGGCGGAGAGAGCTAGCAAGGAATGAGGGTAGGGAAGAGGAAGAAGAAACATTTCATAGGAGAAAGAACTAGTTCCTCACTTATCATCACTCTTCTTGCTAGCATACATAATAGCATAGTAGTGAAGATGGAGAAGATGGCAAGCTTAAGCATTGAAGCATGTCTCTTGGTTGGATTTGCATTCCATAGCCAAGAGTGTTGGTGTAGGCTCTCAACCTCTCTACTTGCTTGGGGAAGGAGAGGGAGCTCTTGCACTCTACACTTCACACAATGAGGGGTGTGTGTGTGTGTGTGTGTGTGTGTGTGTGTTTATGTTTATTATCCCTTCAAAATAGAACCATATATTGATTATTGATAATGACAATATAACAAAAGGACAATGCTATGACAATGGACATGAAAAAGATAATACAATTTATTCTTCCAATTTTATTAATACAATCGATCTTGTAGGAGACTGGACGAGATCCTAGACCATGAGAGAATAGACCTATACCTGCCACCATCCAACATAGATATCCAATTAGAACTTGGGCTACCTCTTATGGGAAGTGTTACCATATACATGTGGTAGTGATGTGTGTGAACACACTAGGACCGCCGGGGCATTTTTTTCCCTCTTTAGGAGGTTTTTCCCCCGTGCATTGTATATACGCCCATCACTCTAGGGCTATCTATCTTTCCATTGCACACTAAGGAATACACTCTCTATTGTGTGCCTTGAGCTTCCTTCGTCTTCTCCAAGCTGTGTGTGTTTCTCTGCAACCCTAATTCCAACAATTGGTATCAGAGCAGGTCACGTCCTCCCGGGCTTAGTCGCCAGCTGCTCCAGCACACGCCTGCTCACTTTCTCCGATTTCAGTGAGCTTTGGCAAGCGTTCGCAGGTCGACAAATATTTTGGGAGAGCTCGAAGAGGTCGGTCTGCTCAGAATTTTGATTTGGGCTCATTTCGGCCTCCGTTTCCACTACGGGCAGTACTGCACAGGTTATTTCGTCATTTTGTGCAGATTTTCTGTCAGTGCCGTTTTCTGCATAACAGGTGCCTTATAGTCTTCTACGGTTTGTGCTATATAGCACAAGTTGTTCCCGCTCCACTTCTCCTATTTTCGGGCAATTTTCACATCAGGTGCAGCATTTACCATGGCTGACAACAACAACACAGATGTGTTCAAGATGTTTGCTGCTGAGGACAGGTTGGATGGGGACAACTACCCTATGTGGGCTTATATGATGCAACACGTTCTTGTGTCAAAAGGTGTCTGGAACATTGTGCAGGGCATTGATGTACGTCCTGGTTCTGAAGATGTAGGCGATATTGAGGATGTTGCAGGTCTTGCTGCAAGGATTGCAGCTGTTACAGTTGTTTTGCCTACAGCAGAACAAGCTCGTTGGGATGTTAAGGATGCGCAGGCTCATGCATTGATTGCGTTGTCTGTGAAGCGCACCATTATTCCTCACATCCGTTCAGCAAAATCTGCAAAACAGGCTTGGGATATTCTAGCAGGTCTTTATGCAAGCCGCAATGAGGCTAAAATTGCTTTGCTGCGTAAAGAGCTAGAGTCGAAGATTATGCATGAGGAAGATGATATGGACACTTTCCTTGCTAGTGTCAAGGATATCAATGAGCAACTCATTTCTGCAGGTGAAGTCATTTCTGACAGTTCCCTTGTGCAGACTGTTCTTGATGCCTTACCAGATTCCTACCAGACTTTTGCTAGTACTTGGAGACTGATGACCCAAGGAAATCCTGAAGTTGTCAAGTTTGATGCATTATGCACATTGCTGTTGCAAGAGTCACTTTCTAGAAAAAACAGGACTAGGCAGCGTGCAGTTGAACAGGCTTTTATTGCTTCTCAAAGAAAGGGTGGTAACAGTAATGCACCCACTTCTTATGGTTCTGCTGCGAGTGGCAAAAATTCTGTTCCTAATGCTTCTGCTGGCAGCACTTCGTCTGGCAATTCTGGTGATAAGGGCAAAAAGAAGATGCGTTGCCATTATTGTAAAGCCAATGATCACTTGATCAAGTCGTGTCCTAAGTTGAAGGCCAAAGAGGCTAAGAAGAAAGAGGGTGGTTCCACTGCAAATGCTGGTTCCACTACAAATGCAGCCATTGTTGAGTCTTCTGTGAAAGGAGATTGTGATGCTGATGTTGATGCAGAATGGGCTTTTAGCGCAGAGTGCACTTACAATCCTGCTGTCCATGATGCATGCTTGTCAGTTGCTGCAGATTCACATGTGTGGTATTTCGACAGTGGTGCTACAAAGCACATTACCTCACATCGTGAATTGTTTACCTCTCTCGAGTCTGTCCCTCATGGGAATTCAGTCACTTGTGCCAACAACGCCTCTTATCCAGTTCAGGGAGTTGGAAAGATTGTGCTCACTGCTGCTAATGGCAGTTCCTTCACACTTGTTGATGCACTTTATGTACCTGGGATCAAGAAGAATCTCTTGTCTGTATCCGCACTTGCTAGACTTGGACTTGTAGTCAAATTTGTGGATGACAGATGTACAGTTCATGATCTCAGTTTTGGTGATGAAATTGTTGCATCTGGGCTTTTGTGCCGTGGGCTGTATAAGCTCACTTTGTATGACAAGTGTGGACAAAATTTTGCAAATGCTGTTGCAGATTCAAGGGCTATTTCAGATGCAAAACTTTGGCATGCACGTTTTGGTCATCTGAATTTTGCCAGTTTGCTGCGTTTGCAGAAATCTGATATGGTTGCTTCTTTGCCGCCTCTTGAAGCACCTATCAAACATGTTTGTGAAGGCTGTATTCTGGGTAAAATGAAGCGTTCTAAGTTTCCAAAGGATGGTTCAGTTAGGGCCACATGCAGGTTGCAGCTTGTGCATAGTGACGTTTGTGGGCCCATGCAAACTCCGTCCTTGGGCAATTACCTGTACTTCGTGACTTTCATTGATGATTACTCCAGGCATGCGTGGGTATTTCCGCTTAAAGCGAAGTCCGAAGTTTTTATGTGCTTCAAACAATTTTTGGCTATGGCTGAAAATGTCTCAAAATGTACTATGGGCACCCTCCGTTCCGATCGAGGGGGGGAGTATATGTCTCATGAATTTAATGCATTTCTGGCTAGTCGTGGGATAAAACACCAATGTACAGTGCCTTATACACCTCAGCAAAATGGTGTTGCTGAGAGGAAAAACAGGTCACTAACGGAAATGGCACGATGTATGGTCAAAAGTCAAGCTTTGCCGCATTCTTTTTGGCTTGAGGCCATCATGTGTGCCACTTATGTACTTAACAGGTGTCCTACGAAAGCTTTGCAGTCTATTACTCCATATGAAGCATGGCATGATAGAAAACCTTCTATTGAGCACATGCGTGTTTTTGGCTGTTTGGCATATGCTTTGGTGCCACAAGTGCAGCGCAGAAAATTGGATGATAAGGCTGTCAAATGTATTTTTGTTGGTTATAGTGCTGAAAGCAAAGGTTACAGGTTGTATCATCCGCAAACAAAACGTATTCTGGTTTCACGGGATGTAGTGTTTGTGGAAGACTCTGTTCAGCCCTTGTTGTCATGTACTAGAGACAGTAATGTAAGCTCACAGGACATTTATGACACTTTGTTGCCTCTTTTCAGTGGTGGAAATACGAATGTAAGTTCCAATGAGGCAAATGTACAGCCTATGGGGGTTTCTGAAAATGTTTTAGAACAGCCTATTACTGATGCAGATGTACATGATGTACTTGATGAGGAAAGGGCTGAAAATGAGCAGGCTAGAGGTATACCAAAATGGCTGGTGCACACTTTGCGTGACAGTAAATTGGATGCACCTTTATCTAGTCGTACTCGTTCAGGCACTCGCCATGCATCTTATGCATCAGATTGTTATGCTTTGGCTGTGTCTAGTTTACATGATGTTGAGGAGCCTCTGTCTTTTGATGAAGCACAGAATTCAGAAAATTGGATTGCTGCCATGAAATCAGAATATGATGCACTTATAGAGAATGACACATGGACTTTATGTGATTTGCCTCCTGGCAAAAAGGCCATTGGTACAAAGTGGGTTTACAAGTTGAAATGCAAGCCGGATGGTGAGATCGATCGCCATAAGGCTCGACTTGTTGCAAAGGGTTATGCACAACAAAAAGGCATAGATTATGAAGAGACTTTTGCTCCCACTTGTCGTATGACTACTGTGCGTTTTCTATGTGCATTGGCAGCTCATTTTGGTTGGGATGTACATCAATCAGACATTGTTACTGCTTTCTTGAATGGTGACATATTTGAGGAAGTTTATGTAACGCAGCCTCGCGGTTTTGTCATAAAAGAACAAGAGGACAAAGTGTGCAAATGTAAGAAGGCTTTGTATGGGTTGAAGCAATCTCCTCGTGCTTGGTATGAGAAAGCTGACACTCATTTGGTTAAACGAGGCTTTCGTAACAGTCCAACAGAAAGCACATTGTATGTAAAGCGTGAGGATGATGTATTTCTCATTGTGGTTCTTTATGTTGATGATTTGCTGATCACTGGACCAAATGAGAGACATATTGCTGAATTTAAGGCTGATTTGAATGCTACTTTCAAGATGAAAGATTTGGGGTTGTTGCATCATTACTTGGGTATACAGTTTAAGCAGTGTGATGGTGGTATTGCCTTGTGTCAGAAAAGTTACATAGAGACATTGCTATGTAAGTTTGGACTTGAGGATTGCAAACCTATTGCCACTCCCATGGAAACAGGTTTGAAGTTGAGTCTACATGATGCTGGCGATCCTGCTGATGTCACTCTTTACCAAACTGCTGTTGGCTGCCTCATTTATGTATGCAACACGAGGCCAGATATTCAGTTTGCAGTCTCGCAGGTCAGCAGATTTATGCATAGCCCAGGGTCTAAGCATTGGCAGGCTGTCAAGAGGATTTTCCGCTACCTTAGTGGCACTTTACATCTTGGCTTGTTTTATCCCAAGGGGGGATCATTGCCGCCAGACTTACATGCTTTTTCGGACTCAGATTGGGCTGGTTGTTTTGACACGCGAGTGTCCACAAGTGGTTTTTGTTTCATGCTTGGCAGTTCATGTATATCATGGTTGAGCAAGAAGCAACCTACTGTGGCCACTTCGAGTTGTGAGGCTGAGTACAGGGCAGTCTTCACAGCTACGGTTGAGTGTGTATGGCTCAGACGCCTTATGGCTGACTTGGGTGTTGGACAGGACACTGCCAACACTATCTACACTGACAGTCAGAGCGCATTGGCAGTTGCGAGGAACCCAGTTTTTCATGCTCGCACAAAGCACATTGAGGTGCATTACCACTATGTCAGGGAGAGGCTCTCAGCAGGAGAGATCAGCTTGGCTTATGTGCCAACACAGGACAACCTTGCAGATCTTTTCACAAAGGCATTGTCTCGTGAGAAGCTTGAAGCTTTTCGCAAAGCTTTGGGCTTACTCCCCTTTGTGGACTGATCTTGTCCTCAGGGCATGGCACTTCCCTTTACTCATGTGCCAGCTCTCGTTCACCGCATCACTCCAGGGGGGATTTGTTACCATATACATGTGGTAGTGATGTGTGTGAACACACTAGGACCGCCGGGGCATTTTTTTCCCTCTTTAGGAGGTTTTTTCCCCCGTGCATTGTATATACGCCCATCACTCTAGGGCTATCTATCTTTCCATTGCACACTAAGGAATACACTCTCTATTGTGTGCCTTGAGCTTCCTTCGTCTTCTCCAAGCTGTGTGTGTTTCTCTGCAACCCTAATTCCAACAGGAAGACAGGTATCCAAACAGTCTATTCTGTTTGTTATCACTGTCACACAGCCCTACACTCCCTCACTCTCGCTCATTGGACCCCTCCAGGCCTAGCCAATCACAAGTAGGAGGTAAATCAAGTAACAAGGGTAGCCTTGGGACAAGTGTCCCCCTTTCCCCTTTGAGAGAGAGGACTTGATAAATGCAAATATAATTAATTAAATCTTATCATTGGACCCCTTGGATGGCCAACCAATAGGCTTCAGGCACACCATGAGAGCAACATGAGGAGGAAGTTGACAAGTGTCCCTTTTGCTTTCTTTGTACCAAGCTTGCCTTGAGTGAGCGTGTGGGTGTTCTCTCTCATCCCCCTCTTGTAGGGCTCGCCCCCTCCTTGTAGAGAATGGTGTTGACTTTTATACACCTCAAACCACTCAACCTTGGGCCCTGTTCCTACCACAATCTTGGCCCTTAAGCCCCTCAAGCTTTGTCCGGGTTCCCACCTCAAGTACAACCCTAGCATCTCAAACATGACAAGCACCTCAAGCATCCCAGTCATCAAGAACCTCAAGCACCTCAATCATCAAGCATGACAAGCACCTCAAGCACCTTAAGTTTGCGCCGGGTTCCCACCTCAAGCACATCCCTAGCTTACCTAAGGTCAAAGGACTTTTACACTAACTATTGGAGGTCTTCAATGAAGCTACCCTAAGGTCTTTATGCTCCATTGGTTAGACTTTCTCTAGACCATCTCTCATTTAGGTCCCTTTACCATTGGCCCCATGTTGAGATAGATCTATAAGCACATGTCTATATCTTAACCCTTGGTCCCATTTATTCTCCCACATTAAATGATCGGTTTAATATGAGAAAATCATTTGTGGGTGTTAGATATTAGATTTTATGACATTACCTCTCTCTTGAAATCATAGTCGCCCTCGACTATGAGGTAGAAGAGATATCCTTAGTCATTAGTCAATCTTACTTATCAGGTAGAGGATCCCTTTTTATTCTACGACATCTTTCCAAGATGGATGACTGATCCATTTGGTGCTTGGGAGACGTAGATGTCGCAAGCATCTCTACTCCTTAGTCCATTTCATTCTCCCAAAGTAGAGCAACAAATTCTAGTTGGTGTTTGAGAGATGTCATCATCAAAAACATGATTCTAATCATGCATACTATTTAAATTTGTGCACAATTAAAAAGAGAACTAGTCTTATAAGACAAAAACATGGGTCATTTAAACAAAATTTGTACATTTGCTTACTCTAATGTAGCATTGTAAGCATTGACAAGGTTCATACTATCCTTAAGATGTATTCCTTGCATCCATCTAGCATCTTTAAAAGGATAATTTTTGAACTTAATAAGATACCGTCAGATAATCTTACCTTGTTGTAATACCTTGTCTTCATGCCGAAGGATAGCTTCGGGTTGTAGCACCGCTTCTTGGTTTTCAACTTTGGGAGGGTCTTCAATAATTGGTTCATCCTGTGGCTCTCCTTTATAGGGCTTGAGTAGGCTCACATGAAAAGCATTGTGTATGAGCCAATGGTTGGGCAACTTGAGTTGGTAAGCCGTCTCATTGATAGGTTTCAAGATTTGGAAAGGACCATAGTATCTTTTTGCTAGCTTAGCATAATACTTTTGATGGCTTGTAGGATTTTTACCCGTCGTTTGCCTTAATGGAGCCTTAGGAAACTTAAGTAAGACCCAATCATTTTTTTTGAACATTAAGGCTCTTCTGTGCTTGTGAGCAATAGCTTTTTGCCTTTGTTGAGACATAGATATAGCCTCCTTAATCTTTTGAAAAGATTCTTGTAGGTCACTGCTATACTCATCGGCAGTGAAGATCTTCCCATGTACTTTGAGTAGCAAGGGACTTTTAGGTCTTCCCTCAATGATATCAAAAGGTGTTTTTCCGATAGAAGTATGTACAGTATTATTGTAGGCATACTCTACAAAAGGTAAGTACTTTTCCCGTTGTGAGCGTTGATCTACTTTTGTAACATAAGCCTTTAGCAGATCGAGTATCATAAGATTTCTATCTCACTTTGACCATCCATTTGTGGGTGATAGGCCGAAGAGAAATTCAATCTTGTCCCTAGATTTTCAAAGAGACCTTTCCAAAAGTTACTGGTCATTCTAGGATCTCTATCTGACACGATGGATGTTGGTAGTCCATGGTGTTTGAAAATTTGAGATATGAAGAGAGTTTCCATTTGGTGTGCCTTAATAGTCTTTTTTACATAAATAAAGTGTGTTTTCTTACTAAACCTGTCGAATATTGTCCATATTCTCGTATTCCCATGGAAAGACTTGGGCAATCCAAAGATGAAATCCATGGATATACTCTCCCCATGGTGAGTTTGGGATAAGCAATGGCTGAAGTAATCCAGGTTGATTCCCTCTATCATACTTGGTCTTTTGGCATACTACACAGTTTGAAACATACTTTTGTATGTCCACTTTCATGGTAGGCCAATAGAAATACATCTCTACTCCTCAAAGATTAGGTTGAATACCTCTATGCCCTGCATAGGGAGGAGCATGGGATTTATACATAACTTTCTCATGAAGGGAATGGGCAACACATAGCCTATTTCCGTGGAGAATATAACCATCCTACAAGGTGAATGGTTCCTCTTTCTTCCCCAAAGCAAGGGCTGACATTATGTCTCTAAAGTCAGGGTTAGTAGCATACTCATCTATCATAGAAGATAGATCATTGTGAGTAGCTATAAACACCACATTAACTTTTGGTCATCGTAAAAGTGCATCGGCCACTTGATTGTGCTTACCAGCAATGTGAGCAATATGAAAATTAAATTGCGAAAAAAAATTCCCACCTCATTTGTTTGTCGGAAAGCTTGGTTTGTGTCATGAAATACTTGAGACTTTGGCGGTCGGTTCGTAGAATAAATGGAGTTCCCAATAGGTAGTGCTTCCATGTTTCTAGGGCATGTAGAACAGTTCAAATCTCTTTCTCATAAATGCCCAAGACTCGTTCATCAACATTGAGCCTTCGGCTCTCATATGCTATGGCATGCCCTTCTTGAAGCAAAACTGCTCCAAGGCAATCACCACAAGCATCACATTGGACCTCAAATGGCTTTGAGAGATCCGGAAGCATGAGGACTTGTTGGGAGGTAAGCTTTTCTTTGAGCTTATCAAAAGCATTTTGCTCCTTAGCAGTCCATACATACTTAATGTTCTTCTTACTTAAGTCATGTAGTGGTTTTGCTATTTGAGAGAATTTTTCTATGAGCATCTATAGTATGCGCACATACCAATAAAGCTTCTTAGCTCATGTATATTCCTTGGATTAGGCCATGCTTTTATTACCTCTAACTTTGATGGATCCATAAGGATACCATCTTGAGAGATAATATGACCCAGGTATTCAATCTCTTGAAGGAAAAATTCGCTTTTCTTTTGGTTGAGAACAAGCTTATTCTCCCTCAATGCTTGAAAAATCACTTGGAGATGTTGCTTACGTTCCTGCAAAGACTTGGAGTAGATGATGATATCATCAAAGAACAGTCCATGAATTTGTAGTAAGGTCTAAACAAATTTCTCCATTAGACGATTGAACGCAGCTAGCGCATTAGTCAAGCCAAAAGGCATGACTAGATATTCATAAAGACCAAAGGTTGTGCGAAACGTGGTCTTTAGAATATCTTCATCCACTATCCTTATTTGATAATAGCCACTTTTAAGGTTAATCGTACTAAATTAGGTAGGGCCTTGTAGCTTATCAAAAAAATCTTCTACCCGAGGTACGAAAAAATTGTTTTTGACAGATAGTCCGCACACATACGGTATGTACCATCTTTCTTTTGCACTAAAAGGACTGGAGAACAAAAGGGAGAGGAACTAGGCCTCACCATCCCTTTGTCTACCAATTCTTGTACTTGCCTCATGATCTCCTCTTGTTGAGCTTGTGAAACTCGATACGGAGGTTTGTTAGGCAGTGAGATACCTGGAAGGGGCTCAATGTGATGGTCATCATCCCCTTGTGTTGGAGGTAATTCCATAGGGATATCATCGATGAACACATCTTGGAATCCTTTTAGAAAATTAGACAAGTCCAACTCTTCGTGATTCCTATGATTTACATTTGATGAAGCATTAGTATCTTTTAGAGACTCTTTGACAAAAATCATGTACACAAAAACTAAGCTCTTCATTGATTTATCAAAAGCAAGAGGATTTACAAGTGGAATAATGCGACGATGCTCACTAGCATCTATATACATGTTCTTTCCCCTGTAGGTGAAGTAGATTCTCCTTTCAGGGAACTTCATATTGGTAGCCATGCAATCAAACCATGGCGCCCCTAGGATAGCATCCTCATGTTGGAGAGGAGAGATGAAAAAGTCTTGCTTGTCAACATAGCTTTGGACATGAAGCCTCAACTTCCCAATCAAGGGAGTAATGGAGCCTTGTTGTACCTTGAAAGTTGTGTCAGCCGTTACAATATCTCCCATCTCGAAAGCTTGAATTCCCAACTTGGTGGCCAACTCCGTTGATATGAAGTTGTGAGTAGAGCCAGGGTCAAACAAGATGAAGGCATCATGCCCTCTTACCTTTCCCCAAGCATAGGAAAGTGATGATCCTTTGCAATGAGCATCCTCTTTTGGAGCTTCGATGGTGGAAGCCCTAGGAGTCTCACTGCGAGCATTCTTCTTAGGGCAAGAACGATAGCCATGTCCTTGCTCCCCACAATTGAAACACTTATGGTCCTTGCAAAAAGCTTCAATCTCTTCAGGAGAGAGTTTGTTTTTGCCTTTTTGAACTCCCTTCTCCTTGGACCAATTGTTGTTGTTGTTGTTGGAAGTGCCTTGGGAAGAATTTTGAGCATTGGTTTTCCCATTTGCATCATTTTTGCTCTTTGTTTTCCATGGGCTTGACATTCCGTCTAGCCCCTTGATGGAAATTGATGCATGAAGCAGCCATGGTGTGATGGACTACTTTGGTGATAGAACCAGGCCGTTGAGAGTTGATGTATTTGGCGATCTCTTCAGGTAATCCCGCACAAAATTGTAGCTTTTGCTCGGCGAAGTCTATATTTTGGAAGACAGTAGCCTTGAGATGTAAATCCCAAAACCTGTCTACATACTTGTGGATAGACTCAAGAGAGAGAAGGTTCAAGGTGCACCATTCGGTGAGCACTTTGTACTTTGCATCGCTTGCAAGGAATTGCTTCATGATGGAAACTCGTAGATTTTTCCATGTTTTTGAGGCTTTGCCATTTCACGAAGGCTAGCCCACCATTGACGAGCTAATTTCTAGAAGTGCATAGCTACATGGCGTATCTTGGAGGACTCTGTGAAGCCCTCGTCTCCAAAAGCTGCATCAAATTGTTGGATGAAGGTCAACACTTTGTCGGTAGCACCAAAGGTGCCATCATAGGTGAGAAAATAGATACTCTTTCCTCCCTCCTTGAACTTCTTTAGCTTTTGTGACCTTCGCCATGCACGGTATGATTTACGATGTCCTCCCCTCCTATATTCTCTAGGAGAATAGCCATAGCTTTCGTTGAAAGAGGAGGAAGGTGAAGAAGAAGGAGAGAGGGTGACCTCTTTCTAACCCTTTTCTTCCTTTGTTTCCTCTCTTTCCTTTTGTAATGACAAGGAGAAGGACTACGTGTTGATATTTTCCTCTTGGGAGGAGTGGGCGATCATCTAGACCGTCGTCTTCGTGGAGCCACGTCTTTAGAGGAACTTAAAGTTTCATTGCTTTCTTGCTCTTTGAATTCCTCCTCTCGTATTGGAGAGAGTCTTCTTTTGGCGGTCTCTTCAAGAGGCCTCCTAAGCTCTCTCTCCTCTTGGAGAGGAAGGGAAATCCCATTAGCGCGAAGTTGTTGTGTAACTTCGGCTTGCAAATCAGGGTTGCCTATAGCTTGTTGCAACCTAGTAACGAGATAATTCACGAACATGGGGGTATCATCATTAGCACTTTCACGTGAAAAATCAAAGCCACCAATGTTCACTACTCTCTTGATTATTGTCAGTCATGTTAACAAAATTTGTGTGTGTACTTAGTCTATGCTTTGGCAATTCAAAACCTTAGTTGCCACTCCTCTTAGCCTTTGAAAATCGGCTCTTAAGTATCTACTTCCACGGCTCGAAGTGGTTAATTATAGAGAGTAGTGAAGTAAGTCTAACGTAGCAGAGTTGCCAAGAGCTAGCTCTTTTCGGACTTCTTATGGCTCAATAATGGTAAAGCCATAGGCAAGTCTAAAAAGACTCCATTATTAAGTCCAAAGCTTCTGAGGTATGCACCATATCCCACATAGTGGGCTCAACAAAATCGATAATAGATCTGAGTTCCACTTACCCTAATATAATTAATAAAATCAACCAATTATAGGCTACTTAAGGACCTCTCTTCTTAAGCAAGAAAAGAGAAACCAAATGCTCTGATACTAATGTAATGGAATTGGCCTATTAACTGAGAGTAGAGGAAATTAGAGAGAGTGCTTCTGTGAAATTACTTTGTGAGCATAGCGGGTCAACATAATTGATAGTAGCAACATAAACATAGCATTTAGTTAACTTGGCATGAGCAATGCTTTTGCAAGAGAGAGAATTTAGAGAACATGACAACAATTGAGGATCGGATTTCTATGGAGCCGGTCCCCCCACCTCCAATAGGCATTTGTATTATGGTTTCTCCCATCAAGAGACACTTGTTACTATACAATCTTTGTCTTCCTTGTGACCTAGGTGAGGCAATGAATATGGAAAGCTTCATGCATCACAAGCATAGCATAAACTTTGTGGAAAGCATCAACTACCCCAAGCCTCAGTCCCAAGACCTCAAACACCTTCAAAGGTGGAGAGAGCTAGCAGGAATGAGGGTAGGGAAGAGGAAGAAGAAACATTTCGTAGGAGAAGGAACTAGTTCCTCACTTATCCCCACTCTTCTTGCTAGCATACATAATAGCATAGTAGTGAAAATGGAGAAGATGGCAAGCTTAAGCATTAAAGCATGCTGCATGGCTCTTGGTTGGATTTTCACTCCATAGCCAAGAGTGTTGGTGTAGGCTCTCAACCTCCCTACTTGCTTGGGGAAAGAAATGGAGCTCTTGCACTTTGCAATTCACAGAATGAGTGTGTGTGTGTGTGTGTGTGTGTGTGTGTGGGAGAGTATACCCCCCAAGCATGCCCCTAGCTTCCTTGGCCGACCCCCCCTTGTAGCTCATGCTTAAAGCTCATTGGACCCCTCCAAGTCTAGCCAATCACAAGCAGGAGGTAAATCAAGTAACAAGGGTAGCCGTGGGACAAGTGTCCCCCTTTCCCCTTTGAGAGAGAGGACTTGATAAATGCAAAAACAATTAATTAAATCTTCTAAATTATCATTGGACCCCTTGGATGGCCAACCAATAGGCTTCAGGCACACCATGAGAGCAACATGAGGAGGAAGTTGACAAGTGTCCCTTTTGCTTTCTTTGTACCAATCTTGCCTTGAGTGAGCGTGTGGGTGTTCTCTCTCATCCTCCCTCTTGTAGGGATCGCCCCCTCCTTGTAGGGAATGGTGTTGACTGCTGTACACCTCAAGCCACTCAACCTTGGGCCCGGTTCCTACCACAAGCTTGGCCCTTATGCCCCTCAAGCTTGGGCCGGGTTCCCACCTCAAGTACAACCCTAGCATCTCAAGCATGACAAGCACCTCAAGCACCTTAGTCATCAAGCACGACAAGCACCTTAAGCTTGGGTGGGGTTCCCACCTCAAGCACAGCCCTAGCTTACCTAAGGTCAAAGGACTTTGACACTAACTATTGGAGGTCTTCAATGAAGCTAACCCTAAGGTCTTTATGCTCCATCGGTTAGCCTTGCTCTTTGATATACCATCTCTCATTTGGGCCCCTTTACCATTGGCCCCATGTTCAGATAGATCTATAAGCACATTAAATGATCAGTTTAACATGAGAAAATCATTTGGGTTGGTTAGATATTAGATTTTATGACACAACTTCATGAGAACTTTTTCAGAAGTAAATTAGTAAACAAATGGTATCAAAACAATATCAAAAAAATTTCCTTAGATCTAATGTGGATTTACAACAAACTATCAGATGAGAGTAACCCTTCAAAATCTTGGCCAAGAAGAGACCTTGTCATAAGAGTCAGAATCAGTAAAAAACAAGAATCAGAGTCATAAGAGTCAGAATCCAAATATCTAATCCTACACTCAATCGATTTTGAGAGCTAGGATGATTCTTGTCAGTTTTGCCACGGTTCTATAAACCCAAATGCCCAAGATACGTACACGAGATCAACCAATCATGTCCAAGTATTGTGGTCATCATAATATAGCTCTATTAGTGCAAAAGAAGCAAAACCAAAACTGAAGGATCATTACTCCTATAAACACAGATTAGTGAAAGCATTAGGAGCCAGCAATGATTTCAGCTAACATAAGCCAGAAAATAAAGTAAATCAAAAAATATGATATGAAATTTCTATCAAGATACAGCATGACTGTTCCATTAAAGTAGTCCACTAAATTCCAAGTAAGATGTGAAGCATTAGCTCAAAACTCAATGTAATTAGTCCTAAACAATCAGACAACATCAAAAATCCATACCATTATCAACAACAATAGGTAAGCATTACTAAACCAACGTTAATACTATTATTTTAACTTATGGTATTTCATCAATCAACCAGGAGTCAATATTCTGAGTCATCAGCAAGACTCATGGTTCCAGAAGGAGATAACACCCTCAAGGAGTAGATATAACTGAGTATATCAATCTATCACCATGTTACTTCAAAGAGAAACTCAGAGAAGAGCATAACCAAGTACTAATTTCAAAAGGCAGGTAACCTTCAAAAGCATCATCAACAAGCATAAACCAAGCAGACTAGCACCCTAAAAGATCCAAGACATTGACAAGTATACAAAACAGTTGGTAAGACGGAGAACCTTTGATGAAGTGGATCCAACACCACTCAATTTTTTGCAAGGACGGCACTCACATTTCAGGAGCAAATCATTTTCCCTATCTTTCACTTATAATGAACTTGTAGAACCAGAACAAGTAAGCCCAAGATTTTTAGCCCTGGCTATTGATCAGAGCTTACTAAAGTTAAACCCGCCAAACTTTTAATGCATTTCATGTTAGTTGGACAAGGACACTATCATGGTAGGAAAAACATGCAAGCCAGCTACAACAGTGCAATCTAGCTAAAACAATAATGTGTATGTCAAGAATCAACAAGAGCCAAAATCATACACAAATGAAGTGACCAAAAGTATGTGTGTGTGTGTGTGTGTGTGTGTGTGTGTGTGTGTGTGTGTGTAAATGCAAAGATTCATGCACATAGAGTATTATGCAAGCATCAAAATGTAATCAAAAGCAAGTCTAATGAGGAAAAAGAATCATACACAAGGTAATGTTCAATCTAAATACTGCCAATCATTGGCAAGAGTAGTGGTCGTATAGTCATGCCCAAAGACCAATGCTAGATATCATTAGAATTGGCTAACTTTTAGCTTAAAGAATTATGAATCAGCTTAAAGTAAGTTTAGCAAAGAGATTCATTCAAACATACTAATTATGTGTTAGCTCTAATACCACATGTAAGAGCTATGATGAATAAAACATTGTGACATTCATGGTTGTGTAGGTACCATAGCAATAGAAAGTAGCTAAATAGATAGAGTCTACTCTATACAATGAAATGAAAAATTGATTGACTAATTAAAGAATCTTGAGAGGAAGATTACAAGCTTTGGATAGTGGCTTTATGTAAGCTCAAGGTGGAAGAATGGAATCAATGAGTGGATGGATATGCATCCATACAATAACGGCAAAGATCATGTGAGCTACCACAAGTAGCATATGGCTATCAAGCATGTATCATGTGTTTATGGCTATCAAGCATGTATCATGTGTTTATGGAATGAGTAAGATGTGTGCGAGACTATAAGGTTCCATGAGGAAAGTGTAATTATGCACATAATGATGTATGTTTGGCTTTTAGGATTGTTCTCACTATGAGAGTAAAATAAAGGCTTACCCCATTTAAAGAGAGAAAAAGTCGTGTGTTTTTCGATCATTTTTAACCTAAAATAACTGCAAATGACTATCAAATACAATGAAGAAAGCAACAAATGTTTAACTTCATAAGGTCACAGAGATAGCTTAACAAGTTATTGTGTGTAACATCGAGGAAATGAGTTGGAGAACCTTTTCAAAGTCCTCTTGGCCTTAGGAATTTGAATGTATTATCTAGCTTTCGCAGAATTGAACATGTGCAAGTAAATCTTGTAAAAGTTATTCAAGATTCTTGCAAATATGTAGAAAAATAACAACTCAATGTCAATGAGCAAGTGCTGTTATTGTAGACTTCAATTCTTTGTAATGTAGAAATCCACAACGGATAGCTTTGAATAATCACTTGGGTTTTGACGAAGAATCAAAGCAATTGATGTTTTGCCAGCATGATGATATTAATCTTTTGCTACCTAATCACTGATTAGAGCTAGGATTTCGCAAAAGAAAATTATATTTGCCCATGCATAGACAACATTGACTTAAATCTATTTTTTCTTTTACGTGCTCTCCATCAGATTACTATTACCATGAACAAAAAACTGCCTGAGTTTTGAAGTAAAGTGATTTTATCGACGCATTTCGAGTAGAGCTGGTCCTTGTTATGGCCAGCACTTGATGTCTGTGTCTGTACAATTTACTTAGTCATAAACTCTTAAAACATTGATTCCTGTAAACACTATTTTATAACCAATGTTCACTATTGGCATTCTAAAAGAATAAAATGAGAAAGAAAGTCATCTAAGGCTGTGAAATGGAAAAAACCATTGACAGATAAACCAAAAGAAGAATTCAAATGTTCACATGAAAAGGCACATCCAATCAGTACTGGAAATAATACAATTTCAAATGTCCGTCCGACTCTCTATTCCTCTAAAGGCTTCTTGTAGAAAGCCAAAAAAACCTGTCTTGGATTATGACTTCCACTTCAAGGTAGCATTCCTATATTATTGTTGTGAACCACATTGCTTCCATGAGATCCTGCACAAAAAGAGGATAAACGAGCCTGTCTATGTTCCCGAGAACGCTTTGACACCGGTAATCATACATCCAAAAATTTAATATCACCAGCATCATTACAGCTTATGCAATAGCATAGTTACATTAATTCACAAAAAGGCTTCTCACCCTTATAATTGTTTTGGGACTGAGGCAACCAAGAAGAGAAGAGAATACCAATACATGCTCCCTACTCTGGTTATTATACTCTTCTTGTGGGCCTTGCTAATGTAACTTTGAGGTCTCAGGAAGGGAGCGACGAAGCCGGCATGGTCAAAAAGAAACCGCCTCTTTCCCCAATTCAATGCCAAAGAAGAGATCCAAAAAGAGGAGGAGCTAGAAGCGCCAATAAGAAGTATGGTGTAAAAGAATGCAAGTAAGAAGCACCACTATCATCATTGTTGTTGTATCCATCACCATCACCCCCATCAGGACTCGATGGTGGCGATGGAGTAGTCTCATTGCTGGGTGCTGGCGGCGGTATTGCGAGAGATGGCGGAAGCCCATCACCTACAGCCACATTGATACTAAACTTCATGCCTTCTTTGCATAGCTTACTGTTGTTCACCCCACAAAAGAAGTAATTGGGCCCTGTCTGTACCAAAGGAATGGTGGCCACCATTGTCGTCGCGGACTCTCCCCACACTTCAAAGTCTCCATCGCTGTTCATGTAGTCGCAATCCGTGTACACTGTCTGATTATATGTTTGGATAACATCGTAGTCGGCGTTCGTAAAATTAAAGACTGCCAAAGCATCAACCACTTCCCTTATTCACCTGTCAACCTACTATTACTCCTCAAAAAAAGAATACGGATGCCAAATGCACATATGAAAGCTGAGATTCATGAGAAGTCCTAGAAATGGGCATGCTTAATGACAGCTATAACTTAAAAAGGGCTAGGACTGTCTCAATCCTCCCCGCACACATCAATAGTATGGCCTTGCTTGAGCATGCACACACATACTATTATCCTCCTCCACCCATAAACCAAACTTTCACACGATCTGATGCATCTCTTTTGAGGAGGGTTAAGTTTGGCTGAATGTTCTATTGTCTGTGGGTTCAAGTCTCAAGCAACTGGTCTTGAGACTTGAACCCACAGACACAAGCACGCATACATACAAATCACACATGCATATGTACGTAGAAAAATAGGGCTTGTACTACAATAAGGCGAACTCTGCATCATGAAGCCACATTACATGCATATGCATGGGTGCGTACGCACATGCATTTGCATGTGTATGCATGTTGTTCCACGATCTATGCGAGGTAATGATCTCTCTCTCTCTCTCTCTCTCTCTCTCTCTCGGCAACTTAAGCAAGCACACACACGCTTATGCCAATCGTGTGAGTGAAACACGCACGCGCACACACACAAACACACACATACTGCATTGTCAGAAAGCTAATATGATGGGAAGTGTGAGCTTACTGAGATAATCTCCGAGGGAGAAATTCTTATCAGAAGCCCACTTGGCGTAGCTGACAGAAGGCTTGGCCGTCCAGCCCTCTTTGTCGCCCACTGTGAAGTTTTCATACTCTGCGGACGCCGATCTGCATACATACACCAGCAAAACCGCCATTACTGCGCTCCATGCTTCCATCGCCCTTTCTCTTCCCAAGTTTCCCGTGGCCAGTCTCGATCACAGGAACAAGAGCTACCTCAGGATTACCTACTCGAAGTTCGAACATTCAAACTTCAACGTGAAGAAATTCTGAAACAAACTAGCCATTGGCCATCCTCCTCGGCCCACACCCATTTAGGGGGATCGGGTGCGGTATGAGTCGTCCGACGACTTTTGTAAATTTGGAAAAACAGGTAAACTCGGGCGCATCAAAACTTGTAAATTCGGGTGCCCCCTCCCCCTCTCATCCCCCAGACTTGAACCTTAGACACCACCTTTGCAAGTCTATCACCTTAACCACCTCACCTGCCTGTGCTCGTTGAAAGGAATGGGAGTTTTATGATTGGGGCCGTCGCTGTGTAAATTCGGGGCAGCTTTAGTAAATTCGGGAGCACCGTGAGATCAACGGCCCACGATGCCCGCGCTCCCCAAAACAGGCGTGGACCATTGATCCCATCCAACCCATGCCCGTGTGAGATAGTGCTGAGGATTGGCCATGCTAGTGGACACTTCCCTTAGCACTATCGCACACAAGCCTGGGCACGAGGGGATGAATGGCCCACGCCCATTTGAGCGATCGGGTGCGATATGGTCCGTCCAATGCTCTTTGTGTAAATTCGGGAATATAGGTAAACTCGGGTGCATCAAAAATTGTAAATTCGGGCTGCCCCCCCTCCTCCCTTAGATTCGAACCGAGGACAGCCCCTTTGCAAGCCTACCACCTTGCATGCGCATGCTTGTTGAAAGCATAAGGAGAAGTGTTCCTTCTATGATGAACTAGCAGTTGTGTAAATTCGGGTCATCTGTGTAAATTCAGGAAAATTGGTAAATTCGGACCGCGCCGTAAGATCGACGACCCACGATTCCCGCGCTCCGAGAATTAGGCATATGCCATTGATCCCCTCCTGCCCATGCCCGTGTCAGATACTGTTGAGGTCCGCCAGTCTTGCAGTGAGCATTTCCGCCACACATGTAGCACACACAATGCACACCGACACACACATCCAAAAATTGTGGATTCATCAATAGACTCGCATGCAATCGTGCCTACAGGCTACGACAACACTTCAAACCTTTACAAATCATGCATGTGATGATTGAGGCAGATTGTTGTCATTGCGCTAGGATGTTGACACCACTCGTGGCTTTCACTAGCGGCATGTGAAAAGCAAGTCAGGAGGAAAAGCCTCTATCCCATCTTGGGAAATCTATCAGAAACGCTACAAACTAGTCTTGAGGATGATCTTGAGGAATCTGTTCCTCTTTCACAATAGAATATACAGCAATCTTTCATGGGGATGATGGAAGATGCAACGCAGAGTCCTCCAAGTAAATTTGTCAAGCCGAAGACTTGGAAACTTGAGGATGACCATCCATTTGAAGTGTATCCATCCTCTATGCTTCATGACTCTCCTCTCACACGTGACAGCTTATTGGATGACGAGTCTCTCGAAGACACTACTGTGCCAGTGGGAGGCACTGCCATCGACAATTGGAGACACCCAAAGGGACGGCTCCAACACCGAAGGGCACCAAGCAGCCAAGAGCACCCACAGTCCATTTGGATGATAGGAACACCCACACCCTCTTGCGGGTGTATGAAGAAACTTGGACTCACATCAAAAAAGGAAACTTCCACTCCAAAGACTTGGAGGACCTAACATTCTCACTTAATAGGGATGCCAACAACTACATTCCAGAGCATGCTAGGAATTGCACTGACATCTTGAAGAAAATGCACAAGAAAGAGCTCACCAAGCAAAATTCCTCCGATGCATCTCCAAGCACTTGGCCCCTCTTCAAAATGTGCGATGCACTCTGGGGAAGGATTCCAAAAGGCAATGGGATTGCAAGTGCCTTCGATAGAGACAATCGTGGGGCTTCATCAAGAACACACATGGACAATCCAATTGATGGGGAGTATCAAGAAGGTGGAGCCTCATCTCAAAACCCGCACGTGCATCCATCATCTGCAACAATAGATATTCGCGGAGTTTATGGAAAGAAAGCAAAGACAACAAAGTCTGCTCTTGGGACATTCACAAAAATAGTGGGGACTCAACTACAAGGGCTATCTAAAGCTTTTACAAAGGCAGAAGACAATAATTTGTCCACCTTCCACAAGATTGAAATGGCCACAATATCTTCCAAAGATTCGGCTCAAAAATGCGATCCAAAATCGTATCTACATGGTAGTTTAAGGCATTTCTTTGCAAGGGATATTGTGTTTTATATATGTTGTGTGGTGAGTCTGTGGTTTTCTTTTGCCAAATTTTGCATGCTACAGTTTGAGACAGTCTGAACGTCTGATCGGTGTGCATGTGCGCGATATGCAAATCGACGAAAAATCGTTCATAGCCCAGTTGATCCACGAGCATGTGTGTGAACCAAAAATTTCGTCCGCAACATTCGAGACACTTTTTGAACAAATGAATGCCCACATGTGTGCATTGTATCTATTCCACTCCATTGCTTTAGAAGATGGTTTGTGGCTAAAAGAGAGATAGGGAAGAGAAGACCACCCTAGTTTGCTTCCCCATGACTTAGAGCATTTTCGCACAGACATAGGTCACACTACCCGTTGAGGTCACAACAAAACGAAGCCTTCAATTGCTAGCTCGGCCAAAAACAATAGAATTGCCTCAATGAAGTCACTGTCTCTCTTGTACATGGTTGAGGTAGCTACTACAAGATGATTCTCTCTCTCCGAATGCAACTCTTTCTACATAAGAGTTGAAACAGGTGACATGCGCTTCAACGTTGCCTCCCTCTCGTGTGAAACCTAACTTACTCTAATATGGCAACGACCTCTACATGTCCAATTATTGTCATAAAATCTAATATCTAACCAACCCAGATGATTTTCTCATATTAAACTGATCATTTAATGTGAGAAAATAGACGGGAACAAGGGTTAGAATATAGACATGTCCTTATGGATCTATCTCAACACGGGGCCAAGGTTAAAGGGGTCCAAATGAGAGATAATCTGTCAAAGAGCAAGGCTAGCTAATGGAGCTTAAAGACCTTAGGGTTAGCTTCATTAAAGACCTCCAAACTTGGTTAGTGTTAAAAGTCCTTTGACCTTAGGCAAGCTAGGGTTGTGTTTGAGGTGGGAACCTGGCCCAAGCTTGAGGTGCTTGAAGTGCTTAATGACTAAGGTGTTAAGTGCTCCATGGCTAAGGTGCTTGAGGGGTTAAGGTGTTCAAAAGTCAAAGCACATCCCTGGGCGAGCCCTCTTTGTAGGAGCTAGAGAGAGAAAACACACACCCTCACACAAGTCAAGCTTGGTATAAAGGAAGCAACTAGGACACGTGTCAAGCTTGAAGGAGTACGAGTGGAAGTGCGACGCGAGAGAGAGTGCGAGAAGAAGAGCACGACGATATGGTGAACTTGCTCTACTGTAATGTGTAGAGCATAGTGAGTTCTTATTAGGTTTTTACAAAAGAATATGTGTACATACCTGGCGGCCCGCCCACTTACCTGGGCGACCACATTGGGCTTTATACCCCAACAACCTCCCACTTAAAGTCCAATGTGGTACTTTAAGTGTGAGAGAAGCTACTATACAAGCTAATATACAAGAGATGTAGAGAAGTGATGTACTACCCTACACCTAACTGCTTGCGAAAATGCGCAAAGCTCTCTGTGATAAGTAGATCAGCAGGATTTTCTGTGGTGTGAACTTTGACAAGCTGAAGTTGCTTATCCTCGAGCATTTCCCTGATGAAATGATACTTCACATCCACATGCTTTGTCTTTGAGTGATAAACTGGATTGCGAGCCAATTGTATAGCACTTTGACTATCACAATATAACACAGGCATCTCTTCTTTGATTCCCAAATCTGTTACTAGTCGATTAATCCAAATTGATTCTTTGCATGCCTCTGATGCTGCAACATATTCAGCCTCTGTAGTAGACTGAGTAACACAATCTTGTAATCTAGAACTCCATGATACTGCTCCACCAGCCAATGTAAAGACATACCCTGACGTAGACCTTCAGTTGTCTAAGTCACCTGCATAATCTGAGTCTGTAAAACCCTTTACACTTAGCTCCTAACTCCCATAGCATATACGCATACTCTTTGTAGCTTTCAGGAATTTATGGTACCATGCCCTCGGTGATTGTTTTAAGCCATAAAGACTCTTTAACAACTGGCATACCCAATCTTCCTTGCCTTTCTCAACAAACCCTTTTGGCTGCTGCATGTAAATTTCCACATCTAAATCACCATGCAAGAACGTTGTCTTGACATCCATTTGGTGCAACACCAAATCTAATATGGCAACCAATGCAAGAAAGCATCTCAATGTAGTCATCTTGACCACCGGAGAGAAGACTTTATCAAAGTCAATGCCTTGTTCTTGCTTAAAGCCCTTGGCAACAAGCCTTGCTTTGTACTTTGGTTGACTATCATGAGCGGTGATCTTATACCTGTAAACCCATTTACACGGTAGAGCCTTTTTGCCCTGTGGTAATTTAACTAGCTTCCATGTCTTGTTTTTATGCAGAGCTGTCATCTCTGACTGCATGGCCAATTGCCAATTCCCGGAGTCCTTCATTTGCACTGCTTCCTTGTAACATGAAGGCTCATTGCAATCAGTCAACATGACATAGTTCATAGATGGAACAAACCTATCCGGAGGTCGCGTGACATGTCCAGATCTACGCACAATAGGTGGCTTAGGCTCAGCCACAACCTGTGGTTCCACTCTATCCTGTCCTTGCTCCTCTTGAGCCCTGAAATTTTGTCTTGCACGTGCAAGTCCATCTTCTTGGAAGACAACTCTTCTAATCTCCTCAACCCTCTCTGGTTTAGAATGATATTTGGATTCATTAAAGTGAACATCATTGCTGCGGACAACCTTTCTGGCTTCGGGATCCCAAAGTCTGTACCCCATCTCACAAGAATTACCATAGCCTAGAAAGATGCACTTTCTACTCTTTGGCTCAAGTTTGTTCCTAAATTCCTTTGGAACGTGAGTATATGCCTCACAGCCAAAGACTCTGAGATGCTTGTATGAGGGCATTTTGCCTGACCATACCATCTCTAGCACTGAATCCTTCTACAAAACCTTGCTAGGAGATCTATTTACAAGATGAACAGCTGTTGATACAGCTTCAGCCCAAAACCCATTTGGCAGGT
Source organism: Adiantum capillus-veneris (assembly GCF_014529385.1). Taxonomy (NCBI): domain Eukaryota; kingdom Viridiplantae; phylum Streptophyta; class Polypodiopsida; order Polypodiales; family Pteridaceae; genus Adiantum; species Adiantum capillus-veneris. The sequence goes on from NC_140949.1 coordinate 69,513,616, forward strand.
AGGCATTAGACAACATACTTCTGACCTTCTCTTGTATGGTCCTATTCATCCTCTCAGCAACACCATTTTGAGGAGGATTGTAAGGAGCAGCAAGTTCACGTTTTATACCTTTTGACTCACAAAAGTCCTGAAAGGCCTTTGAAACATACTCTCCACCATTGTTAGTGCGTAAGCATTTAAGCTTCTTGCCACTCTGATTCTCCACAAGTGTCACAAACATTTTGAAAACACTAAACGCTTCATCCTTGTGCTTGAGAAAGTAAACCCATACTTTCCTCGAGTAATCATCTATAAATGTCATAAAGTAAGAAGCTCCCCCTAGAGATAGGTTAGGCATAGGTCCACACAAATCACTATGAACAAGTGCCAACTGTGTATCTCTTCTACTGCTTCTATGCTTATGTGGCTGCTGTGTTTGCTTACCATACAGACAATGTTCACAGAATTCAAAATCATTAAATGAAATCCAGGCAAATAACCAAAACGAGACAAGATTTCCATTCCCTTCTTGGACATATGTCCTAACCGGCTATGCCACAAAGAAACGTTCGGCTGCTCGGTTACATTGATTACATTTTTACAGACATTTGATACATAAATCATGTAAAGTCCTCCAGACTTTACTCCATGTGCTACTGTCATAGAACCCTTGGATATCTTCCACATGCTCTGTCCAAAAGTGGTGACGTAGCCAGCATCATCAAGTAAACCTGTGCTGATCAAGCTCTTTGTAATTGCGGGAACATGTCTCACATTCTTCAGCGTGAAAGAAGAGCCATTCTGAAACTTCAATTGAACATCTCCAACACCTAAGATCTCACATGTCTGCCCATTGCCTAGCCGAACATGATCTTTAGTGGTCACATAAGAGGTAAACCACTCCTTGTTTGGAGACACATGAAGTGATGCCCCTGAGTCTATAATCTAGTCACTCAATGCATTTCCATCAGATGCTATAAGAAGAGCTGAGTCCATTGTATTCTTCAAGAAGTAGATGTCTCTTGACACTAGATTGTCATCCTCTGCAACAGTGTTTGTCACATTTATTTCTTGAATCTTCACTGAGGACTTGTTCTTCTCACCATGGTCTTCAGCTTTCTCTTTGCCTTTTTCTGCTTTCCATTCTCTGCAGTTTCTTTTCATGTGACCCTTCTTGCCACAATGGTAGCATTCTATGTCACTCTTGCCTTTAGCACTGCGGGACTTGCTACGAGACTGATTCCTCTTTCCACCTTTGTACTTTTCTTTGGTCCTTCCCCTGACAACTAAGGTTGTTCCTTTGCCTTTGTCCATTGTCTTTCTATTGGTTTCTTCAGTAAGCAGACTTCCTTCTACACCTGCTATGTTCAAACCATCTGGAGGTGCAGAATTACTCAAAGCTGTACGAAAAGTGTCCCAACTTTCCGGCAATGTGATCAACAGGAACATAGCTCTAACAGGTTCATCAAACTTGACACCTTGAGCTGAAAACTGACTATAGATTGTGTTGAATTCATCCAGATGATTGGACATAGATGTCCCTTCTTTCATCTTCAAGTCAACAAGCTTCTTAAGCCAGTATACCTGTGAAGCTGCACTCTGCTTCTCATAAAGATCACTCAGCTTTAACCATGCTTGATAAGCCGACATCTCGTCTGCTACATTGAAGTAAACGCTTTCTGCCAAAGTCAGCATAATGGTAGAAAGTGCCAATTCATCCATTTCGCTCCATTCATCTTCATCCATATCTTTTGGTTTTATCCCCTTGAGCTTTATAGGTTTTATCTGCTTCTTTTGTACCAAAACGTGCCAAATCTGCTTCTTCCACAATGGGAAATTGGTTCCATCCAGCTTCTTGATATTGTAAAGAGCAATGTCCTGTGATCCAGCCATAGCTATGCTTCACAGTAGTTTACTTTCCTGGGAAAAATTCGGCAGAGTTTCCCCTGTAAACTGACCTTTGAACCAATATCAACCTGTCAAATGAACCAAGAAAGCTTCAGATTCTATAGAAATTTTGGCAGAGTCTCCTTTGTAAAATGGCTCTGGTGTACTAAAAACAGACCAAAAAACAGCTCCAAAAACCACTGTCTCTCTAACATTGTAAGCTGTGGGTAAACCTGTCCTGCACCTGTACTGTCTCTAACTGTCCTGTCACTGTCCTGTAAGCATAGACTGCGACAATGCCTCAACGGCAGTAAAGCAAAGATGCAATCCCAATTGTCTAACTCACAGTCAATACATCCTAGCTGCCTATCTAAGGGTGCTCGAGGGATCGCTCCAAGACCTGTATCACCGAAAGGATCTCAACATTCGAGAATCCCCCAGCTCAATAAAACCTCACTCGACCCTCAACAAAGGCTGCAGTAAATCTGACAGTACATAGACTTCCCACAAAGTCATACATCCACAAATTTCCCACTATATGTTGTAACCGCTGCGGCGGTTGTTTACTGCGTGACTCACAGCCAGCAAACCCTCAACAAACATACATCATCTCTGAAAATACATCCCATGTGGAAGTACCTGCAATGTCAGGATGAAATCTGGAATATCAAGCAGCAAACACAAGCTACCTGATGAACTAGTGGATGTCGCCTACAGTCTGTGTGTAGATGCGCCCGTGTCGTATGTGACACGCCTCCAAGAACTGTGAGCCATCCTTCGATGTGTAGACAGCCACAAATCAACACTCTGGGAGTGTCGATATCCTCAGCACCTGCAGTCGTAGGCCGAAAAACCCCAAATTTGCAGAGTTGGATCTGCACCCGTCAAGACCACGTAGTTGAAAATGGCCTGCGCAGACCTTTGTCGAAGCCGAACGGTGGCCGAGATGACCTCATAATGAAATTCTGACAACACCAAAGCCTTCGGGCTATCCCACGAGATTTGGGGCCGTATCTTCGCCTGTCGAATTTCACTCCAATCTGAGTTGGTGACTCTAGCCTCCTGCAGTGCTGCCCCGAGCCTCGATCTGAGCTCTGATACCAGTTGAAGGAGTACGAGCGGAAGTGCGACACGAGAGAGAGTGCGAGAAGAAGATCACGACGATATGGTGAACTCGCTCTACTGTAATGTGTAGAGCATAGTGAGTTCTTATTAGGTTTTTACAAAAGAATATGTGTACATACCTGGCGGTCCGCCCACTTACCTGGACGACCACATTGGGCTTTATACCCCAACAAAGCTCCTCTTCATGTTGCCCTCATGTTGTGCCTAAAGCCTATTGGTTGGCCTCCCAAGGGGTCCATGATAATTTACTTAATTAATTATTTATGCATTTATCAAGTCCTCTCTCTCAAAGGGGAAAGGGGAACACTAGTCGCAAGGCTAGCATGCTTGCTTGATATGCACTTTGCATGTGATTGGCCAAGCTTGCATGGGTCCAATGAGCTTCCATCTTGAGCTAGAAGAGGGGGTCGACCAAACCAAGGAAGGGGCTAGCTTGGGGGGTATACTCCCCCCCCCCCACACACACACACTCATTGTGTGAGTTGCAAAGTGCAAGAGCTCCATCTCCTTCTCCAAGCTTGTAGAGAAGTTGAGAGCCTACACCAACACTCTTGGCTATGGAATATGCAAATCCAACCAAGAGCCATGCTCCAATGCTTAAGCTGCCATCTTCTCCATCTTCATCATTATGCTATTATGTATGCTAAGCAAGAAGAGTGATGATAAGTGAGGAACTATTTCTTTCTCCTATGAATGTTTCTTCTTCCTCTTCCCTACCATCATTCCCTGCTAGCTCTCTCCACTTTGAAGGTCTTTGAGGCCTTGGGACTGAGTCCGGGGATGGTTAATGCTTTTTACAAAGTCTATGTTATGCTCGTGATGCATGAAGCTTTCCATCTTCATTGCATCACCTAGGTCACAAGGAACACAAAGATTGTTTTGTACCAAGTCTCTCTTGATGGGAGAAGCTATAATACAAAAGCCTATTGGAGGGGGGACCGGCTCCACATAAATTCAGTCCTCAATTGTAGTTCTCTAAACTCTCTCTCTTGCAAAAGTATTGTTCATGCCAAGTTAATTAAGTACTATGGCTATGTTGCTACCGCTAATTAAGTTCACCCTCTATGTTCTCAAGTAGTCTCAAATTTCGCTATCCTCAAATTTCATAGGCCATTACCAACCTGTACTGCCTCCTCCACTAATCCTTGATCAACATTATACTACTACATGTGCATTCCAAGATAGAATCTCCAGAGTAGTTTTCCTTTTTTGTTTTTTACACGTTCGAAGCTTTCCTTCAAGAGTAGTTTTCCTTTTTTGTTTTTTACACGTTCGAAGCTTTCCTTCAACTAGTTTAACGGGATTGCGCCCACTTACTCACACCCACATCTCAAGCGTAGTTTTTCTATACTACTCGGTTCTACGTTGCCAAGCATCTTTTTTTTTTCCAAAACTCACAATTGTGAGTGATTGTATTAGAATGTCATAGAGAAATTATAGAAAAAACTTAAGCGCATGTCAAGACTTGGGTGTTGAGGTTACATTGGATTCAAGCTCGCAAGCTACTATCAAGATCACTGTTCGAGACTCGTCCGAATGGCCCTGGTCACCCTGAGCCAGTCATCCAAGTTGTGACTTTTACCTATCACATATATAAGCTCCTCATTTTCTCGTACAATCACTAAGAAGCTAGCCACAGAAAAGTCGTTATCAAAGACGCGGCAGCTCTTGACCTTCCAGATGCTATAAAAGAAGTAAAATCTAACAATTGGGGTACAAACAAGAAGGGCAAGACTTTGAAACTGCTTCCCCCCTAGACGCAGATCATTCTTGAAGAATCCTATCTTCCATGTTCTTTGTATCCACTTGTACACCTTCCCCATCATTCCTCTAATAGTCGGATAGTCCATGAAAAAGTATGTGAGGTCTTCGCTAGCCCCTCGGCACCCTGAGCACCTCTTGGACCCTATGCCTCGTGCCTGAATCTTGATGCCCTTCGGCAAGGCCCCCCATAGCACCTTGCATAGAAACACCTTCATATATTGGGGCCACTGTGGCCCCAAATGTTCATCATGACCATAGCCCAATGGGCTTCCGACCACTTTTTTTCCACTGCTTGTTCAACGGGGCGAACCAATCATCCTTGTGCATGAGCGCTTGATAGATGGTCTTGGTGTGAGGTTTGAAGAAAAGGCTTCTCTTGGGCCATTTCCAAACTTTCTACTCAAAAGTGGATTCCCAAATTGGCATCGGACCATTGTCCAGGCCTTCAACCGTTCTGCACAACAAGTACCTTTTCCATGCCATTTAGTTGAATATGTCAGGTAAAAAGTTAGAAGATTTCCAGCACTCGTTGTTTTCATCCCAAAAATGGATCGACCGTTGGAGTCCTTTATTGTTCACCCTTCTAGCAATTTCCCTCCAGCAAGAGTTCATGCTAACTCCAACTGCTTTTGTCAACCAAAGGGACCAATGCAAGGTGGAGTTCTGAAAACACCTGATTACTTCCCCCCATTCAAGAACCCATGTCGCTCTATTGCATTTTCTCACCAACTCCTTTGTTGTGCCATCCATTTTCAGACTAGACCACCTTGAGGCTAATAGTTTGTCGTGCACCTCAATCTCTTTCCATTGACCACCTCTAGAGCAAAGCTTTGACATTAAAATCATGTCCTTAGCTATGACAGCCTAGGCATGTTCTTGTTTAGCTATAGAGACCACAAATGTCGCACAAAGAGCCTCGACATGGACAACAAGGTTGAGGATCCCGGGGCCACCTTCGCTAATTGGGCAAGCTATTGTTTCCCACTTTGCCCACTACCATGGTGAAGAGGCTTTAGTGTTGTTTTTCCATAAGAATCTTTTAAAAGTTTTCAAACACTCCTGCCAATTACACTTGGCGATTTTGCAGAGAGGGTTGGTGAAGGCAATGTAAGGGAGCATAAAAGAGTTGATCACTTTTATCCAACTTGGAAAGGGAAGCAGCACAAAATCCCACTTCCTCATTTTCTTCTAAATCTTCTCCATGACTCACTAGAACCTTTGCTTGTGAGTGACGTCCACCCCCAAGGGTGCACCCAAATGTCAAAAGATCCTTCCTTTAGAAACAATCTCCCCTGACTAGTCAGACGTGTCAAATGAGTCATGTCAGGGAGATTAGTCATGACTTCTTGATACTACAATTTGACCCCGAAGCCATGGAGAATGTATGTATGATCTCAAGCTCTTTTCTGAGAACCTGAGGGCAGCCTTTCAAGAAAAGGAGGAAGTCATCCGCAAACATCTTGGTGAGGAGTTGATCATTGTTAGACAGAGCTAGACCTTGAATTTCACCTTGTGCAGCAGCAACTTCAAGCATCATTAATAGGGGATGCAAGACAATGGCAAAAAGAAGAGGGGCTAGGGGGCATCCCTGCCTGATCAATCTCCTAGCTTCAAAGGTGCCCACAATTCTTTCATTGAACAAGAGCTCATATTGCCTGCGTGCACCTAGAGTGTGAAAGAGACGACAAAGGCGAGGCCCAAATCCTAGAGCTTTCATGACATCTTCAATGAAGGACCACATAATCCTATCATATGCCTTCTCGAGATCGAGCTAAAGCAAGATGCATTCTTGCTTCATGAGAAGGCCGCATACTCAATGCCGACCATTGTTGCCAAGATATTGTTGTATATCGACCTCCCTTTGATGAACCCGGTGCGATGGGAGAGAGATAACCCTATCCAAAAGGGGAGCAATTCTAAGAGCGATTGCTTTGTCAATGACTTTATATGCCACAAAAATCAGTCATAGGGCACCAGTGCTTAATATGTGAGAAACATCCTGCATAGGGATAGGCTTAATGAGCTCTCTTTTCATAGAAGGATCCAACCACCCCTTGACAAATACGTTGCCTAGCATCCTAAGTCGAAAGCACAACCATCTCAAAATGGTTAAACACAACATGCTTTGTAAATTTCTTTTTGCTTCCTAACCATGCCTCTGAAATGAAATCCTAGACCCTCTCTCTTATAGGTTGGAGGTGGGGTTGTGGTGTTCAATGGTTGTTGCCTCCTTCTTTGAGAAGGGAAATTGCGAGAAAAAAAAATTATGGCAAGGATTTGTTTTTTGTAGTAACAATGCAAAAAAAAAGGAGGAGCATTTGTACAATGTAATGGCTAAGTCTAAGTAGATCAGAAGGGGGTGAGCAACGGCTTGAAGGGCAGCAGAAAGAGAGGAAGATAAGTTTGTATATTGCACTTGAATATGATTAGAGAGAGAAAAAGAGTGCAAAAAGTGGAAGGTGATGTGATCCTGCAAATACAAAAAATAGCATGGAAACAGACAGCATGTATACTTGGAGAATTGTATATGCACATAATCAAATCGTGACACAATCATAGAGAGAAAGGGAGCGGCATGCACACCTCCCAAACTGGAGTGCTGCGCATACAAAGACAAGAGGGCCGGAAATAAGATTGATGCCAAGCCTATGGTAGGACCAGAAAGGGAAAGGCACTAATCTACGCATGCATGAAAACTCCAAAAATAGGGTCTAGAGGTCTAAATAGGAGAAAGGCTAGGTGGAGATGAGCATGTGGTAGTACCCAAGTCCTTTCATTGGTATTAAGGAGAGGTGAATATCATGGGAAAGGCAAAGAGGTTGTGGATGTTTTTTGCATGGGAAGTGCATGGCTTTGCATGCTCTGTGTGTGTGTGTGTGTGTGTGTGTGTGTGTGTGTGTGTGTGTGTGTGTGCGTGTGTGCGTGCGTGCCCTCCATAGCGAGCTCATGGCCGTGGGAAAGGTCCCATGCACACAATCAAGGGAGAGTGTGATGAGCACAAATCATCTCAAATTTGGACTTGAAGCGAGTGCAAGGACCTCCTCGTCAATTTGGGTTTCTGCACCAACTCGCGAGGAAGCATAGAACTTGCATTTTCTCTCCCACTTCTCCTCTCTACGTTGCTGCCAACAGTCGCCATGGATTGTTTTCCTTGAGTTCATATTTAGGGTGGCCCTCCCTTAGCAATGTATTGTTCCCACAACAAACCTATCACAAGAAGGGTCGCCTTGGTCTATAACCTTTTGTAATCGGCCTTCATGAGCTCCAAATAAAGCAAGGCTCTTGACAAGAAGGAGGAGATTGTGGTCATGGAATCAAACTCGGAACCCCGAGTTCGTGAAGAGACATTAATTCAACAAAATCTAGGAATTGAAGCACAATTATTTATACAAGGCTAGGTATTGCCTCATCTTCCAACAAGGCTTCAAGCATGGCTAGGGCCTCATCTCACATGGGCAAGAATTAAAAGTAGCAAAGGCAAGGACACGTTTTTTGGCTTGGGCCTCGACAAGAGGGCTCTTGGCAAGGTGGCCTCAAGCATGGATTCCAAGCATTGCTAATTAGAGACACGGTTTGGTAAGGCCATAGTCTAGAATTTAAAAATCCAAATCTTGGAGAATGACACATTTTTACAAATGCATGCACACTAAGTGTTATGGACCATTGGGCCCTAGTGTTTAGCAAATTCATATTCTCAGTGGCATACAACTTCATGAATATGCTAGCTTATGAAGCTTTTTAGCACCACAAGTGAGGTACCTTTATGGTTATTTTTGTGGCTCCACCAACCACCATCCATGGTCATAGCTCGGTATGGGTGATTGTAGATGGATTGCCTAAACTTTGTAAGTTTATTCCAATCAGGTCCACTCTTTAACAAATTTGGTCATTAACAACATGTATCGATTATCTAGATTACTCAAAAATATTGGGAGTAATTGTGAACCCACATTTACCAGTCAATTTTGGAGGACTATCTGTAAACGGTTGGGAAACACGACTCAATATCAGTATTCCAATCATCCAGAGATGGATGAATAGACTCAACGTGTTAATCAAGCTCTAGAGAATATGTGAAGAGCATACATTAGCAAGAAGAAATCCGATTGGGAAGATTATCTCCCTATTTTAGTGTTTTCTTATCATGATGCAAAGCATGTTATGACTAGGTTTAGTCCCTTCATGCTTATGTCAGGTTCCAACCTCGATCACCAATTATGGTGGGGTTGGCTATTAATGAGGAATGACAATAAGTTAAGGACTTAATCTATACTTATGAGAATCTGCAATGATAAGATATGTTGGAAAGTCACTTTCAAAGAAAGTTAAGAAGATGTATTCTCACATGTTCCAACACCTTCTGTTAACTTCTCAGCTAACAAGAACGGAGAAAGACCATTAAAAGGGATGCCACTCAATTTTTTAAAGCCAACCTGTTGTATTAAATCACTTTGTATCACCGAAAAATCCCACAAATTCCACAGCCATTGTACTATTATTGATTGCCAATGAGTCTAAAGGGGTTGAGGGCCTCCAAGTTTGTAATCGTATGGAGTTTCTAAGCTTTGTATTGAGCCCAAATAGCTAGGAATCCATTCTTTAAACCTTGGCTAAGGTATAAAAGCCAACTCTTGTAATTAAAAACCTAAGTTTTGGATAATAAAAGTGAGCATACGCTGCAGTACAATCCTGTGAGCTCTCTGTTGTTTCAATGTTTCGTATCTCCCTTGTGTGGTGTTACATTGTAGATATGAGCATACAAATGCGCTCGTAGGTGAAAGCTCTCTCTTTCTATGTAAGTTTCTTGCAATGAAGTTGTGTTTTTAGGCGTGCCTGTCTACGAGCTATTTTCATTCCCTACGGACAATACACACATCTTAACTGGTTTTTGACTGTAGAAATAGATAGAATACGTCCTAGGAAAGCTATAGAGTGCTTCAAAGTCTAAAATTGACTAACCTAAAATAAGCTGTTTATCTTATTGCACGATTTTTTTTAGAGTCAAAAATGACATTTGAGCATATAAAGAGTGTTGAGGATTCTCTGCACATTCTAGGTAGTAAGTAACCCAAAAGAATTACAATTACTAGTCATGCTCGTGTCGAACCATGATGTCTTCCAGCAAACATTAGTACATCGGCTAATACGGGGACCACCTTGCGACAAGGGTAAAAAACTTGGCTGGCTAAGGATAAGACTCTTACCCATGCAGTTCCAATATTGTTGCAATCACAACCTTGTCCCACTCTTCACAGTTCCTCCATTTCCAATGGCAATAATTACTTCCTTGCTTTCTTGAATGATCGTACTGAACCTTGATGTTTCAATGAGGTTCTCGAAAAGTTGATAATTCCTGGCCTTCCATACGTGTTTAAAGTAACAACACACCTAACAATTTGTGTACTGATTAGAAGTGGTTGACTCATGATTGCCTTCCCACCCAGGAAAAGATCCTTCTTGTAGAACCCAATCTTCCATGTCTTCTAAATCCACTTGTATATCTTTCTTTCCAAGCCACATATCCCCGTGAAAAGGTGGGGGAGGTTCTTACTTATTGATTTGCATTGTGGGAATGTATCTGGACCAATACCTCTAACTAGGACCTTCACCCCAGTTGGCAAGGCCCCCTAGAGCACCTTCCATACATATACCTTCATCCTAAGCGGCCATTGTGGGTACCGGATGTTCTGTACAATTGTCGCCCATCTTGCCTCTAACCATTGTTTGTTCAAGGGGGAGAACCAATCCAGTGAGACCATGAGGATGTTGGACACCTCCCTGCTATGTGGTTTATGGAAGTGTATGTCTATAGGCTACCACCATGCTTTCCAATCAAGCCTAGACTTGCAGGTTGGTAGGTAGCAATTGTCAAGCTGTTCTAAAGCTCTATTTACTAGCAATCTCTCAATCTCATTGAGATTGAACTGAGAGGCTAGTTGGTACGATCCTTTCAAGTCACTGCTACTGAAGTACTAAAACTGGCCTAGTTTTAATGGAGTCCTTTGTTGTTCATCTTTTTGGCCACCTCCCTCCAAGCAAGGTTCAACAGGACACTTCCTGCCTTAGATAGCCAAGGGGACCAGTGAGACATCAAGTTGTGAAAGTATCTAGTTACCTCTCCCCATTCCAAGGCATTTGCTACTTTGTTGCACTTTCAAGCCAGCTCACCAATTAAGCCCCCAAGCTTCAAGAAAGACCACCGAGGGGCAAGCAACTTGTTGTGTATATCTAGCCCTTCCCTTTCCAAATTTAAATCAGCTCCACCATATACTTGGGTTAACAAAATCACACTATTATTAGTGGTGGCTAGACACTACATTATGATATTGTACCCGGTGTTGCTTAAATATGCAAATCGTGACACCAATTGTACATGCTTCTTAAATTGGTGAATTCACACTAGTATTCCTGTCAGGACAAGGGTCTTGTACCCTAAGAATTAGGATTGTCATGGACTACGGCCAAGGTTCGGGCTAGACAGTGTGGACAGGGGAACCGTCTAGGGCAAGGGGCTAGGAGCCTGCCTATATAAAGGGAGGTTTGGAGGAGGATCTCAGGTCTAGTTCCCTAGTTCTTACACCAGTATCAAAGCTTAGGAGTCTCTCTTCCACTCTCTCTCTCGGCGTGGTCACTTTAGGTCCCTAAAAGCAAGGTCTTTAGGTGAGAACCGTGACTTTTCTGAGGCTTTTCCAAAAATAGCAATTTTTTTTCTAAATCGGGTAAGCTTTCCTGTTTTGGACGTGAAGCTATGGTGCACGAAAGTTGAAGCTCTTGGGCTTGACACAGGCGCCCTGGGGAAGGCAGGGAGTTTAAAAAACCTCGTGGCCTCTACTGGCCTGAGCAAGTCACCATAACATTCTCTCTCTCCTTCTTCGATTCTGCACGATGCCTGCGACATTTCCCTTCAAGAAAGTGACTCTTTTTCACATGGCATGGCCACTTGAAACTCAATTTTGAGCCTTGGCCATTTTAGGTGGTCCTTCCCACAGGCAAGGCAGCACAAGGACAAGCCTTTGTGTGCCGGCAAGCCTCCCCTCAGTTCTTGTGATCCGGTGGAAGGCAAATGACCACAAATTGCTGTTGAGCAGGAATAACTCAATATTCCGAATTGGCTGCAAACCAAATTTTGTAGTTTCGCACACCACAAATTCCAACTGATTGGCCGTTTGCATAAGATGCAATCTAGTTATCGACCACTACGAATTGATCGGTGTTTTTCAACTACATCCTCGGCTGCAAGGCAATTGCTGATTTCTCGGTTGCTTGGGATTTAAAATCTGACTTCGAATTCAACGTTTGGTTCATCAAGTCTACATTAAACGACTTGCAATTTGCTGGACTGCAAACGATGCGAACAAGTTTATTGGGAAGCTCGACTTTCTCAATACTTTCAATGTCATCGGCAATTTGAACTTTCTCTGTAATTTCACCTCTTCGCCAATTCTACCGTGACTTGAAATTCACCTTCTTTACGACCGCCGGCGAAGTTAGCACGGCTAACTACCGACCTCTGTGTTCGATACGGCTACGAGTTTTTTTTGCACTCCAAGGTATTGTTTTCTCTTTTGTTCGCACAACACAGATTCGCCATGAGTGCAGAAATTGATGATCAACACATGTTTGACTTTGAATACCTAGAATTGGCTCCACCTGTGGATGTCATGGGGCCGGCTACTCTCACGGAGGGTACCATCGTGGCAACAGGGATGGATGGTGCAAACCCAGATGATCTATCTCTGTCTCCTCATTTATCAACCCCTCCTCCTCAGAGCGTGTTGGATATTCTAGAGGATGACATTCAATTGCCGGATGCCAGCCTAGTTTGTCACTCGACAGGACTGGCAAACTTTTGATGCCCGATTTCTCAAGCTAGTTGTAAGGGTCCAAATATTGGTGATGCAAGTAGAAAATCTCACACAACTAATTTACAGAATGCTACAAGAATCAGCTCCCCGCTTGCCAGCAACCCAAGGGGTTGTCAATCTACCAGTTATGACCAAAGAGGTCCAACATGTCCAAAATAATTCAGTTGTCGAAACAAATCGGGGCACGACCAACGTGGTCAGGAAGCGCCTATCACCATTTGACTTTCAACGTGCAAAAAGTAAAAAATTATGCTTTATTTGCTTAGGAACGCATCAAAAAAAGCAGTGTCCACATGTCCGACAACTTAAGCATGATGCTTGAGTTCGTGATTTGACATAAACTCCAGTTTTGGTGCACGACACAGTAGCTATATGGCTTTTAAACATGTTATGCTTAGCCATTTTCTCATACTTGAATATGGATTTTCGGCGTATTGTAGTTTTTTGAATTGGGTACTGTTACGCCCCAATTGCTTTTCTGCCATAGTCATTTTTGGTACGACCAGTCACACCATCTCAACTTATACGATCTGCCGAAAACATTATGAGATGCATGCAAGATCACTAAATTAGGTTGTATATGATACACGTGTCCTACAATTTTACGTTTCGCAATTACTTTAGACAGTATTGTTTGTTGTGAAAAGCCAAATGCTTGGCCCATTTCACATGAAACAAGGCTTCTAATTCGTACTCCGATTAACTCGGCATCAAGAGAAGTTGCCAACCAAGTTTGGGGCACCTACATTATTCAGATATCATCTCATCGAATCCCTACCAGTCTAGCCGGTGCAAGGCACTTATGGTGTTGACTTTTACAGTTGTCACGGTAGCCACGGGCTTCCATTTTTGTATGCAAGGCATGCTACCCAAGTAGTATAAAGTACGCTCTCACATAATCACTCTGTCAAGGACAATATTAGTTATGCATTGTTTCCCATAGTTTTTGGTTGCTATCAAGGCACACACCACTAAAAAGAACCTAAAACTTCTACTAGATTCACTGGCAAGGTGCCCTATTCAAGTCATCCCGATACAGTCACAACCTATACATGGTAGATGGTCAAGATGTGACTTGTGTTCCCTCTCGTGATGCGAGCATCATACAATCAGATGGTTGCATGCTTATAGGATAAGCTGCCAGTCAGGCATAAGATGTCTAAGAGCACACATTCTGGGCACACACACACTAGAAATTTAAGGAAAGTTCCTCAGCCCAGGATGCTCTTCTGTTCGTTCTTCATCTCTTTCTCTAAGGAACAAAATGAAATTTTCTACGAAGTTTTGTCTCATGTTTCACTACTGAGTTCTCCTGAGCCAAGATGCTCTAAAACTCTAAGCTAGAAATTGGGCAAGGTGCCAACCACATTAGTCTTCATCTGTTCGACGATTGAACACTAATTTCCATGATGGCTATGAACCAAGCACGCTGACTAAGAGCCATTGCTAAACCGAGGATAAGATCCGCTTGTTGGTATTCCTTGGACGATTGTTCTCAAGATCGAACAGCTCCACCCAGTGGAGTACACATTGACGTAAATTGACAAGCAAGCGTCTTGTCATTACGGATGTTTAGGGTGTCATTTTTGCACTACATGTTTTCAGTGAAACGCTCAAGTGCGTTTTTTATAATCCTAAACTCACACATGCTGATCTCTACCACAGAGTATAGACGCAGCAATCAGTTGTGACAACATGGTTGTAAGGGATCGGTAGTTCACTCGTGTGGGTCTCCTGCTCTCTTTATAGAACTACGGAGTGTCTACGGACATACTGTTTTGGGGTAAGACCCCGCGGGTGATTGCTACATCACCCCATAGGCATTAATGATCACAGTTTGATATGCATTGAGGATCACAGTTGATCTATCCCAGTTATACTTTCAAGGAAAGAATTCCGCAATCTACCACGCAGTAAACAGACGAACACACTTTTCAAGTTGATTCCACTCAATCTGTACACGGTTAACTATGTCGGTTACCATTATCTGCTAGTTGAGTAGTTTCTACAAAGAGTCTTCTCAAGGGGTTTGACTACGTAGATTCTAATCCAAGGGCATGGTTTGCAAGGGCAACACCCCGGGTTCCCAGTGCAATGCTGTTTGTTTCTTTTTTTTTAGGTAGGGGACGTGCTCCTCTCCATTTGCATACGGGTAAGTGAACATTACGTTCAAATCTCCAGGTACACATTTATTGATTTGGTGTTATTTCACTTTCAGTATGCTTTGCTTGGTTTTTCAAGACGTCTAAGTACGCTTGAATGTTACAAAGCTATGCCAAGGGCATGTCGGCACAAAGTATTTTGGGCCAAGTGTCCAATCTATCTTTTTGCCTTATGTTGTTACGAACCTACTTGTAGGGTTCAATTTGGCACATGTTGTCACATGGGATACAACATGGTCTCGGAACTCAAGGAGTTCGGTTTAGCCAGTGTGGAGCAAGATAATGAGGGTCCCTCTCACTCTTGTCGCAGGGTGTTTGCAGTTCCTCCACACACAAGTACATCTTGTACTTGATGGATGTCTTTTTTTCGGCCATACTTCTTTGAGACATATTCCACATGTGGTGAATATGAGTCTCTGGGACTGACACTGGCACCTAATTCTTAATGATATGTCGCGACGAAGTCCCTACGTGTTGTTTGTATCCGTTTATTAGACCATTTGGAGCACACAGTATCAGGAACAATTTCAGTGGCCAGAAATTGTCGGGTACTCAGTATAGATTTGTTGCTATGACAAGTGCTGTGAAACCACCTTAACGGAGGGTCGTTTCTACATCTAACCAAGTACACTAAGTTACTGAGAATGTCTCAGAGTTGGTACCTAGGTGTGACTGATCTTTCACATTCTGTTATGGTCCAACTCTTGTTGAAAGGCTTTCACTTACGTACCGTGGAAAGTCTCATCATAGATTTGCGGTTTGGATAAATTGGTGTTAAATGCATGCACACTTTGTGTTATGGGCCCTAGTGTTTAACACTGATTTATTTGGAGCGGCATGCCAATTCATGGCCTTTATTCTCTCTGCACCTTTTTGAACTACATGTGCAATCTCTCCAACAGATTTATTATGAGTTTACACCCTGCCATACAAGGCACTGGCTCAGGATGGGTGTCCATGGTTGGATGGTCTAAACTCTAGGAGCTTACTCCAGTCCACCATGCTTTCAACCTAGTTGGTTGTTTTCATTCCATATAACATATATATGGCTGGATACTCAATAGTTGAGTCCTAGTTTATCGACAGTCATGGAAGACTGTCTGTATGTGGTTGGGGAAAAGCACCCCCCTCTTGCTGCTGCTATTCATCTCGTGTTGGATGGGAAACTTACAAATATTTCTTTTGCTAAAGGATTTGCTAAGAGAATACGTTAACACAACGCATTTCTTAATAGATGATTTTCTCCCTATTCTAGAATTTGCTTACGTACGGTTTTCAACTTTGAACACTTGCTATGGTGGGGTTGGTGATTGTTTCAATAGTTTCATACGTCAAGGACTTACCAGGTGTGCTGACAAAGTATGTTGGCAAGTAAACTTCATTAGGGATGAACCTGTAGTTCTATGTGTTCCAATATGTTCAAAAGTCTGACATAAGGACACACCCTACTATACTTCTTTGTAGCTATGAAGCTTTTTAAGATACTCACGCGAGTTGGAAATCTGGCTCTCAACTTCGTGGACAGTTGTGCCAAGGTTTCCTTGAATCATTCCAGTACCTTCAAAAGATCTGAACACTGGTTATGCTGATGGGGGCTTTTCACAAGCCAAGCTCCCATACCCCTCTTCTCTCGTCCCCACCCCATGAAAACCCTTCTTAGGGAGGGAGTGATAAAAGGCATTGGAAAAAGTAAGAAAAAAATAAAGTATGATTATGTAAATATATGAGAAAGGTAAAATAGGCCACCTCATGCCTGCGGGGCAACCCATCCCCACCTTGCCTCCTTTTTCTTCACTGTTGCCCCGCCGTGTGTCCCTTTTCCTCTCCTCCACTCAAAAGGTCAACCCCTCTCTCTTCCCCTTGTCCTTTCTCCTTTCTCTCTCCCAAGCTACCCCACCTCTCACCAATAATACATTCTAACTCACCAATAATGCACCCTAACTCACATGCCACTTATCCTATCTTCCAAAATAGTATACCCCACCCCCCTTTTCTCTCTCCTATCATATCCCATGACCCAAATATCCCCCTCTCTCTCTAAAGGGCGCCATGTCTCTTGTTTTGTAGCTAAATAACCTCCCCCACACTCACACACACTCAGTTTCACTGAAAAAGGTGCCCACAGACCCATCCCCACCCGGTGGTCACCTAATTTTTCTTGTGTTCACACACATCTACACACAGATTCACCTCTGAACACACTCCCCTCTTGTAATTACTTTATTCTCCATGTCACCTCTCACTTTTTTCATCAACCCATCTCTCTCTCTTAGTCTCTCTCTCATGAGACTGCTGTTCTAGCACATATACACACAGCTAGACAAGTGGGGCCCACAGTCACATGGCCTATGTCGATAATGATTTCTTCATTTCTAAATTCTAGAATTTCTCCCCCCTCCTCCCCTATATAAAGAGGGGTCACCATCACACTAAACACACACACATCACCAAAGAGTACACTATGCATTGTGTGTGCCTATTGCACACACACACACACCCACACCATCACCATCACCGCAATCACCATGCTCGTCTTGAGCATGACCTCTACACCCTTAGGCTATGGAAGATGAAGGGCAGTTAAATGAAGGATGATGGCCATAACCCTCGTGCGAGTCTTCGCCATCAACTCCCACCTATCCGCCATGTGCTCTACCACTCTCTCCCTTCTCTTTCCCCTACCCTATGCCCCCCATTTCATCGCCTTATTCTCTAAATAAAGCTTGAGGTTTTGTGAGTATGTTTTCTTGCAATGTTTTGCCCATGTGAGGTGTGCGGAATCGCCACCTAGTCTTGTGTTTGGAGTGAGCTTGTGTATGTGTGAAGGGTGTGCGGATTCGCCATCCTTCTGTGGTGCCTAAGTAGTAAGCCGCTATACTCTCTCTCTCTCTCTCTCTCTCTCACTTGATCTCATTCCCCTTCCTCTCCATCATTACTCCCAAGCATCCATCTCTCTTGGATGAAAACTTTGTTATGGTGGTGTGTTGTTTGCATCCTAGCTGCTCAAGCTAGGTGGTGCCCCCTATTTGCTTTACCATGACAGGCTCGAGGCGCTCCATTCGGTCCCCGGTGTTTTAGAGGTCGTCGGGGGTTCGGGGTTTGCTTTGCTCCCGTCATTTGGTGCCCCCACTGAGGATCTTTTCATGAAACCCTTCAGTTTACAAGACTGAAACCCCTAAACTATTGTGAATGGATGAATGGCTAGCAGGATTTTCTAATTGGACGACAGAAGAAGAAGAGCTCCAAGCACAACTAGACGAACTTTGCATCTCCATTGAAGCTTGAGTGCCAGGCGTAACGGTAATCGATTTGCAGTGGGAGAGTCAACCAACACGCCAAACCCAGTGGATATACATACGCCAAGTGCCAAGAAAAAGAAGAAGGAGAAGGTCGAAACCATGTCCACAACCTACAACCAACCCACAACAACAACAAAATGGAAGGAGCTCTGCACAATAGAGAATCAACACTATTCTACTTTGAGAATCAGGTAATTCAAGTCACCGAGGTAATTATCACAGTCAGTTTTCAAGTTGCACCTGATGCTGCAGCACAGATAACGGAAGCATTGGCTCACACTCTCACTAGAGAAACTAGGGATCTACTGAGTTTGTTTCAGGAAAGAACACCACCCTCTCCCACAAGCTTGGACAGTGACTAAGCACCTCTAAGCTTCAAATGAATCAGTACAACCTACCTCAAGACAGATCACACATACCAACACGTGTACGCTCAATCAAGGTAATACTGGACTTGAAGGCTCACTACCAACACGTCATTGACACCATGCTAGGTGGGGAGTGGTTTTTTGATGTTCTGGCATCAGATCAACCATTTGTCTTACCTTTGGTACAAGGCAATGTACCGTTTGAAGTTTTAATCTGTCATAGTATAAGAGGGTATACAGGCCTCCTTGTAAAGAAGAAAAAAAACTTTTGCAAGTTAAGCAATGTGTCTTTTTAGCTCTCTCTCAATAATCATGGCAAGTGTAGCATTTCCAAAATTTAAAGGAAAGAAGGGGGAGGATTTGGTAACAGACTTCCTAGATGACTTTGAAGTAGCATGTGTAGTGAGCAACAAAGATACGGATGAATCCCGGGTTAGAATCTTTAAGCATCTCATGAAGCTAGAAGCTAAATCATGGTACAATGCACTTCCACAAGCAACCAAGGATGACTGGGAACCCTTAAAAACCGCTTTTAAGAGGCGCTTTGGGGGAGGTACCACTTCAGAAAAGTTGTGGGACAAGTTGAGAGACTTGAAGCGGGAGGGTCTTTTAGAACATGCCACCTATGAGTCCAAATTTGTGGATTTGTGGGAACGGTGGGTTGAGCCACTGGCAAGGGGGGAAGCTGCACCCGATTTCCTAAAAAAAGATCGGTTCACGCATGGCTTATGGCTACTTCTCAAGGAGAAGGTGAAAGGTAGATTCCCGGCTACGTACGAGTTAGCCGTTGAGATTGCTCGCCTTAAGGACAAGAAGCTGCGAATGAAAGCCAAAGAAACCGAGTCAACAGAAGCAGGAACATCGCGTGGACCAGCAACTACGACAACCACCATTCCACCACCACCACCGGCTCTTGGGGTAAGAGATGACCAACAAGATATGTTGGCCCATATTACTGACCAACTGCAGAATTTTTCTGTCCACTTAATACGGCAAGGGAGGAGTCAAGAAAGAGATCAAGACCCTAGAAGAGCACGACGACAAAACAGGGAGTATCATTGCTACAACTGTGGAGAAGACGGTCACGGTATGTACTACTATCCCAAACCACGACAAAACTATAATAGAGGAGGTAGGAGGAACCAATTGTCTCCCCCTAGAGAAAGAACACCCCCACCCCGAGCACCAGCCCCACCAACACAAATTCTACGTCCACCCCAAACACCACTACAAGCATCCATTCCACGTCTTCCACCAGCCCCACCACGTGATCGCCTTGTAAACATTATAAGGCTAGAAGAGAAAGGAAAATCCGTAGTAGTGGATCCACCCAGAGCAAAGGAGAGGGACAAGGGTAAGGAGAAGGTAACCTTTTTAGAACCACTTGAAGCCATGACTGTGAAAAGAGCTAGGAGGGAGAAAGCTACACAATCAGATGATGAGAGAAGCATGAGAGGAGAAACTAGCAAGAGGCCATCCAGGCCACGACGGAAATTGGGCATCACCGACTTCCAGCTAGGGGAAAGTTCTAAGCCCTATGATCTAACATTGGATGTGGCAGAGCAAGGACCGAAGATTACATGGCCACAGCTGCTACATCTTGCACCTAAAGTAAGGCGACAATGGTCCAAAATGGTAAGTACAAGACGCTCCAAAAAAAAGGTAGCCGGATCAATTTCGGGTTGCAACATGGATGGCATCCTTCCAATTGTCGACGTAAACATAAAAGGAAAGAGGGTTGGAAACACCTACATTGATGGAGGTGCACAAATCTGTGTAATGAGCGAAGCTATGATGCTTCGATTAGGGCTCGAGGTTGACAGGCCTTCTCCATGCAAGGCAAAGATGGCAAACAACGCAAAAGTAAAGTGTGTGGGTGTGGTAAGTGTCGTAAAAATAAAAGCTTTCAACACTGAGGTAGAGGTAGATGTTTTTGTAATGCCTACTAAGGGGGAGGGCTATCCACTAATCTTGGGAAGGCCATGGTTGATGGCCATGAAGGCAAAATAGGACTGGGGTACTGGCCTTCTACGCATGACCGGTAAGAAAGGGGAGAATATCTACTATGACATGAGGATTGGCAAGCAGAAGCAAATGAATCTGGAAACATCGGAAGATGAAACCACTAGCGAATCTTCTAGTTCTGAGGAGGAGACCACATCCACCGACTAAAGTGACAGTTCCATTGATGTGATGGGTATCATTATGAATGATCCACAAAGGGTAAGCACAACTGGTGATCCATCACCAAAAGGGCAACCCAATGAAGAGGAGAGCAAATCACCTGGACTAGGAGGAAGTAGGTTGAAGGGTATGTTGTCTACGGAATTAACACTTGAGGAGAAAGATAGTTTTTTGCAAATGTTGATGGGATTTCCTAACCTGTTCATTGATAACTATGAAAGAATCACAGGCATTACAGTGGTGGAACATCATATTAAGTTGAAGGAAGGGGTAAAACCAGTTGTGCAAAAGCTACGACGACTGGGGGTCATACAAGAAAAGGCACTCTTGGCAGAGCTAAGGAAACTGCTCGAGGCGGGATTCATCTATCCTGTAGAAAACTTAGAATGGGTGTCACCCGTAGTGGTGACGCCTAAAAAAAATGGTAAGTGGAGGGTCTGTGTTGACTACAAACCACTAAATGTAGCTACAAAGAGAGACCACTTTCCTCTCCCTTTCTTGGATGAAATTCTGAATGAAGTAGAGGGTTTTGAATGCTATACCATCTGTGATGGTTATTCAGGATACTTTCAAATACGCATAGACTTGGAAGATCAGCTAAAAACCACTTTTATCACGCCATGGGGTTGTTTTGCATATAGGGTTATGCCATTTGGTCTCACAAATGCACCTGCCACATTCCAAAGATATGTCACATATGTTTTTCAACCGTTCTTTGGAACATCCATAAGAGTGTTCATTGATGATTTTTGTATATATAGCTCCCGTATTTCACATTTAGAAAAGGTAACTGAAGGTTTGGCCAGGTTGTAGAGCCTAGGTGGGCAATTAAATGTGGATAAATGCCACATTGGGGAGAGAAAAGTCATTCTACTAGGCCATGAAATTTCAGCAAAAGGTATCAACGCCGACCCAAGTAAGGTGTCCGCACTCATAGCCCTACCTTCACCAACAACCGCACGTCAACTGGTCTCTTTTCTACAGAAGGTGAGGTACTTAAGTAGATTCATACATCTACTATCACAACTTGTTCTACCACTGCAAAAACTCACTCAAAGATCAACTTTCACTTGGGACGAGGAAAGCGAACATCACTACAACAAGGTAAAGGAGGTCTTAGCCACTCTGCCAACTATCTCACCACCTAAGTGGGATGAAAATTCTATGTCACCTCAAGTGTTGGTGATGACTCATTGGGGGTTGTGCTACTCCAAAAGGATACGACGACATCTTTCATGAGGCCAATCTACTTCTCTAGTCGAATGATGACAGCAGGAGAGAAAGGTTTCACCCATGTGGAACACTTAGTCCTAGCCCTTAGATTTGCAACTACAAAGTTTAGGTCATATTTGTTGCCTAAGCAATTTGTGATTCTAACCACGGATGAAATATTTCCCTATGTTGTACAACACATGGATGTGTCTGCTAGAATTACTAAATGGCTAGTTCGTCTGCAAGAGTTTGACTACACGGTATAGGTAGAAAGCCATCACCATCACCGCAATCACCATGCTCGTCTTGAGCATGACCTCTACACCCTTAGGCTATGGAAAATGAAGGGCAGTTAAATGAAGGATGATGGCCATAACCCTCGTGCGAGTCTTCGCCATCAACTCCCACCTATCCGCCATGTGCTCTACCACTCTCTCCCTTCTCTTTCCCCTACCCTATGCCCCCCATTTCATCACCTTATTCTCTAAATAAAGCTTGAGGTTTTGTGAGTATTTTTTCTTGCAATGTTTTGCCCATGTGAGGTGTGCGGAATCGCCACCTAGTCTTGTGTTTGGAGTGAGCTTGTGTATGTGTGAAGGGTGTGCGGATTCGCCATCCTTCTGTGGTGCCTAAGTACTAAGCCGCTATACTCTCTCTCTCTCTCTCTCTCTCTCTCTCTCTCTCTCTCTCTCACTCTCTCACTTGATCTCCTTCCCCTTCCTCTCCATCATTACTCCCAAGCATCCATCTCTCTTGGATGAAAACTTTGTTATGGTGGTGTGTTGTTTGCGTCCTAGCCGCTCAAGCTAGGTGGTGCCCCCTATTTGCTTTACCATGATAGGCTCGAAGTGCTCCATTCGGTCCCCAGTGTTTTAGAGGCCGTCGGGGGTTCGGGGTTTGCTTTGCTCCCGTCAATGCCTTTGGACAACTCTTAGTTATGGTTCCTCCTTTACAGTACTCAAGTGAGTTCAAAATGGAGTTACCATTTAGACCCAAGTGCTTGCAAACGGACAACAATGTTGAAAATCAAGATGTTGCTCTTGGTTTCATTGAACCTCCTCATTGCATCACGTATCAGTGGGCTCGCGCATAGTATACCAACACATGAAACATCAGTCTTCTTACGAAGATATCTATATGTCAGGACAAGGGTCTTGTACCCTAAGAACTAGGATGGTCATGGACTACGGCCAAGGGTCGGGCTAGACAGTGCGGACAGGGGATCCGTCTAGGGCAAGGGGCTAGGAGCCCGCCTATATAAAGGGAGGTTGGGAGGAGGATCTCAGGTCTAGTTCCCTAGTTCTTACAATTCCATAAGCGAATGAATTTGCACTAAGCTTGTGTTACGTAAACGAAGGAATTTGCATCAAGGCAATCATTGAATTGGTACTAGAATGAAAAATGCACGGCCTAAATCAACAAACATGCGTACATATTACAGATGGACTAGTCATGCCATAATCTACCACACACTTGCTACCAGTAAGATTTCAAAAACAAATCAAAGGTCCTCGGTTTATTTGAGTGGCTTTGCCTATTCTTCATCTCTCAGAGATATCATGAGAGCAAACAAATTAGCACAAAGTGCTAGGTTCAAATTTCTAACAAAGGAATATAACATATTCTTAGTGGACTCCGAAATATGTAAGAAACAATACATTTTCTACTATATCAACTTCAAAATTTAAGTGAGTTTGAGTTTATAAATACTTAGAATAGCATTGTTTGACATTGCTCCCAATGTCTTTATTGTTAGCAACATGCTAATCCGACAACACATTTTTGAACATATTTTAGCCCACTTTTGTGATTTCTACCATTTTTTATATAAACATCCCATTATGTCCAAATACTTAGTTTTTATTAGTATTTCGAGAATGTAAAGTCGGTAGTCGGGGCCTATAGATAATAAGTGCTATTTTTTTAGGCTTCAAATTAAACTTTTTAGCTCAAGTACATCTTGTCTAGGTAAAGTATAAGTACTTCTGTGAAGGCTCTAAAAGTTTTGAAGTCATTTGAGTCAAGACAACTTCCACCATTGACCAACACTCATTGAAGGTAAGTATACTCAAAAGTGAATAGAATTTGACGTGACCTCTTGAAAAGTCTTAAAATAACTTGTTTTTAATGTGTGTTAGAAAAGTTGAGAAAAGTTGCAAGTTTGGGCACCTACATAATAAGCACGCTTATTATCTTGGGACTTGGAAATGAAAAAATTTCATTATTCAACAACACCACATTCTAGAACATAGTGTATTAAGACCCTGATTCAAGTTTGTTGTCATTTGGAGTTGTAAGTTATTAGTTAGGCCTAGATTTCACTGAAGTCCAACTACATACATGAAATTTGGCCTAGAAACTTGGAGACGTAAGTTATTAGTTAGGCTTAGATTTCACTGAAGTCCAACTACATACATGAAATTTGGCCTAGAAACTTGGAGACGTAACCAAACTTCATGAGACTTGAACATTGACTTGTTTATAGTGTGAACATCAGTACAAGTCAAAAAAGTGAAAAAAAAACCCTTCATTTTGACTTGAGAGGTAACATGTGCAATTATTTTCTCTTATCGTGAATATTCAAATTATTGGAAACGTTTTGATTTGCATAGCCACTTGAATTGCATAAAAATTTGTCAAAGTTAGAAATTGCTAGAAATTTGAGCTATAATTGTCCACAAAAATTGTAACAACTCATTCAGAGCTTATTGAACATACACTTGACCAGTGAGAATCAATAAATGTGAAAATTAGTGCTTTACTAATCCAATGGTAGACAAGAAGCGTGATTATTAACTCTTGTTATCTAGAGAACTCATTTTTTATATTTTTTGGTGCCCCAAGGCTGACAGATCTATCGTACAGATAGCCTAAAAAATTTGGAGTCATTTGAACACTATTTGCTACTAGAAATTGATTTTTTAGGAATTGATGGTTGCAAATTGGTCCTTAGGCTACTTTTACAAAACTAAAATACTGACCAAGAGTCCTTGCACATATTTGAGATTAATAGACTATCTTGTATCCTATTGATTGTATAGGGGTGATCGAGATCAAGCTTAAGTGATAGCCTAATTGGAATTGTGACAGTTAAAATGAGTTGGCATTGGTTCTAAAAGACATGTATTCAATTTCCTTGAGCATTTTGGGTCTTTGTGTACCTTAGATTAGGTCATGTCATGGAAAATTAGGGATTTAATAGGGATACTGAGAGCATAGTGTTACTGAGGAGAGTGTAAATCAATAAGGGTTGTTACAGACCATAGTTGAAGAAGCATCGGACACTTACTCCAACTCTTGTTCAGAGATGTCTTCCTTTTCTACTCATTTTGGTACGAGAACCTCTCTCAGATTCAAACTAGGGCTTAGATTGATCTGGACGCTAGTGAAGAGTATGCAATTAGTGCCAATGAGCACAATGTCAAATTTAAAGAGGAGGTTAGAGCCAATAGACAAGAAACCTTCTACATGGAGAAAAATCGGGTGGAGTATCTGAAAATTGGAGATCCTAAAACTGTGGACAGATGGGGTTTGGAAGTTGATACGTTGATCCTAAACATGAGAAGGTAACTCCCATGATGTGGCCTTGGCCAAGTTTTCTAAAGAGGTATATGCTCCATTGTTGAAGGGCATGCTTGTGACTGCAGCTATACATTGGATTATCCGTCGATTACATGGTTCTCTTGAGGAGATCTCTACTTTACATGGTTGGGAGGGAGGTCAGGTATGTGTGTGAACCGAGATGGTGTGCACTATGGTGCTCTATTTGAAGCAAGCTAGATGCAAGGTGATACTTAGAGTGGTGAAGATATATTGTGTGCATTTTATATGGATGGTTGGCTATGTACCTGGGTGCACTATGTGGGGTTGTTGCAAATGGATGGACACAATCAATGTCAGGTATTTGATCTAGGTGGTTTGGCTAAGCAAGGGGTTGGGAAACCCGATTGAGAAGAGGCGATAGGAAACATGAATAATACTTTGTACATATAATAGTGGTTTTTGTAGTTGCTCACAATGTTTTCTAGTTTTGTAGTTTTGGAGTTCAATAACCATGCTTGTGATCGAATATAAATGTTCAACATGGGGGTTGGGCAATGATGGTGTATCTAAAGGTGGTCGGTGCATAAGCACAAGGAAAAGCTATGTGTATGATGAAAAGCATATGTTCATCAACAACTGTGTCCACGTGCCCACGTGCAATAGCTGACACAACTCAACCTCAACAACACAGCCCCACCATAACCCTCTTTTGGCACCAATTCAGCCTTTGACTTATTGCATATTATTGGCTTCAACTTGCTGCATCATCGCTCATGCATCATCGCTCATCCTCTACTGGAGTCCCTGTACCCGGCTCTTGATCAACCCCTCATCTGACCTATGCAGTAAACGTTTATTCAATAGCCTCTCAATTTTCTCTACGCACCATAGCCTCTACAATCTATTATCAATCACGATTTAATAGCCTTTAACACTTCAAGATTCTAAGTTTTGAGGCTAGTTTTATAGAGTGCTTTAGGGCACTGTTCTATGTGGTATATACTTTGCGTCAAAGCCAAGGATTCAAAAGCCTCAAAACTCACATTGTTGAAAGCTATCTAGGCATTCGATCAAGGATTCAAGCATTAAGTTTGGAAGGCATTCTCGTGAGCAGTCATAAGCCAGAGTAGAAGATATTTTATCACTAACTCTTCTCATTATGAAGAGGTGCTTCAAAATCAGTGTGACAGATGATCAAAGTTCAAGGGGGAGCTATACTCACTTTGCAATCAACACATATGTATGCTCAATCCACCATGTATGAGGCACATGTGCATTAAGCTCACATTGAAATGTATGTTCACACTTGTTTCTTTGAGGATAATTTTATGAATATGCCAACTTATGCAAGAGGACTAGGCATTTCCATGATACATGGTAAGACCTTCATCATGATGCATCAAATTATGCACACATGGACATTCACAACACTTGAAATATATGTGTATTTTACTCCATTTTCCATGAAGATTGCATCATGAACACAATGGACCAATGAAGATCCACATCGACATGAAAACCAATAAAATGAAGATAAACATGCAAACAAGGATCACATTACGCTAAGGATGTACGATATTGAATCCCTACATACTAAAATTACCCTCTACACTTGCATGATGTATCTGAATATGAGCACCATGTTTATGCATCCAAATGATGTATAAACATGGTGTATCTTGTTGGGGTAAAGGCGTCTGTGCCTTGCCCGGCCGCCCAGAGTCTGGGCACCCACTGACTTGTATACCTTATACATAGCATAAGTGTATAGGGGGCTGCTCACTCTTTGAGTCTCCCCACCCATATCTGTTTGTCGTGTCTCCTTCTCTCTCTCTCACTCTCCGTCTGTGGTGCTCCCCGATCCCCTTCAATTGGTATCAGAGCTATGGTGACCGCGGAGAGCACGACGGCTTTGAGAGCTTTGAGGCGATAGCTCCCTCGCTCTCGACGGTAGAGAGATTAAGAAAGCTTGTAAGCTTTGTGAGAATGCAATGGGAGCTTGTGAGCTCAATTGAGAGTGATGTATGCTCTTGTGGAAGCTCAGAAAGGAGTGTGGAAGATTGTGTGTAAGTGAAGGTGCTGCCCTAAAACTGTGTGCGCAGCAGCACTGTTTTCAGATTCGTTTTTCTCCTTGTAGAATGCAGATCTGAGAATTCTGTCCTTAAGGTGAATCCGTTTCGACGTGGTCTACAACTTTGCAGAAGAAACTTTTTGCAAATTCCTCACCGTTTTGCTGATATTCAGCTCAGACTGACTGTATACAGAAATTCCAGATTTTCTGTTGTCGCATTGTGTGTGAGTTTGATGCACTTTTGGAAGCACGGGAGATGCTTGAAGTTGAGTGCATAAATTCTGAGCTGAAGATGCAATTGCAGCTTGTGTTAAGCTTGTGGTTTGAGGGTTTTTCGGTAGACTTGGGCAACGAAGTACGGAGGCGTTTACACACCACCGAGGCGGTCTCTTGAGAGACGCAGTTTTTTGGAGCACACAGGTGGAGCTTCTTTCACTGGTTTTCACTGAAAACTTTGGCAGTGATTTTGTGCTTGGATTCATGGTCTTTGCGGATGGTTTGCATATGGTTATCGCGCATGGTTGATGCCCATTATACATGCATTTTGGCGAGCACTTTCAAGTGCCGGTGAGCTCTCTTGAGAGCATTGTTTTCGCATTGATCAAGTTTCCGGATTGCAAATCTTTTGGCGCTTGCTTATGCGCGGTCACTCCGTTGATGTATGTTGAGTGTAGTTTGATGCGCATTGATTGCTCATTGTATTGAGCTTGCAGGAAAATGGTTATTTTGTGTTGATAGCCATTGTGCGTCGAAACTCTGGCGAAATTTTCCCAGGAGTTTTATGTGTATCATTTATGCGATCTAGGTAGAGATTGCAGGTTGCACTCAGCATTTGCGTGCGGTGTTCTCTGCAGGTGGGAGATTTGTGCGTGTGTATGCATCGATACCGCACAGTGTGGACTTGGTGATTAGCTCACAGATTGCAGTGTGATACTAGAGCATACAAGGCTTATATTGACATTGCGGGAGCTCTATTTTGGAGTGTGTCTCACAGGTTTTACATTGTGTTTCTGGCCATATTTGTAGACAGTTTCAAGGTGTTTTTGGTGAGGTGGTTTTGCTTTCTAGTTTGCTACATTGTGCTCATGGCAGAGACGGGTGATCGATCAGATTGTGACCTCTCACAGATGCGCGTGTTTGATGGGTTAGACTTTGCGGCATGGAGAGAGTGTATGCTTGATGCATTGAGACATCGAGGGTTGCATCGACCATTGAGTGGTGATGTAGGTAGACCTTCAAACATGTCTGACGATCAGTGGCAGGAGCTAGAGGAGATGGCACTATCTACACTCTCTTTGCACCTTGCGGAATCTGTATATGCTCTTGTTATGTATGAGACTACTTCGAGAGCACTTTGGCACAGATTACATGATATGTATGATAGATCTGAGTCATCAAGGACTCGTGTGAGACATGTACATTCACGAGTATGCCGACAGGTGATATGTTGGTATTGTGGTCATTTTGGACACGTTAGACGGCGCTGTTTTCGTCGTATGCGACATCATAGGAGACATGGCAATCTTAGAGATGTATGTAGTGATGCCATGGACTCAGTTGCTTTGACAGTTGAGGCAGCTGTAGTGTCGGAGTATACTAGTGACGGGGATGTCACTTTTACCTCGAGCTATGCACGAGATGCTATACATGTGGATAGTGCACTCCCTTCGCAGTGGTTGCTAGACGCAGATGCTATGTTTCATGTCACGCCGCATCGTGCATGGTTTTGTAGCTATTCTAGCGGGATGCTTGGCAGTGTACGTTTGACCGATGGATCGGTGTATGCGATAGCAGGTGCAGGAGATGTGAGACTGTCATTACCGAGTGGTGCATCTTACTTGTTACGACATGTGCGCTATGTACCAGATTTGACAGTGAGTCTGATCTTGATTGGTCAGCTTAGAGATTGTGGATGTCAGATTTCGCTACGAGAGCGAGATTTTGTGATGCATTTGGGTTCTCTAGTGATTGCGAGAGGTGCCAGGAGTGGTACAGGTTACCCATTGCATGTGGATCATGGGAGAGATGGTATTGTCTCTGTAATCACGCAACCAGGTAGAGAGCGAGAGAGCTGGTGAGTCTCTTTTGCTTGTGGGTTGTAGGATGCTTTGCATGGAGTGCAGAGTAGTGAGCTCGTTGTGCACAGAGTTGGGGCACGACTTGAGCAGTCACACAGAGAGGTGACAGAGTCATACATGCATGCTTTGTTAGTGACTGAGCAAAGCAGAGAGTCAGTTGTGCGAGATACTTCTATGCAGGATAGACAGGTAGAGCGGTCTTGCTCTAGTGAGTCACGATAGGAGGACGTTGTGCAAGAGTCTATGCATACGGAGTTAGAGCATGAGAGCTCTAGTGAGTCACAGCAGATTGAGTGGTCATGTTTGCAGTGGATGATTGCAGAGGAGACTGAGATGTCAGCGATTATGCAGTCATTCCTTTCTATGCTCGACAGTGAGCATGGGGATATAGTTGTGCAGGATATGTCTTCCAACAGACATCTAGAGCAGCTGGTTTGCTCTGAGGTTGCACGACAGGTTGATGCGTCTTTTGTGGACAGTCAGGAGATGCATGTGGCTGACACGCCTTGTCAGTCAGAGATGCCTATTGCCATGGATATATATGTTGATGCATGCTCCATAGAGCTAGTAGGGCCCGCTAGCATTGCATCGGCATTCGGTGGTCTCATGTATGAGATGCTGATCTTGAGACCGGATATCGCAGCTGCAGTGGGAGCATTTGCAGTTGGGGTTGTCAGTCGTTTGTTGACCGATGATGGCATAGTGCACGAGGGAGATATGCAGGTATTGCATACATACTTGCAGTAGGTGTGTGGTACGTCTGGTGGTGTATGGACTTACACGGGAGCAGGACAACCGGATGCACACGATCACAGCTAGCCAGTGGGCATTGGTTGAGAGCGGTTTTCTCTCGCCTTTTGTAGTCTTTAGACTAGGTTCCCTTGCTTAAAGGCACAGTCGCCTTTAAGTGGGAGGTTGTTGGGGTATAGGCGTCTGTGCCATGCCCGGCCGCCCAGAGTCTGGGCGCCCACTGACTTGTATACCTTATACATAGCATAAGTGTATAGGAGGCTTCTCACTCTTTGAGTCTCCCCACCCATATATGTGTGTCGTGTCTCCTTCTCTCTCTCTCACTCTCCGTCTGTGGTGCTCCCCGATCCCCTTCATATCTAAATATGATGTATCTAGTTTGAGAACCATGTTTATGCATCCAAATGAGAACCCATGCCTCTACCTAAGGAAGCCTTGTATGAACCATGACATGTTGAATCCATTGAGATCTAGGCATGATGCATCTTAGGTAATCCTAGGATGAAACCAGGTTTAAGGGGGCGATTGTTAGGGTTCAACCCGCTTCCATCCTAGGCCTATAGTGTTGATGAGGATGACAACATATTACATGGGAGGACATCTTGTCTAAAACTAAAGTGTTCAGTTTCTTGGAGTGTCCTCCTATGCCACTATGTAGGTTCATTCCACATGCTAGAGCTGGGGCTTTAGGTCTAATGTGAGAGATGAGTTTTTGAATTGTGCAAACATTTGTGCAACTGATTATGAAGATCATCTGCGTGCTTTACTAGATGTAGATCAAAAACTCATTGACAAGATTAGCAAAGGAGGCACTAAAGGAAGTGAAAGGCATAGGGGACTGGAACGTATGATTCTCCTCCCAACCATGTCCTATATAGACCCTTGGCCTGGCTAAATATCGGAACCCCCTTAACACACATCCGTCCCAGCCCTTGGCCTTGCTCGGTCCTACCCTTGGCATGACATTACTCCCCCCTTGTAGAAGCGTTTTCGTCCTCCAAAACAAGAGTGATGATACACTAATGTTTTCCACAGTGCATCCTTCATGGATCCAGCTGTTTTCTTGATCAGAACACGGTTCAGTAGGAGGTTCAATGAAACCAAGAATACCATCTTGATTTTTCACATTGTTGTCCAGTGAAAGGCATAGGGGACTGGAACGTATGATTCTCCTCCCAACCGTGTCCTATATAGGCCCTTGGCCTGGCTAAATATAGGAACCCCCTTAACGCACGTTCGTCCTTGCCCGGTCCTACCCTTGGCATGATAGGAAGATCCATGGCATCCTCTTACCAAAAGATATCTCACTCGCCTATTCTTTGATGCAAGTGTTCCTTGTCAATAAGGACGTATTTTGGCCAAGCATTTTATGTTTGTCTTAGCTAGCTTTAGATTGATGGTAGATTTATGATTTAATAGATTGTTTATGCTAAAGGTCCAAATGTCTAAGGAGCTGCTGTTGGGATTAAAGCCCAAGTGGCCTCTTATGCGGATATGGCCGCCCGCCCGCCCAACTCACTTACCTCTAACTCTTTGTATATACTAACATATTCTTTGTGAATACTAAGGAATTGGGAGATAACCCTTCTAACAGATCTCTGCGTACTGTACTGTGTAAGCTCACTGTGTGTGTGTGTGAGAGAGAGAGTCGACCCACGCTCCGCTCCGCGACTTCAATTACTTGCTGCCATGTGCTACAGTCATCGAACCTTTGGAGATCTTCCAAGCGCTGTTCCCAAAAACTGTCACATAACCCGCATCATCCAACTTCCCTGTACTAATCAAGCTCTTTCGGATTGCTGGAACATGTCTGACATTCTTGAGCCATAAAGAAGAGCCATTCTGAAACTTCAACTGCACATCTCCCACTCCAAGTATGTCACAAACCTGCTCATTGCCAAGTCTGACATAATCTTTAGTAGCCACATATGATGTAAACCACTCTTTGTGCGGAGAAACATGTAAAGATGCCCCTGAGTCGATAATCCAATCACTCATAGCATGTCCATCCTCTGCAGTCAAGAAAACAGAATCAAGATTGCTTGTAAGGAAGATGTCACCAGCTGCTATACCAGAATCACTGTCTGAACCAGATCCTGTGACATTCACCTCTTCAATCTTCACTGAACTCTTCTTTTCATCTTGCTCAAAACTCTGTGTTTTGCCTTTTTCTTGTTTCCACTTCGTACAGTCTCGCTTCATGTGACCCTTCTTGCCACAATGGTAGCATTCTATGTCATCCTTTGACTTCGAATCACGAGACTTACTTCGGTTTTGTGCCTTCTTACCCTTCTTCTCTTTAAACTGTCGTCTCCCTCGAACGACCAAAGCACTATTGCCTTTGCCTTTGTCAATGTTCTTCCTGTTCACTTCCTCTGTGAGCAAGCTGCCTTCTACATTGGCACTTGTAAGACCTTCTGGCGCGACAGAATTACTTAACGCTGTACGAAAAGTATCCCAACTGTCTGGCAAAGTGATTAAGAGAAACATAGCCTTCACTGAATCTGGAAAGACTATCTCCTGTGCTGTTAACTGGCTGAAAATTGAGTGAAATTCATTCAGATGATTTGACATGGCTGTCCCTTCCTTCATCTTCAAATCCACCAATTTCTTGAGCCAGTAAATCTGAGAAGCAGCACTTTGTTTCTCGTACATATCACATAGCTTTTGCCATACGCCATACGCTGTAGTCTCTTCTGCTACGTTGAAGTAAACATTTTCTGCCAGTGTCAGCATGATTGTGGAACAAGCTAACTCGTCAAGCTCTTCCCACTCATCTTCAGACATACCTTCTGGTCTCTCCCCTTTGAGCTTCAGTGGCTTCACTTGTTTTTTCTGCACCAAAACCTGCCAAATCTGCTTCTTCTAGAATGGAAAGTTTGTGCCATCCAGCTTCTTTATGTTGTAAAGAGTCTCACTTTGAGAAGATGCCATATCTGCCAAACTGTTTACTCCTGAGAAAAATCCGGCAGAGTTTCCCCTGTAAACTGGCCTCTGTACACAGTAAACAAGCTGTAATCAACAAGCTGAACACCTCTCCTCAGGAACTGTCAGTATTTTTGAAAATTTTTGACAGAGTCTCCCCTGTAAACTGAGCTCTGGGAACCAAAAGATAGCTCAAAAAACAATCATAAATAGCTGACCAGTGACAAATCCTGTAAGCATACACTGTCTCCTCTCTGGGCGATGACAGAACCTGTATCTGTCTCAAGACTGAACCCTGAACAATGCCTCAACGGCCTGACGCATAAGATGCAATCCAGTGTCTACACAAAGTCATACATCCTAAGGGATAAAAGTCGCCGAAGAGGATGCGTGTAGAGGGGAACTCCAGCAACCTAATCCACCTCACACTGGGTAACCCAGCCCCCAGTGCTTGGCTTCAAAAAACCTCACACACGACCCTCTCAGATGGCTCAGCAAACTGCCCAGAACTAGCATACATCCTATAATAGACCAATCACTGTCCTATGACCGCTGCGGCGGTCTGTCTGCTAGTGTGACTCACAACTAGCAGACCCACAATCACAGTACATCAATCTGCAATACATGCCAATGGTGTCAAGCCGTCGTATGGCCACACCTCCCCTGGAACCTGGCAAGCACAAGAAGTAGCAATGCAGACTGCAATATATATATCTGATGATATATATGTGTACCTGGTCTATAGATGATGCTCTGAAGACGAATAAGTGATGTATGTCGATGTCGATATTGATGTCGACCACCTCCTGCTTGCCAATCTACACAAGACGGATTTCTTTGCGGCTGAAATCTATCTTCTGCTGTAGTGCTCAGAACGAAATTCTGAGGGCATCAACGGCTTCGAAAGGGGGGTAAAACCCCAGGTCGCCTATTGGAAACGCTCCCGGAACGCCGAGTGTGAATTTTCGAACTCCGGATCCAGAATCTGCCGGAAAAGTGCGCGCGCGCGCGATTGCGCAAATCCGCACTGAACCAAGGTGCTCAAGGTCTTTAAGACATTCTTGCAGCTGGTGGAGAATCAGAGTGGTCAGAAGCTGAAGTGCTTGAGAACTGACAATGGTGGAGAGTACGTTTCCAAAGCTTTTCAAGACTTTTGTGAAGCAAAAGGGATTAAGCGGGAACTTACTGCACCATATAATCCTTCACAAAATGGGGTTGCAGAACGTATGAATAGGACCATACAAGAGAAGGTCAGAAGCATGTTGTCAAATGCTGAGTTGCCTGATGGATTTTGGGCGGAAGCAGTGGCTACAGCAGTCCATTTGATCAACAGGTCTCCTAGTAGGGTTCTGGATAAGAGTGCAGTGGCCGAGATGCTATGGACAGGCAAGGCACCTTCGTATAAGCATCTCAGAGTCTTTGGTTGTGAAGCTTATAGCCATATTCCTAAGGAGTTCAGAAATAAGTTAGAACCAAAGAGCAAGAAGTGTATATTTCTTGGCTACGGAGAATCGGGCAAGATGGGTTACCGGCTTTGGGATCCTGAGTCCAGAAAGCTTATTCGTAGCAATGATGTGCATTTCAATGAAGCCAAGTTTCACGCTAAGCCAGAGAAGACAGAGGAGATCAGAAGAGTTGTCTTCAGGGAAGATGGACCTAGTGCTAGCACATCAAGACAGCATGGTCAGGCTCAGGAACAGCCTATAGTGGCTAGAGAGGCAGAATCAGTTGTGGTGAGACGTTCTGAGCGTGTCTCCAAACCACCTGATCGTTATGTGCCATCTCTAAATTATGTCATGCTCACAGATTGCGGAGAACCATCTTGTTACAAGGAAGCATTACAAGTGGTTGACTCGAAAAAATGGCAGTTGGCCATGCAGTCAGAGATGACAGCTCTGCATAAAAACCAGACATGGAAGTTGGTTAAATTACCACAGGGCAAAAAGGCTCTACCTTGTAAATGGGTTTACAGGTATAAGATCACCGCTCATGATAGTCAGCCAAAGTACAAAGCAAGGCTTGTTGCCAAGGGCTTTAAGCAAGAACAAGGCATTGACTTTGATGAAGTCTTCTCTCCAGTGGTCAAGATGACTACATTGAGATGCTTTCTTGCATTGGTTGCTATATTGGATTTGGTGTTGCACCAAATGGATGTCAAGACAGCGTTCTTGCATGGTGATTTAGATGTGGAAATTTACATGCAGCAGCCAGAAGGGTTTGTTGAGAAAGGCATGGAACATTTGGTATGCCAATTGTTAAAGAGTCTTTATGGCTTAAAACAATCACCGAGGGCATGGTACCATAAGTTCCACCAGTTTATGCTTTCTCAAGGCTACAAACGTAGTGAGTTCGATCACTGTCTATATACAAAGAAGGCTAAGGATGGCAGTTGGCTGATCCTTATTTTGTATGTGGATGACATGTTGATTGCTGGCAAACACTTGGAAGAAATTTCAGCTTTGAAGTCAAAGATGGCAAAATCGTTTGACATGAAAGACATGGGTGAGGCAAGTCATATACTTGGTATGCGCATTGAGAGAGACAGATCAAAGAAGTTGATTTGGTTATCTCAAACAGAGTATATTGACAAGGTTTTGCAACGTTTCAATATGGAGAAGGGAAAGGCATTGAGTGTTCCATTGCCACCATATGTGAAACTTAGCAAACAAGATTGTCATGTGTCTGAGGAAGAAAAGGCTGAAATGGATAAGATTCCATATGTGTCTGCAGTGGGTAGTTTGATGTATGCAATGATTGCTACACGTCCGGATATTGCATTTGCAGTGGGAGTGGTTAGCAGATATATGTCAAATCCCGGCAAGAAACATTGGGAGGCAGTGAAAGGTATCATGAGATACTTAAAACATACAAAGAGTATGCGCATATGCTATGGTAGTCAGGATTTGAGTGTCAGAGGATACACTGACTCAGATTATGCAGGAGACTTGGATAAGAGGAGATCTACATCAGGCTATGTCTTTACATTGGCTGGAGGTGCCATATCATGGCGATCTCGATTACAAGATTGTGTTACGCAGTCTACTACAGAAGCTGAGTATGTTGCAGCAAATGAGGCATGCAAAGAAGCTATTTGGCTTGGTAGATTGGTTGCAGACTTGGGAATCAATGCAGATATGCCAGAGTTATATTGTGATAGTCAAAGTGCTATACAATTGGCAAAGAATCCAGTGTTCCATTCGAAGACTAAGCATATTGATGTGAAGTATCACTTCATTAGGGAAGTACTTGAAGACAAGCAGATACAATTGTTGAAGATCCACACCAAGGACAATCCTGCTGATCTACTCACAAAGGGACTTCCAGGAGAGGGCTTTGTGCATTGTCGTGAGTTATTGGGCATTGGATAGATGGCAGCCATGTAAATCTTTGTACATTTATGTTCATAGATTTACAGTTACTTAAAGTGCCACATTGGACTTTAAGTGGAAGGTTGTTGGGATTAAAGCCCAAGTGGCCTCTTATGCGGATATGGCCGCCCGCCCGCCCAACTCACTTACCTCTAACTCTTTGTATATACTAACATATTCTTTGTGAATACTAAGGAATTGGGAGATAACCCTTCTAACAGATCTCTGCGTACTGTACTGTGTAAGCTCACTGTGTGTGTGTGTGAGAGAGAGAGTCGACCCACGCTCCGCTCCGCGACTTCAGCTGCAAAGTAAGCTAGATAGCAAGAAGGATATTCTCTCTGCAAAGAATTTGAAACAAGAGAAAAAACACATGATTGGTGAAGCCGGGTGTGGGTCCATGTAGCGCAGTCCTTCATTTATTTCTAATCTAGTGGAGCTTTTGTGTCGGTTTAAGGGCCTATGTCTAGATTTTGTTTATGAGACTGCTCCAGTTCTTCAATCATGGTTGTTGTCCAACCGTGCATGTGCAACCTTAGATAGTGATGAGAATTTGATTTTGACATTTTTGTTGCCTCTTCTTTGCCCTCAATCTCAAAATCAAAAGAGATAGACCATTGGGTGGAACGTGCTCAATCTCTTGTGAGCATTCATACAATGTAAAAAACTCTCTCTCTCTCTCTCTCTCTCTCTCTCTCTCTCTCTCTCTCTCTCTCACACATGTGAGTCTTGCTCGGTTTTCCATTCGCTCCATAAAGTTTTCTCTGTGTATGGTAAGACTCTAAAAGTTTAAGTTCAAGTTTTTGTTTTAGTAATACATTTAAAATGTTGATGCAATTCAAAGTTGTGTTAATTTTTAAGAGTTTGAAGTAAAGTGATTTTAAACTTTAAGGTTACTTGTTTCTTATGCAAGATAAGCATAATTCTTGCACTTTCTTTTTATTTATTCCTCCTTTTTGGACATTTTTCAATGTTCACATACATTCACACATGGGGGACTATGGTCAGGGGGGCATCGAGGAGTTTTCAGCATCTATGTCACCCACACAAAGGAGATGGTATGAGAACATTCACTTTGTCCCACCTCAAGGCATTGACCCATCATAGTTACCATCCCCAACACCATCACATGGTGATGACACTTCACAACAACCATACGCTTCACAGTCTACATCTTTAGAGTGATCATAGTGCTCTAAGTCATCCGTGTCTAATAGACACTCATGTGAAACATTGCGGGTCCCGACACTCCAATGGTGGAGGAGACAGATGTTGTGATGGTGGAACCACCATGCTTCCACACTACCTCACAGCCATTGAGTGTGCCCATGTTTCCCCCCTCATTTGGTGCTTCCACATTCCTACACAGTTGCCATCTACTCCAATTTTTGTCCAAGAATTGGTCACTCTTGCCTTCATACCATAGGGTACACCTTACCTCACATGACTGATTACCACTCCTTGCCTCACCCCTAGCAAGACCCCTTTTGAGACCTTCGTGTTGAGACTTCCATTGTGACCCCTCAATACTACTACGACACGCGGTGGGTCTCCCTTACACCATAGACTCTACCACAGGTGAGATTTGGATAGATGAGAATGGTAGAAAAGTGACTACTACCATGCATAGTTTCTGCTTACATTTATTTTGTCACCACGTCATGAAGAAATGTAAAGAAATACCAGTCAAACTCAAAGAAAATGTAATCAACATGCTTCACATCATCTTTTACTTGGAGAGTATGGAGTATCGTTTCTCCATTAAATGCATGCACACACAGATGCACAACTACTTGAAGCACAAGTGCTCGGAGGTATACAAAGCCTTAAAGATCAATACACCCAAGCCATCCTCGCTCGATAAGAAAGATTGGAAGAAAGAAAAGAAAGAATTACACAAAAATCTCAACAAGTACAAGCAACAAAAAGAAGCAGTGAAGGCACGAGTAGAGTCAGGTAGTTCATAGCACTCAAACAGTGATGGATGGGAAAGCTTTGAAAGCGATTTTGTAAGTACTGTTGCATTTCATTTATGGTTAGAATTTCATCAATTTGTAATTGCTTAATTTGATTTTTATGTTCCTTTCAATGCTTTTAAACATGGGTGGTGATGAATTGGGAGTGTACCCTATTCAAGCGAAATTACGACGCAAGCCACGGTCTTATTGAGCTTATGGAGATTCTGAGATCTCGACTCAATGAGGTAAAATGTATAAATTTTGATCTCTAATTTCATTTATGTTATATGTGTATTTGTGTATAGTTTTGTTGCCTAAACCTTTTTCATTGTTTCTTTCTGAAAAATCCGTTTCGATTGCCCTTGGAGTGTGACGATACCTCTTCACCAAAGAAGAGCACTCATGGGCTATCATATCTTTTAGTTTTACGTATCTACTAGAGATGATACGGCTCTCCCATTTTATATTTCAACATTTGAATTATTGTTTATGTTTCATTTCAGTTTTAAGCATTTGTCCATTTTGTAATGTAGTATATACTATATACGAATCTTTTTACATTCAGAATTGGCAACCCCTTGTATATAATGCATTTATATCAATGGAAAACATATTCTCTTTAAATTTTGTGTCATCTTAATGTTTTCAAGTTAAGTTGGTGTTAGGAAATTTGTTATTGTTTTTGAAAGCTCACATATGCTTACAATGGTTTAATCTGGGTCCTACCACCCCAAAAAATTTATACCTGCAAGTGTTAATATATGCGTTAGTATAAATGGTAATGAAACGTCGATATCATAGTTGATATAAGCATCCATATCTACATTTATATATGTACATAACGACACACATATCAACACTTACATTGAAATTTTGTTTGAGATGCCCATATTGAAGCTCATATCAATGCCTTGGAAAGAGAAAAACAAGTTTGTCTACATCTATACATGAGTGACAAGTGTGAAGGGCCCCTTGTAATGCAAGAAGTTGACATTAGCAAAAAATTCATAATGAGGTGTTTAGCCAAGCGCTCTTGGAAGAAAGCACCAGACTATAAATGCTTGGAATAATAAGTGTATGCATTTTCAAAAGAAGTTTTGGGCAAGTTTCCTATTTAAAATGATGTCTTGTGGACCGTGTTGTTTGTAGAATATGGTCCATAGGACGTTTAGCTTCGGTGGTGAAGGTGCTAAGATGGCGCAAGGAGTCTGCATCTATTGAGTGAAAGAAGAAGGGCACTCAAGTGGGTGGTTGTCCTTGACTGGCTGTGTCGTCCAAATCTATTGGCACTACGTGCAACGAGTGGGAGAGGCGAGGTATTGCTTGTACATTCCTTGTTGAGCCAGTGGGATTTGTGTGTGGGCCTAGATGACTGATGTCAATGGTGGGGGGCCTTGCTACAAGTGTGCTTATTAGCTTCTTGAATATCACTCATTATCTCTTTGGAGGGGATTTTTTTTTCATTATCTCCCTAGTTCAAGTAAGGTTGATCACTTGTTCACTTTGTGCACTCAGTATCACGCTTATATAAGATTCTTAGTTAAAATATACCTTGGGCTCTAGGAACCATTCTCACTAGGTTAAAGATTCAAGGGAGTACATGTATGATGGAAAATACACCCAAACCATTGTACGTTGAGGCAGTGGTAGGGGGTCAACCAAGGGCCAACAACTCGAGGTCCTTTTGTCCAGTCCAAATGAACGAGATCAGGAAGGTGGCAAGGCACAATAGGATGGCCACCATAAGAGATCTTTTGAGGAGACACGGCGTCATAAAAAATCTAATATCTAAATAACCCAAATTATTTTTTCATATTAAACTGATAATTTAATGTGGGAGAATGAACGGGAACAAGAGTTCGAATATAGACATGTGCTTATGGATCTATCTCAGCACAAGACCAAAATCAATGGTCAATGGGAGATGGTCTATCAAAGAGCAATGCTAGCTAATAAAGCTTGAAATACCTTAGGTTTAACTTCATTAAAGACCCCCAAAGGTTAGTATTAAAAGTCCTTAGACCTAGGACCTTAGGCAAGCTAGGGTTGAGCTTGAGGTGGGAACCCGGCCCGAGCTTGAGGTGGAACCCGGCCCGAGCTTGAGGTGCTTGTCGTGCTTGTTGACTAAGGTGCTTGAGATGCTCGTCGTGCTTGCTGACGAAGGTTCTTGAGGTGCTTGTCATGTTTTACGACTAAGGTGCTTGAGGGGCTTCATGGCTAAGGTGCTTAAGGGGTGAGGTGTTCCAAAAAGTCAACAACAACCCTACATGGGGGGGGGGGGGAGGGGGGGCGAGCCCTACAAGTAGGGGCATGAGAGAGAACACACACTCACTCACTCAAGGCAAGCCAAGCAAGAAGCCAAGTCTAAAGAGGCAACAAGGACACATTCAAGTTCCTCCCCATGTTGCCCTCATAAGGTGCCTAAAGCCTATTGGTTGGCCTCTAAAGGGGTCCAATAAGATTTTATTGTGTTTAATTAAATTTTCAACCATTATTCAAGCC
Organism: Adiantum capillus-veneris; assembly: GCF_014529385.1. Lineage (NCBI taxonomy): Eukaryota > Viridiplantae > Streptophyta > Polypodiopsida > Polypodiales > Pteridaceae > Adiantum > Adiantum capillus-veneris. The sequence continues at coordinate 69,554,656 of NC_140949.1, forward strand.
CTCTCTCTCAAAGGGGTAAGAAGGACACTTGTCCTAATGCTACCCTTGTTGGTTGCTATGCACAAAGCATGTGATTGGCCAATGAGGAGGTCCAATCACTTTCAGGCTTGACCTAGAAGAGGGGGTCAACCCAAGTGTTAGGTTTAATGGCCATGTGGCCGACCGCCCATCACTAACTGCCAGTAACCCTAAGTGTACAGCTATACACTTGTGTGAGCCAGTAACACTAAGTACAATGTGTATTGTGCCTTAGTGCATAAGATAAGAGAAGAAAGAAAGGGGGCACACAGTATGTTGGCTCTTCCTCTTCAACCTGTGTGTGTGGCTATGGTGGTGTGTGTGTGTGAGTGCGTGCGTGCGTATTCTTCCCAGCTCCTTCCCTTCATCTGGTATCAGAGCGGTTTCATTCCTGAAATTGTTTTTGCGCGTGCACTCACTTTCAAGAGTGCAAACAGGATTCCGATTTCGCCATTGGCAAGTTCAGCTTCGCGAGAGCATTTCCAATAGGTGTCCTAAGGTTTTACCCCCCTTTCGAAGCCATTCGAGCCATCAGAAACCCCATTCGAGCTACAATTCAGGAGCTGAAATTTTCAGCCCTCTTGTGGTAGTTTGTGCTGCAGTGCTTCCAGAGCCAGTTTACAGGTACCATTGTTGCAGTCTCTTCCATCTACGAGAGCCCACGGCTCATTCGGGAGTGTGTAGCCTCTTTCGGAGTGGCCTCATACACACACATAGAGTGGGAGCTTGACAACATTGTCTTCTTCGACTACAGGTACAGATACAGGCTACAGGTTCTAGTGCTTCCGATATTATGGTTCCAGTGGGAGCAGGTGTTTATGCGTACATGCATATGTTGACACTTTTGACAGTGTTTGAGCTCTTTTGAGAGCGGATTGACTCCCCGCAGGGATGTTTAGTTGCAGGCACATGCTTTTGATGCCTATTTGAGCGTCTTGATAGACTTGTACGTCTTTGTGGATACTACCATTGTACGCTTTTGTGGAACCATCTTTTGGCTAGTACGGCATCCCGGCCATTTTTGAGACTTGGTCCGGAAGATAGCCATTTCTAAGACTTGGCCATACGTTTTTGCTGCATAACCTACGTTGTTGAGGGTCGATAGCATGAGGTTTTCATTGAGCCGGGGTTTTCTCAAATGTGGAGATACCTTCGGTGATACAGGTAGCTGGAGCATCCCTTACGAGGCCTCGCCATAGGACATGTATAGAGTGGTATAGGTGCTTTTGACACCGAGTTGGCGGTCTATGGTCAGTTTGACTGTTTATGCGTCTCAATTGGTCTTTATACAGTGTGCTTTTGAGAGGCATTGCTCTCTTCTATGCTTTGTGAGTGACATACTTGGTCATTTTGGCTCGTATTTTGGTTGACATAGTCCCAAATACAAAGGAGACTTTGCCGAAATTTTCCTAGAATCTTTTGGTAGTTTTGTCACCATGTCTACTAGCAAAGACCGTGACATTTATGACATAAAGAAGTTTGATGGCACTAATTTTCAGCTTTGGAAGAATCAGATGCAAGATGTGCTTGTCCAAAAGAAACAGAAATTGCCTCTTATTTATGTGACACGGACTGAAGAGATGAATTTGACTCAGTTTCAGTGAGAGGAGCTTGATGAGCTATGCAGATCTACTATTAGATTGCACCTTGCTGAGTCAGCGTACTTTTTAGTGCTAGAATGTGTATCTGCCTATGCCTTATGGCAAAAGTTATGCAACACTTATGAAAAGGATACGACAAGTAATAAGCTTTTCATGATGAGAAAACTGTTTAACCTTCACATGAAGGAGTCAGCCAGTGTTGCCAGTCATATTAATGACTTTTAGTCTCTATTTGCCCAGATTCATGCACAACGGATCAATATTGATGATGAGATGAAAGCAATCTTCTTGCTTTGTTCGTTGCCACCCTCATGGGATATCTTTTGCACAGCTGTCGGTAACTCTGCTCCTAATGGTACGCTAGTGTACATTGATGTCACTAGTTCTCTTTTGTCAGAGGAAATGCGCCGCAAGGCTATGGATAGCTCGCATCATGGCGAAGCTCATTATGTGCAAAAAGATGGAAAACAGCGTAAAGGTCATTCTTGGAATCGTGAATCCAAGAAAAAGGGCAACATAGATGCTTCAAAGGGTAGATCAAAGTCTCCTAGTCATTGCAATGTTCAATGCCTTTATTGTGATAAGTTTGGTCACATAAAGAAGGATTGTTATGCTTGGAAGCGTGACAAAGGTAAAGGCAAAGGCAAAGACAATGATGATAAAGAGGAGAAATCAAAGAGTTCGGTTAAGATTGAAGAAACGAACATAGTGCAAGATGATTGTGATGCATAAGACATCAATATGTTGACTGAAAATAATGATGTATTTTATGATGCACAAGAAACTCTATCTTTGTAGAGTTCTATGTCAGCAGAGCTACTTGTTAGTGGTGAAGTGTCCCATACATGGATTCTTGATTTGGGCGCTTCGTTGCATGTCACACCTCATAGGCATTGGTTTACTACATATGAGGAAACCATTGGCACTGTTACGCTAGGTGACATCTACTCTTGTGACATTGTGGGCATAGGTGATATTGCTATGGTTATGGCAAATGGGGTGAGGTTTACCATACATAATGTGCGTCATGTTCCAGCTTTGACACGAAATTTGATTTTGGTTGGACGTCTTGATGACTTGGGTTACAAAGTCACTTTTCATCAGTAGTCTTGGCGTATTTCAAAAGGTCATCTTATTTTAGCCCATGGTTCTAAAGTTGGTACATTTTATCCTCTTTATGTATCTAACAAGAACAATGTTCTTTCTGTAACCGAGCTGCCAATTGTTGCTTTGTGGCATAGCCGGTTAGGTCATATGTCAAAGAAGGGAATGGAAACTCTTTCTCGTTTGGGCTACTTATCTTCTTTATCATTTTCTAATTTTTCCTTTTGTGAACACTGTCAATATGGTAAGCAAACACGAGCACATCGTACACAGTCTTTTGACAAAGAAAGAAAGCCCTTAGAGCTTGTGCATAGTGATTTATGTGGGCCTATGCCTTCTAAATCCCATGGCGGTGCGTCTTATTATGTTACATTCATTGACGATGCAACACGACATGTTTGGGTTTATGCCATGAAGTCTAAAGATGAGACTTTTTCTTGTTTCAAAAATTTCTTATCTAGTGTGGAAACTCAGTCTGAACATAAGTTGAAAGCTTTACGCTCAGACAAATGTGGAGAATATGTCTCCAAAGAGTTTGCAGACTTCTGTTCAAGTAGGGGAATTAAGCGTGAGTTTACAGCTCCTTATACCCCTACACAAAATGGTGTTGCCAAACGAATGAATAGGACCATCCAAGAGAGGATTATGTCTATGCTATCACAGGCTAATTTACTACAAGCGTTTTGGGCTGAAGCATTATACACTGATTTGTATTTGATCAATAGATCACCACATGCTTCATTACAATTTCATGTACCTTTGGAGTTATGGTCAGGACATAAGTTGTCTTATGAAAAACTCCGTACATTTGGCTGCGAAGCTTATGCACATGTACCCAAGGAGTTGCATGCTAAGCTTGACCCTAAGTCCAAGAAATGCATCTTTATTGGCTATGGTATAGATGGTCAATTTGGCTATCGTTTATGGGATTCATAAAGTCGGTCAATAATCCGTAGAAGTGATGTTGTCTTCAATGAGACCAAGATGCATAGGCAGCCAATGAAAGAGGTTGAATTCCGGAAAGTGACGTTTTTCGATGTATCACCTCCTGCACAGGTAGCTCCAGAGCCAATTACTACACAGGCTAGTACAAGCTCTGATCAGCCGAGGAGATCTCAAAGAGTCTCACATCCACCAGAACGGTTTGTTCCAGGCGTGGACTTTGTGTTGCTGACAGATAGTGGTGAGACTTCTTGTTACAAAGAGGCTATGCTAGCCAATGATAAGGTTCAGTGGGAACATGCTATGAAGAGGGAGCTATCCAGTATTGCAAAGAAAAAAACATGGGAACTTGTTCCATTGCCAAAAGGTAGGAAAGTTTTGCCTTGTAAATGGGTTTACAAGAAGAAGATTGCATCCAATGTTGAGAATTACAAAGCTCATTTAGTGGCCAAAGGTTTCAAGCAAGAATATGGTGTAGATTTCCAAGAAATATTTTCCCAAGTGGTCAAGATAATGACACTAAGAATGTTGCTTGCTTTGGTTGCCACTGAAGATATGGAGCTTGATCAAATGGATGTCATTACAGCTTTCTTACACGGTGATCTCGAGGAAGAGATTTATATGCAGCAACCTGAAGGGTTTGTGCTCAAGGGCAAGGAACATTTGGTATGTAAGCTTCTGAAAAGTCTCTATGGCTTGAAGCAATCGTCCAGACAATGGTATCAAAAGTTTGATGTATTTATGCGTTCCCTGGGCTACAAGCGCAGTAATGAGGATCCATGTCTTTACGTGAAAAGACAACCAAATGGACAGATTATTATGCTTATCCTTTATGTAGATGACATCTTATTGCTGGTCATTCTAAGAAGGACATTGCTGACTTGAAAACCAAGCTAAAAAGTCAATTTGACATGAAAGATTTGGGTGAATCCAATCACATTTTGGGTATGCGCATTACTCGTGATCGTAAGAAGAGGTTGTTGTACCTTTCTCAAAAAGAGTATGTGCACAAGGTTCTTGATCGTTTCAACATGCAGAAGGGGAAAGCCTTGAGTACTCCATTGCCTGCATATTTGAAACTTAGCAAGAACGATTGTCCCAAATCTACTGAGGAAAAGATGCGATGGCTAAAATTCCTTATGCTTTAGCTTGTGGTAGTCTTATGTATGCCATGGGGTGGCTACGAGACCTGACATTGCACATGCAGTGGGAGTTGTCAGCAGATTTATGTCTAACCCTGGTAAAAAGCATTAGGATATTGTCAAGTCGATTCTCAGATCTTGAGTGGCACAACAGATAGACAGTTATGGTATGGTCATGGAGAGTCATCCATTCAGGGATTTGTAGATAGTGATTATGTAGGCTGTGTTGACAGTCGTAAATCAACAACAGGTTGGATTTACACATTTGCGGGTTCTGCTATTTCGTGGAGATCTGTTCTTCAAGATTGTACATCAATTTCTACCACAGAGTCAGAGTATGTTGCATTGAGTGAAGCATGCAAAGAAGCTATTTGGCTTGCTCTCCTAGTGAAAGATCTTGGATTGGAGCAGTGTACACCAGTTCTTCATTGTGACAGTCAGAGTGCTATTGCCTTGGCTAACAATCCAGTGTTTCATTCCAGAACGAAACACATTGATGTGCGCTATCACTCCAGTCTTGAATGCCTGGCAAACAAGAGCCTTGATTTAGTGAAGATTCCTACGTCAAAGAACACAGCGGATGCACTCACTAAGAGTCTCTCCAGCCATCGGTTTCAACACTGTCGTGAGTTGATGGGCATTGGGTGAAGAGTGGTTCTCTTCCATTTTTATAATCTCCCACATTGGCCATCAAGTGGGAGAATGTTAGGTTTGATGGCCATTTGGCCGATCGCCCATCACTAACTGCCACTAACCCTAAGTGTACAACTATACACTTGTGTGAGCCACTAACACTAAGTACAATGTGTATTGTGCCGTAGTGCATAAGATAAGAGAAGAAAGAAAGGGGGCACACAATACGTTGGCTCTCCCCCTTCAACCTATGTGTGTGGCTATGATGGTGTGTGTGTGAGTGTGCGTGCATATTCTTCTTCCGTTGTGCTCCCAGCTCCTCCCCTTCACCAAGCAAGGAGGGGGTATGCTTCACCATATACCCTCTCTCATTCACTCACACACAATCTCATTCTCATAGTGTGTTGTGCAAAAACTCCATCTCCTTCTCCAAGCTTGAGAAGTTGAGAGCCTACACCAGCAACTCTTGGCTATGGAATGCAAATCCAACCAAGAGCCATGCTTCAATGCTATGCTAGCCATCTTCTTCATCTCCATTACTATGCTACTATTCTATGCTAAGCTCTATGAGTAATGGTATGAGAGGAAACTACTTCTTTCTCGTAAGAATACTTCTTCTTCCTCTTCCGTACCCTCATTCCCTGCTAGCTCTCTCCACCTTTGAAGGTGTTTGAGGTCTTGGGACTCAGGCCGGGGACAAGTTAATGATTTCATTTAGCTAAGTTACAGGCATAATTGTGGTGCATGAAGCTCTCTATCTTCATTGCACCATCAAGGTCTCAAGGACCACAAAGCTTGTATTGTACCAAGTCTCTCTTTATAAGATAAGCTATAATACAAAAGACTTTTAGAGGGGGGACCGGCTCCACATAAATCCGGTCCTTAAATGTTGTCAAGTTCTCTAATTATCTCTCTTGCAAAGTATTGTTCATGCCAAGCTAATTAAGTATAATGGTTATGTTGCTACCTCTAATCAAGTTCTCTCTCTATTTTCTCAAAGTATTCTCATAAAAATGCTCACTACAAGTTTCTTAATCTGCTATTCTCAATGTTCATAGTCCCTTACTGTTACACACAGAGAGGCGCATTGGACTCCGTCCCATCAATTGGAGAGATGGCCTTTCAAGATCTGAAGCAAAGCCTACCATAGGTGGTCAAAGTGCATAATGCATGGCCAATTAGCCTTTGGTATTTTTCTTTATGGGTAGGGTGCCATCAAAAATAGAGATCATCATATGGATGTCTAGCCCCATGGTCCTCAACCATGGTGAAACAATTGACTATGTCCAATATCTGACCTAAGGATTCTACATTGTTAGGTTCAACGAGCCCATTGTAATTGACAAAATCCTATCCAAAAGCCCCTTGTACCTTAACCACTCCCCAGTTTGCGTCTTACCATGGAACCCTGCCTTTGAATCCCTAGAGGCCTTCAAGGATTTGTGATGTGTGTGGGTTGATTTTGTTAACTTACCAATTTGGTTGTGGGATAATTTTAGAGACCTTTCAAGCACCCTAGTTATTCCTTTGTTCGTACTAGTGCACAGAAAGTTAGGGACCGCGGAAAATAAATTGTGCATTTGCTGGTATGTACGTAAACCTCCTCTAGAGAGCATGGTAATCAATGTAGGTAGGCTTGAAAGAGATTCCTCTTAGATTTGGTACGTTCTTTGGAGCATGTTTTAAGTGCAATGAATTCGGCCTCTTTGCTAGAGACTGCCAATTAAATGGTACTAGGGAAGCTAAAGAGGATAAGGCAGAACATTCACAAGCTACCAAACTCAAAGAACCGATAGTGTCAACCATGGAAGTTGAAGTTGCAAAGCAAGGAGAAGGTGGGAGCATCAATGAAAATGAAGTTGCTTGAGTTTGGCAAGATGGACACTTGTGAGGACACTCCCCAAGAACATTTGACCACTATGATGAGCCCAAATGTTAACAGCAACCAAGCCACACAAAGATTGCAATTTGCCACATTCCCTGTGATCAAACCTACCATGAAGCCTCGTTAAAATATTGCCTTGCCCCGTCCCCTAGGTTGATAGATGAGGGCTGGCAACAAGTCTCTGTGATGATCAAGTGCAAGAGAATAAAAACATTGTCACATGGCAACTTCCATTGCAAGGAGAGCCCTCTAGATATCCAGGAATCCCCCATTAATCTAGATAACATCATTGCGGTGCTTCATGCTAGAAATCCAAAGGGCTTTCTTACCTCGGAGCTGTCCACTTCTCAACCAACTGTGGCAAGGAGGAGAGCGGAAGAGAGCTGGCAATGCACGGTACTCCTCCAAACGTGAAGGGGTTTGTCCCACTCTCCCCATAATGGAGGACCTACATATTTAGTTTTGGAATGTGAAGAGCATAAAGTCTACAAAAAAAAAAAACAATTTGTTCTAGGAGGAGGTAAAAAGAGCAGCTACAAATTGTTGGCTAATTCACGAGCACCATCTTGATGCTTCTAGTTGCAAGAAACATGCGATAGGGAATAAGTTGGAGTACTACAACGATGTCGCTCTGGGGTTTAGTGGGGTTCTCTCCATATTTTATAGGGAGTTGGAGCCACAAGTTGTGTTTAACCACGCCTCAAGGAGAGTCTTGGGGTAAGGGTTAAGTGGGCAGGCGAGTCTTTTACCATTATCAACAACTATGCTCCTTGTGATGCTAAGGGGAGAGACAAAGTCTAGGTGGATCTGAGTGAGCAGCCCCTCGAAGGAGACGGGTGCATCATGGGGGATTTCAATATGGTAGAAGCTCAAAAGGACAAGACAAGATCGGCTAGCCTAGTGGCTGGTTCTAAAAAATACAAATGGAAAGCTCTCTATGAGAAATGGATGCTTATTTGTTTGTGGATTGCACATCTGTGGTATCTCTCCTGGATTAACATACATGAGCCTCCAATATGCCAACACGGCAACCTATTTGAATAGGTGCTACAACTCCTATCAAGCTGACTAGATTCCCCCCTCTGTGATGTTATGTGTCGCTACCTCCAAGAGTATGTCGGATCACTTTCCCCTTAAGCTTCACATAGCCAATACTAGTAATTATGCTTGCTCTCTGGAGGGGAAAACGAAGAAACTAGTCTCAGGGGATCATCTTTTTAAGGACCCTCTCTTCAGATCCTTAGCTAAGGTGTTGTCTTGTTGTGGCACGTATATAGTGGGAACGGACATTAAACGATTTATATTGTGACTTTTGACGCATAAGTATCCTTCATATAATAACTCATATGCATAAATAGAAGCTTTCTACCATACCTTAGTATTACCTTTGAAGTAATATAAATGTACATTACTATTAGAAAGTACTGCAAGAGAAGTATCAATGATTGTGCCTCTTTTTGTCTGGGGGAAAAGCATTTGTATATTTCTTCTAATATCTCAGCTATACCCTACCATATATAAATTATTTTCTTCTTTTCACATTTATTTAATAATATAACCCTTCAATAATGCATACCTTCTTGGATACATACAAGAGGGAAGGGCCTACTAGAAGACTTTATGAAAAGGAAGATCCAAAGCTTCTTGGACCATCCCAATTTGAAAATCCCAACCTAAGGGCGTGGAGAAAAGGCCAAAACCAAGTCAAGCTCTTTTAGTAGGCCAATTTTGCCTTTTGAAGCATGTCAATCCAAGTTACAGGTCAAAAGTTACAGGGAAAAGAGTGAAAAATCCTCTCACAACTACACTGCAAGAAGAGATGGTAAACAGGTGAATCATGTCAATCCAAGTTACAGGTCAAAAGTTACAGAGAAAAGAGTGAAAAATCCTCTCACAACTACACTGCAAGAAGAGATGGTAAACAGGTGAATCATGTCAATCCAAGTTACAGGTCAAAAGTTACAGGGAAAAGAGATGGTAAACAGGTGAAGCATGTCAATCCGAGTTACAGGTCAAAAGTTACAGGGAAAAGAGTGAAAAATCCTCTCACAACTACACTGCAAGAAGAGATGGTAAACAGGTGAATCAAGTGAAAAGAGGTAATCTTGGTCTTTTTCCATAAAATAAGATATTTTGAGGGTAAAAGACATAAGCATGTGAATGTGACACCTCAAAGATGCCTTGAAGGACAAGACACACAAGTTGGGACCCCCTGTTGGAGCCACACAGAAGATGCCAAGGCGGGGCCCACATACATCATGCACCCACACGGAGCCTCAACGACCAAAAATGCTGAATTTCATGATATTTTGAGTCCTAATATTGCCCATTTTAAGAAATATCCAAAGAACATTTGATTTGGGCTAACTCTTTATCCTAATCAAGTGATTATGTAAAACATGGCTCCCTCACCTATAAAAAGGGCAACCTTCTCTTCATTGAGGCAAGTTATGAGTGAGTGAGAATAGCTCAATTCCATTGTGACACGCTCATCATAGTGTCACACTTTCTCTTGAAGAAAGGCTGAAGTCTTGCCTCATCTTCTCTCTCCATTAAGGTGGTGGCGATTGCTCTCATGTAAGATATATGTTGCTAGTTTTCCTTTCATTTGCATATCTAGTCCAATACTTGTCTCTAACTCTATCTCTATCCCTCATTATCTATCTTTAATACCACCACCACACTTATATCTATCCTTTATTCTATCTTTACTACTCCTTTGATCTCTCTTGTTGTGTCCTAATTGTTTCATTGGAAGGTATTCAAGCAGCAACCTTGTCAATGTAATGGGTACAACCTTCTTGCGGGAAACAATTATGTGCACAAGGTTAGTAACCATATCTTCATCTTCCACAAGCATCTCTCTCTCTTAAGGTTCTCATTCTCTTCCACAAACTCTAGAATCTCCTTGCTACAGGTACTTCTCTCCCCGCAGTATCCTTATTTCCTAAGGGCAACAATAGGGCTTGGGAGAGAAACTCTCTTCTTCTTCTCCTTTCACTTCTTTCACACCTTTATCTTTGAACATACTAAGTATATCATTGATGAATAACCATAATCCACATAGAGGTAATTTCTTTCAATTCCATTCAGTGCAATCTATTAGGGTCAACATTTGGATTAGCCGGAAGATTCACTTTTAGCAACGCATAGTGTTTCTATTTGGTCCTGAAAGGCTCAACGAAATACTTCTCTCACCAGATCCCATCATACTACCTATTATTGACTATGACTTCTCTTTTGATGTGAATGTGTTTATTTTATTATCAATTAAGAGGATTTGTACTCACAACTAATCCCAATCACTAGACAAAACATATACATTATAGTAAGCACAAAGCTACAGTTCCAAAGAGAAATCCGTAGCTTATTTGGAGAACAAAGATTAAATATCATTAACTCATCCATTAACCCTTTTATCCTACCCATGATATGATATGATCGTAATCTCGATGTTTTCATTTTTGTTTTGTTCTGACTATCTTTCATGAGTTCTCTCCATCACGTGTGTGTTTATAAGGGAAAGTGAGCGGCTTCTTTGGCTACATTTCTTCTTTAGCTATAGAAGCTATGTTATCTACATCTTAGCTCCTTCTCATAACCCTTGAGCTTCCTCACAAACTCTCACAGCAAGAGGCCCGGTGCCTTCCTGGCAAGACCACCAAACTTCTTGACATATTTTTGGTGAATCCAACGCGAATCTGCCAGGGTGAGAGTTTGTGGGTAGCCATGGGTGATCATGTTGAGCCACAGAGTATGCATTTTGACCCAGCAACAATGCAAATGTTTCAAGCACTTGTAATGTTCATGCAACAACAACATGCTACTGAAAGAAGGGAGATTTCAGCAACGAAGGCCATACAAGCGGTCATCAACAGAATGGATCAGTTCAATGGCAAAGATGTAACCAAGTACTTATGCGAGTATGTGAAGGAGATGGAGCTGCATCGCGTGTCAGAAGGTGAGATGATTCAAAGCTTTGAGCTAGTTGTTGCTCCAGAAATTAGGGAGCATGTTAGGGGAATTAAAGATGGGCATGGGATAAATTGGGAAGAACTCAAAGTAGCTTTAAAGGAGGAATATTTCATGGAGGACTCGGAGAGAGTGACAAAAAGGACGTTCTTAGAATGGGTAGTCAAGCCAAAGTAAGGACTATCAATAACAGAGATACTTAGGGAATTTGAGCGGCGCTATGTACAACTCACCAGGACAGAAAGGGCCACACTAGATGCAGAGAAGACAGATCTTTTCTTACAATCCGCAGGTAAAGAGTTTCAAGAAAATTTGGAGCTTCTTCTTGAAGATAAAGATGCTGAGCAAGGACTAAAGACTGACTGGAATGAAGTTGAAGGTGCTGTCTCATTGCTTGCCAAACGACAAAGAAGAAGGGACAAGATGGTAGAAAACACTACAAGTCCTTCAACCTCAACTTCTGACAAAATGGTAAAGCCTACTTTTATCGCTCCTAAGTTTGATGAGTCCATGCTAGATGAGCTTGTGAAGGGAATGCGTGACTTGAAGGTGAAGCTTGCAAAGCTTGAAGAAAAAGGCCAATCATCAGGGCCACTTCTTAGGAAAAGGCAACAACCCAAAGAAGGGTTTGTTAATAGATGTATTTGGTGTGATAGTACAGACCATGTAAGAAAGGATTGTGATGATTTTACTGATGCTTTATCAAAAGATGTCTTTTTTAAGGATGGTAAAATCCACTTAAGAAAGACAGGTCTACCCTTGAGAACTAACTTTGGGAAGGGGGGGATGCAAACCTTAGTTGAAGATATGGCAACTAACCATGCCACCTCTTCAGTTGAGGCAGCTACTTATGGAGTAAAAATTGAGCATCTTAGTGATGAAGAGGTGAATGACCATCATGGTCAAATTTGGCCAAATGTCATGCAATTAGCTAAAAATGGAAAGCTTACAAAAGAGATTCTACATGAAGTAGGTGATTGCATACGTTTAGAAACAGGATGGAATGATCCAGTGGACTCATTGTCAGTGCATGCCTACATTACAAAATGCCAACAAAATGAGGCTATTGTAGAAGAGAAGCGCAGACGTGAGAATGCTAATGAAGGACCATCAAAAAGAGCTTCTAGAAGTGGGGGAAGAAGCGATTCAATGCCTTCTCAAACACCCTCAACACAAGGAGCATCTCCACCTGAAGTACTCATGGAGGAGTCTACAACAGGAAAGAAGAAAGAGCCAGCAACAGGTAAGACAAAAGGCCCAACTTATAAACTACAATCTGATATTGAGGTTGCTACAGATTTAAAGAAAGTCTTGGAGGAAAGGATCTTAAATAGCAAAATTGAGTTTACTCTGGGAGAAGTTCTTGGCATTGCAAAGCGTGAATTCCATGAGGAGATCATTGACATCATCAAGAGGAAGAGGCAAACCCTTGCTGAAGTTTCTCGTCCACAGGTTGAAGGGGAAACCTCAAAGAGACAAGGGATGCAGCTGCAAAATCAGGAGGATGATGGAGCTATGGTAGGATGCTACCAATCTAGTGGGAGAGTGAAGCAAGTGCATTTCTCAAATGATGATGAAGAAGTTGAAGATATTCCTAGGAGCTACTATTCACGAAGTCACTGGGCAAGGGCTACTACAGAAACTTTGGTCAAGGTAGGTGATCTTGAAGAACCATTTGTTGCCTTGATTGACCATGGTTCAGAAATAAACATAATGTCAAAGAGTCTCTACAACAAGTGCAAATGACCAATGGACACAGATCATGGCTGGATGGTAAAAGTGGCAAACAATTCATCCGTTGAATTGTATGCAGCATGTCCAGGTGTGAAGGTGACAATAGGTGATGTAAAGATTGACCAAAACTTCTTTGTACAGGATACATCTTCATATCATCTCATCCTTGGACAGCCCTACATTGTGGGAGTTCAAAGGAAACAAAGGTAATGGACGATGGTTCTGCATATGCTAGGATACGTAGCAAAGATGGTAAACGTGCTATCAAATTTCTCACAGTTTGTGTGAACCATGAAAGAAATCGTGACAACGTCAGAGAACATCCTCTACCAAAGGTGAGCAAAGAGTTTCATGACCATAGGGAAATGATGGGTTTTGGCCAAGTACCATTGTAAAGCGGGATTGCAGTGGTACAGAAAGAAAAAGGGTCTCGCCTGATCCAAAAATAGGTGAAACTTTCTCAACGGGCTCCTTGGTAACAAGCAATGGATCAGTATGTTTTACAAAACTTGAAGATTTGAAGAAATGTGAGAGGCAATATGTACATAATGTACAAAAGGGCATGAAAGAAAGTGGGTTGCTAGATCCTACTGAAAATGTTTTGGGTTTGTGTGAACACGTTTCTTTTGTAGATACTATGGGTGAGCTTGATGCTATAATGGGGTCTAGTTTGCATCTTGAAAATGAAGTTGTGGAAGTTTGCTCTATGGAAATGTATCAAGTAATAGAAGCCTTTAAAGAAAACCAAACAGTTGGCCCAGAAGTCCATGTTGAAACTAAGTACAAGAGTGTAGCAAAGAAGGTGAAACCAGTAGCTTCACCCTTACCACCCAACAATAGGGAAAAAATTGAGCAGGCTTCTTTACAACCAAGTTTGAGGATCCTAAGAATATTGGGCACACCTTCACAAAGGAGTCTTTCCAAGAGTTGCAGATTGGTCGCGAGGAGTTTCTAACACAGGAGGAGACAAAGTGCTTCAAAGAAATGCTTTCAAAGCATGGTAAGGCTTTTGCATTTGAGCCACATGAGATAGGATGTGTTGATCCCTCTATTGTAGCTCCTATGGTAATTTTCATAATACCTCATGTGCCTTGGAATCTGCGGCCTATTCCAGTTTCAAAGGCTCATTTGCCAAAGTTAGTAGAGCTACTGAATGAGAAAATCAAAATGGGAATCTTGGAGCCTTCTTGTGCTCCATACTCAAACAGGTGGTTCACAGTTCCAAAGAAGAATGGTTCTCTACGCTTCATCCAAGATATGCAACCAGTAAACAAGGTGACGATTAGAAATGTAGGTACAGGTCCAATTGTGGATGAGTTTGCAGAGGCGTTTGCAGGGAGGGAAATCTACTCAATGGGGGATCTCTACTTAGGGTATGATCAATTTCAGCTTGCAATTGAAAGCAGAGACTTGACAACCATGAGGACACCTTTGGGTTTGGTAAGGATGTGTATCTTGCCACAGGGAGCAACCAATTCGGTTGCACATATGATGAATGGGATGAATAAGGTCTTACGTGACTTTATTCCTCAAATCACAATGCCTTTCATTGATGATTTGCCTATCAAAGGATGTGAAGAAAGTGACAAAGATGAAGCTTTGGATCTCAAGGGATGTCGCAGGTTTGTGGTAAATCACATAAATGATTGTGATAAAATTTTGTCTAAGTTGGAAGAAGTGAATCTTACATTGTTAGAGAAAAGTCTATGTTTGGTGTCAATGAAGTGCTCATTGTGGGGCACATGTGCGGGCCATATGGTAGGAAACCTTGTCTAGCAAAGGTAGATGCCATCCAAAGAATGAAAGAAACATGCACTAGCATCACTGAGGTTAGAAGGTTTCTGGGAGCATGTGTCTTCTATGTTATTTGGATTCCACATTATGCACTTGTAGCTGATCCTCTTTATCAGCTGCTTAGAAAGAATCAGAAGTTTAAATGGACAGAAGCACATGTAAAATCCATGAAAAAGCTAAAGGAGTTTCTCCAGTCAGCAACAATTTTGAGAAAGGTAGACTATGAGTGTCAAAGGCCAGTAATTGTGACAGTAGACACCAGTCCTATAGGGATTGGATGGGCAATAGGGCAAGATGACAAAGAAGGACACAGGTATGTGGTAAGATTTGGAGCAAAGGTACTAAGTGCTCGCCAAAGAAACTATCCACAGATAAAGAGAGAGTTATGGGGTATGGTTACAACCTTGAAAAGTGGGAAAGAGTACCTAATTGGTGCATGTGTGGTTGTAGAAACAGATTGTCTACCACTTCTTGGGATGATTACAAGTTGCTCAACGTCAGACATTGCTATGTTGTGGTGGATTGCCTACATTAAGTCCTTAAATCCCGAGTTTAAGCACATTGTAGGTAAAGACAATACAGTGGCAGATATGCTATCAAGGGCAAGGTATGAAGATGAGTCACAAATGATTGACGAGGGAGATGATGTAGGCACAAAGTTCTATTCTATCTCTCATGTCAAAGGTAACAATGTATGCATGACTAATCTACTTGAATCATTCTTGAAAGAGCTTTATGAAGGTGATTGGCTTCTTATTGGAAGCTACTTGAGTACTCTAACAAAATAGGAAATAAGAATTCAAGAGGATACGCAGGAAAGCATATGGGTACTTTTTGAGGAATGGTTACTTGTGGAAGCATCCTAAACAAAAGGGTGCTACACCACAACAGGTTATATGTAAAAAAGAGACTCAAGTAAAGCTCATGCAAGAGTTTCATGAGAGTCTATGGGCTGGACACAGGGGTGTGTGGGCAACCTTCTCCAAGTTGAAAGAAAAATACTGGTGGAAGGGTATGTATAAAGATGTATGTCAATTTGTAGAGTCATGTATAACTTGTCAAATGTATTCAAATGTCCGACATCGTGATGGATTGCACCCTACATATCCACTATCCATGCACTATAAATGGGTTGTGGATCTAGTCACAATGCCTTTAGGACTCTGGCAGATGAGATACTTGGTTCTTGCACGAGAGGACCTAACTAACCAGGTTGAAGGAAGAGCATTAAGAGCTAAAACCACAGAAGCTGTGTGCAAATTCCTTCTTGATGAGGTGATTTGCCGTTATGGCTGTGTGGGAAAGATCACTGCAGATAGAGGTGAGCTGGATGCTGAGGAAGCAAGGGAGTTCTTTACCTGATTAGGAATCAAGCTTTCTCTTACCACAGCTTACAACCCTGAAGGCAATGGAAAGAGTGAAAGAGGGCATCCTCCTATCATCAAAGCTTTGGCTAAGGCTTGCGAAGGAAGAGTTGGTGAGTGGCCAAAATTGTTACCATATGCTTTATGGGCTGATCGTACAACACATAGCTTAGTAACTGGCTACATGCCTGCGGAGCTAATCTATGGTCAAAAGCCAGTGATGCTGATTGAAGATACAATTCCCACATGGAATGTACTACCTTGGCAAGAGGGGCTTAGCAGGGAAGATCTCCTTGCATTGCGTATAAGGAAACTAGAGAGAAGACCTGGAGACATTGAAGCTGCAAAAGAACGACTCAAAAATGCAAGGTTGAAAAACAAGGACTACTTTGATAAGCGACATCGAATTAGGAGCAAAGCAATTGACAAAGGTGACTGGGTTTTAGTGTATGATAGTAGCCTTGATAACCAACACACAATCATGCGTAAGTTCTCAAAAAGATGGTTTGGACCGTATGTTGTAAAGCATGTGCATGAAAATGCTACTTACAACTTGTCTGAACTAGATGGTACAGAACTAAAGATTCCCATTGCGGGAAAAAGGATCAAAATGTTTAAGAGAAGAGGAGACAATGATCTAGAAGATGTTGATGAGGAAGAAGAGCAAAACACAGGTGAAGGTCAAAGTGAACATGAAGCTCTGGAATCATCCAGTAAAGAAGAAATCAAGGAAGATGTACAAGAGGTCTGATCTTACAAAGAGACAATGTGGCACATACCGGAGGATGTGCAGGTTTAGAGGGGGTGGATGTCGTGTTGTGGCACGTATATAGTGGGAACGGGCATTAAACGATTTATCTTGTGACTTTTGACGCATAAGTATACTTCATATAATAACTCATATGCATAAATAGAAGCTTTCTATCATACCTTAGTTTTACCTTTGAAGTAATATAAATGTACATTACTATTAGAAAGTACTGCAAGAGAAGTATCAATGATTGTGCCTCTTTTTGTCTGGGGGAAAAGCATTTGTATATTTCTTCTAATATCTCAGCTATACCCTACCATATATAAATTATTTTTTTCTTTTCATATTTATTTAATAATATAACCCTTCAATAATGCATACCTTCTTGGATACATACAAGAGGGAAGGGCCTACTAGAAGACTTTATGAAAAGGAAGATCCAAAGCTTCTTGGACCATCCCAATTTGAAAATCCCGACCTAAGGGTGTGGAGAAAAGGCCAAAACCAAGTCAAGCTCTTTTAGTAGGCCAATTTTGCCTTTTGAAGCATGTCAATCCAAGTTACAGGTCAAAAGTTACAGGGAAAAGAGTGAAAAATCCTCTCACAACTACACTGCAAGAAGAGATGGTAAACAGGTGAATCAAGTGAAAAGAGGTAATCTTGGTCTTTTTCCATAAAATAAGATATTTTGAGGGTAAAAGACATAAGCATGTGAATGTGACACCTCAAAGATGCCTTGAAGGACAACACACACAAGTTGGGACCCCCTGCTGGAGCCACACAGAAGATGCCAAGGCGGGGCCCACATACATCATGCACCCACACGGAGCCTCAACGACCAAAAATGCTGAATTTCATGATATTTTGAGTCCTAATATTGCCCATTTTAAGAAATATCCAAAGAACATTTGATTTGGGCTAACTCTTTATCCTAATCAAGTGATTATGTAAAACATGGCTCCCTCACCTATAAAAAGGGCAACCTTCTCTTCATTGAGGCAAGTTATGAGTGAGTGAGAATAGCTCAATTCCATTGTGACACGCTCATCATAGTGTCACACTTTCTCTTGAAGAAAGGCTGAAGTCTTGCCTCATCTTCTCTCTCCATTAAGGTGGTGGCGATTGCTCTCATGTAAGATATATGTTGCTAGTTTTCCTTTCATTTGCATATCTAGTCCAATACTTGTCTCTAACTCTATCTCTATCCCTCATTATCTATCTTTAATACCACCACCACACTTATATCTATCCTTTATTCTATCTTTACTACTCCTTTGATCTCTCTTGTTGTGTCCTAATTGTTTCATTGGAAGGTATTCAAGCAGCAACCTTGTCAATGTAATGGGTACAACCTTCTTGCGGGAAACAATTATGTGCACAAGGTTAGTAACCATATCTTCATCTTCCACAAGCATCTCTCTCTCTTAAGGTTCTCATTCTCTTCCACAAACTCTAGAATCTGCTTGCTACAGGTACTTCTCTCCCAGAAGTATCCTTATTGCCTAAGGGCAACAATAGGGCTTGGGAGAGAAACTCTCTTCTTCTTCTCCTTTCACTTCTTTCACACCTTTATCTTTGAACATACTAAGTATATCATTGATGAATAACCATAATCCACATAGAGGTAATTTCTTTCAATTCCATTCAGTGCAATCTATTAGGGTCAACATTTGGATTAGCCGGAAGATTCACTTTCAGCAACGCATAGTGTTTCTATTTGGTCCTGAAAGGCTCAACGAAGTACTTCTCTCACCAAATCCCATCATACTACCTATTATTGACTATGACTTCTCTTTGGATGTGAATGTGGTTATTTTATTATGAATCAAGAGGATTTGTACTCACAACTAATCCCAATCGCTAGACAAAACATATACATTATAGTAAGCACAAAGCTACAGTTCCAAAGAGCAATCCGTAGCTTATTTGGACAACAAAGATTAAATATCATTAACTCATCCATTAACCCTTTTATCCTACCCATGATATGATATGATGGTAATCTCGATGTTTTCATTTTTGTTTTGTTCTGACTATCTTTCATGAGTTCTCTCCATCACGTGTGTGTTTATAAGGGAAAGTGAGCGGCTTCTTTGGCTACATTTCTTCTTTAGCTCTAGAAGCTATGTTATCTACATCTTAGCTCCTTCTCATAACCCTTGAGCTTCCGCACAAACTCTCACAGCAAGAGGCCCAGTGCCTTCCTGGCAAGACCGCCAAACTTCTTGACAGCGTCTCTCTGCAGGATGTGGAAGCATCAAAACGTCGAGGCTAGCCCTCCTTGGTACGTAGAATGCAATCAATAATAAAATGAGTAGGGCCCAAAGTGAGATGCTTGAGAGGTCACACATAGGAAACTAAAAGAAGAAGTAGAGGAGTTCTCCAAAAGAAAGCAAGAAGGAAGAGCTCTTGAGGAAGAGCACAAAAGATGGCTTGAGGCCAAAGCATGTCTCGTTCGTTTGCAAGATGAGGCCAAAGCATGTCTCGTTCATTTGCAAGCTGAGGAGATCAATAAGACACGACTATTGGCCAGAGATCTTGCCCTCAAACCTAACCCCACTAACCAGGCTCATTTATTTAGAGCTCTCAAAGTCAAAAGAAGAAGGGACTCTATTAGAGCTATCACTTGGCGAGAGGGGGAATGTAGTAAGAGACGAGAATGCTATGGCCAAGCTCATGATTGACCATCTCAACCAGATTAATGGTCATCCACAATTTTGTCTCAGGGGGTCGAAGTGGGCAAATCCCTTTTGCTTGGTATTGTCAAATGTGATGTACTGCCTACTAAAGCAAAAGCATTGGAGAGGCCAATCTCTATCAATGAATGTTGGACTGCCTTGTAGGCAATGGGGAAGGACAATTCCCTTGGTTAGGATGGACTAACAACCAAATTCTTCAAAGAATTCTGGGAGGATCTTAAAATTGCGATAGTGCAGCTAGCAAACAAGGCTGTACTAGAGGGGCAATTGGATACCAATCTCAAAAAATGGATGATCAAACAAGATCATTGCTAGGTGATTTTTTTAAGATTGGCTCCAACCTTTAGCACAATCATCACCCCCCACCAACATGGATTCATCAAAGGACGATCAATATGCGACAACATCTTGGCTACCATGGTCAACATTGAGTATGTGTCTTTCACTAAGCAAGAATGTATTCTCCTTCCACTTGACCTAGATAAGATCACGATAGAATCTCGTGGTATTACATTGAGGCTGTCATGAAGGCTTTGGGTTTTGGACCCAAAATGTGTGCGATAATTAACACGCTTGGGGAAGAAATTTACTCTGAGCTTATCTTCAACAACAAGATAGTGGGAATGTCTGAGGTCAAGCGCTCGTTCAAGCAAGACTGTCCCCTCGCCCTGCTACTTTTTGCAATTGTCTCTCAGCCTCTAGTAACCTTGCTCGAGGATAGGGCGACGAGAGGGGAAATTCAAGGTCTATCACTTCCGAGAGGTAAACAATTTCTTGCAAAGTTGTTTGCAAGCGACTCTTTGTTCTTTCTTAAAGCCGAGTCAAAAATGCTAAGAAGAGCCCTCTAGATTTTCCAACTTATTACTTTTGCTTCCAAATCCACTTGCAGTATTGAAGCATGGAATATGATAAACGAAGCAAAGCTTGCCTCGAAGGGGGCACATGGAAGGAGGCCACAACACAAGACAAGATTTTGGTGCCTTTCTCGACATTCCTTAAGCTTGGCCAGTGCACATGAGAACTAGCATGAAAACTGTAACAAAGCAGCTTCAACCCTAGAATGGAGGGAGAATACTTCAAGGGCTCCTCTCTCAATTGGTCCGCCTTGAACCCTTTTTGGAGGGAAGTTGCACGTCGGGTAGAAACAAAGGAATTTCTAAACTTTCTCATCTTTGGGATGAAAGAAAGTTTTGTTGGAAGGATGTGGAGCTTGTAGTGCTATAGCATAATTTGGGTTTTTATGAAATGCTTCTGATCAGTAGACTCTTGGAAGTGTTGTCATCCTCACCTCACCTGTCTTTGGATCAGAAATAAATTAGAGAGCTTGGCATTGGCAGAAAGATAGTGTTCTCGCTCCCCAAGACCCATACTACTTATAATGAGTTGGTATACAAAGCAGATTGGTTTGCTCCAATGTGGAAGAAAAATTGGTCGAAAGAGCGTTGGCAGAAGACTGTTAATGCCATTTGGGAGATTAAATGGCCTAAATACATGAAGGTATTCATCTGGAAGGTGCTTTGGGGAGCCATGCCTAATGGGATTAAGGTTTGTGCTAGAGGGATCGGCACTGACACTTTCTCTTGTTGCAAGTCGGCTTTTGAAGACCCCCTTCATCTGTTCAACAAGTGCCCTACTTCACGGCGCTAAAGTTTGCAAATGGATACGGAAGATGGGCAGAAGACTTGGAAGATTATTTTCTTTATTGATGATCTTGGGAGGGCGTGGATTCCAAAGCCAGGCCGTTTTGCTGTGCACCCAAATCACTAGATTCTACTACGTGAACCAAGTCTGGAAGTCTAGGAACCTTCGGGTATTTGAGGCCAAACTGGTTGTGGCTCAATTTGCTGATATTGTGTGTTTGAGCACTAAGCTCATCCATGGTGTAGGAGCAAGAAGAGGGACATCAGTCAAGGATGAAGAATGGATTCATGCATTAAGTTGCTTAGAACACTCAAGAGGGTAGGCTTAGCACCTCTATTTTGGTCTCCTCTTTGTTTGTGTACAAGCCTCAGTTGGAACCCTAAAGGCACATGTAGTGCTGAGGGAGATTGTATTGTTTTGGAATTAATATAAATTCTCTCAACTCACAATTGTGAGTATGGAAAAAAAAAAGCTCAATAGGTATCCCACTTTCAGAGGGTGTTAAGTGGAAGCTCTCTCAAATGGATTCTTTTGAAATGCATATAAGGCTCGGTTCAGACTGCCCGCCCAAGTAGAGAAACTCAGAGTGGCAGTCCTGCATGGTGAAAAGCCTTTGGAAGAAAAAGAAACCGCTTGGTTTTTGGACCTGCCACAATATAGGCAGCCGCTTACCCCCGGACATACAAGAAGCTGTTAACCTTTTCGATGCCGGCTGCGGAGAGTGCTTCAACCTGCGACCCCACACACAAGATACCAGGCCTCTAGCCACGAGCCCCAATCCTACTGGCTGCCATTTTAACGCCAAAAAATATATTTCTTCTCGTCTGTCTGTTGTGTGAACCACACATGCGTGGAAAAGCTAAAACATAGCGTGGGCTCGATGACAGTTTGAACGCACCTTAAATACAAGGATATCATTGAGGTTCTCTCTCAAATACAAGGGCATCATTGAGGTGCAACCAATTTTGATTTAATGCACTCCATGCATATATATGGTCACTCATGTCTATCAAAGAAGGGCTCATCTGCACGCAAATGGAGCAGCGTTGCTGCAGATGTCTGTTATCTCAACGTATTCTCTATCATTGTTTGTCACCATCTACTGCAGGTCAAGAGGATGAGAGAGAGTAGAGAGAGAAGGGTAGTGTTATGCTAATTTTGCCAATTTTGGCGGAGTTGAACATTGCTAGGCAACATTTTCGCTAGCAAAAAAAATATACACACATCAGCAAAACGATGGCATAGGCACCGTGCGAATCCTCCCTAAGGGCCAAATTTACTTTGATAGCCTGGAAAATTATTACATTGCACTTAAAAGAGAATAGTGACTTGCATGGTTGATTTTTTAGCGGCTTGGAGTTTTGTCTCTTGAAATGCACTAAATGCAGGGTTTATCTTGAAGAGATCCTCTCTTTTTGTTGCTGTAGACACCACAGTCGTCGGAGACGACAAGAGTCTCACTCGTGAGAACTTAAGAAGAAGACCCTTTTGAGGGCTAATTTGGATTGTAGACGATTAGTCCATATATTAAAGTTGGGTCACGCCAAGGCTAGGCAGGGCTAACAGAGTGATAGGAGGTGGTTGGTCGCACCTTGAAGGGAGGAAGTCTGGGGTAAGGGAGTTGGCGAGAACATTGTTGAAAAGCAAATGTATTGATTGGCCTCATCTCGAGAGACTTGCACTGCTTCATTGTTGCCTTGAAATATAGCTTAATCCCTTTGATTCTGAAGGGATTAGTGGAGCCATTACATCTAAACTAACATAATATGGCGGGAGGGGGAGCCCTTTACACGTGTCAAAATCTACGACATGAAGGCTAAACTCCAAAACTGAGAGAAGCCCCTGTGCACACGATAAAGAGGGAGAGAGGAAGAGAGAGAGAGGCCGTCGAAGGCGGCTAGCCATACTAATCGCTTCTATTGAGCAGATTTTGGATTTCCGAAAACGGATTCTTGCTCCCCCCAACCCTAAACCAAAAAAAAAAACTCCTCGTGCGGCTCAGCTCTTACGAGCTAAAATAAAAGTTTGGAATGCAGACAAGGAAACGATTTAGCAGGGATTGCATTGGAATGACATGTCACGAGGTGACTGGATAAAAGCAGCAAAATGGTTGTGTGTGGGTGGGGCTGCGCAGTGCGCACAACTCACACGCACGCACACAAACGTATCGGAAGCTTTGAAGCAGGTTGGCTATGGCGGGCCTTTTGCCGCTCTCTTGAAGGCCGCTTTGCCCTACCTCCCAGCTGCCCATTTTACGGCCCTCCTCTCACTCCCAGGTACGCTCGTTTCGCTTCAAGCCTCCATTAGACCTGCGCTTGTGCCACCAAGCGGAACAGCATACGTTCGGTTTGATTACTGTTGCAAAGCACAGCAGATGTCTGTGCGTCTTTTCTGCATTTGGGTTCTTTTCAAAGCTAGATAAGAGAGGCTCTCCCTGCTGTGGGTCTTCTTCACTGCTTTGGCTGTTGAGTTAGCCCAAGCACATTCCTTTATAGCTGAGTCAGTGCGCATCTCAAGGGAGACCATGGCTATGTGGATGATGGTTCATCTTTGATTACAGACAGTTCTTGCATGATCACATTGGGTTTACTTACAAGGCTTGAACGAGAGCTCACAGATTTGCTTAATAGAGCTCCCATAGCTCTCTTCATCAGCAGAAGGTGCTGGGTCCTGACAAGAGAAGAGAAGGAGGTAAACAGAGAAACCCCGCTCTTGATTGTATCACTCTCACTTCTATGCTCTGGCTCAATGCAATTAGCACTACTATATTGAGCATCGCTCTTCGTCGAAGCCCAACATGCCCAACTCCCCTGCAGAATCGCCGCAAAAAACTGCCAATATTACTGATTTTGTCCAGAGAATATACAAGAGGAAGCCCAGCAAACTGTTCAAGAAATTTGAGCAGGGGCAGGGGGGTTCGGATGATTCAATACCGACAGATGGTGATGCTTCAAGCAGTGGGGGAGGTTGCTCAGGAACTCCATCTCGTAGTCGAAGTACAGAGTTCAATGCTGACGGGCATCTTGCAAACTTCATCCATTCAAGCAACATGGGAGGCAGCAAGACTTTTGTTGTGACCCCTTGTGCTTTCCTTGATAGCCCTTCTCCACCCGCAACCTTGCCAGACCCAAGCCTCCTTGCTGTTAAGGTACAGGTTCTGGAAACACTAGTAACTAACATTTTTGCTGCTCTTTCATCGCTCAAAGGGTCGTATATGCAGTTGCAATCTGCTCATTCACCGTATGATCACGCCAAGCATGAGTTTGCCGACAAGGCAGTGGTTTCAGATATACGGCGCCTCTCTGAGCTGAAGCACTCATACCTGGAACGAGATGCGATTGTTTCAGGCCAACCTGTCGATTACGGCAACCGCGAGCCTAGCCCCAGTCCTCAGCCCACATCGAACTTACAACCGACCAATGCCTATGAAGGCATCGTCAGCAGCTTCCACTCGGAGATTCAGAAGAAGAATGCTGAAGTGGAGAGCTTAAAAGACATGCTTGCTGAATCTACTTTGCAAAAAGAGAAACTTGAACGGAATGTAAACAGATTAGAGCAGTGGATAGTCAAGGAGGTTGTTCCTGTGAATGGGGAAACATCGTCTATCTTTGAGGACGAAGGCCCCACCCCTTTGCTTCTAGAAAGTGCAGTTCAGAATGCATGTGAGGTCTCTAAATCCTTTACAAAGCTACTCCTTTCTCTTATGAAGGCTGCCCAATGGGATCTTGATGCAGCCTCTGATTCTATAGAATTGGGCGTCAGTTATGCTAAGCGGTCACACCAGAAGTATGCATTTGAATCCTATGTTTGCCAACAGATGTGGAATGGATTTGAAAATGACAATTTTTACATCTTCGGCAGCTTATCCTCAATTTTGGATCCAGAGAAGCATCGAAGGGAATGCTTTGATGAATATCTGGACATGAAGGAACTTGATCCGCTGGAGCTCATCAGCGTTAATCCCGATTGTGTGTTTGGTAAATTTTGCCACAAAAAGTTCCTTCAGCTTGTTCATCCAAAGATGGAGACGTCCTTTTTTGGGAATTTCGAACATAGAAATCAGATAACAGATGGTAGTCACCCAAATAGCCAATTTTACCAGAGCTTTTTGAGGGTTGCAAAATCTGTATGGCTTGTGCATAGACTTGCGTTTTCATTCAACCCGAACGTAAGCATTTTTCTAGCACGCAGGGGCACTGTATTTAGTCCTTTGTGCATGGAGAGTGTAGTGCCAGGCATGGAGATCAATGAGAACAATGAATTGGCGAAGGTCGGACTCACTGTGATGCCAGGATTTAGGGTAGACAAGTTGGTGATAAAGTGTCAAGTTTACTTGGAAGCTTTAGAAGGGAGTACAGAGTAGTAGTAAACTTCAGGTTTATCACTAAAGACTCAATTGTGGGTGATTGACAAGAGAGCTATGGTATTTTGGCTACCGCTTTGGTAAGTCGTGCCATGCCCAATGAGGATTCTAATGCAGCAGAGATGGTGGGGTATGCTAACAAGTTATTGTAAAGGGAGGTGCTTGTAATTTGAGGTGCTTGTAATTTGTATGTAGTCAACAACAGACGCACATTGTTGGTAATTATTTGTAAAGCCCGGTTTTCACGATGAGTATGTTAGTGACATGCAACTAGACGAGCAATATGGTTATTGTTAAGTGTAGAGTTCATCAAATCTGAGCTTCTTTGTGTAGCATTATTGATGGTTGGAGCACCGATTACAATTTCTGAGAAGGCCAATCTAACAATTTTGCTCATTGAAGTTTGATGCTATGCAGCAGGCATTTTGGATATGGATGTGATGTCTTCGTGATGAATGGACAAAGTTAATCTTTTATCGATGGTCCTTCTTGTGCATTTCCCTGTCGAACCCCTTGGCTATTCATTGGGCAACTCAGAATGATGTTGTATGTGCAGTAGTAAAACATGGCTAGCTGAGAGTTACAGAATTTAAAGGGATTTCTTCTTTTTCTTTGTGTATTTTGAACCAATTGCCTCACCTTCTGTAGGCAGGGAGGCGCGATCTCAAGAGTAAGTTTGTTGCTGGTGCTGTGAAGTAGGTGAGGGGAAGGGCCTTTTAATAGTCAATGTCTTAAGGTGAGGATCTCTCTGTATCATATGTAGCTTTCAAGTAAATTCTTTTGAGAAACTCTCCAATTGTATGTACGTGTGTGCGTGTGTGTGCATGCATCTGTGCATGTACATGTGTGTGCGTGCTGCTTTCTAGGCATCATGGGGGTGAGTGGAATTCCTCTTCTCGTGGCTCAATGTCCTGAAGTCTTATTTTCTCGTTTGGTTTGCTATCTTCATCTTAGATGTGGCTAGGCAGAAGTAGAAGCACATAATTTTAAATGTTATGGTCTTGTCATTATGCTACTTTCATTGCTTATGCAAAGGTCATTGCTCAATGTCTTATCTTGCTAAGAAGAGAATTAGCATGCGATGGATGTATCTATTTGAAGGTCACATTTAGTTGATAAGTGTCACAAAGTGCATACAGACCCCGTGAAATGTGGTGCACAAGCTGGCGGAAAATGCGGAACAGCAGCCACATGGCAGCCTGTACGGACGCCCGCTTTTTACGGAAGTTGCTGGCTGTTTTTGGGCTATGCTAAGGCTAGCAGGACTTGGTTTATCTTACCCAAGGCATTAGAAGAGAGAGAGAGTTTTGCTTTATTTTTAAGCTTACTATTAGTAAGGGCTTTTGGGACAGCTTTTGATTTACAAGCTTTTGGGGCTCTTGATTTACAAGCTTTTGGGGCTTTGCTTTTGGCATCCCTTGTAACCTCTTTATAAGAGTTGTTGGTCTCTCACTTCTCAGAGCATCTGGGAGTGAGTCCCAACCACTCAATTGTACTATGAGTTGTAGATTAATGCAAAAAGAAATACCGAAAGGACGCCAATCTTTGGGGCCAATATCTAGGTACGGAACTCCGTCGGGCCAGTGTTGAATCAATTGTAACTAGTGGTATCAGAGCATGGCCGATTGCTCTTCTACCGGGAAATCCGATCCTTTTTACGCGGCACTTATGGATTCAGACAGAGATCAGTCGACTTCCTCTGCATCCGGAGATGCGGCAAGAGATCACGAAGACGATACACACGAGGAGTATGGCCCGTCTTGGCTTACTCAGGCGGAGCTCGAAGAGATGGAGCATCGATGATACAACAAAGATGATGTTAAACTTTGTGAAGGACCCGAAATTTGCAAAATTTATGAGTCAGACCTCTTTCGACGAGGTGCATTCACAGTGGCAGCAAACCACAGAATCACAGTGGCGGCAAACCACAAAACCACCCCTCAAAACGGCACTGAAGAAACCTCTTGCTCCAAGGATGTATACAGAGCAAGAATTAGAAGAGGTAGTTGATGCACGATTTTCTAAGCTTTTTGACGCGTAGAACAAAGCAGAAAAACACGAGAAAAATCAGAAGAAAAGAATTGACTTCCCGAGTTATTTGGGTCGTCAGTCTACATTTGCATCGGCAAGAAAGTAGAAGAAGCGTGTTCGATTTGAAGGAGTATCCAATTCTTCTTCTTCTTCTTCTGAGAGTTCTTCTAGCTCCTTTGACTCGAGCAAAGAAGACAAAAAAGTCAAAAAGTGAAGCAAAAAGCAAAGCTTCGGAAAGGCCAAGAAAAAGGCAAAGAAGCCTAAATCTCGCCCAGTAGTAGTTCACAGCTCTACAGAGGACTCGTAGTTCGGACTCTGACGACAACAACTTTTATGGAATTAAGAAGAATTTTTATAAAGCCAACCAGTATGACTTTCTGGAAGATAAAAGCAAGAAAGTCCGAGTTTCTAAAGAAGGTAGACAGTCAATTAAATTTGACACGTTGTTGGGGGATATGTGTTCGAAACGTGAGCCGGGAAGGCACCGGGCCTCTGGTTGTGAGAGGTGTGAAAGAGAGAGAATAAGAGACTGACGGCTTTCGCAATCGTCACGTAATCATCAATTAATTGATTAATACTTCAAGTACAACTTAATCCTTAGCCAAAGCGGAGTGTCAACAGCACCATCACTTGAATTATTTGCTAACTAGGAGTTTAAGCTCCAGTTTTACAGGATGAACCGGGCATTAATGACATCGGGACGGTGATGGAAATTCCCTCGTGTTGCTTTATCTGCCTCAATTGCCCTTGGATTTTGCAAACTATAATTCTACTCACTACCTCAATTTTGCTCACTGCCTCAACTCTCATGTTTCAGTTATTATCAATTCTTCTGTAGCTTCTTGCTCGGTGTGCTTTGCATTGGCTTAATTGCCCCTCACAAATTTTGCCGTCTTCTCTAATCCACTTGCTCTGATTGCCTTTGGTGCTCCGCTTCAATCTTCTTCTTTTCTCGTACCTTGCAAGCCTCGGAGTTGCTTTCCCTCCTCTCAGGCTCCTTGCTTATGCATGAGAGCCAGAAAAAAATGGCCTCTTGCTCCCCTCTTCCCCTTGCTTATGCTCGAGAGTGAGAGAGAGCCCTTTGCTTTGTCTCCCCTTCTCGAGAGAGAGACCGCTTGCTTTGCTTTGTTCTTAAGCACGAGAGAGACTTCGTTCTTGCTTTGCTAGCCGCTAGCTGAGGACGAGAGAGAGAGAGAGAGAGAGAGAGAGAGAGAGTGGGCTTTTCTTCCTTCATCCTTGCTCCCCTCTTCTCTATCTCTTCTGTTGTCACTCTTTGCTCTTCTCCTAGTTTTGGTAGCCGAAGACAAGAGAGAGACTTGCTTCTTGCTTAAGCCGAGAGAGAGAGCGAGCCTTTTTCTTGCTTTGCTTACCCTCAAGGGAGAGAGAGACCCGCTTTGCCCTCAACACGAGAGCCCTCACTTTGTTTTGCTAGCTGAGGACGAGAGAGAGAGAGAGAGAGAGAGAGCCCTTTGCTTTGTCTCCCCTTCTCGAGAGAGAGACCGCTTGCTTTGCTTTGTTCTTAAGCACGAGAGAGACTTCGTTCTTGCTTTGCTAGCCAAGGACGAGAGAGAGAGAGAGAGGCGGCTTTTCTGCCTTCATCCTTGCTCCCCTCTTCTCTATCTCTTCTGTTGTCACTCTTTGCTCTTCTCCTAGCTTTGGCAGCCGAAGACGAGAGAGAGACTTGCTTCTTGCTTAAGCCGAGAGATACAGGGAGCCTTTTGCTTGCTTTGCTTACCCTCGAGGGAGAGAGAGACCCGCTTTGCCCTTCAACACGAGAGCCCTCACTTAGTTTTTCTAGCCGAGGACGAGAGCGAGAGAGAGCGAGCTTGCCCACCTTCTCTCCTCTTCCGAGCTCACAACACAACTTCCTCCTTCTTACGTTCTCCACTTTGCATGCCCTAAAACCCCCTTATTAATAGCCCTCTTTGCCTCCCTTAGCAACGACGGCGCCGTCGTTGCTAGGGAGCGCAAAAACGTCCTCCAGATGATGTGGCAGCCCGGCTGTGGAGTGACCCCGGCTGTGGAGTGACGCGAAATCCATCCAAGTCCGGTCCGCTCGGTCGGTGTGCCATTTGGGAATTTTGAGCTACAGCCAGACCTACAGCCAGGGTTTCGAATGCAGTAGAATAAGTGCTCGAGGTAGTAGTGCTTTGGTTGAGATGTATGCCGGATGTGATGCACTTCAGAGAGCACAATAAGTGCTTGAGTGGAATCTCTTTTAAGGTCGTCTCTTGATACGGGCAACAGATTTCATGATGAGGTTGCTCAACAGGGGCTGCTAGGGAAAGATGTTGTGCTTACCAATGCCTTGCCCGATATGTGTACCAAGTGTGACATACATATCAACTAAAGCATTGCCAAGCACCACATTCTCTCCAGTAGGCCACAGTCGTGTTGGCATTTTTCCGCAATCATTGCATTCCAAAAGATGACATTTCAAATGTTAGGAAATAAGACGTAGCTAAATAGATAATTGAGTAGATTACTTAATGGAGAGAAACAAATTTACATACACGAGATTATAGAGTAGAGAGAGAGAGAGAGAGAGAGAGTACACATGATATATGTGGTTCACCCAATGTGGGCTACGTCCACGGGAAAGCAGCCACTCAATGGCTTTAGTACTTAAAAACAAGAAGTAGTTTACAAAGGGATTATACCCTTAATGGAGCTCCCGCCTTGCTTCACTCTCACCACCTCACACTCACCTTGTTGCATCAACTTCACACTGTGAAATGTGTGTAGAAATGGCCTCCTTTTATAGGCCAAAAGGGTTGCCCTCTCTTATGAGAGGCAGCCATGTGTAGTCGCCCTTGTGTAGATAAGTCCAAATCGGACCCTCCAATCCGCCCATGTGTGGCCGCCCTTGAGAAGACAAGTCCGCTTTTGAATTCGGCCACCGGCCACCGGCCATTGACTTCCGACCACCGGCCACCGGCCAATCGACGGTTGTTTTTCGACCACTTTTCGACTGTCGTCCGGCCATAATATTCTGGTGAGAGAAAAAAAAAATCTCGGGGGCTTCCGCCCTCGAGGCCCCTAAAGTTGCCTCTGATTCTTGGCTGTGAAAATTTTGGTTTCCGGTGAGTGATTTTCCTTCACGCACGATGGCTTCTCTTCATAATGGGGGCCTTACAAATGTGCGCTTTTACCACAGAAAATTACAAGGGTAAATCAGGCTCCATACTTAACATCAAACATGAAGCCCTTCGAAAGCCTTATGTGCTTCTGTATGGCACCACATTTGATATATGCATCAGCCAAGTCAATACCGAGCAAGTCCGGATTCTGTTTGTCGTGCCGTCACTTCCTATGACCTCCATACACTGCATAGAATACACACATCACCTGACAAGGCTCCGAAACCCTTAGTTGGCATAGCAATCAATATGACCAAACTGGTACGGAATCGACCCCGATGAATCTTTAACGACCAATATCTTGGCGGTCGTAACTCCGATCACTGATATAAAAGACCGACGCTCTCCACAAAGTGAGCACTTCAGGCCCGTGCATTCACTTCATTTTTTGTCCCCTCAGCTGTTGCAGTTGCCCAATCCGGTACGAATCTACAATTAACTCAAACTTCAAACTGCCATAACTTCTTCACCGTAGCTCCAATCGGCAAGCCGTAAAGACAGGCCGGTAGAGCACTTCAAGCACTGGCACATCTGTGCTCCCTTCAAGCATACTCTTTTTTAGCATCATTAAGGCATCTGTTGGCCCTTTAAAGCCACATATGGCATACATTAATCGTAAAAATAGCTTGTTACCAAGCCTTGAACACTCATCATTAATCAGATAAGCTTCAAACAAGCTTGACGTGCATTTTTCTCGTATATTTATTAGCATGGCAGTAGAGTTGCACGACAACGTTTTCTGGATATCGAGATGCTTCGAAGGCGTTGGCCTTCATACAACAGTTTGACATAGCTTTCTCTGGAGGGCGTTGCTCAGAGCACTCCAAGATTCGGAGGGCTGCTTCTTACTTCAACGGAAATGCTCGCACTTGGTGGTCCACGCTTCTTTTGAACAAGACATCGCCACTTAAATGGTTGAAATTAAAAGGATTTTTATTTTTTCTTTGTTGACTCGCGAGTACGGACGTGACATACAGACTTCTTCGGATGACCAAGAAGGATACATTGGAGGCATATTGCGCTTCATTTAAGAAGATCTCGTTCAAAGAGCAGATTGAGCGGTTTAGCTTGGGACTTCCTACAAAGATCTGAGATCACTGTGTAGAGCAAAAGTCAGATTCCATTCAGGAACTGATGAGATGCGGGGTCTTTCCATTCATTCAGGCAGTTTGACCTACCCCACAGATGAAATCATGACACAAAGGACCAAACAGACTTCGAACAATGAAAGCAGAAAGAGGAAGAGCAACCTAGAAAAGAAAGAAAAGGATGCACTACCCAAACTCACCTCGAGAGAGAGCTCTCTACATCAAGGAGGGGAAGTGCTTTGGATGCGGGGAAACTGGGCACATCTCCGCGAAGTGCGTAAGAAGGCACCGAAAGAACAGAAAGACAAGGATGAAGACATGCCTGAGGGTTTGAGAGCAGCTGAGGAATGTGGATGAAAAGGTAAGATAAAAACAGGACTGGTTGCAGATTGTGTGGGTACTGACCTCAGCACGATGGACGAGAGTACATAACTTTGCGAAGCATGGGACAAAGTGAAAGACCAAGAAGCCCTGATCTTCTTTGATGGAGGAGCCAAGGCCAACTTCATTTCACCTGAATTGGCAGCGCGACTCGAGATCACACCGGATCAGATGGGACCACTAGCAAAGGCAATTCTATCGGCACCTGGCAGGGACGTATCCATTACACCTGTCATTGGCAAACTTTGGTTGCATTGTCAGGGGTATTTGGGGCATGAGGACTCCTGCATAATGCCTTTGGAAGGTTGCGATGTCCTCTTGGAAATTCCTTGGTACCACAAGAACAACGCCGTGTGGTAGACTATCGGGCGAGAAAAGCGACTTTGATTATAGAGAAGGCAGAACCATACTAGATGTAAAACTTAAGGGCGAGTTTGTCCCTATTGTATCGGCTTCGGCCATTTCAAATTAATAAAATCCAGTCTGTTTGTTTACTCGATCTTTTGAGAGAGATGAATGATGAGAATAGGTCTGAACTTGATAAAGAATGCCAAGATTTTCTCCACACTCATGCCGATTTCTTCTTAGAGGGCCTGCCAGGTGAGTTACCACCCGCTCGTCATGAGGATCATACCATTGATCTGATACTGGAAGAAGCACAACATCGAACCTTATCGTCATGTGAGCCGAGCCCAGAACGAAGAAATTATGAACCAAGTGAAAGACCTCTTGGAAAAGGGTCTTGTCCAGCCTAGTTTTTCACCGTATTGCTCTCCAGTGTTGTTGGTTTTGAAGAAAGACGGATCTTGGAGAATGTGCATCGATTATAGAGCTCTCAACAAAATCACCATTAAACAAATTTTCAATTCCTAGGATCGATGATATACTTGACTGACTACAGGGATCCTCGTGCTTTAGCAGGATCGACTTGAAAAGTGGATATCATCAGATTTAAATCGCGTCGGAAGACGTCTACAAGACAAATTTTTGGACTAGTTTTGGGTTATTTGAGTTTTTGGTGATACCTTTTGGCCTAACCAATGCTCCTGCGACATTTAACGAGATGATGGACATGATTTTTCGAGAGTACAGACTATTTGTTGGCACTTTCTTTGATGACATCATTGTTTTCTCCAAGGATGAGACAGAACATAGAGAACATCTGCTTCAGGTCTTTCAAGCATTACGAGATCACCTATTGGTGATTAATGCGGAGAAAAGTGAATTTTTCCTATCAAAGATACACTTTTTGGGACACATTGTGTCAGTAGCAGCAGGAGTGCAGATGGACTTGGTCAAGATAGAGAATATCCGTGATTGGCCCGATTTGAAGAATGTCCATGAAGTTAGAGGCTTCTTGGGCTTGTGTTCGTACTACATGCGGTTCATTATAAATTTTGCAAAGGTTGCTTCCCCTTTGCATATTTTGACATAGAAAGGAGTCCCTTTCTTGTGGGGACCCATAGAGGTGACTGCCTTTCAGACATTGAAAGAGAAATTGGCTACATGACCAGTTTTGACTTTGCCGGACTTGCATAAGTCATTTGAAGTATATTGTGATGCTTGTGGTCATAGTCTGGATGCGGTCTTAATGCAAGAAGGCCAACGTCATTATCTATGAGAGCCGATTGTTTTCAAGGTCGGAATTGACAGTACAGATATGTGAGAAAGAGCTTTTGGCGGCTATCCATACTCTTACTTAGTGGCGACATTACCTACTTGGAGCCGATTTTATGATTTTCACAGATGGTTGGAGTTTACGTTACTTTTTGTCACAGAAGCAGCTATCGAAAAAGCAGATGCGGTGGGCAAACATCTTGTCACAGTTTTACTTCCGGATTGTCCATGTGCAGGGACATAAGAAATTGGTGGCGGATACTTTGACCTGGAAGCCGTTGGTTTTGGCTATTTTCACGACATCATAGAAGGTTCAAGGATATGGTCGGTCAGTTCGCCACAAATACAGATTTTGCAGATGCATTTAGTTGAATACAGAATGGGGAGGTCGTAGCGGACTATCCCTTCTGGATGGCTACTTGATGAAGAAAACCATGTTGTGCGTTACACAACCGTTGAGGAAAAATGCTCTAACCGAATGCCACTATCTACCCTTTTACGGGTCACCGCGGCATTGCTACCACCTTGAAAGGGGTAGAGAGATACTTCTTTTGACCGAGACTCAAGAAGGATTTGGACGAGTTTGTGCGAAGTTGCTTGGTATGCCAGAAGGTCAAGTTTGACAGGCGTAAAGCACAGGGATTGTTACAGACTTTACCCATACCCACCCGCCCCTGGGAAAGTCACTGAATTAGCAATCTTTGGTTGCCCGTCATTCTGCGGGTGGAACGATGACAAGAACTGCAACCGCGTGCCTATGTTCTCCCAAATAGCTGTTCAAAATAAACTTGTGAACCCGGGGCCCCTATTGGAGACAAGTCTCAGGCATGCCATGTAATCTAAAGATCTGGGCAATAAACAATCGTGCCCACGCTATGTTCTCGGGAGATGAAATCTATTGCAATGTTGGATCAGAAGACTATATGGGAAAGGTTTTCACCTTTGGTGGAATATGCCTACAAAATAACGATTAACTCTTTGATGGGAAAGGTGCCATTTGAGATGATTGAATTTGCTACAAAGGTTCCACCCTTCCTTAGCACGAAAGACAAGATTTTTCTTTAAAGCCGACCAATTTACGAGGGACTTGGTTCGAAAGGCTTTTGAGAAATCTCAGAAAAAGGCAACAGATCGACTTCGTCGTGATTTGAAATTGAAGGAGAACTATTGGGTACTCTTACATTTTGGGAAGGCACGCCCGAGAAAGAAAAAGGGAAATGAGCGGCTTTCTTGAAAGCTTAGCATGAGATAGTGTGGACCTTTCCAGATTTTCCAAAAAGATAAATGATGTCTCCTTTGGACTGAAGCTGCCCGATACTTGGAGGATTCACAATGTTTTTCATGTGAGTCTCTTGAAGCCTTTTGAAGGCGACGTGCCCGATGATGAGAAACCCAAAATGGACGAAAACGAGCAGATACTCATTTCAGAACAGATTTTGGCACAGAAAGAAAGAAGGTAAAGCGACATGACGGTTCTTGGTTAAATTCAAAACCTACTCCGCATTTGATGCAAAGTGAATGGAGGAGGAGGACCTAGCAGATACTTCACAGATTGTGAATCTTTACCTTGAAGCTCTTTGGTTTAGCATAGTCTATTCCAAATGGATTCCCGAATTCAGCTTGCTCAGATATCTGGTGCAGCGGGTATACACAAGAGGGGAGTTACTCCGCTCCTTTGTCAATAGATGCCTCGATTTTTGATACTAGAGTCACTGATGTCTCTTTGAGCTTCAGGGATACTAAGAGGTGATAGTATTCTGTTGTAATGACTTTATGAAATGGAATCCTCGATAATATGAAACTGATTTGTTCTTGACATGTTTGCAATAGGGATTAGTCAATCGGGCATCTATGAGGTCTTGAGTGGATCTAGATGCGATTTCTAATTGCATTGCCAATAAATTATGGTCTGAGATCTGAATGAATGTTGAATGTGTTTTGTCATGTGATGTCCTGTGATGTCGAGTGATGTGACTATCGATTGGTAAATGTGCTAGATGTGTGTTCCTAGTGCGTCGATACTAACAGTCAGTGCTTGCTAAGACAATTTACGGCTTCTGTCTGTTTTGCACACATAATCGAGGGCGATTACAATGCTTTCAAGAGGGGGGTATGTCTGTGATGCCAGAATTGTTCACATTACTTCTATGACTAGCATTCTCAAGAAAGGCCTCTTTGATCGGAAACTCAAGCTTGTGTAGCCTCCTTAGATTCTTGATATGAAGTTGCACACAATGTGACATCAGCTCGGTTGAAAGTTGCTTTCTCGAAAGCATTGATACTTGTCGTGATGGTGAATGAGAGTGGACACTCCCTTGCACTCACCTTTAGCATAGAGATTTATGTTCAACTATTGCCCATTGCCCAACTCCAAGTTCTTTGAGCTTAGGCTTGAGCTTAAGCTTTGGTGGGGGACAATCATGGCGAATATTTTCCTCACCCAAGGATTTGGTCATGCGAAGCATAGTTATCTATAAGATGTTACTGATGCAACTATGCCAAAATATTTATAGTTAGAGAAGGCCTTGAATAGTTGCATATAAGATAAATAACGGATTCAAAAAGTAATTGGTAACTATGCATCGTGTGACCACGGACTAAGCTAAATACTATAAAGACTCTCTTTTTCACAACTACTATGTATATTACTTAAATTAAGAAGAACGCGATTAGGTCTCCCAGTCTCAAAAAAATAAAAAGTCTTTCAAAACATATTCAATGACATATCAAGGAGGGAAGTCTAAAGATCTTTTGTATCCATATAAAGAGGTGGTCAATTTCACATTGGTATATTTGTGTTTTTATTTTTCTTTTAACGTTTTTTTTTTTGTAAAGTGTCCTCTCTCTCTCTCTCTCTCTCTCTCTCTCAATGTTGTATCCGTCCTCCTTGGATGATATTGTTGCAAATCTATATGCTTCATCATTGCTTGTTGCTACGTGCTATTGACTAATGCATCATTTTTTTTTTGTTGAAAGAATCTTTTAATTAAGAAGAACGTGATATGGACCTTGTATTTTCTCCATATTTGGAAACCATATTAAAGCTACTTACTAAAGTTTACTCGCCCAATTACCTTCAACCATGTTGCTACTTCAAACCATAGTACTTTAGATTCAATCTAATTTTATTGTATTTGCATTTGCTTGATAAGCATGCATGGGTGATGGGGAAAGTACTTGTACTTGTGTTTGATTTTTTGAGTTGATGGAATTAAGAGAGTATCCTTGGCTCCACTCAAGAGAGTTTTGAATTTTTGCAGTTCGAAGGAGACAAGCAATTTGAGTAAATCGAAACTCAAGTATATCTTGTAGTGCCTTAACCTTTCTTTTGGGAGAAAAGTCGTGCAACCAATGAAAATAAAGCTAGCATATTGAAGTTTTTTGCATTCAAGATGTGGGACTTTGGAGCTTTTAGACTCAAAACCTTCAAGAAACTCAAGGATATAGTTCAAACTCATCACCAAACATAAAATTATATATATATCATAGCTTAAAATGCTCCCCCCTAAGCCTTCATGTGTGCATGTCCACGAGCTTGTCACTTTTTGCAAATCACTCCAACAAAGAAAAAATTTGGGTGGAGTAGGCATCCCCAATTTTGGAAAGGGGCTCAATGAAAGCGAATCTTTCAATATCCTTTGGGGATTAAGGAGTTAAAGCCAAGGAACATGCTAGGTGGCACAAGCAAAGACCGATATTTTTCAATCTGTCAAAATTTTAAAGGTTCTCTCTCTCTCTCTCTCTCTCTCTCTCTCTCTCTCTCTCTCTCTCTCTCTCTCGCGTGCATGAAGAGAGGCATCTTTGCGCCGCATGTTGAGCAAGGATGCGACCAAAGCTCTACACCCTACGCTACATGGAGACAGTTTCTTGCGCAGCCCAACCAAGGCAGGTGAATGTGTAGGAGCATTGTGGCTTTGGCAGAGACGGAGGAGGCAGATGTGTAGGAGATAGAGTTCTCTCTCTCTCTCTCTCATTTGTTTGCTCCGAGACTACACCCTGATCAAGGTGATCGTGACAGGGGGAAGATGAGGGGATAGCCCCTTGAGTGAAGTGCTAACGAGCCCTTTGCCAGCCTGGCCAGCGAGCAAGAGAGGGGGCTTGCGCTGTCTGCGGAAAGAGTTGTGTGATGAGGTATGACATCCCTTTACTAGGTGTAACTGCAACATTGATAGTGCGCACTCGCAAAGGGCTAGTGGTCGATTGTTTGTTCAGTGTCATGGTTGATCAAGTGTGGGAGAAGGTAGAACGAGGGAAAATTGCAACAATGATTGTCTGCTGCGTTGAGTGCAACTAAAGTGTATGTGCGAATTGCCAATGGTGGATGCCTTGGGCATCCTCTTGCGGTGCCAAGCAGGTCAATTGCATGTCTGAGTGCAAACCTAAACAGACAGAGGAACATTTGCTTCGTGCTGGGCACGCGAGGCAGGAACTGGGCACGCAATGTGGGGGGGCAAGGGAGGTTGGGCTCTTGTTTTCTTATGGGGCTTGGAGACTTGAGCCTGGAGATCATCTCATTGCAGGCATCATTGAAGAAGGCATGAGAGAGAGAGAGAGTGAGAGAGAGAGAGAGAGAGAGAGAGAGAGAGAGAGAGAGAGAGAGAGAGAGAGAGAGAGAGAGAGAGAGAATCATGGCACATATGCGCAGTCTATGACTTCCTTTGAGTGCTGCTGCGACAATACTCCAGGTTGTTAAGCGATTGGGCAAGTAATGGAGGGTGAGGCATCACTGCAGCCATAGGTGGAGGAGTGCATGGTGATGGAGAGCAACACAGTCAGAGCGATTCGGGGGCGGGGGGGGGGATGATGGCGACAAGCACAAATTTTTTCCACGATGGGAAAGTCTTCTCGCTGATGTGGACTGCAGAATCTCTATAGATTCCAGTTAATAGGAGTGTGTAGACCCAGTAGGGTTCTTTTGTTTAAAAGCCTCGATAGTCCCCAAAACATTCTTTTTAAGTGAACCCATTAATTAGTTGTGAGAGGGAAAGAAAGGAAAAGGGAAGTGTGAAGCGAAAGAAGGGAAAAAGGAGGAGGGGGGGGGCGGCGGGAGGGGGGAGTATTCTTTTTTTTAATGGTTAAGGGCACCCCAAAGGACACCGTAGGCATGTAGCCTAGTGGTTAAGCTTGAACCTACTTCTCTCTACGTGATGAGGATTTGTCCTCATCACGTAGAAATTAGAAATGGTTTTGAATCGTGAGTGAATTGGAGATCCTGAAGCATCTTGGGAAGATTCTATGTAATGAAAAGTGAAAGAATTTGGGTGGAGTAGGTTGGCACGCC
Organism: Adiantum capillus-veneris; assembly: GCF_014529385.1. Lineage (NCBI taxonomy): Eukaryota > Viridiplantae > Streptophyta > Polypodiopsida > Polypodiales > Pteridaceae > Adiantum > Adiantum capillus-veneris. The sequence continues at coordinate 69,593,837 of NC_140949.1, forward strand.
TGTCGAGTTTGGGTGAATCTGCCAAGATCCTTAAGGACTGGAAAAACAAAAGCGCAAGTGCTGGCAGGAAAAGGTAACTGGAGAGGATTTGGGCTTTTCTTTTTCTCCAGATGTCTCACTCTCTCTCATTTCAAAATCGGATATTTTCTCTCTCTCTCTCTCTCTCTCTCTCTCTCTCTCTCTCTCTCTCTCTCTCTCTCTCTCTCTCTCTCTCGGTCTTGCAGGAGGCACGCTTGTTTCCGAGGAAAGCGTAGGGACGAGGAGTTGCAGCTCTTGAGGCGGGAGTAGACGCGGGAGACCCACGAGGCGCCAAGTAGTCGCAAGGGAGGGAACGCGCAAGGAGACATAGCCGAAAGGGGCAAATGAAATGTGGCTCGTCAATGTCGTCTCCCTCTCTCCCCCCCCCACTTGGAGAAGCAGAATCACCTCTCTCTGGCTTATTTCTCTCTTATTGTTGCAGTTGCACCTCTTTATGGCGCATCTTCTTGTTCACAGGATCGCACCAAGGCCCTATGCATGAGAGAGGGAGTATGGGCTTGCAAAGGGATGCTGTCTGTGTCTCTTTGCCTTGCTATCATGCGGGCCTATAGATGCTCACAGGTGCAGGCAGCAGATACAGGCGTATTGACAAAGGAGGAGGGTGGCAGGACCTGCGCGAGAGATGAGGGGCTGAGCAGGGAGATTTTTTTTTCGCTGTGTGGGTCGACCTTAACGGTTGCTGAAGTGATTTATCATTGGATAAATCACTTGGGATCGCAGTAGATTCCATGTAATGAAAGAGGACCGAGTAGGTAGCTACCATTAGGTCGGTGGAGTAGGTTAGGAATGTTTCAACAATCCACCTAAAGTCCAAACACATCCACAAGCTACATATTGTCAATGAGAAAACTAGACGAATAAGAGTTGGCATGGTTAGTATCTTAATTCAATTTGGAGCTTCTTCTCTGCATAAGGTTAGAGCAAAGCCTCTAGACCTAATAGTGGTGTGTTTGGCTTGAAGGCCTTTCCAAGGTTATTGTGATGTCCCATAATGTGTGAGGGCAATAGGTACATTCTCCACAGTAGGCCCAAACTTCCACAAATCTCATCTGGTTTGATGACTCAATCTTAGCAATGCGAGGACATTGTTCCAAGCAAGGTTGAGTTATTTTTATGAAAATTTTGTCGTGTACACTTCATGAGAAAGTACCACCTCCTTTCAAGAGCAATGTGATGGTCAATGAATCCATGGCATCACGATTGGGTGCCCATCGCCCCGTTACATACTCGGAGTGTGAATAGTAGTGCTAGAAGTTACTCTTCTAAAAGCAAGACAGCTTTTATATTAGAGTTCATGTGTTTTGCCATCGATGCATGTTGAGAGTGTTTTGTATTAATCAAATACTACTAATATTTTATCAATAGCCCAACATCCTTGTGTTTTGGAGAACGGTAACTTTAGATTTTCCACTCGGAAAAATAATAAAAAATGAAAGCTACGTGCAGAGAGACTCCTCAACATGATTTAATAGCATTGCCCGCCACAGGAGAAGTTTGAGATCTCACCAACGACCTCTTAATGAAGAGCGAAAAGGGGCCACTTTTGTGGCTTTTAGAGAATTTTGTAAAAAAATCACCAATATCTCTCAAGAGGCCAAAATAAAAAATCCTTTCAAGGCAATGATAAAGAAAAAGTAATTTCACAAACATACAAAGTTCCCTTTTGGCTAAGATTCAAACATTAAATTTTGCAAAATGCCTTTTTTTAAATTTAACTAACTCTCTTTCTTAAAATTTCTAGCCAGATTTTCTCCTTCTTCCCCTCCCTTCAACCGATTGCTTTAGTTTTTCAACCGGCCCAAGGCTCTCGGCCCAAGGCTAAGCTGAGGCACACTTTTCCCAAACACTGTATCAAGGAAACATGCCAAGTTGTTGATAGAAAATTCTATAAAAATCAATTGATCTTAAAATTTCCTTTCTGTAGGCTAGTTCTCCCATCTAGTTACCCAACACAAGCGGGCGTGTAACACTAGAGACTAGTATTGTAGAGGGAAATCCACTTTCGTGGCTTTTAGAGAATTTTGTAAAAAAATCACCGATAGCTTTCAAGAGGCCAACATGAAAATTCCTTAAGGGCAATCTTTTCGCAAAGTAAAGAAGGGTTTGTGCATAGATGCATAGGGTGTGATAGCACAGACCATGGCAAAATGGATTGTGATAGCTTCAATGATGCTTTAAAAAGGGTTCTTGTGTTTCTTAAGGATGGAAAGATCCATTTGCAAGAGATAAGTATGGCATTAGACACTAACTTTGGAGAACGGGATATGCGAAATCTATTGGAGGATATGGTATAAGATTGAGGGGATTGAAGCATGCAACTCTTCACCCAACCATGGCCCCGTCCTCTTGCTACTAATAGGGCCCCCTTGATCGCATGTCTGTCCTCGCCCTTGGCCTGTCCTGTCTTACCCTAGGCCTAACGTTAAACCCCCCTTGGAGGAGCGTTTTCGTCCTCAAAAACAAAAGTGATTGTATCTTCATAAGAATACTAATGTTTTTCACAGTGGCATCTTTCACGGATCCAACTGTCCATTTGATCGGAACACAGTTCAATAGGAGGTTCAATGAAATCAAGAATAACATCTTGATTTTCCACATTGTTGTCCCTTTGAAATCATTTTTGTGTGATCGGCTACGAGTTATCAAAACTAAGAGGTGTCAAAAAAATACCTCTTCTCACTTTCCATGAAAGTAACTGACATAACTCATCAACAATGCTTAAGTCCTTGACTTGGTATATTCTTCATCAGTAGACAACCTTGTCTACTTGGTATATTCTTCATCAGTAGACAACCTTGTCATAACTTCTGATCGAGGTTGAGAACCTAATTTGAACATGAAAGGACTAAACTTAGTCTCAACATGCTTTTCCTTATGGTAAGCAGACTCCAACTAGAGAGACGATCTTTCTAATTGGAGTCCTTGGTGCTAATGTACACTCTTAAGATATCCTTTAACACAAGATGAATACTTGTAAACTGCCTATCCACCTTTGGATGACTAACGATACTGAGTTGTGTTTCCCAATTGTTTATAGACAGCCGTTCAAACACGACTGGTAACACAATTCCTTGCAACATTGTTGAGTAATCAACAATGGTATGCAGGGTTTTCTCAATAAATGAATAACGACAAAAAATGATAATGTGCCGAGTAGTCAATTTTCGTAGGGTGTGTCCAGCTTCTAACACATTTGCAAAATTTTGTCCACACTTGTCATACAAAGTGAGCTTATACAGCCCACGACACAAAAGACCAGATGCAACAATTTCATCACGAAAACTGAGATCATGAATTGTACATCTGTCATCCACAAATTTGAATACAAGTCCAAGTCTAGCAAGTGTGGATACAGACAAGAGATTCTTCTTGATCTCAGGTACAAAAAGTGCATCAACAAGTGTGAAGGAACTGCCATTTGCAGCAGTAAGCACAATCTTTCCAACTCCTTGAACAGGATAAGAGGCATTGTTGGCACAAGTGACTGAAGTCCCATGAGGGACAGACTCGAGAGAGGTAAACAATTCATGATGTGAGGTAATGTGCTTTGTAGCACCACTATCGAAATACCACGATACTACACATAAAGTGTGAAATGCTTCATAAGCTATCCATTTCATGAAGTTGCATGCCATTCCAAATCAGCCTTTGCTAAACACCAGGGCCCATAACACCTAGTGTGCATGCCTTCAACAAAAAACCAATCCAAACCAGCATTTTCATGAGTGTAACTGCCAATACGTATGGAAAATGTGATGCTCATAGCATACATCAAAGAGATGAGTAAATAGTCTTCAGAAGAAACTAAATACTTCCTACTGCAACCACTTCCAAGCCTTGCTAAAACCTTTGAAGCATAATAGAAAGTGAAACATAAATCACATCTAGGTACAAACAATAAATTTTTTTTATTAACAACACCTAGCCTTGCTATATTCTTAAATTGTTTCTCTCTTGTTCTTCCCAATGCTAAGGTGTGAGTGTGCTTGCCACTGGCATCGCTTCACCACCTTGCTAAGCTCGCTACATAATGGGTAGTGGAATCCTTGCTCTAGCCCAATATCATCTTGGAACTAGGCACCAATGCTAGGCTCTAAGCACTAGGGTACTCCTACGTATAATTGTGTACAAAGGGAAGGTGTATCTATGAGACCTTGGGACTGCCTAGCCTCGATTCTCTGCCCAACCTCCCTTTATAGGTCTTGCCCCTAGGATCCCGTCTCCATTAGCAGTTGGCTCTTGGTCCGCCGGTCCTTGATCTCTAGGGTGACCTTTGGCTTGACATTACTCCCCCCTTGGAGAAGCGTTTTCATCCTCGAAAACAAGAGTGATGATACACTAATGTTTTCCACAGTGGCATCCTTTATGGATCCAACTATTTACTTGATTGGAACATGGTTCAATAGGAGGTTTAATGAAAACAAGAGTAATATCTTGATTTTCCACGTTGTTGTCCATTTGCAACCATCTGATTGTAACTGTTCCTATCCAAGCATAGTGTGTAGACTCCATTTAGAACGCATTTGAGCATGCTAAACCAATTATCACAACAAAGATGTACCGGAAAGAGTACCTCTTTTCACTTTCAACTTGCTGACATAATTCATCAGCCAAGTTTAAGTCCTTGACTTGTTCTCAAATTTCATTAGTAAACAACCCCACCATAACTAATGTTCAAGGTTGAGAACGTGACTTACACACGAACAGACTAAACCTAGTCGCAAACCTGCTGTAACTTATGATAAACAAACTCCAACTAGAGCAATAAATGATTACTAATTGGATTGTCGGGTGCTACCTTACACACTTTGCATATCCTTTAGCACAAGAGTATACTTTGTAATCTATCTATCCCCTTGGATAACTGATAGTACTGAGGTGTTTTTCCCCCATAGTTTACAGACAGTTTTCCCAGATGACTGGTAAACGGCGATCACAATATCATACAACATTGCTGAGGAATCAACAATGTCATGAATAACCATCATGGTTAACTTGAAAAATCCACAACCACCCAAACCGAGCCATGACCTCTATTGGTGATTGGTAGACCCAAGAGTAAGTTCATAGAGATACTGCATATAGAGTGCAAAAATGCTTCATAAGCAACAGCTTGATGAATACACATGCCGTTCCAAATCAGCCTTTGATAAACACTAGGGCCCATAACACCTAGTGTGCATGCATTTAGCAAAAAACATATCCGAACCTGTATATCCATGATCATCCTTGCCAATACTCATGGCAAATGTGATGCCCCTAGCACACATTAAAGAGGAATGTAACTAGTTCTGAAAAGAAACTATTCAGTTGCAATCATTTGCAAGCCTTGCTGAAACATCTGAACCATAATAGAAGGTGAAACAATAATCACTTCTAGGTACAAACAATGAAAATTTTTCATTAACAACTCATAGCCTTGCTATATGTATAAACAACCATTTGTAATGTTGTTTAGCAGCACTTGTACCTTAACAAGTCATTCTAAGTATCCGACAATTTCTGGCCACTGAAAAATCTCCTGATACGTCGTGCTAAAAATGGTCTAGAAAACAGATGTGACCAACAGCCTTTGGTAAACACTAGGGCCCATAACACCTAGTGTGCATGCATTTAGCAAAAAACATATCCGAACCTGTATATCCATGATCATCCTTGCCAATACTCATGGCGAATGTGATGCGCCTAGCACACATTAAAGAGGAATGTAACTAGTTCTGAAAAGAAACTAAATACTTTCAGTTGCAATCATTTGCAAGCCTTGCTGAAACTTCTGAACAATAATAGAAAGTGAAACAATAATCACTTCTAGGTACAAACAATAAAACTTTTTCATTAACAACTCATAGCCTTGCTATATGTATAAACAACCATTTGTAATGTTGTTTAGCAGCACTTGTACCTTAACAAGTCATTCTAAGTATCCGACAATTTCTGGCCACTGAAAAATCTCCTGATACGTCGTGCTAAAAATGGTCTAGAAAACAGATGTGACCAGCACCTAGGGACATCGTCGCGACACATAATTGAAATAGAGGCGCCAGTGTCTATCCCAGAGACTCATATTCTCCACATGTGGAATATGTCTCAGGTAAGGATGTTTGAAAAACGTCCTTCAAGTACGAGGTGTACTTGGGTGTGGAGGTAACTGTAAACACGCATGCGACGTGCGTGAGAGAGATCCTCATTATCCATGCTCCACACTGGCTAAACCGAACTCCTTAAGTTTCTAGACCATGTTGCATCCCATGTGACAACATGTGACAAATAAACCCTACAAGTGGGTCTATAAGTGCATAATGCAGAAACTTATTTTGGACACCACAGCCCAAATTGCTTGGCTCTTACATGACCTTGTCCTTTCTCTGAAGAGCAAACATAGTTTATGCATCCTACATAAAAAAGCAAACCAAAAGAAACAAAACCAAAACAGATGTGTACCTGTAGCGGAGTGAAAAGCACCTGCCCAAATTTCCCGCCAGCAAAGGCCTAGGAACACTAATTGAAAATTAGTGAAATGCAAGTAGTATTGCACATGTAACCTTGGGTGTTGCCTTTGCAAAAACTAGACCCCTTGGGTAAAATCAGCATTGGAAAACCCCTAGGTTAAACGTTGCCAGAAAACTACTCAACTAGCAGCCCATAGTATCATAATTCAACTTTAGGTAAAATCAGCATTGGCAAACCCCTAGGTTAAACGTTGAAAGAAAACCACTCAACTAGCAGCCGAAAGTATCGTAATTCAACTTTGGAAGTGGAAATTATCCACGAGCCTTGGCAGCTTATGGACTTCTTTTTTTGAAAGTGGAAGTGTGAAGATTCCAAGAATTGATCATCACACTTTAATAAGTGATTTAATAATCACGAGCTGGGTCTTGTCCCAAAATTGGACTCATACAGACATTCATAGTGCTAGAGATAAAATAGGAGATCCATTGAAGTTGGAATCATATTCACAACTAGATCTTTGATGGACCCAAAACTCCATAATCTTGGGTTTTTATGAGCAGCTTTGCTGTCTGAAATGTTGGTGTCATCTATACACCTTGGTAGAGATAAGCCCTTACAAGTTTAAGACGTTCAAGAACTAAACTAGATTTTCACACTCAAAGTGTGTAGTGCTAAAATAATGCCCAAAATATCACTAATGGTAAGACTCTTGCTTGTCCATTATAATCGATGGGTACTTAACTGGATAGAAGTGTTCGATTATGAAATCAATCACTGATAGACTACAAACAGATGGCTCTTAGCCATTCCAATGCTCTTAGCCATGCCAAAAGAGGTGTCAATAGATGGTGCTTAGCCCTTCCTATTACCATATTAACATAAAAAGATTGCAATAAAATCATGCTTAGTTTCACCTTTCCTGCATAGAAGTTGGAAAGAGAGAGAGAGAGAGAGAGAGAGAGAATGCTGGGCTGAGGAAATCCCCTTATTCTAATGTGTTGTATGCCCTTTTCAAATGCTCCAGTGCAGACCATATCTGTGTCATAGCTTATCCCTATAAGCGTACATCAGTGTAATTGTACCATGCCTTGGTAGAGAGAGGTACCAGAAGTCACATCTTGATCCACTTACCTTGTATGTGATCGTGGTTGTATCAGAGTGCAAATGTATGGCACGTTGCCTATGAATAAACATAAAAATAAAATTTTCAAAAATAGCAGTAACTGAGCTTGTCCTTGACAGAGTAGCTAGTGCTATAGCGAAAGCGTATGCAATGATGGGTGTTGTACGTCCATCATACTAGTATGCCATGCGTACATATCAAAAAAATAGAATGATAAGCCCTTGGCTTCAATGACAGTCTCAGCCATGTGAGCCGCTGGTATACGTGCCTTGCATGATTACACTGGCATGGATACATCACAGTGCTGTTGCGTACTATGAGCTTCTATCCACATAGTGCCAAAGATGTGTGCCATTATCATTCATCTAAAATCAATGGATAATACCTTGGCACATAAGAGATACCGTACTTCACATGAAGACAGGCAAAGCACTTTGCTTTATATAGTGGCTCCTTATGGAGTCTGCCCAAGCACTTTGCTTTGCATAGCAGAGATGTCCTTTCCCAAAATGGAAATTAAGCCATAGACAAAAACAAACATAACATGAAAATTGACTAACCTTGTCGTCCACTTGTGGCCAGGTTTTTGGTAGTTCGATCGAATCCGGCTCATATTCATATGTACATCTTAAGTGAGGTAGCATATGTATCATATACACCCTCATGTGATTTAAAAATTTGCAGACATCTTGGAATTTTCCATAAGTTCGTATGCTATTAGCATATTCCCAATGTTGGAAACCGCTATGCCAAATGTCAAAAGGGAAGCGGTGCTTCACACAAGGTACGGAGCCGTGCTCTGCTGTTGGAAGATCATAATCTAGGTTGACTGCATCGATGGCAGACAACGTGCCTAGGAGTTCTCTCCTAACATTGCTTGCCAACATTGTGAAAGAATAATTAGGGATCGGCCTTGCCGAGTACCTTAACGTCACAAATCACAGGCCATGCCTGACTTGTTTTTACATGCCGAAGGGTTGAATAAACCATGACTGTGTAGTCCAACCAGAAGACATTGGCTACAGAAGCTTTCCACCTGAGCATCCTGTATAGAGCCTTGCTCCCTCACATTACAAATTATCGATCATCATTGGTCGCCCTTGTTGAATTCCTTTTCCCTACAAGCCACAGGCCGTGCTTGTGCTTGAGTACATAACCAATGTACCTTGATCATACGAAGCCTGCCCCAATCAAATGATCGATACATTGCTGATATACGCATATACTACCTTGTGTTCATGCTCAAGGTCGAGACAAAATTTAAAGAAACTTGACCGCATCGACCCACCACCTTGTCAATTAGAACGCCATTTTGAAAGCAGAAAATTTCAAGAATCCATATCTAGTGCAATCATATAAACAAAGCGTACCTGGATTGGAATCGTTAACAAATCCAACCTCGTATGTGGTAATTTGTTGTCTCGTTGTCTTGGAGCCTTGCTCGAGCCTTGCTCCTCCTACATGATGCCGCGCCCTTGCACCTTGTGCCTTATCCAAAGGGAACAAAGAGTTGATCCACATCATCACTTGCTTGGCATGCATGAAGAAGTTCTCTTTGCAGCATCACTCACTTGCCCAAGCCATACTGCCAATCTCATCGCTTTGAAAAATGCATCTTATGAGGGTTCTCCACCAACAAAATCTCCATCTTTGTGATGCCGATTCCATGTGTGAGGCACTGCCATGCTTGAATCCATGCTGAGGTGACCATGCCTTGCAATCATGTGCATGCTGCAATTGGCTCAAGATCATCGAAAATATAGAGAACTTTCTGAATTTTGGATTTCCCTACATGCTACCTCCTTTGCCTTGCGTATAGTATTGACAAGCCAAGGGGGGGTGTGCAGCATGGGCACCCTCCCTTGGTCAATATAATTGGCCACTTGGGGACCCATAATAAGAAAAGGCGAAGCTCTTGTAGAGAGCAGCAATGTCAAGTAGCGTAGGGAGGGAAGGAAAGCTCACGGTGATCATCACAGACTACGAAAGCCAACGAGCAAAGACGAAAAATGCTCCCTTGCCCAACGAGCTTGTCAAACCTTGCTACATGCTGTTTGGTGCAGGTCAAGATCACCCTCTTCTTCCTCCTAGGGTTGCTGCACACGTGGTACTTTGGTGCTCCTTGAGCTCGACCTCCTGCTTAGCGACCTTGTACACATAGTAGAGCTGCAGCGTCTTCTTCTCCCCCATGCAAAGCATGCAAAAAACCTCCCAATCCTGAGGACCATTGGCTTTGATACCAATATGAGACCCTAAGACTGCCTAGCCTCAATCCTCCATCCAACCTCCCTTTATAGGCCTTGCCCCTAGGATCCCGTCTCCATTAGCAGTCGGCCCTTCGCCCCTGGTCCTTGACCTCCAGGGTGACCCTTGGCCTGACAATATCCTTCTCTGATGCACCATTTTATAGCTATTGTAGATGACTCCTCTAAGTGACTTTTTCCTTCGGTAGGTATATCCTCCATGAAGAGGGGAACATTTCCTCTTCACACTTTGTTAAGAGATCATGGCTGTATCTCTTGGTAGTCTACAGCTTTGCAACTCTGCAGGCAATCAACTTGGTGCCTTCACAAAAAATGGTAGGAGTGGAATTAGAATAGAACCTTTGATCGTATTGTAGTCCATACTTAGTAGAGATACATCCCTTTGTATTGCACCATGAAATCACTATTGTAGGTGGATGATATTGCTCCTACAAATCTACCTATAGACCTCTTGAAATTTCTCCCGACTTTTGGGTACTTTTTGTACTTTTCCTGCCCCCGAGCGCTTGGTAGTTATTGTAGACTCTTCCCATGTGTAGGTGGGGTAAAATTACACGACCATGGACATGTATCCTTATGCCATAACATTATACTTGAGTCCATGTTGACTCAATTCCATCATGCCTTTATCCTTAGCCCATGTTCTCGTAGAGATGATGCAAACTTGCATATTTCAACACATTCCCTCAAGTTCAACAACATCTCTAAGAAGTATGCAAGATGGGAGAGATGGTCTCGATTTGGATCTTCAAGGGAAAGATGATCTTAACTTGGATCTTCAAAACCTTCCCTCAAGTTCTGTATCATCTCCAAATGGCCTTTGTTAATGAGAAGAGATGGTGTGATCTTAGATCTTCAACACCTTCCCTCAACTCCTGTAGCATCTTTGACTATTCCTAAAATCAAACAACACAAAGTTATGATGAAAGGCTTCTTCTCATTGATGAGCCTTCCCTTGACATAATGATGGGATTTCCCTTGGTCTATAAGCTCCATCATGCTAGCTGCTACTTTCATGCTTCAAATGAGGTGCACTCTTTTTGGAGAGTTGACCTCCAACTTTGACTTGTTGAGAGGTTTGCCTCGTTTCCTTCCCATGAAACTTATCCTAGCTTCCATGTTCTTCCTTTGAGAGTCCTCAAGGGACTTCATCGCGCCACTTAATTGAAATAATGAGCACCAGAGTTAGTCCTAGAGACTCATATCCTCCACATGTGGAATATGTCTCAAATAAGGATGTCTAAATAAAGGACATCCTTCAAGCCGAAATGTACTTATGTGTGGAGGTAATTGTGAATACTCGGTGACATGAGTAAGAGGGATTCTCATTAACCTTGCTCCTCACTTGCTAAACCAAGCTCCATGAGATCCTAGACCATGTTGTATCCCATGTGACAACATGTGCCAACAAAGCCTACCGTATAGGTCCATAATTGTAGGATGTATCAATGTAACTGAGACATGATTGTCCTAAGTTTCTTTGCTCCACCATGACCTTGTCATGTGTCTGAAGAAAATGGATGAAAGCATTCTAGCTTATACACCCTTTGGGAAAACGTAATCAAAGCATATGTAGAAAGGAATAAAGCCGAATCATATGTGTAGCTGGAGGTTGAACATAAAGTTCAATTACTCGTAATCACGTGCACTTTGCAATCCAACTCCTTGGTTAAATTATGCAATGTCAAACCCCTTGGTCAGACTTTGCATGAAAATTGTTTAAATTAGCACGTGTGACGGTGACCAACACAGTCTACCGTGTACAAAAATGTTTGGAATCAACTTGTTTGTCCACTACCCGTTGGTAGATTGTGGAATTTCTTCCTTGAAAGTACAACTGTGATGATATCAAATTGTGATCCTCAACACGTGTGGAGTGATTGTGTGTTAGCAAGATCATACCCCTGAAAATACCACTCCAGGAGAAGTAGTGAGTGATGCAACTAAGCAACATATCTTCTTCAGTTGGAATCTTACTCACTTTTTGTAAATGTAAATACTCTTGGGCATGATATCAATTTTGGATCCATGATCTCTCAATGCAATGTATGGCTTCTCAAGATCACCCACCATGATTGCGAAGGAATAGACACAACTAATTCTTCCTTTTTATGATGTGTATAATCTTGTCATGGAAATTCATGATTGGCTATGCCAAGCACTTTACCCAAAGTTAAATAAACATTATTGTTCAATATCCTTTCCTCTAATACTTGCAAGTTTCAATTTGTGGCAACTTGAATGTTAGATTGTATCCTATAAGTAGGACCTTTTCTTTTGCGTTTGCCTACTCTTTCTTCTTTCATGTTAATGATTACTCCATTTTTTTTCTTGACATGTTTAAAATGTGATTTTAAATGTTCGCCTCTCTCTTTGTGATTTTTGATACGTGGGACTAAATGCTACAAATTTGTACATAGTGTCATATATGTGAAACGAATGTCATAGCTACAATCATGTACATACCTTACTCGGGTATAAAACATTCTCAATCTAGATTATAAATTTACATATGCCAAGTGTATCAGGATGGCACACTTGTTTAGCCTAGAAAGTTCAATGTGAGCGATCTCATCCAAAAATAGCACATTACATGCACAACCATAAATGATGCATCTAAAGTGCTTACCAATAGAAAATAATAATTTTAGAATTTATTTTGATCCCCAAGTGGGATTTTTTACAAATTTGAGGATTTTTCCCAAGTTGTTTGGGCTTTTTACGGGCAAAAAGGGCATTTTTGAGCTAAAAATGGTTTTTTTTAAAACCCAAAAATGAAAAAAGTGGCTCAAAATGACACATTACTCATGATGGACGTGACTACTAGGATGTGAAGAACTTTTGTGAAGAATAATATCAGCTCATTAAGCCTCTCTATGAAGGCTTCTTCTATGGTGTGCTAGTCCAATCTTGTATTGCTCCTATCTCATGTTTGAGCTTGTGATTCCAATTAGGGTTTCCTCTCTTGAAAAATGTGTATGGGATTGTATATAAAAGTCCTCAAGCTTCCATAAAATGGCATCAATCAAGAATTGAAGGTGGAAGAAAGTGTTTACAATAGTCAAACAAGCAGTGCAACTGTGCAATTGGGATCGAGGCTTACTGCGAGAAGAGAAGAAGAGTTTTATAGAAATGCTTTAAAAAATGATAAGGCTTTTTCTTTTTATCCGCATGAGATAGGATGTGTTGATCCTAGTGTCAATGCACCTCTATGGTTATCTTCACTATCCCTCATTTACCTTGAAATTTACGTCCAATTCTTTGCCCAAAAGTGCATTTGCCATAGCTAATAGAGTTACTCAATGAGAAGATTAGCATGGGTATTTTGGAGCCTTTTTGCACGCCATATTCAACAGATGGTTCACTTTGCACCTAGGAAGAATGGAGGTGGTTCACCATATTCAAGCAAGTGGTTCACTGTGCCTAAGATGAATGGGATTTTCCATTTCATACAAGATATGCAACCCATGCACAAGGTTACTATCAAGAATGTGGGTACAAGACCAATTATAGATGAATTTATGGAGACATTTGTAGGAAGGGAAATTTATGCGATGGGAGATCTTTATTCAGGGTGCGATCAATTCCAGCTAGCTATTGAAAGAAAATATTTGACAACAATGAAAACCCCTTTGGGATTGGTTAGGATGTATATCTTACCTCAAGGAGCAACTAATTCAGTTGCACATATGATGAATGAGATGAATAAGGTTCTACATGACTTCATACCTCAAATCCTAATGTCATTTCTTGATGATATTTCTATCAAAGGATGTGAAGAAAAAGACAAAGATGAAGCTATGGATTCAATGTGATGTTGTAAATTTGTTATAGACCATATTGAAGATTGTGAGAATATTTTGATAATGTTGGAAGAAGTCAATCTTATCGTGTCAGGGAAAAATTCTATATTTGAAGTAAATGAACTGCTGATTGTGGGGCATATGTGTGGTCCTTATGGTAGAAGGCCTTGTCCAAGAAAAGTGGATGCAATTAAAAACATGAAAGAAACATGTACAACAATAACTAAAGTACAAAGATATTTGGGTACCTGCGTCTTCTATCTTATTTGGATACCACATTATGCGCATGTAGAAGATCCTCTCTATTGGTTGTTGAGAAAGAATCAGACGTTTCAATGGGAAGAAGAGCATACTGTAAGATCCCCAATTTTTGGGTCTCTTTTGAAAATAAGAAAATTAGCTTTCATTATCTATTTTGTCAAATTTTCATTTAGGATGCTTGATTGACAGTATTGGAAGGTTCTAAAGTAAAAAGCAAAGCTGTTTTCATGTTCCAGTAACTAAGACGGACATTTGGTTCAATTTTGAGAAAATCTGCTATTTTTAGCTTTTTCATGGTTTCTATGCTTTTATGTGCTTTTTTGCAAAAAGCAAGATCGGGTCCTTAATCTACGTGTTCCGAGGAAGCTATAGTTCAAATTTTGTAAAACTCTGCTTTTCGAGTGCTTTTCACGCTATTTTTAGCTTTTCATGATTTTTAGTGCTTTTTAGTGAAAAGCGAGTCCACTTTCTTATTCCAGTGAACAAGGGGAACCCATGGTTCAATTTTAAAAGTTTTGCTTTACTTTTTACGATAGCTTTTCGTGCTTTTCAGCGTTTTTAAAAAGAAATGTGCTTTTTAGGATGACCCAAACATAAAAATATTAATTTTAGTCTCTGTCGGATTTAAAATGACCACCCACAACAAAAACGGGACCAAACGGGATTTTTACACGAATTATTTTTATAAAAAGCAGTACCGTAAATACGTCGGGGCAGTATGGAAAAGTTAGAATTATGTCGGGACATCACGGTGCGGCATAGTGTAGCCAAGGTTCCATTTGTTGGCCGGATACTAATTAATTGATCAATTTTAATGTAAAAATTGGATAATAAGTGTGAGAGTTAACAACCAAAAGCAAAGGCATGTTTTTAGCAAAGTTCTCAAAAAGCTGCACCTGTTCCTAGCCCAAAAACTAGTGCTAGTTTTCTGGCTTGGGCATCATGTTGGCTTGCTGCAGTGTCTATAAATTGACAGAGAGTGCTCAGTTTTCAGTGCCGTTTGTTACGTCTACTACCGCAAGGCTGTACATATCTATTATAGGGAGTGGTGCAAGCTCTTCATCACCATCTCCATAAGCTTTTCTCTCTCGTATACAGGAAGAACAAGAAGAAGAAGGATATTCTCTCTCTACTTGCTTACTATCTCCTCTCGTTTCACGGTGTACGCGCTCTTCGGAAGCTCTCGTGGTGAATACCTCTACATAGCTTGCATCACCGCACTCTTGCGGCAAAGTAGGAAGCCTCTTGACAACCCTAAATCGATTCTAAAGCACGGTGAGAACCTCTAAACTCCATAGCCATCAATATCTGTCTCTCTATGTCATTTTTCTAAGTAGTCACCTGATTTTTTTTTCCATATAAGAGTGCATGTATGGATTAATCAAGTACGTATGAAGTTGCCCCATGATTATTCATCATATTTAGCATGTTGATTTATGCACACGATGTGTTTATGGTCACGTGTGTGCATAAAAAGCGCTTTTCGTTTGTCATAGAAGCAATAGGAACACTATTTTGGTCATAACTCATAAAGCGTTATGAATCAGCCCAAACCCTTTAAACCAAAGATAAAACACATCATTTAGGACATTTTCTCTCTTTGGTGTGATGTGAAAATCATGCACAAGTTAAGAGACATGGTAAAAAAATAGTTTGCTGCCCATTACACAGTCAAATTATTTGCCCTAGGCTCCTTGGAGAACCACTATATAGATTCACCGGATGGGAAAACCCTCTTTTGAAAAGATTGATGAAACTTGATGATAAATGTATGCAAGTCTCCATTATCATCTCAGGTATGCGAGTTATTAATCATTCCATCGGTTTTACCTTCGTGTGTAGGGGTGCTACCAAGGGGGGGTACCATATGACGTCATGAGTTAACCAAGCCGCTTATGTATCATTTATGGTTTGTTTTGGTGAGTTGATTTCAGTTATTAGATGCCCATAAACTTATGTGAGAGTATATGGTTAGACAACCCGAACCGCATAGGCAGATATGATTAAAGTGGCTTTCTTTTTGGGTTATCGTTTGTTGTATGAGTATCATATGGGTAAATTGATGTAATATAATGCTAGTCTATATTATGGAGTTGAGCTTGATGCATTGATTTGAGGTCAAATACTTTCATTTTCATATTATGTATGCTCCCAAAAATGGCAAAAAAGTTGTTTTTTGCATATGTGTGAAGTTATGGTTTGTGGTTGACCTAAAGGTCGGAATTGTTTTTCATCATGTTTATGGTGGTGGAATATTATCATATGATGTATGGAACCTTATGGGTTGATGTGGATGCCTCATGTGCATGGGTATGAATTGCTTTCCACCATTCTATGTCAAAATTAGCCTTATGTGGTGCTAGAGGGGTGAAGTGCATATATGATGCATCAACTTTGCATGGTTAGATGTTGTCAAAATTGGATTTTTATATCATGTTTAGTTTCTGGTCGGACTTATTCTATGCATGAAAGGCTCATGTCTTAAGAGTCATATGTGTGTGGACTCCGATTGAATGCAGGGGTTATGTCAAACTCCAAGTGTGGGAGTCGGTTCATTGTGAATATGATTTGTGGTTAAGGATTGAGATTCCCTCATGGATTATGGTTGTGATTTTATGGTGGAAGCTAGTGCGGCTCTTGGTTTTTTTTTTGAATATGGTTATGCTGCCAAGATTTTCGCAGCCATGTTATGCTCTAAAGTGGTTATGCAGGATTGGTTGCGCCTCATCCGAGTTGGGTGGAGTGCTCACCCATGTGACGTGATTGGATTATGGTTTATGGTTTTGAGATTAGATCATGAAGTGATCTAGATGGTTTATGGTTGACATGTAAGGGTAGAGACCCTGTACAATCTAACTGCTTTGAAAAGATTGTTTGTGCATATGGAAAGTGCTATTGTGATTGGACTCACGTGTTATGTTTCTCATGGCAGCATCGCTACAAGATTAGGATCACCTACATCACTTAGCCTTAGATAAAAGGGTCGTTGACTTGGGGCTTTGCTGGATTGGGGGTGTTGCCTAGGTCTTCTTCTTTTGTTAGGCTCCTCTACACGATTAGTGCGTCGGGGGTTGAATGGCCTACAGGGCTAACACGTCGGGGATTTTGCCTTGGCTTCGTCTAAATACTTGATGTTGGGCATCAAACAGGCATGGCACCTAAATTGGTATGGTTGGTGCTGATACCCTACCAGCTACTGGTACTTGGGATCCTTTCAGAGCTCGGGTTCATGGAGGGAGGCAAAGCGGCCTCAGCTTATGTCTGGCTCATGTAGGTTGAAGGTGTTTTGGCTCGCTCCAGATGAAGTGAAATTCTCTCTGTCTATAGTAGAGCGGAAGTGGATGGGTGGACGGTCGATCCCTACACAGGGTTCGGTTCTCTGCTAGTTATTTTGTTATAAACTTTTTTTTTGATGTTATGGTATACCCAGATTTTGTCATTGCATTAATATATGGTTTCCTGTTTCATTTAGATGGGGCATTTGAAGACTCTCTATCGTCATTCTCTCACGTCTTTGTGCACTCTATTTCATCCTCCACTATACTCTCTCTCTCTCTCTCTCTCTTCCCGTAATGCGGTGTACACATATATTCACCCTCCACAATGTTATATTTTTCTTGAGTATGCTTTCATTCATAACACCCATTCAAGGGTAGCACTAGTCGCTAGGTACCTCTGGATGCAGTTTGACTCATGGCCTAAACTCCATGCTTGGTCGGGTGCTGAGAGCTCCTCCCCTATGCAAACGCTTCCACAACTCTGACGTATATTCGAAATTGTATAAAGGTGTAAATTGTATATTTTGTGCATAGACCCCCGGAGAGGGGTACCTGGTATCGGAGCCTATGCTTAAGGTTATGGGGACAGCCTAAAGCCTAATACTAGTCGGGTTAGTTATGCATCATGCACGCATTTATGCATGCTATTTGGGAAAGGATATTATATTCATGATGCATCTATAAGTGACATTGGTTGGTGGTACTTGCTTGACTTGTCTTATCGAATGGAAGTGTTTGGTTTGAGTTATTGTAAAGTGGTTGAAGTGTGTAACAACGGCGTTGTAATTTCTTCGAATGGTTGTTTTGTAGTAACAAATGGCTCCCAGAGTGACGCATGAATGCTTTAGCCAGGGAAATGAGGTTTTGGCCATAGTGTTCAACAATATGGCAACACGGTTATCAAGAGATGCAAGGGAGATCTTTTAATTAGAAATCGGGACCAAAGCCTTTGGCATGCCAAGAGGCACAACTTGTTGGAAGAGCGTTGATTGTAGTTACCTTACCCGTCACCAGGAACCCTTTTGTCAATTCTTTATCTACATTGACGGCAGTCCGAGACATTGGTTTGCCAACCTCAGGCTACTTCAACTTAGAATATGGTTAGGCATAGAAGATATGTTCTACTATTTAGCAATGCGCTCCCAAATGTTAAGGATTGCTAAAGTTGCTAAGAAGTTTGAAGCTCTTGCAACTGTCATAGGTAAAGAAAAACTAGAAGATAACTACAAACCATGTTGTCGCGTGGGAGGTCTAAGACAATACCCTGTCATGAGAGTTAAAAGGATATTTAGAGAATTGGCTTTGAGACATCCGTAATATTGTAATGGAATCTTAAAACTCAAATTTTGATGAATAAAAGAGGTATAGACTCAATTTTGGTTCACATGTGTACTAAGTTTTCTCTTTCCTTGTCTTGTTTTTAGATGGATCTTCTTAATTGTCTAAATGAACTCTCGAGTGATTTTGCACAAAGGGTCTTTTTCAATTATGCGGTTGGATTCAGTTTCCATTGGGGAATTGAAGTGGTTTGAGCTTCAAAGAGGACTAGAGACTACCTTGTTCCGACGAACACTTCGTAGCGTGGGAGTTGTATGTTGAAGCCCAACCTGAACATTGAACACAAGTGCCTGATAAGTTGATGACCAATCCACAGCTTTGGGTCAAAGAAAAGATCCAAGAAGTCGACATTAAAGTACATGGAATTTTTCTTTACCTTAACATGTGTTCTCTTTTGGACATACCGAGTCAAGAGCTCATACTTAGTAAGAAGGCCTTCATACTAAACCAAAGACATGGATTTTGTGAAAAGGTCATAATCAGATTATGAAGAATTCAAATGGCGGCAACTAATTCTATTATGTATCCCAAGATTGGTTCAATAGAGTCTATGGGCCTATTTTCAAATATAATCCTCACAATGTCACTATTACCTTTGATGACTATGAGAAGCCCAGGTGCATTAATGACTTTGCCCAAGCACAACCAATGGCAGTGAACTCGAGTAGATATTTCTACAGAGATGATGTAAATGAACAGCATGCTCATGTAAACTACTTTAATGGATTACCACCCACGGATGTATCACGAGGAGAGGAATGGTACAAAAAGGAAGAGGTGAATTTTAGTGCACAAGTTGAAGTTCTAAACTTTGAAACTCAAGATGTGAAAAAATGTAGGGGTAGGACCTCGGTTGTAGGAACCAAGAATTGGTTCATAGGACCCTTCGTATTCATGTATCTCCCTAAAGACACTATATATCTTTTTTATTTTCTACAATTATCATAAAATTTGATTTTTTGATATGACTTATATTTTTTTGAGGACATGATATTTGAGTTTGAATCTTGGTTTTATCATTCTAACTAACTTGAGTGATGGGGTGTGTATGTAGATGACTGGCATCTTACCTCAAGGGATATGGGCGGATATACTCTCCCGTCTTATGGTGGAGGAGCATCTTCAAATAGGAGAGTGGAAGTGCAAAGGCTTGTCACTACCATGCATAATGGGAAAGAGAAGAAAATGTTAATAATGTCCACGGATTGTATTGTACCTAATACATTCTAAGCTTGGTACCATTACGTTGCAGGAAACCCCGGGTTTAGACCACCTAAACATAAAACCTTGCCCGTTGGGAGTATCAAGTGGATACAATCCAAGTTGGAAAAGGAGATTGTTGTCACTAACCAAGTGTTGTATATAAATGCTTATGAACTTACCTTGAGACCGACAAAGGAAACATGGATAGCTAGAAACATACTTCCCTTAGAAATGTCTATGGGATGTTTCAACATTGTTATGTTCAATGTATGGGGCCGTCAATGACAAACCAACGACCAACATTCCTTTAGCCCGGTACCTTGGAAGTTGTTCTTTGACTTATTTGGAAAGTCACTAATCCACAATCCTTGCCATGTAAAAGTTTTATACAACGTCTATAACAGACTCTTGTGCCTTGCAGATTGTGAAAATATACACACCTCAGATGGGTGGGACACATCGGATGTGTTTTCAAAAGAATCTGCTTACTTCAATGACTACTTCGGGTACAAGAAGACAATAGTTCACAATGAAATGGGAGTACCTGTAACTAACCGATCCCTTACCCAACAGTGGTATGATTCACATGCTAATGAGGAGATGTTTCAACCAAAGATAAAAAAGGATTATTCGGATCACCCATCTAGTATACTCAAAGAATGGTATAACTATGCTCCATTGGTGGAAGGATACCACAATGGCTACTACTGGGTGCATTATGTTAGAGCCATTAGGATTTACTAGAAACTTTCAAGACACTTTGTAGACTTTTCAGAACCCCAAAGTTTTGTGATGTAGAAATTGGATTAATTTATTTGTTATTCTTTCTCTTATTCTCACTCTCATTTTATTCTCAATTGTCTATTTTATTTGGCTTAAAGAACTTCGAGCAGATTAGAATATTGTACTAAGTGTCACCTTGGTTGATATGGTGCAGTAAGTTACCATGCCTCCTAGAGAAAATATGGCTACTGCTAACGCAAATGCACCTATTGTTCCTCAACACACCATCATTGATAGAGACATCAATGCTATGCTTCGAAAGTCTCAACCTGAAAACTTTAGCAGGAACGACAAAAATATAAGCAAAGTTCTTGAAGATTGGATTGAGCGCATGGATAACTACTTTGATTTGGTTCATTCATCTACAGTAAACAAAGCTATCATCGCCAAGTTCAAATTGGAGAAAACAGCCAAGCGTTGGTGGAGAGAGCATTACACAGAAAACAATGTTGATCCTAATGTTGCAACTTGGGATTACCTTAAAACCCAGCTTAAGAAGAATTATCAAAACAAAGTCTATCATTTAGACCATATGAATGAGTTTCTTGAATGTAGTGAAGAAAACAGAGATCTGGAATCATACTATCAGCATTTCTTAACCCTTGTCAAGTATGCTTTAGCAGGGATGACTCAAGAGGTCAAGGTATCTTGATTTGTGTCAAGACGTCCTTGATGCAGGCAAATCCATTGAAATAGAGTTATCAACTACTGGAAAGAGCTCCTATTTGTGAAATCAAAAGGCCTCATCCCGAGGAAGAACAAAGGTCTGGAAATCCACAACAAAGAAGAGAGAACTTATTATGTATGAAGACCAGACATGATCATTTTTGCTACACTTGTCTTGATCTTGGTCATCAGTCCAAGGATTGTCCACTTAACAATTCAAGCTTCACATGATTGGTGGACAATTATGAACGTAGAAAATTCAACCCAAATCAAAAATTTGAAAATTTTAGACCTAGACGACAATTCAGAGGAACTTCAATCAACATAACTTTACCCAAAGTCAAAGACAACCTCAAAACCACGGGAACTTTAGACTAGAAAATCCACCTTTTGTCTGGAATGGACCGCCTTCCAACAATAGCAATAATGGAAATGTTAACCGTCAACCTCGTCCAGGAGGAGGAGGAAATCAAAGACCTCAAGGAAGACCTCAAGTTAACAGAGCTCAAGGGGCTAGAGGTGAAGGAAGTCAAGCAAACACGTATGTTCATGCTACAATTGAACATCATGGAGTGATTGAACAATTTTTCAGTAATTCAAACCCCAACGAAGTATCAAGGTAACCATTTTACCTTATTGATTGATTCAAAAAAGTACACATTCTTTCATATCTCCTAAGTACATCAGAAGTCTCATTTTGCATGAACACCCTGATACAGACCTTACAATTAATTAGCTACAGATAGAAAGGTTGAATCTTCCACTTCAATGCGTAACTTGAATTTTGTTTTTGATGGTCACAATACTTCTGCAAACGTCAGAGTCTTACCCATAGGGATCTATGATGGAATCCTAAGGATTGTCTTAAAGCCAATGATGCTCACATACATGTAAATATGATTCATTGACTTTCAAAAATGACCAAAACTCTAGGGTTACAATTACTGGGAAACGGGAAAAGCCTAAACTCAGACTAGTGAACTTTACCAAACTTATGAAGAGTCATACGAAAAATGAAAGAGTTTATGCAATAAAGATTAACCCTAAAGAGAAGAAGATAGATTCACTTGAACCCGAATGGATAACAGAATTTGATGATGTATTTCCCAAAGAACTTTCACAATTATTGCCCAAGTGTGACATTGATCATGTAATAGAGCTTACTCTAGGAGCTCAACCAGTTGCCCGTAGACCATACAAAATGTTGGTACCTGAATCTGCAAAACTCAAGGAGCAACTAACTCAACTTCTTGAGCAAGTCTTTATTTGACCCAGCGTTTCTCCATGGAGTGCTCTTGTTCTCCTTAATTGGAAGAAGGATGGTACTCTACATAAGTTTGTATTGATTATTGTGGATTGAACGACGTAACAATCAAGAATAAGTATGCAATACCAAGGATTGATGAACTGCTTGACCGATTACATGGAGCTTCTATCTTCACAAAAATTGATCATAAGTCAGGATATTACCAAACCCAAATTAAGGAGGAGGATATACCAAAGACAATATTTAATACTCTTTTTGGAAATTATGAATTTATAGTTATGCCTTTTGGACTTACAAATGCTCCTGCAACTTTTAATCGTCTCATGACCAATGTGTTTTGAGAGCATCTTGATGATTTTGTTCTTGTCTTCTTTGATGATATCCTGGTTTAATCAAGAAACAGAGAAGAACACAAACAAAATGTGTGGCAAGTACTTGAACTTCTCTGTCAAAATCAACTTCATGCCAAACGTAGCAAATGTACCTTCTTCACTGACAAGGTGAAATATTTGGGATTTATTGCATCCATGGATGGTGTTTCTACTGATCCAAGTAAGATCAAAGCTGTTATAGCTTGGCCTACACCGAAATCATTACAAGAAGTACGTGGCTTTCTTGGTTTAACTGGATGGTGTCGTACATTTATTCAAGGCTACGCTAAGATTGCATCTCCATTGACTAATACACTTAAGAAGGCTAAAGTGTTTACTTGGAATGAATGTGCTCAAACTAGTTTTGAGAAACTCAAAGAAGCTTTGGTGGATGCTCCAATACTATAGCTTCTAGAATTCTCAAAGACATTCACTGTGCTCATTGATGTAAATGGACAAGCAATCGGTGGCATTCTATCTCAAGAAGGAAAACCAATAGCTTAAGAATCTCGTAAGTTACAAATACATGAGTTAAATTATCCTACAAATGACTTGGAATTATTGGTCGATGTGCATGATTTTAAAGTATGGCGAAATTATCTTCTTGGAAGGAGATTTGAACTACATACCAACCATAAAAGCCTGAAGTGGATCTACACCCAACTTGACCTTAATATGTGGCAACAAATATGGATGGAGTTGTTATGTAAATATGATTTTGGAATGGATATAAACCTGGGAAGGAAAATCTTATGACCGATGCCTTAAGCAGGAAGAGTATTGTAGCGACTGTCACAACCTCTACTACCTCTTTAATTGACCTTATGCCTCAGGACCCGTATTACATAAAAATCTAGTACTTGATGAACTTAAATAATTGCATGGAGAAGCAAGAGAGGTAAATCAAAGGATTCCATGTTGAAGGCGATGACCTTTACTTCAATAGCCGTCTTTGTATTCTAAATCAAGGTGGAGTCAAACTTCAGATATTACAGGAAGCTCATGACATACCTATAGCAGGACACCCATAGGAAGAGTTTCTTTTGGCCAGGACTAAAGCGCTATGTGTTGAACTATGTTACACGATGTTTAACATGTCAACGTATTAAAGCTGAACGAGTTCGATATTACAGGAAGCTCATGACATACCTATAGCAGGACACCCATAGGAAGAGTTTCTTTTGGCCAGGACTAAAGCGTGATGTGTTGAACTATGTTACACGATGTTTAACATGTCAACGTATTAAAGGTGAACGAGTTCGATACCCCGTAAGATTCAATCTATTGATGCTCCACAAATAAAATGGGAATGTATATCCATGGATTTTATTACAGGACTTCCTAGATCTCTAGGATATGACTCTATTTTTGTGGTTGTTGATATGCTCACAAAAATGACCCATTTATTTCAAGGAAAAACTTTTACGGCTAGGATATAGCTCAAGTTTTCATGAAAGGTGTCAACGTGATGTGTTGAACTATGTTACACGATGTTTAACATGTCAACGTATTAAAGCTGAACAAATTCGATACCCCGTAAGCTTCAATCTATTGATGCTCCACAAATGAAATGGAAATGTATATCCATGGATTTTATTACAGGACTTCCTACATCTCTCGGATATGACTCTATTTTTGTGGTTGTTGTTATGCTCACAAAAACGACTTATTTATTTCCAGTAAAGACAACTTTTACGGCTAGGATACAACTCAAGTTTTCATGAAAGGTGTCTTCATGTATTATGGTTTACCTCGACGGATAGTTTATAATCGTAATGTGAAGTTCACCTCAAATTTTTGGAAAGCCTTATTCTCAGCTATAGGAACCCAGTTGGCCTATAGTACCTCTTATCACTCTCAAACTGATGAACATACAGAAAGAACAAATCAAAATAATTAAAGACATGTTAAGAGCTTATTGTATGCACTAGAAGAGTAAATGGACTAGATATTTGTATTTGGTTGAATTCCGTATAATTTCTCATTCCAACGCTCAATTGGGATGTCTCCTTTTCAAGCATTGTATGGACAAGAGTGTCTTACTCCACTCAAATGGACAGACCCTCTCATACGAGTTCAAGCATCCAAAGAAATGTTGGATGAAATGCAATTACAAACCGATCTTATATGTCAGGATATTAAGACTGCTCAAGATAGACAGAAGAGTTATGCTGACCCAAAACGATCTATCTGACTTTTTCAAGAGGGCGATATGGTATTTCTGAGAGGAAAACCCAAACGTAGTTCTTTATCAATGGGTAAGTGTAAGAAGCTCAATGCTAGATATTGTGGACCTTTTGTAATCTGATCCGCAACACATTCTTGATTATTCTCTATTATCTACCTCTATCGATGGAACTTTTGAAGTATATCCCTAAGTGATACTTCAAAGATGAATTAAGCCTCTATGTAATCGGACCATTATTAAACCCCTTGCTAAATGGTCAACACATCCTCAGGAAGATGCCACTTAGGAATTGATGATGTAATGAGACTAAATTAACCAGATTTCATGTTGAGGTGAGGATATCTATAGTTTTTCAAGCGTGGGAGGATGTATGATCCCCAATTTTTGGGTCTCTTTTAAAAATAAGAAAATTAGCTTTCAATATCTATTTTGTAAAAGTTTGATTTAAGATGCTTAATTGACAATATTGGAAGGTTCTAAAGTAAAAAGCAAGGCCATTTCCATGTTCTAGTAGGTTAGAGGGACGTTTGATTCAGTTTTGGAAAAATCCGTCATTTTAAGGCTTTTCATGCTTTTTATGATTTTAGGTGCTTTTCTGCAAAAAGCAAGGTTGGATCCTTAATCTACATGTTTCGAGGAAGCTATGGTTCAATTTTGTAAAAATCTGATTTTCAAGTGCTTTTCACGCTATTTTTAGCTTTTCATGATTTTTAGTGCTTTTAGTGAAAAGCAAGTTCGCTTTCATCTTCCAATGAACAAGGGAACCCGTGGTTCATTTTTGGAAAGTTTTGCTGTTTTTTGCTATTTAAGCTATTTTTAGCTTTTCATGCTTTTCGGCATTTTTGAAAAGCAATGTGCTTTTTAGGATGTCTTAAACATAAAAATATTAATTTTAGTTTCCATTGGATTTAAAATGACCACCCGGAGCAAAAACGGGACCAAACAGGATTTTTACGGGAATTATTTTTATAAAAAGCAGTACTGTAAATACGTCGGGATAGTACGGGAAATTCATAATTATGTCGGGACATCTCGGTGCAGCATAGTGTAGCCAAGGTTCCATTAGTTGGCCGAATACTGTACAATTGATCAATTTTACTGAAAAAATTGGATGGTAAGTGTGAGAGTTGACCACCAAAAGCAAAGGCATGTTTTTAGCAAAGTTCACAAAAAGATGCAGCTATTCCTAGCCCAAAAACTAGCGCTAGTTTTCTGGCTTGGGTATCACTTTGGCTTGCTACAGTGTCTATAAATTGGCAGGGAGTGCTCAGTTTTCAGTACTGTCTGTTGCATCTACTACCTCAAGGCTATACGTATCTATTATACGGAGTGATGCAAGCTCTTCATCACCATCTCCATAAGCTCTTCTCTCTCGTATACGGGAAGAGGAAGAAGAAAAAGAAGAAAAAGAAGGATATTCTCTCTCTACTTGCTTACTATCTCCTCTCTTGTTACACGGTGTACGCGCTCTTCAGAAGCTCTCGTGGTGGTGAATACCTCTACATAGCTATCACCACTGCTCTCTTGTGGCAAAGCAAGAAGCCTTTTGACAACCGCTAATCGATTTTAAATCATGGTGAGAAGCTCTAAACTCCATAGCTATCATCATCTCTCTCTCTCTCTCTCTCTCTCTCTCTCTCTCTCTCTCTCTCTCTATGTCGTTTTTCTGAGTAGTCACCCTCTCGGTGATTGTTTTTTCGTATACAAGTGCATGTATGGATTAACCGAGTACGTATGAATTTGCCCCATCATCATGTTAAACATGCTGATTTATGCACACAATGTGTTTATGATCATGTGTGTGCATAAAAGACGCTTTTTGTTTCACGTCATAGAAGAGGTAATAACATTGTTTTGGTCATAACTCACAGACCGTAATGAATTAGCCTGAATCCTTTGAATTAGAGATAAAACACATCATTTAGGAATTTTTCTCTCTTTGATGTCATCTGAAAATCACGCATGAGTTAAGAGATATGGTAAAAAAACAGCTTGCTGTCCATTGCACAGTCAAATTATTTGCCCCAGGCTCCTTGGAGAACCACTATATAGATTCACCGAATGGGCAAACCCACCTAACCAATTGAAAATTTTGATGAAACATGATGATAAATGTATTTAGGACTCCGTTATCACCTCGGGTATGTGAGTTATTAATCATTCCATCATCGGTTTTACCTACGCGTGTAGGGGTGCTACCAAGGGGGGGTACCATATGACGTCGTGATTTAACCAAGCCGCTTATGTATCATTTATGGCTTGTTTTGGTGAGTTGATTTCAATTATTAGATGCCCATAAACTTATGTGAGAGTATATGGTTAGACAACCTGAACCGCATAGGCAGATATGATTAAAGTGGCTTTCTTTTTGGATTACCGTTTGTTGTGTGAGTATCATATGGGTAAAGTGATATGATAGAGTGCTAGTCTATATTATGGAGCTGAGCTTGATGCATTGATTTGAGGTCAAATACTTTCATTTGTATATTATGCATACTCCCAAAAATGGCAAAAAGTTTTTTTTGCATAAGTGTAAAGTTATGGTTTATGATGAACTGTTTTGCATCATGTTTATGGTGATGAAATGTTTTCAGATGATGTATGGAACCTTATGGGTTGATGTGGATGCATCAATGTGGATGGGTATGATTGCTTTCCACCTTTCTAGGTCAAAACTAGCCTTATGTGCTAGAGGGGTGAAGTGCAGACAGTGATGCATCAACTTTGCATGGTTAGATGTTGTCAAAATTGGATTTTTATACCATGTTTAGTTGTTGGTTCTTATTTTATGCATGAAAAGCTCATGTCTTAAGATTCATATGTGTATGGACTCCGATTGACTGCAGGGGTTATGTCAAACTCCAAGTGTGGGAGTCGGTTCATTGTGAATGTGGTTAAGGACTGAGATTCCCTCATAGATTATGGTTGTGATTTTATGGTGGAAGACAATACGGCTCTTGGTTCTTTTTTCTGGATATGATCATGCTGTCGAAATTTTTGCAGCCATGTTATGTTCTAAAGTGGTTCTGTAGGATTGGTTGTGCCTTATCCAAGTTGGGTGGAGTGCTCACCCGTGTGATGTGATTGGATTTTGGTTTATGGTTTTGGGATTAGATCATGAAATGATATGGATGGTTTATGGTTGACATGTAAGGGTAGAGATCTTGTACAATCTAACTGCTTGGAAAAGATTGTTTGTGCATATGGAAAGTGCTATTGTGATTGGACTCGCGTGTTATGTTTCTCATGGCAGTGTTGCTACAAGACTAGGATCACCTACATTACTTAGCCCTAGATAAAAGGGTCGTTGACAGCAAAGCAAAATTCTCTCTGTCCATAGTAGAGCGGAAGTGGATGGGTCGATCCCTACATAGGGTCCAATGCTCTGCTAGTTATTTTGTCATAAACTTTTTTTTTTTAATGTTATGGTATACCCAGATTTTGTCATTGCATTAATATATCGTTGCCTGTTTCATTTAGATGGGGCATTTAAAGACTCTCTATTGTCATTCTCTCACATTGGTGCAACCAAAGTTTGTAGAAGACGACATGGTAGGTGTGTCCAGGCTAGCAAAAACATGGCAAAGGGCAGGAGCATCTACAAAGTTCTTGGGTAGACAGGTAGCAACGAATATATATGGCTGATGCGGTTTATAGGCCGAGAAGGGCTCCAAAAGGGGCAAATGTAAGAGGCAGATGAGGGAGGTTCAAGGTGAAATCTTTGGGCCTAGAAATATAGAGCTTGATGTGTTGAGAGAGCAAGTCCAGACGGCTCATCAAACAAAGCTACGGAGCCCAAAAAATTTGAGTTTGAAGGTGAAATGCATTGCAAATCTGAGACGGATAGGACAGGTGGAGTCAGGTAGTCCAAGCCAGTTTGGAGTTGTGGATGTGTAGTGCTTGAATTATGGAGCATAGTTGTCTTTTTGGATTGAAGATCAGTGCTCTGGATAGCAAGTTATGGCCATCAAAAGATTTTTCGGGGGCCAGTTATGGGCCGAGTTGACCGCATGGGGAATCGTTCCATGTGGGATTTTTTGAACCTTGACAAAGCTCAAGAAGTTAGTGGGTGATGCATGGAGCTCGATGGAACTGACGGCTTGGCAAACGCATTCCCAATGGCTGAGGTAGGGCAAGTCAAATGTGTAAGCTGGTGTCGAGCAAACATGCGTATATTATTTTTCCAATTTTTGAACACGTGTACCGAGGCCAAGGTAGAGCCGGACTATGGCGGGGACTAGCAAGTTCAAAGATGGGAAGGAGGACACTTGGCCATACTTGACGGCTTGAATATCGGATGCCCAAGCAAGGAGCTACATGGGGATGAAGGTGGCAGAGGAAAATGGTTTTATTAAAGGCTAAATGTGAAATTTCAAGAGGTTTTTTGGGCTTTGGAGGTCATTCCAAGAGGGAGCGCCCATTTACTGCCACATGGAGGCAGAAATAATCCCACATGGGGGGACTTAATGGCAGGTGGCGGGTATGTAAGAACAGGGGTGTGGCCCATTTGAAATTGTCGCATGGACGCTGCTGTGCTTTGTTGGTGATGCTCGTGTCCCTTCAGGGGTGCACAGCACTGGTATTTTGGTCAGTGCAAGTGTCAGTGGCGACGGCGCACTGCACCAGTGGTTGACTTTGACCAGGTTGATGACGTGGCAGCCCGAGGGGCTTTGCCCGCCATGGCAACACCATTTTGAAGGGAAAAGTGGGGGGCCCCACTAGCGATATTGCTAGTGCTAGGAAGGCAGTCACACATCAGCTGAGAGAGAGAGAAAGAGAGAGAACCCGAAGGGTGATAAAAAACAAGTGGCCATTCCAAGGCAATGAGAGGGACAAAGCCCATGGGGAGTGCCATATGCAAAGAGGGCCCAAAGGGCAAGCTCAAAGGGTAGATGGGCAACCTAGAGTGCAATTTAAAGCGGATAAGGCCAAGAGGGCAAATAGAAGCGGGTAGATAAAAGCGAGGTGTCCACCATGCAAGATGATACTAAAGTGGGGTGCCCAATGTATGGAAATGATGGAAAATACTAAAGCAATCTTCCATTGAATAGCACGTGTCCACCATGCAAGATGATACTAAAGTGGGGTGCCCAATGTATGGAAATGATGGAAAATACTAAAGCAATCTTCCATTGAATAGCACGAGGAGGAAAGCTCCAATTTTTTTCTTTTTTTTGTTCTTTTAGCCACTCCTATAAAAGGAAATGTACGTAATTTTGAAAGGGCTTTTTTTTGGGCCACTGGGCTTTTGGCCATAGAGTTTTTTTGGCTGAAAGTTGTGCCGGTAGGGGATTGATTGTAAATGGTTGTGTGTATGCAAGGAAAGCCATCATTGCTTTCTCTTTGCGTCAATTCCCCCTTCCCCCTTCTTTTCTCTGCTTGTATGCATGTGTTTCGGAGCGTGCGTCAGTGTGTGTACGCCCCCAAAATTTGCCGTGCAAAGAGACATAGAGAGAGCTAGACTACGTGCGTGAGGAAGGCTGTGATTTGGGTAGAGCAAAAATGACTGGGTCTGTTTGGTGCATTGCAAAACGTGTGTGCATAGGGTCGTGTGTAGGTGGTGGTTTGCTTGCGGATAGTGTCGAGTTTTGAAGGCGAACTCTAGTGGATTGGGGCGCTGTGTAAACCCTGGGCTATAGTGAGGAATTGTGTTGTGTGTGTTCGCCTTTCCCCCACTCCATCTTCTGGTGCCCCCACTGAGGAGCTGTTTGATGCTTTTATTTGAAGTCTGAAGCGATGTTTGGTAGCCGACAAAGCGGTTGGCGGATGGTCTAAGTGTTTGGTTGCCGAGTTTGAAGCTGGCAGAGATGGTGGAGCCAAGTTTTGGCCCCCTATTTACGGGCATGGAAGATCCCGAGGATTGGTCAACAAATTTTGAGCTATGGATGCCTATTGATGCATATGTTGACGGATACGGAAAAGCTGCATACGATGCCACTGGTGATGCACGGACGAGCCAAGGTTTGGTTCGATGGTGTAAAGAGCAGTCATCAAGGATCATGGAAGAAGCTGCAAAATCAGTTTCTGGAGCAATTTCGAGAAGTGATTAGGCCGGAAGAAGATGGTGTAAAGCTGAAGGCGGTACGCCAAGACGCAAGCAAGGATTTTTCCATTTTGCAGTTTGAAGCCTGTTGGAAGCAGTTAGAGGTTTCTAGTGGGGTAAAAGGAAATCAATATTTGAAGTTGTTAAAGTTGTTAGAGTGCTTGCATCCGAGGATTAGAGAAAAGGTGGAAGACGGTGTGTATACATATGAGGACATAGTCTATCTGGCCAAGATGAAGAGCAGGAAGGTAAAGCGGAAGCTGGAGCTAGGCATGTTGAAGCCTGTAGATTATGTGCCTGTTGCGGCGGTAGCAGAGTGTTGATTGGTCCGATCAGAGACGGTTCCCGTTGTTCAAAGTGCGGAGCCTATGGAGGTAAGGCCTATGGTTGGTTATGTTCCTTGCAGATTTCTAGTTTGTGATGTGCATGTGCCGAGGGTGGACGGTCTTGTCAACGAGGAGAAGCACCATGTCGAAGTGAACCAAGGTGCAAAAGCGATAGCAGATGTTGAGGTTCCAATGCGGGTTAAAGAGGTAAAGCCTGTTCTTGTGAAAAGTTTGAATGAAAAGGTAGCAAAGTGCAATGAGGTTGTAGATACCGAGGGTTCAGTAGCAGATGGAGAAAGTGTGCAAAGCCATGGAGATGGTCAAGGATCTATGGAGCAGCAAGCGGATGAAGATGCAGATGCGGAGTCGGTATATGATGCCGATGATGTGATGAAGGTACAAGCTCGAGTTGTTGGGAGACAAGCAAGGAGGATAGAGCGGATGAGTCCACATCCTATGGCGAGGAGACAGAGTATGACGAACCTGAGCTGGTAAAGGTAAAGCTGCCTTATTATGTGTTTGATAATATGGTAGTAGCCCATGTTCAAGAAGAGCAAGGAACAGAGCGAGCCAATGTGCTTGATAGAGACCAAGTGGAGGACTCTATGCCCATAAATGCAGCTATGTAGATGGAGATGGTGTAGATTCTTGTTGCAAGGGATGAAGTGGCCCTACCTATGGATGATGACCAAGAGGATGCAGTGTGGGAAGAATTTCTCTCTACCTTGGCAGAGCATGATGCAACGATAGAAGAGGTGATTGAAGCACAAGCACCTGAAGCGGACATGCAAGTGGAGTTGATTGACCTTGAAGAGCAGCTAGTTGCAGCAGGAGGGCTCAATGATGCTGGAATCGAGTGTATTGCCAAAGAGGAGGTTGTGTTGCCAAAGACGGTGGAGATTCTAATGCAACAGACATGTCCAATGGTGGATAAAGGAGTATCCTAGGTGGT
Organism: Adiantum capillus-veneris; assembly: GCF_014529385.1. Taxonomy (NCBI): domain Eukaryota; kingdom Viridiplantae; phylum Streptophyta; class Polypodiopsida; order Polypodiales; family Pteridaceae; genus Adiantum; species Adiantum capillus-veneris. Next base: position 69,626,192 of record NC_140949.1, read on the forward strand.
GGCCTTGCTTCCATTGAAGGTGCAGGGCTCTATGGTTGAGGCCTCCACTTTACTTGGTTGGGAGGGAGGGTCAGACATGTGTTCGAGCTTGTTGTTAGGTACATGTTTCTTGGATGGTGGTATGCGTGGTGCTGCTCGGTATATAGTGGGCAGTTTGCGAAGGACTGCATGGAGTGTTGAGGGCATGCCACTGACGGTCCATATACATGATGGGCTATCTGTTGGGGTGCAACACTATGGGATGTTACAAATGGGTGGAAGACACCAATGACAGGTTTTTGATCCAAGCGGAAGCTATGTGATGCAGAGGGTGGGACAACCCACTTGAAAGTTTGTCAGTAGGTTGCAATAAGACTACGCATATATGGTTTTGGTTTTCTCATAGTGTGTAGCAGGTTTTGCGATTAGAAGTGGAATAAAGCCGAACGAATGAGACCCGCCGCCGGAGGCGGATCGCGTGAGCTCGTTCTTTTTTCAAATAGCCTTTACGAAGGCCATAGTGAACTTTCACCTTGTTTTGAAAAGCATTGGCTACACAGCCTATGAAGGCCAGGAGTGCGTGGGCGTTTTCGTCATTCTTTCATGGCAGTGGAGACGATCGCAGAGTCCGTGAGGGCTCGCATTCGCAATATTTGCATTCTAGCTCATGTGGATCATGGCAAAACAACCCTTGCAGATCACTTGATTGCTTCAGGCGGAGCAGGTCTGCTTCACCCAAAACTCGCAGGCAAGTTAAGATTTCTTGACTACAGGGACGATGAGCAGCTTCGTGCCATCACCATGAAAAGCTCCTCCATAGCCTTGACCTACCATGGGCATGTCATCAACCTCATAGACTCCCCTGGCCATGTCGATTTCTGTAGTGAAGTCTCGACTGCTGCCCGCCTCAGCGATGGTGCCCTTGTTCTTGTAGATGCGTGTGAGGGTGTCCACATTCAGACCCATGCGGTGCTCAGACAAGCGTGGATCGAAAGAGTCACCCCATGTCTTGTTCTCAATAAGATTGATAGGCTCATTACTGAACTCAAGATGAGTCCCGCAGAGGCATACTCAAGGCTTCAGGTTTGTGGTCAAAGAGGGAGTTTGCTAGGTGTGTGAGATTTCTAAAATGTGGGATTGTGGCTAATGAGCTACATGTGTGTTTGCAGAGCATTTTGAATGAAGTAAACAACATCATCAACACTTTCCGGTCAGAGAAATATTTATCGGATGTTGATTCAATTCTTGGCACAGATCATGCAATCGGATCAAACGAGGCTGTTGATTCAGATAATATTAGCTTAATGGAATCGCCCAATTTAGAAGAGGACGAGAAGGATGCCTTTGCGCCAGAGCGTGGCAATGTAGTGTTTGCATGTGCTTTGGATGGTTGGGGATTTCGGATCAACCATTTTGCTTCTCTCTATGCAGCAAAACTTGGTGCAAGTGAAAACGCATTATGTAGAGCATTGTGGGGAGATCACTACTACATACCGAAGACGAAGAAGATAGTGGGCAAGAAGGCCTCTGGAGGCAAGGTGAAACCCATGTTCGTGCAGTTTGTTTTGGAACCTCTTTGGCAGGTTTATGATGCAGGTCTGAAAGGAAGTTCTGGACAAGAAATGCTAAACAAGATTATCAAGTCGATGAATTTGTCCATTCCAGCCCGTGATTTGCAACATAAGGACCCCAAAGTTGTTCTCCAAGCAGTGATGAGTCGTTGGTTGCCGCTTGCAGATGCAATTTTTTCAATGGTTTGTGATGTATTACCGAACCCAATTTCTGCTCAGGCAGAGAGAGTTGTCCGCTTGTTCCCGGATGACATTGCAGTTGCTAACTCACAAGAAGAAGCGCAGATGGCTTTGAAGAGGACAAAGCAGGCTGTGAAAGTGTGCGATGACAGTGCGGATGTTCCATGTGTTGTGTTCGTGTCAAAAATGTTTGCAGTTCCTATTGATTTACTACCCAAGCAAGGACCGGATGGAGAGATTTTACCAGATGTTCGAGAGGAGTTGCAAAATGTCGGAGACATGGGCCACCAAGAGTGCTTTCTTGCTTTTGCACGAGTCTTCAGTGGTGTGTTGTGTGCGGGCCAGAAAGTATGGGTTTTATCTCCCCTCCATGATCCAACTAAGGAGGAGTTGGATCGAAAGCATATGCAGGAGGCTATTGCCCAGGGTCTTTATATGATGATGGGAAGTGGATTAGAACCAAAGAAGTCTGTCTCAGCTGGAAACCTTGCTGCAATAAGGGGCTTGGGGCAGCTCATTTTAAAAACAGCAACACTTTCAACAACGGCATATTGCTGGCCATTTCGAAGTATGACATTCCAGGCTGCGCCAATCATGAGAGTAGCTCTTGAACCATCAGATCCTTCAGATCTGGGATCTTTAACTCGAGGGTTACGTTTGCTTAACCGGGCGGACCCATTTGTGGAGATCAGCTTATCAGCTACAGGCGAGCATGTGATCGCAGCTGCAGGGGAGGTGCACTTGGAGAGATGCATCAGAGATCTCAAAGAGCGCTTTGCAAAGGTTGACTTGATAGTATCGGCTCCTCTGGTAGCTTTCAAGGAGACGATTGAGGTGGAAAAACCTGGTTCTTTGGAGACACCGAAGGCTTTGGATGTAGTTGAAAGGGTAACTGCGAATGGAAGATGCATCATTCGGGTGTATGTTAGCAAGCTACCTTCAGCACTCACGAAGGTTTTGGACGAGAGTGGAGAACAGTTGCAAGGCCTTTTACAAGAAAGTAACACAAGGGAGACGCCGCTTGTTGAGGAGCGCCCACCGCATAATGATGGCGAGACACAAGATCCAGTAGCTATGCTGAGGAACAGATTACTTGCTGCTGCACAAGTTGATAGTGTGGATGAAAATGTCAGAAATGTCAAGCGGAAGAGTGACTCCGATGCCAAAAAATGGGTAAACAGATTACAGAGGATCTGGTCATTAGGGCCCAGACACCTGGGTCCAAATGCTCTTTTAACTCCTTCGAAAGCAGGTGGAATTGATTCCCTGGGTCCCTTGGAACAAGGGGAGAAATTGTCTGTAGCAGGGTCTACGGGTGTGGAAAGGATTCTTATAAGAGGAGCTCCGCACGTGTCAAGAAGGCTTGGCATCATGGGTGATGAGGCAACTGATGATGTCAAGGAGTCCAATACATTGCTGATAGAGACCGAAGCCCTAGAGAGTAGTGTCATTTCAGGGTTTCAACTGGCAACAGCAGCAGGTCCCCTTTGTGAAGAACCAATGTGGGGCTTAGCATTCACAATCGAAGCTATTTTGTTGGCCAAAGCAAAAGGATTGGTGGGTGATGAGGTGGCAGAAAATGGGGCATCAACTGCTGTTGTTGACCAGTATGGCCCTTTCTCCGGTCAGGTTATGACAACAGTCAAAGAAGCTTGTCGCGCAGCCATGCTAGCTAAGAGCCCAAGGCTTGTGGAGGCAATGTACTTCTGTGAAGTAAGCACGCCCACTGAGTTTCTTGGTCAAATGTATGGAGTGCTCGGGAAGAGACGTGCTCGAGTGCTGAAGGAAGAAATGCGTGAAGGCACGGATATGTTCACTGTCCATGCATACATGCCTGTTGCTGAAAGCTTTGGGCTAACAGATGAGCTGCGAAGAAAGACGTCAGGTGCGGCAAGTCCGCAGCTGGTTCTTAGTCATTGGGAGGAGATTCCACTTGACCCTTTCTTTGTGCCTCGCACAGAAGAAGAGCTGGAGGAGTTTGGAGATGGCTCTAGTGTCCTTCGGAACACAGCAAGAAAGCTTATTGATGCTGTGCGAAGGCGAAAGGGTTTGCCTGTAGAGGAGAAGGTAGTGCAGCATGCTACAAAGCAGCGTACACTAGCACGCAAAGTGTAGGTGTTTGATGCTCAAGAGAAGGGCATTGTTTTTAATGAGACTTTTGCTCCCTCTTGTCGTAGGACTACCATTCTCATGGCATTTGTTGTACCAAATTGTTGGAGCATTTCATTACCGCCAGGTTTGTCATGGCAATTGCTTTCAGTCCAATCCGTGCTTTATGGGGGACGACTTCGAAGATATTTGTGAAGGCATCAAAAAGTTTAGAAGGAAAGCTAGCGAGGCTTTTGTAGGAATATCTATCAGCTTTTGTAAGAGCCCTTGTGGAGTGTGGCATGAGCTTGCCTGGGGTACCAGAATGTTGCATGCAACAATCCCAGGCCTTGAGATTCAATGCTTGATATATCGAGCTTCGCTGGGCTCGAAGGTTGTGTACAAGTTACTACAAGGACGGGTGCATTTATTATTGAGAGATGAAGCTATGGTTGGGTCTGTACAGTTGTCTCCCATGGCCGAGGGGGCTTAACATCAGATCAATAGCTTGTATGTCTAAGCATTTACAACCAATGGAATCATCTCACTTTTGTCAAGATATTTTGACGTTGCAATGAGCATATGAATACAGACCTATTTGTAAAAAAAAATAGAGGAATGTGACTTAAGTTTTGGTGGGGCGATGGAATGGTGCTGTCCATCCTCTACTATTTTGGAAATCTTAAACCCATTCATGGGGATATCATTGTTGTGCTAATGGAGCTCTTCACAACGTTACTCTGTATCTTGTGGAAGATACTGTGGGATGTTGATTGTGTTGTCGGTGAAATATTTAATCTATATGACATTTGTTAATGTGTTCTTTTTATATTACATGTGTATGTCTGTCTTTCGAAACCTTGAGAAGTTCATGCACTGTAACTGGTTTTTTGGTATGGTTGGCCAAAAGTCTACCTCTCTGAGGACACACTAGGAGATGATCATGGCAGAAAATACAAGTTCACCGGATAAGACTGTGAGTTTTTGTCTCACCCATATCTAGCATGGTATATTCTTTTCTTTACACTTTTCTACTGAATTAAAGTGTCTAAAACATGCCTTACACCTTTTTGGCTATCTAGTAGAAGGGGGTTGAGCATACATACATCTGAAGCATTGAATGATTGAAATCTCCTTGGGTATTTTTGTTTGTAAATGGTGGTCCTTTTCATTTTTTGTGTTGTAGAATGCCATTGCGATCCTTTACTTGTTTATATCATGTTTTCACATAGCTTTTTTGGTGAAAGAGCACCTTGCTCAATTGAAGTCTTATGATCTTGAGGATTGCATAGAGTTTTCTCAATTGCTCAATCCATAAAACCTGCAATCTCCGTAGATACACATCTGACACATGTTCAAATTTTTAATATTCTTGGTGCTTGTGAGACTAATTTTTAAAAAGTTAGTTTCTAACAAATACTAAATGAGAAACAATTCCGACATGTTTTTATTAGAAACTTTTTTGTAGCTTGTCAGTTAGAAGGGGCTTAAATTTTGGAAATCAAAGCTCGAAATATTGATGTTTCTAAAAAGAAGGAATATAAAAAGGGTCTTGAAAATAAGAAGGGCTTGCTACCTTTGAACAGGCATGAAGTGGGCTTATCGCCAAGTGCATGGTGATAAATTATTCCTTTATTCGTTTAGCAAACTCATGAACAAGCTTTCTGTTTTGATGAAAACAGACCATCTTAAAAAAAAGAGGATTTAACATGTGCGTTAGTAGCAGCGACAAAAATGTGAAATTAACATAGAGAAATAAACAAGCATGTGCATTTTTAAGTCTTCAATGTTGTGTACTTTGTTGTGTAGTTAAAAATGCTAATACATGGTTTTTAGCATTTGCATTAATTTTCTCCAAAGCTTAAGAAAATCTAGGGTATCAAGTGAGTGTACAATAGAGGGGTTTTATAAGGCAAAATACAAAGGGGTCAAAAGGAAAATTTGGTGCATGCAAGTGACATCTCCCTACCATTGAATTCCTTGATGAGAAACCCTTTATAGTTTTTGAAATGAAATGTCTCAAGTGATTGACCCAAGTTTACTTCATTCAAACTAAATAGGATTTGAGGACATTGAAATTATAATTTCTTCAAGGCCTCCAGCTTCCTTAGATTAAAACTTAGAAGAGCTTATGCCCAAAGATGGTGGGCTTGCATTGGTTATATTTTATGTGATAGTTTACAAGACATGAGGAAAATATTATCATCAAGTGACTCACATTCAGTCAAGAATTTTCCACTCAAGTAAAAACTTGTCTTTGAAATTTCAAGAGCTGTCGATTTTGCTTCATGTATTAGTGAATATATCAATTTGTGTGGCCTTTTGTTCCATGTCATTGTTTTTATCTTTGCCAAAACTAACTCGGAATGGGAAACCTAAAGTTTGGGTGCTAGGAGGTGTCTCAAGTGACTGAGCACACCCTTAGTTAGGATATTCTAGATGTGGTTGAAAATGTTTTTGCAAATTCTTGTTGGTGAGCAATCCATATAGACCTATGCACCATGGCTAGCTTGCAATGAATCCACCAAGCAGGGCAATTGTTTGACTTAAGAACAAATTGGTGTGGCTTGTGACACTAAGTGGCTAGGGTTTACTATCAACCACCTATATTTATTCTACAAGAAAGAAAAAGCCTTAAGAAATTCACAAAACAATTAGATATATGTAAATGTTGCAGATCATAGCTCTAAGTGAAGTTTGTGCATAATACATGCAGCAATAAGCTTAAAGCATCTTGCATGCTCGTGTTAACAATCCTTTGATTGTGGTTTGAAAGCTTGCAGATGTTCATACTGGTCCCATCATTGCTTCTTTCTCATCCATTTGCTGAAAACAAATAAGAAGCAAAGACAAGAGGCAAATAAAACTATCATGCAAAAGAAGAACAAAAGAAACAATCAAGTAATATAGATAAAGATCCGACCAGGATGTCTAAGGACCTCGCACAAAACACACTATGAGTGTAAACTTTTTATGCCCATCAAGGATTAAAGCATGGGGATATTAGGCAAAAATACATTAATTTCCAAACCTTTGCATTATTGTAGGAATAGGGCTCATAAATGAGCCAAGATGTTATCTTAAAGGGAATGTTGACATCTAGTGACTAGCCATAGAAGTGTAGGACACCGGCTTGGGCTATTAATGGATACAGACCCTCTAGCATGTGCAAAGAATTTCCTCTTTGAGGGGGTATCAAGAGAATAGATTGGTAGAGTGGGAAAAGTATCTAAGCTAGACTAGAACTTGGTGAGTGGTAAATAATATGCATAAGCATGCAACATCTGGGAGCACATACCATGCGTATTACGCATGGTACGTGTGATCTAGTAGAATAAAAGGCACTTTATTCTTAGTGCAAACGTATGTTGGTTTTGTTTTGTGGTCAAGTAAGTGTGTTTGCATATTCAATTGGTTTAGAACCATGTTTAGTAGATTAGTCTTCCATCCACCATATCTAAGCATAATAAGACGTTAGTTCTTTGATATGCTCATGTTAGAGGTTGATGAGTCGGTGCCAGGACGCACAATTTTACCTATGGGTGATAGGGATGTAGGTTTCCCGGTAGAAAACAGATATATCAAATTAATGTGCATGGAACAAACCCAAGAGTCCTCAAATATCTATCCTAAGACAGAAATAGATGCTTTAGCTCTCTTATATTGTACCCTCTACATTGAAATGTTTCTTTTCCTCTTCTTCTTCTTCTTCTTCTTCTCCACCTCCTTCTCTCTCTCTCTCTCTCTCTCTCTCTCTCTCTCTCTCTCTCGCACGCGCGCGCACACACACACACACACACACACACACACACACACACACACACACACACACACACACACACACACACACACACACACACACACACACACACACACACACACACACACACACACACACACACTTTGAGCCTCCTATGTAGCAAAATCTCCCCCCTTCTCACTGATCCACCATTTTCCCCAAATTATAAGTTCAATAGCCCTCTTTAAAGAACCTCTAATCCCATCTGGAAAGCTCTCTTGTACTTGTAATCCCAATTAACTCCATCACCCGGTGTTTTAACACTCTGTCCCCTCTCTATTCCCTCAATTATTGTGTGTCATTGCCTCAAGGACACTTCTCCCACCTACATCTAGTTTTGTCAATTATTGGTCTGCGGGTGTGCAATGTGTAATTGCCTCTTTAGGTTCTCAATTTTGGGCTCTAGCATTGATAAGCCTTCCTTGTCTCACTTTATTGGCCAAAAACTCATGTCGTTATTAAAGGATTGGGTCATTCTTGCCCAATGATGGCCTAAACTTCATCAAAACATCTTCCTGAATCCTACTAATATAAGATGCAAGGACTTTTATACTCTTGATGTGCATTCACAAGATTTAACTTATTTTTAAAAGAGAATTGACTAATAAACAGGCAAGCGCACATTTGGTAAAAATAGCAAGAAATTAAATGTTTTGGTATTTTTTTATGAAGCTTCTGCTCGATTGCACTATTACCCATTGTTATATGGATGATTGCACCTTATAATGCTATGCTATAATGCATGAAAATACATTGTCAAGAAGGAGTTATACCATGGATGCCATGAAGTGTAGGGTTTGGAAGTAAGTGCAATAAAAAAAGCCCCACTCTTTCTCTCTTGCACTCACACACACAAAGAAAGAACACAAAAGAGCATATCAAAACAACACAAAGATGAAAACATCAAGGCTATGGCCGTATTGTATCATGGGTAAGATGAAAGGGTTAATAGATGAGTTAATGGCGTTCAATCTTTGCCAACCAAACAGGCTATGAATTGTTCTTTGGAATTGTAATTTTTTACTTACCATAATATATATGTTTTGTCTAGTGATTGGGATTAATTGTGTGTACAAATCTGCTTGGTTCATAGCAAGATAACTACACTTATGTCAAAAGAAAAGTTATAGTCTATAAGGGATACTATGTGTTAAAGTTTAGGAATCTCAAGTGAACCGCCCAATGTGATCCCATTATTTAGTTTGGCTTTTAAATATTTATTTTACTTATTTGTCAAAGTCTTGGCAAGGGCAATTTACTAGGCTTGCTATATAAGCAACCCCTTGCCTCCAATGTATACACATTCAGTTATTCATTGCCAAGATTGATTGGTTCAGGAGACTCTCTCTCTCTCTCTCTCTCTCTCCTTGGTCTCTAGGCTTTTGCATCGTTGATGGTATCAGAGCTTACGGCTTGAAAAGCCCTTGGCGCCGGAGCATCCCAGCAGAAGAAGCAGCAGCAACATTTTAAAATGCTGCCCCCCCTAGCCTGCCTCCCTCCCTTGCCGGCAATCCATAGGCTCCCACTGCTCGCCTGCATTTTGAGACGCCGTCATTGGAGCAGCCGTTTCTCCCTTGCTGACACCACTGTTGCACCCCAACTTGTCTGTGTCTTGAAATGCTATGGCTAGCGTTTGGTGATGTAGCCTGCCTCTACGCATTTTGAAACATCGACAACAATGAGAAGATCCCATCTTGACAACGCTTGCGGCTCCCCTCAAGTCCATCTGCGTTTCAAAATGTAGCTACCGACAGGTGTTTTCCCCTCTTTAACCTCTTCCCTTGCAGTGTTTTAAAACGCCCGACCCTTTGGAGATCTTTGGCAAAGACACTTTTCTCCCACCATTACACATTGACCGAGTGTGTTAAAAAGTTGAGGGCCAGTAAGTGTTGGTCAAAACTTGTCTATATTCAGAAGGTCCTTGGAGTTGACGTTTTGGTGACTTGGAGCCTAAGAGAGGGGCATTCGAGGAGACACTATTTGGAAGCGGCTTGGGCAAGAAAGAGGCAAAGTTTTTTTGTTGTGGAGCCTTGATTTGTTCGAGGGGTCCCACATGGCAATGATGAAGTCGAATTGTGCGGCAAGCATTATACGTGGCAGCAGCTTCATGCCAATCTTGCGGCTCAGGAGAGGCAACCAGTTTGGAGCTTAAGGGGCGGGAAATTGGATTGCAGTGAGTGTGGAGCGGCTTGGGAAATTTTTATCGGCTTGGACGGAATTCTTAGCCATTGCTATGCACAGTTTATTGTGGATCTTTGGATTTGTTCGTGGCCTACCACATAGCAATCGTGCGGAGCGAATATCGGCGCGACAAAGTTTCGGATTTCAGAGAGGGATAGCAGATTGTGCGGAGCCCATTGCGTGTGGAGCTCCCTTTGCGATCAAGTTTAATCGGCTTGGATATATTTTGGCTTGGTTTGTATGGTCATTTTTTGGAATGCGAGAAGGTACCCGATCACCAGATCTTGCAACTTCAATATGTCCCTACCTTGCTCAAGGCACGACGATATTGACCAAACATAACCAAAAGCTATGGATAACAGGTCGTTAACCATCCATTTGGTGGCCTATGCAACGACATAGTTCTCAAGGAACCCGGAAATTTGTTTGGCTCGAGTTTGTGAAGTCAAAAGCAAATGGAGGAGTTCACTAGAGGACAATGGCAAAGGTTAGTTGGACAAGGATGGCAGTACGAGTAGTCAGCTAGCTGCCTCGGTATCTAAGAGGTAAGACCACAGTCATGAATGTGATTCAACACTTTATTTGGCTCAAGAGTTTGAAGCCAAAGGCAAAAGCAAGAACTCATAGATAGACAAGGACAAAGGCAAGCTGGACAAAGATTACGATAATAAAGATTTGACAGAGGAGATTGGCATGGCACTTGTGGTGGTGGCCACAGTGGCCTGGACGTTAGATTTCTAGTCAAATGACAGGTGTCACCACTAGCTTCAGCCAGGGAGATGCTTGTGAGTGGTAGAGAGGGGCAATGTCTGCTCCCTATATTGAATTTTGACCCTTATGTTGGAGTTCAAGCTATTGGTGTTTGGACCCATAGGTCGGAGTTTAATGCACAAGCATCTGGCAGGGAACCAATCAGATGTCTAAAACACTATGGATGGGCTAGCCAATTCATTGTTGTCGGTCAGATTATGGACATGATGTGTTCCAACACTTCATTATCTTGGATTTCTATATATTGGATGTGATGTGTTCATAGTTCACGAATGGGGATTATGGGACGTAGTATGGTCTACAGCTCAAAGTTTCTACAAAGGCAACCGATGCTCAAAATGGCATTACTTTCAGGTACAAAGTTGAGGAGAGCAACACCGAGGTGTATCGAGTAGTTCAAGGCCTTCTATTGGGGTGTCCATGGTAGCTTCTTCATCGACTTGGTCTCACTATTGATGTCTACTATGAGCTGCAAAGGGGATGTTAAAGTTTAGGCATCTCAAGTGAACTGCCCAATGTGATCTCATTATTTAGTTTGGCTTTTAGGTATTTATTTTATTTATTTGTCAAAGTCTTTGGTAGGGCAATTTACTAGGCTTGCTATATAAGCAACTCCTTGCCTCCATTGTATACACATTTAATTATTCATTCCAAGGTTGATTGGTGCAGGAGACTCTCTCTCTCTCTCTCTCTCTCTCTCTCTCTCTCTCTCTCTCTCTCGTGCTCACTCCCCTTGACATCTACACTTTCGCGTCGTCCACTTTGACAATATGATGGGATCCGATGAAAGAAGTACTTCATTGAGCCTTTCTCGGCCAAAGAGAAACATTGTACATTGTTAAAAATGTATTTTACGACTAATTCATACGTTAATTATAATAGATTGCACAAAGTGGAAGCAATAGAAATTCACATCATGTGGATTATTCATCTAGGATAACTCTAGTATGTACAAAATGTTGTTATGAGAGAAGTGAAGAGAAGAGAAGAGAAGTTTCCCTCCCAAGCCCTATTCTTGCCCATAAGCAATAAGGATACTTCGGGGAGAGATGTACCTATAGTGGGGAGAGATGTACATTGTGCACTAAATATTTCTTCACAAGAAGGTTTTTGATAGAGCATTGTTGCTTGAATGCCTTCAAGAGAAACAATTAGGACACAAGAGAGATGGAGATAGGAATAGAGATAGATGTAGTAGAAGACATGGAGGTATAGGTTGGGCTTTGAGATGAAAAACAAAAATAACAAAATAGCAAAGCAAAAAACCACCTTACTTATCAACCCCTTCAAGAAAGTTTTCCAATTTGATGAAGATGGCAAAAGATAGAAGACTTTGGCCTTGATTGATTGGAGTTGATGTTTACAATGATGCTTTCAAGTTTAGCTAGTCTTCCTCAAAGGCAAGTGTAGGGCTAAAGGCTAATTTGACATGAATCCTCTCACTACCTCTTCCATGGTTTTAAAAGAAGAAGAGGTCTCCTTTTATAGGTAAAGGGAACCTCCAAGGGTTACACAAGAAAGAGAAGATCCAGTGTGAACAAGAACTGGAAAAGTTTGAAATGAGCTATCCCTGTATGATGTGGGTAGATTGGTGTCCACCATTTTGATAATATCTCCTCAACCATGGCTCCAAATAAAAATATAAAAATAGGGGCAGAAAATTCAGCTCATATGCTACAACCCCCATTTTATATATGTTTTCCAATTTGGATTGGAACCTTGTCTAAAAAAATCATCAATATAGGGTACATTTCTGGCAGCAAAGTCTTCTTGTGATCCCCTTAGCCTAGAGTTTCATTTAATTCCAATGGACACCTCATGCAATATGAAAGCATGACATTGATCCTTGACAAAGTTTTGTAATAATCCTTGCAATAATGCATTAAAATAGGTGTACACTAGGATTTGATTCCTTCCGAGTAGCTATTAAAAAGAAATATAAGAGCATAGAATATATATATATATATATATATATATATATCTATATCTATATATATAGATATATATATATATATATATATATTCTATGCTCTTATATTATATATATATATATATTCTATGCTATTGACGTGTTTTCCCATAGTACTTTCTAATGGTAAAGTAAGAATATGTTAACCTTGAGATAAATAATAGGATGAGATAGAAAGCTTATTATTATAATTAGATATGCATATATACATTATGAAAAATATACTTATGTATCTAAAAAGTCACAAGATAGATCTTGTAGCATTCATTCCCACTATGTATGTGTTACAATACGACATCCACCCCCTCTAAACCTGCACATCCTCTGGTATGTGCCACATATGATTTTATGTATTTCAATTCCCTTGTAGATCTTCCATGATTTCGTCTTCATTGATAGCTTCCAATGCTTCATCTTCACTTTGATTGTCATCTGTGTTTTCTTCTTCCTCAACATCTTCTGGACCAATCTCTTCTCTTCTCTTAAACACCTTGATTCTTTTCCATGCTATGGGGACCTTTACCTTTGTCCCATCTAGTTTAGAAAATCTATAAGTAGCATGTTCATGCACATTCTTTATAACATACGGTACAAACCATCTTTTTGAGAACTTAGGCATGACTGGGTGCTGGTTATCAAGGCTACTATCATACACTAAAACCCAGTCACCTTTGTCAATTGCTTTACTCCTGAGCCGATGTCGCTTATCAAAGTAGTTCTTGTTTTTCAACCTTGCATTTTTGAATCATTCTTTTGCAGCTTCAATGTCTCCAGGTATTCTCTCTAGTTGCTTTATGCGCAATGCAAGGCAATCTTCCTTGCTAAGCCCCTCTTGCCAAGGTAGTACATTCCATGTGGGAATTGTATCTTCAATCAGCATCATTGGCTTTTGACCATACATCAGCTCTGCAAACATGTAGCCAGTTACTAATCTATGTGCTGTACGATCAGCCCATAAAGCATATGGCAATAGTTTTGGCCACTCATCAACTCTTCCTTTGCAACCCTTGGCCAAACCTTTGATGATAGGAGGATTCCCTCTTTCACTCTTTCCATTTCCTTCAGGGTTGTAAGCTGTAGTAAGAGCAATCTTGATTCCTAATTTGGAATAGAACTCCCTTGCTTCCTTGGAGGCATTCATTTTTCCTCTGCCTGCAATGATCTTTCCCACACAACCATAATGGAAAATCACATCATAAAAAAGGAACTTGCACACAACTTCTGTGGTTTTAGCTCTTAATGCTCCTCGCCCTTCAAATTGGTTAGTTAGGTCCTCTCATGTAAGAACTAAGTATCTCATCTAGCAGAGTCCTAAAGGCATTGTGACTAGATCCACAACCCCATTTATAGTGTATGGCTATTGGATATGTAGGGTGAAATCCATCATGATGTCAAACATTTGAATACGTTTGACAAGTTACACATGACTCTACAAATTGAGATACTTTATACATACCCTTCCACCAGTATTTTTCTTTCAACATGGAGAAAGTCGCCCACATACCCCTATGTCCAGCCCATAGACTCTCATGAAACTCTTGCATGAGATTTCCTTTAGTCTCTTTTTTACATATAACCCTTTGTGGTGTAACACCCTTTTGTTAACGATGCTTTCACAAGTAACCCTCCCTCAAAAAGTACCCATGTGATTTCCTACGTATCCTCCTGAATTCTTGTTTATATCAATCATCCTGTTTTGCTATAGTACTCAAGTAGCTTCCAATAAGAAGCCAATCACCTTCATAAATCTCTTTCAAGAACAATTCAAGTGGATTAGTCATGGAGACATTGTTACCTTTGACATGAGAGATAGAATAGAACTTTGTGTCCACATCATCTCCCTCATCAATCATCCGTGACTCATCTTCATACCTTGCCCATGATAGCATATCGATCACTGTATTGTCTTTACCTGCAATGTGCTTAAACTTGAGATTTAAGGACTTAATGTAGGAAATCCACCGTAACATAGCAATGTCTGCATTGAGCAGCTTGTAATCATCCCAAGAAGTGGTAGACAATCTATTTCTACAACCACACACGCACCAATTTGGTACTCTTTTCCATTTTTCAAGGCTGTAACCATACCCCATAACTCTCTCTTTATTTGTGGATAGTTTCTTTGGCAAGCACTTAGTAACTTTGCTCCAAATCTCACCACATACCTATGTCCTTCTTCGTCATCTTGCCCTATTGCCCATCCAGTTCCTGTAGGATTGGTGTCTACTGTCACAATTATTGGCCTATGATAGTCATAGTCTACCTTTCTCAAAGTTGGTGCTGATTGGAGCAACTCCTTTAGATTTTTCATGGCTTTTACATGTGCTTCTATCCATTTAAACTTTTGATTCTTTCTAAGCAATTGATAAAGAGGATCAGCTACATGTGCATAATGTGGTATCCAAATAACAATAATGACACATGCTCCCAAAAACCTTTTAACCTCAGTGATCCTAGTGCATGTTTCTTTCATTCTTTGGATGGCATCTACCTTTGTTGGACAAGTTTTTCTACCATATGGCCCCCACATGTGCCCCACTATGAGCACTTCATTGACACCAAACATAGACTCTTTCCCTGACAAAGTAAGATTCACTGCTTCCAACGTAGACAAAATTTTATCAGAATCATTTATGTGATTTACCACAAACCTGCGACATTCCTTGAGATCCAAAGATTCATCTTTCTCACTTTTTTCACATCCTTTGATATGCAAATCATCAATGAAAGGCATTGTGATTTGAGGAATAAAGTCACGTATGACTTTATTCATCCCATTCATCATATGTGCAACCAAGTTGGTTGCTCCCTGTGGCAAGGTACACATTCTTACCAAAACTAAAGGTGTCCTCATGGTTGTCAAGTCTTTGCTTTCTATTGCAAGATAAAATTGATCATATCCCAAGTAGAGGTCCCCCATTGAGTAGATTGCTCTCCCTGCAAATGCATCTGCAAACTCATCCACAATCGGACTTGTACCTACATTTCTAACTGTCACCTTGTTCACTGGTTGCATATCTTGGATGAAGCGTGGAGCACCATTCTTCTTTGGAATCTTGAACCGCCTGTTTGACTATGGAGCACAAGAAGGCTCCAAAATCCCCATTTTGATCTTTTCATTTAGTAGCTCTACTAACTTTGACAAATGAGCCTTTTGAACTGGAATATGCCGCAGCTTCCAAGGCACATGAGGTATTGTAAAAATTACCATAGGAGGTACAATAGAAGGATCAACATATCCTATTTCATGTGGCTCAAATGCAAAAGCCTTAACATGCTTTGAAAGAATTTCTTTAAAGCATTATGTCTCCTTCTATGTTAGAAACTCCTCGCAACCAATCTACAACTCTTGAAAAGACTCCTTTGTGAAGGTGTGCCCAATATTTTTAGGATTCCTCAAACTTGGTTGCAAAGCAGATCTCTCAATCTTTTCCCTATTGTTGGGTGGTAAGGGTGAAGCTATTGGTTTCACCTTCTTTGCTACACTCTTGTATTTAGTTTCAACATGGACTTCTGGGACAACTGCTTGCTTGAAACATTGGTTTTATTTTAAGGCTTCTATGACTTGATACATTTCCATCTAGAGCATAATTCCACAACTTCATTTTCAAGATGTAAACTAGACTCCATTATAGTATCAAGCTTACCCATAGTATCTACAAAAGAAACTTGCTCACACAAAACCAAAACATTTTCAGTAGGCTCTAGCAACCCACTCTCTTTCATGCCTATTTGTACATTATGTACATATTTTCTCTCACATCTTTTCAAATATTCAAGTTTTGTAAAACATACTGATCCATTCCTTGTTACCAAGGAGCTTGTTGAGAAAGTTTCACCTATTTTTGGATCATGCAAGACCCTTTTGTTTTCTATACCACTCCAATACCACTTTACAATGGTACTTGGCCAAAACCCATCATTTCCCTATGATCATGAAATTTAACTCTTTGCTCACCTTTGGTAGAGGATGATCTCTGAGGTTGTCACAATTTCTTTCAAGGTTTACATAAACTGTGAGAAATTGAACAACACGTTTACCATCTTTGCTTCGTATCCAGGCATAAGCTGAGCCATCATCCTTTATCTTTGTTTCCATTCAAACTGTCACAATGTAGGGTTGTCCAAGGACAAGATGATATGAAGATGTGTCATGTATAAAGAAGTTTTTTTCAACCTTTACATCACCTATTGTCACCTTTACACTTGGACATATTGCGTACAATTCACCTGATGAATTGTTTGCCACTGTCACCATCCAACCATGTTATGTGGCCATTGGCCCTTTACATTTGCTGGAAAGACTTTTTGACATTATATTTATTTCATAACCATGGTCAATCAAGGTAACAAATGGTCCTTCAAGATCACCTACTTTGACCAATGTCTCTATAGTAGCCCATGCCCAATGGCTTCTAGAATAGTGGCTCCTAGGAATACTTTGAGATTCTTCCCCATCACCAGTAAATTTCACTTGCCTTACACTCCAAGAAGACTTGTAGCATCCCACCATAGTTTCATCACCGACTTTAGCACGCACCTATACTCCTTGTGTCTTCACAGTATCACCGTCAACTTGTGGACAAATAGACTCTCCAAGTGTTTGCTTCTTTCGCTTGATGATGTCGATAATTTGTTCATGGAATTCATGCTTGGCTATGCCAAGCACCTCCCCCAAAGTAAAATCAACCTTGCTATTCAAAATCCTCTCCTCTAGAACTTTCTTTAAGTTTGTAGCAAGCTCAATGTCAGATTCTAGTTTGTAAGCTAGTCCTTTTGGCTTACCTTTTGTTGGCTCCTTTTTCTTCCCTAATGTAGATTCCTCCATGGTCACTTCTGGTGAAGGTGCCTCCTGTGTTGGTGGTGCTCACAAAGGTGCTGCATCATTCCTCCCTTCGCTTCTTGTAGCTCTTTTTGAAGGCCCTTCATCACCATTTTCACACCTACGCTTTTCTTCTACAATGGCTCCATGGCTTTGGTAGTTTGTAATGTAGGCATGGATAGACATTGAATCCACTGGATCACTCCACCCTGGGATTTTATTTTTGCGAGCTTTCAGTTTTGAGTTTTTACAATTGGAACTATTTTTTCTAGATTTTGAACCTTGATTTCACACTAATGATATCTTTAAGTATCATTGTTTAGTGAAAAAACTCAAAACCTCATAGTACAATCCTTCAAATGATGATCTGCCGAGCAGTCAGTTTTCGTAGGGTGTGTCCAGCTTCTAATACTCCCCCCCTCCTTGCTCATGTCGTCCCTGACATGGCTGTTGAACTGCTTCTTCATCTTATGGTTTCTCGCATCTTGAGCAGTGACTCGTATCTTGCATGTAAATCTAGTAGTGTTTGGCCGAATATATCAGTGCTGATGGTGAAGAAGCCGGTGTAGAAAGCTTCTTCAAAGGCCTGGAGGTGATAGGATGGCAAAAACATGATCCTTTGATACAATGCATGTATCACCTCCTTGGAAGGCTGACAGACAGATCGTATATACATCTGTAAGTATCTTGAAAGAAGAAGATACTGTCTATCGCCTGGCCCGGTTTGAACGTCTCGAAGACTGCCAAAAGGGTTTTGCAAATCTTCCTCATCATAATGCAAGAAAGGTCAGGTGAGCCAGTGGACAATTTGATGGCGTCCATTAGGGTTTTCACCATGTATTGAACACTTATTTTCTCGCCTGCCTTCAAGCATGGCAGCTTTGGATAGTTTAGCCAAGTGGGTTGGCTTCTTTGTAGTAGCTCTTGAGCCTTCCACATCCGCATCCTTGGTAGAGGACAGAAGCTTAAGTTATCTCTGATGATTTTGGGTGCCTCTACCAAATGGATTAGGTACTGTGGATACTTCGTTAGCCATGCCTTTCTCCACCTGGGCTGGGAGTCGACTATCAACTTTGCCCCTTCAGGCCTGGAGATATCTGTTGTGTAGAGTGGCACTGTTGGCTCTTCTCTGATTCTCTTGTTGATGGTGGCGGCTTCGTACTTTAGCAAAGGATATGGGAGAGAGGGATGTAGCCATTCACGCCGAAGGTTGCTGGCGTCTATCTTCTGAATGGTCATGGATTTAAAAACCCTCTACTCCCATTCCAATGCTTCCTTGGCCGTTTCTTTGATTTCTGCTTCTATGGTCTTGCGCAGCTTCTCTTCCTCTTCTTGTGTCAGATCTTGTGGCTCTTGAGAGGGTCCTTCAAGGATTTCCTCTTGCATGGGTGTGTCCACAGGATCTGCCACATTCTCTAGGTCTATGCCTTCCATGGATGTTGGCCCTGTGCCTTGCTTGCTCTTCTGCCTGCTGGCCTCTTAGCTCTTCTATATGCTTTTGGAGTGTCTGTTTCTCTTCTTCAGCTTGTTTTCCCATGGTCACGAGGAGGTCGTTCAAATCGGCGTTTATCTTCTCCGCCTCCTCGAGCTTTCTCTTGATATTTTCTAGCTCATCTTGCATTTCCTTCTGCTCTTCTTCCATGTGTGTTTGCATAACCACCGACCCTTCTGCCATCATCAACCTTTGCTTCTTCTCTAAGGTCAACTCTTTCTGAATCTCTTTCATTTGTTCTTCATAGATCTAGCTCTCTGAAGTGGTGTGAGTCGAGCTACTAGCATTGACTCTGGCGGGAGATGCCCGTAGCCACTGGATGGTTTGATCTTTAACTTTAAGCTGGTCCTTGAGCTCAAGGACCTCATCCTGGCTAGCCTCTTGCTCTATTTATGCCTTCTCCTTGGCATTCCGCATTGCTTCAAATTCCTTGGACTCCTCAGCAAGTTGTAGGGTTAGGTTATCCCTTTCCCATTCTGCATCTGTCAATGACTTGCTGAGTTGTCTATATTCCTCTTCGGCTCCTTGCACTCTTTGAGCTGCTTCCTGATTTTCTCTTTTCATTTCTTGGCATCTTTGCAATGCCTTTGCCAGAATGGCTTGCAGCTTTGATTCTCTCTCTATCTGCCTTTGGCTTTGTTTTTGTAACGTGTCGACTTCAAGCTTTATCTGCACTTCAATGGTTTTGAGAGTTGCCATTTCACTTTCTGAGGCCATTGATTGTGCCCTTAGCCCGGTTAGCTTGGTCATCACCACATCCCAATAATTGGTGGGTGGGTGCAGGTCCACTGTATCAGTGGCCATCTCCTTTAGCTCCACTAACCGCAGGCTTTGCATTTGCTCTTTGGGCCCCGTGCTTGCCAAGTCAAATGCGACTGTGGCAGCCTCTTCTTTTGTATATCCGGCAGCTAGTAGGTCTAGAAATGTGTTATACCTTGCTTAATTTGGCTTTGGCTGCTCACTTTTAGGCTTAGTCTTTTCTTTTGGTTCTTACTCTTGGATTTGTTCTTGCTTTGAATCTTCTTGATCTTCAAGTTTGTCTTGCTCCTCTTTCTCTTGAGTCTGTGGAGGGCTACGAGGAGGTGGTGAGGGCGGTGAGCTGTACTCAGGGCTGGGCGGTGGAGTTGTCAGCTTTTTCTTGAAATCCCTGTCCTCCTTTGTCTTCCTTTCTCTTTCTTGGCCTTCCTGCTCCTCTAGCAGTTGCCGTCGGACTTGCTCCACTTCTGCTTTTGTAAATGGTACATGTGGGATATTTTCTGCCGTGGCATCCAAAATCTCAAAATTCTTAATATAGTCGTCAATCTATCTCTGTGTACCCTTCGGGATGATCCTGACATTGCTTCTAGAGATGGCTTCCATAGCTCATTCAAATCTCCTTTGAGGGCTCGGCTCTGAAACTTTCCATCAGCCGCTCTAGCCGCGCCGCTTTCTGTGATTTCGTCTCTTTTACTAGCACTTGGACAAATTCCTTCTTTCCCCTCTTTAGCTCTGGCTACTCTTCTTGCATGGTTTCTAACCGGCGTTTCAACCTAGTGCCAACCCTTGGTGCTTTGGGCTATTCCTCTTCCTTATCTTCCTTGAGCCTCAGCCAGTCGTTCTGTGATGGAGGGTCGGGCCATCTTCCCTTGGCATGCAATGCCCCATAAATCACCTTCGTGATTAGCTCACCCGACACGATGTATGTGGGGTTCTTGTTGCCCATCTTCACCAGATTATCATGTATATAAGCTGCATAATTGATTACCTTCCGCTTGCTTTTCTGCATTGCCTAGGTGAATGTTGTGGCAATTGCTCCAGGCGGCATTATGTACTTTTGTGGCTGCTTTGTACACATATGAAAGTACTGATTGTACAGCTGACTCATGATTTCCACTTTGGGGTTGGCAATGTCTTCAAAGGTATAGTTGCCTTTGTTTTCGGTGTACACCTTTACTTAGTCTCTTCTTTTGGTTACACTATCCCCTTTGTTGGAGAGGTCTAGTGCAACTGCCACTAATCTCTCTGTGATTATAATCTCCGCGTGGCTTGCCCTATCCGTTACTCTGGCCACTCCATCTTCCTTGATTGTCGTCACAAATTCCCATACTCTTTTTATGTCAATACCTGCCGGCACAGCTTCAAAATAATTGTGGAGATCAATCTTCTCCAGGTACTCTGCCATCTTGCTTCTGACAAACTCATTGAGATCCCGCGGTAGCATTGGTAGCTCTATCACATTTCCTTCAGTGTCTTTGAACACGCCTTGGTAGATCCTTAGATCATTGGACTCTAGCAAGTCCTCTTGGATCCACATGCTTGTTGGCTTTAGATTTCCTTTTGGTATGACGAAGGGATCTACTTCTTCCAAATAATCCTTTATGGTCATCCTCTTCTTCTTTGCCGGTGACTTTGCGGCTGCCATAGATCCTGTTGCACTCAGTAGTCCGAAGTTAGCGTTTTTTCCATATCAGCTGAGAAACTGAGTTTTATCTATCCAAATGACTTGAAAATTGAAAATAAAACTTAAAAGGAACTTGGGAAACTGTGCATGTGCTCACAATAGGATTCTGTCCAAACATTTTCATTTAGACATCCTACGCGTAGGATGTCTTTTTCATCAGATTTTAGTGATACTTGACATGCTGGTGGTCCTTGGCTTGAACAACATGGCTATGTGATTGGATTTGGATTTGGGCATCAAAAAGTGTATTTTTGGCCTGATTCAGGCTTTAGGCTACAAATTGGGTAGAAAGTCCACAACAGGTAGCAAATGATATCAAAATGGATTGAAAATTGACATATGGGCTCCTTGCACCATGGTAATGGCTCCCATGATGTCATTCTTTGCACAGTAGGTCAAAAACATGCTTGAGACATCCTACGTGTAGGATGTCTATTTCATCAAAATGGCTTGGGATTTGTTCTGTGGGTAGTCCTTGGCATGTGGAACATGGCTATGCTCTTGGATTTTGATTTGGACAAGAATTGATGTTGGTAAGACCCTGTGTAGTGTTTTTGGGCTCAAAATGTGTATCTTGGAGGTGTTGGGGGTCAAAAATGATTAGAATGGCTTCAAACTTGGTATATGAGCTCTGGAAGATGATATGAAAAGATCTGGAATGTAAAAATACCCTCTGTAGGCCAAAAATGTCAAATAGACATCCTACGCCTACTTCATCAATTTTTGCAAGTAACCATACAGATTGGTTCGCTATGTGCTCATGAATGTGTTGTGAAAGTTTCATGTGATTTGGACAAGTTTTGGTAGGTCTATGGATCATTATTGCCTCTATGCCCTAACTTTGCGTTTTTTCATGCATATGAGGTCAATGTTGGTCCAAATGTGATGAAACTTGGTGGCTACCATGTAAAGGCTATTCAGAAAATATGTGTGATGAGAAATGCTGGGTTCTGTGCCCAGAAATGGCCTTGAGACATCCTACACGCCGGGATGTCTCCTGATGATTTTTTCATGGAAACTATCACTGGTGCCTGCCCTTAGTCCCCCTGAGTCCCTTTTAAGCCTAATTTCAACAAAAAAGTCAAATGGATAGAAAGTAACTCCCTGTGTGGATTTCAGAGCCTCCGAGCCGTTTTCTGACTTTTGGAGTGATTTTCGGCGATGAAATTTCTTGATATTGGTCTCCTTAGCTTCCCGATCCCTTGGGGATCCTTGTTGTATGGTTTTTGTCGACTTTGGCTTCACCGGAGCTCCATTTGGCAATTTGTCGCTCTAGAAGCACCCGTGGTTGCGTTTACATGTCTTCGATGACTTGTGGTGCTCTACCACCATAGGACTTGGTTGTTGATGGTCTAGGAAAGTCGCTCGTGAAGTTTGGTGGCAAATGGACATGCGGTTTGGCTGCGAGAGCTATTTGACGCTTTGTGTGTCTAATGCCGTTTCTGAAGTTTAGTTTCGCTTCGGGTCACCTTTTGGTCATGTGGGCTATATAGACTTGACGAGCATGTTGAGATACTCCTACCCATGAATTTTGGTAGCATTTGGGCGCCTCTCCCCGCCGATTTCCCATTTGGTGGCCTCTTGTGGGATTCTAGGAATTAGGTTTTTTTCTCGATGGTTTTCTACTGCCGTTGGACATCCAAGACTGGTCTCCTATACTAGGGTAAGCTGCCGATGAAGTCTCATTGCTTTTGGGTTAGCCGTTAGGTGGCCACTTCTACTTGTAGGTCTCTACTCCCCGCTTTGTGTGTGAACCCTACGCTAGTTTTCGCGACAAAACGACAAACATGCGCAAAAAGCTCAAGGTGGTGAGCCTACCTCTCATGTCTGAAGCCCGTCGAGTAGTCATGCGCGTCGTAAAAGTTGCTGGAAGTTCCGCTCACTCTAGGTGGCAGAAGCTCTCTCTCAAAGGTCAATAGTGAAAATGAGCTTAAAATGAAGTGAAAATTTCTTATAATGGAGGTCCCCGAACCACTTTTCATGAAATTTGACATGTGTTCCCAACTTCTTGCGAGATGCGGTTTAGGCTAAAACATTTCTTGATTTGGACTTCATTTGCCCCGTTTACCAGAAATTTGACATTTCGGTCAAAATCTGGCCAAAACACGCTTTCCGCTCCAGTCTCATAATTGCACCCACATTGTACCATAGGTTTTCCTATAGTCACTGATCATCCCCATATATATATATTTTTCATTACGACCGTTTTTCACCTGCTTTTTGTAATTTTGAAGTTTTTCTACCGAAAATTAACAAAATTAAAAGAAAAATAGCAAATCAAACCCAGAAAATCCACAAAAATCATAATAAATCAAAAACATCACCGCAAAACATTATATACACTCACATGCAATTTTTATGGCCGGAGTTCTCCGTTTTACCAATATTTTGCCCGAAAAATGGCTATTTCTACTTATATACACACACCTAGGGGCTTGATTTGGCGTTTGGTCCCATATACCTGTAGATTCATGCTGTATAAGGGCATATGTACTTGGGTTAGTCCAGAAAATTTTGCAATCAAACAACAACCCTTAAAAATAGTCAAAAATCATGCCCTTTTTTGCTCTTTCTGCTATTAGGTCCGCATTTGAGAATGCCTCCCCCCCTCTTAGCCGGAATCCTCCCGGACGACAAGGTATCGCCTCGAAGTATGTGCCATTCACGGATTGGAAAAATTGTGTTAATGCTTGGCCGTGTAATGTGGCCGTATTTTATGCATACTCGATCAATGCATGGAAAAATTAATGTTGTGCAAGAGAAGGGTATAAGCAAAATGCTTATTGACATTCGCCATTGAGGTTTCCTATTTTCTTTGCAAGTAACATCTCTAACTCTACTGCTCTCTGTTTGATTGTCTTTCTTGAAAAAGTCGCTTGCTTTGTCGCTACTATTGATATAGCCCTAGTTGTCTCTTTGGAGAGAATTGGCTTGGCCGGAATGGCCGTAGACCTTGTCTCTTTTGCTTTCCATGTGTAGATTTGTTTGTCTGGTTTTTGTAGGTTTCTTGTTACTTTCGTGGTTGCCAATGTTTTGTTGCTGATTGGCACCCACATAAGTCGATTTGTCGGTTGTGAATGCAGCTGTCCGCCTTCCGATGTTGCTTGTACTGAAGGGAGTTCCTTGTGCTTCGGTTTTGGAATCCAAATGCGAGTTGCATTTGAGTTATTGCTGAGCATTTTCTTTGGGATCCATATCTTTTTTATTCCCTTGGTTTTTGGTTGAACTATCTGCTTCGGTTGAATTCTTCCGTTGTATTGTTTTTTTCTTGCCATGTGATTTCTATCCTTCCATACCCATATTTGTTTTTCTCTTGTTGGTAACTCTGATCTGTTCACTGCGGTCGGTGACTTGTCATACTTGTAATGAACTATGTTGGCAGTTCCCTGGTGGTTAGCCCTGGGTATCATGTTGTTCTTTGGTGGCACCCTTCCTTTCGGCTTTTTATCCAGTGCAGTGAATTGCTGGCAGCTGATTATTCCGGGGTTGCTGAGCAAAGGCTATGACCTGTTGTTCTTGTGCATGCTGAATTATGACTGCATTCGTATTCCAATCTATCTGCACATTGTACTCTTTTTGCCAAGGTTGTCCCAACAACATGGGGTGTTGTGTGCTTTCATCCTCAACTACATAAAATTTATGTCGGTAAATATATTGATGTTGTACATGCAATATAGTCCAGCCCAATGTTTTCAACGAATGTGATGTACTACTTTCTAGCACTTGTGGAGTAGGATGAAGTTGACTTGGGGGCTTGAGCTGTTTGTATAATCAGTAAGAGATCAAATTTGCTTGAGCTCTAGAATCAAGCAATGCCATCGATTCAACTTGATTGCTACCCACTTTGACTGCAATTATTGGCTCTACTGTGTGTATCAAACCTCGTTAGTCGAATGGCATTGATTCGCAATGGTGCTCCACATTGTTGTTGTTGTCGCAACAGTCTTCTTTTTGCAATGCGTTCTTTTGCTTCTACTTGAGCTTCTTCTCGTACCCTCTGTTTCTCCTTCATTCGTTGTTTTTCTTGATGGATTTGTTGAAGCATATACTGTGTTAGTGGTAAATGATATTTCTTTAATCGACACCCACTAATCCAATTTTGCATTTCTTCACCTGCTAATGTAGCAAGCTTGACAGCTCCGCTTTGTGATAGGTCACTAATCACAAAGGGTCCCATCCCTCGCTTTTCAAGTTTCTTGGCATGTTGCTTTAAAGTATAAACAAGTACATAATCACCAATTTTGAACTCTTTCGTGCGCACATGCTTGTCAAAAAACTCCTTTTGCCTTCTCTTTTTAGCATAGATCGAAGCTACAGCCCTCAAGCGGAGTTCATCTAGCTTTTCAAGATCATCTATTCTTGAAGAGAGCACATGCTCTGTCCATTCTAGGCGTTTCACTACTCGTAGAGTTGGAATTAAAAACTCTATGGGTAATATAGCATTTAGGCCAAACACCATGTTGTACGGTTTCATTTTTTGTAAGCTACCTTGTATGCCCATAGTGTTGAGTGTAGCTGTTGATCCCAATCTATTCTTGACTCTGACACAATTTTACTGAGAATCGTGCATAGTGTTTTATAGGTGGCCTCAGCTTGTCCATTTGCCTGTGGATGGTATGGAGCAGATTTCCTATGTATGACCATGAATTCCTCTAGCAGATATTCAATGACTTCATTAAGTAACTGTGTTCCACGATCACTGATAATTTCCATTGGTAAACCGTATCTTACAAAAACATTCTTATACAAAAAATGTGCAGTGGTCCGTGCATCTGCTTTTTGTGTTGCCTTGGCTTCCGCCCATTTTGTGAGATAGTCCGTAGCCACAATGATATATTGGGTATGGGTGCGATATGCTGGAGGTGAAATAGGTCCCACAAAATCAATGCCCCATTTTGCAAATTCCCTTGCTCCCATCATTGTCCGTAGTGGCATCTCATCTCTCTTTATCGGCACCTTGGTGCGCTGACATGCGTCACAACGCTTTACAAACTCTTCAGCATCCATATGCAATGTAGGCCACCATATTCCTGCGGTTAAGACAATTTTTGCCGTCTTATCGCCTGAAAAATGTCCTCCACTTATACATCCATGTGCGTATTCTAGAATCAGCAGGTATTCACTTTCACTTGCACAGATTCTAAGTTGATTGTCCTTTCCTCGCTTATAGAGTTGGTTCCCAATTAACTGAAAGTCACGAGCCTCCAACTCTATAGCCCTTTTTTGTGCTCTTGTTATGTTTTCAGGAAACGTCCTTGTGGTTAAGAAGTCAATGATATATTGACTCCCTGCAGGTGCAATGTTCACCTGAAACAATGTCGCGTGGTCCATTGGTCGTTTGGCCCTACATATAGTACAATTGGTAACATAAGCATGTGTGTCTGCGTACATAGTTGGCCAATAAACCCCTAACTGTTTCAGTCTTTGGTGTGTTTTCACTGTTGACAATGAAATGCACAATCTTGGACATGTGGTTCCTCAAGGTAACACTCGAATTCTTCCGGATTTATACATAATCGTAGAATTTAGTCTGATCCCAGATGATACAGTCGTCCTGCAATCAACTGGAAGTTTTTTGTTTGTCAAATTGTTTGGTGTTTGGATCTGTCTTCCGTGCTATCAAACCTACCTCCAAAGGAAAGAATGCTAACAATTTCCTGAGACCATTTGGGTATCATTTCAATATTGAAAAGATAAGCATCTGGTATGTCATCATCTACTCCTTCAGGAGCTTCCCCGTTGTGTATCCTTGAATGATGATCCGCCCGTAGATGGGTTTTACCCTTTTTGACCACCACTGTGAAATCAAACTCTAGCAATATAATAAACCAGCGTACAATTCTCCCTGTATTGCATGGTTTATTCACCAGATACAAAAGAGCTTGATGATCTGTGAAGAACACAAATTTGTTTGCGAGCAAATAATGCCGAAATTTCTTTACAACATAAATCATTCCTAACCCCTCTCTTTCGGTGGTTGTGTAGTTCTTTTCTGCACTGTTTAATTGTCGGCTGGCATAACAAACTGGAAAATCCATTGTTCCGTCTCCAGGTTGAGCCAAAATACTCCGATTGCATATACAGAAGCATCAATGTGAAGATGGAATATCTTTTCCCAATCCGGTGCTTTAAGTACAGGTGCTGATACAAGGTTTTTCTTCAGCTTTTGGAATGAAGTTTCACACTCCTCGGTCTAGTCGAATTTGACTAGCAAACGATACAGAGGTTGTGCGATGACTGCATACATATATATGAATCTTTGATAATACCCACAGTGTCCCATGAAGGATTGCACTTGTTTCGCATTAGTAGGCCTGGGTAGGTCTACTATGACTTTCACTTTGTCTAGGTAAGTGGTTATGCCATTTCTTGAGACAATGTATCCTAAGATGCGGCCTTGCCTAACCATAAAAATACACTTTTCTGGGTTAAGACAGATTCCATATGTCCTGGATTTTTCAAATACCTTTTGCAAATGGTCAATATTCTCCTCTTGTAGAAGAGAGTGTACACAAAGATCATCCATGTATATTTTTAAGAATATTCTCAGGTATTCTTTGAACACGTACGTCATTAACCTTTGAAAGGTAGCTGGGGCATTAATTAAGCCAAAAGGCATAACTCGATACGCATAAATTCCCCATTCTGTGGCAAACGCTGTTTTGTGTTGATCCTCTACTGCAATTGCCAGTTGGTTATATCCTGAAAACCCATCTAGAAAGGAATAAGCTCGTTTCTCGGCCACCCTCTCAAGTACATGTTCTGTGATTGGCAAGGAAAAATTGTCCCTTATGGTAGATGCATTTATCTTTTTGAGATTTACACACACTCGCAGTTTTCCATTCTTTTTGGGGACTACCACAATGGGTGACACCCAATATGTATGTTCGATTTTGTAGATGAATTCAGCTTCCATCAGCTTGTCAATCTCCTCTTTGATTCGTTTAGCAAATGTGTCATTATATGTATAAGGACGTAGTTTGCTAGTTTGTATCTAATTTCAAAGGAGTTGTATGTTGACATATCGATGGATCAACTCCTTTGAGGTCTTTGTAGGACCATGCAAACACATCTTTATACTTCTTGAGAAGTTGTGTTAGCCGTTCTTCTTCTTAAGACTCTAAACCGGTTGCTATATAGACCGGCTGAGGCTTATTTCCTAGTTCAGCGAGGTCTATCTTTTTTGCATTTTCCGGCCCATCGTAAGATTCTTGGTTCGTTCTTTCTCTGACTGGTGGTGTCATTATGATTTTTCTGTCTTGGATGGTGAATTTCTGATAGTGTGATGGTACATTCATGTTTCCTTTTTCTGAATCCCCTTTACCATCACTATCTCCCTTAGTAGTCCATACCTCTCATAAAGACCGTTTCAGTTCTTGGTATTTCTGTTTACGCTCCACTCTCGTCCACTCTTGGTCTTTCGTTATTTCTTTTTTTGATTTTCGAGATTTTGTTTCTGTTTTAGCTTTTCGTACTTGTCTTATTTCCTCTCGCGTTCCTTCCTATCTTCTTGATATGTGATCTTTTACACAATCCTCTGCTTTCACAAGCATCAGATAGTGAGTTTTACCTTTTATCCTGGGCATCAGGTTCTCTCTCGCTTTGTTTCCTGCTCATTTTCTCCTATAACGTTCCTGGTGTCTAGGGTGTTGATTAGCAAAATCATAAAACTTGATATTCTCTGCTTTTTTTTCACGCTCACTTGAGTTGTCTGAACACTCATTATCTGCATCATTATTTACTTTCAGATGCTCAATGGAGTTATAAACTCTTCTAGTTTTGGTGGTTCTACAATCTCATCTCTTCCTGGTATAATGCTTACCATGTAATAGGGTAGCACATCATAGCCATCCTTATCGCAAA
This sequence comes from Adiantum capillus-veneris, assembly GCF_014529385.1. Lineage (NCBI taxonomy): Eukaryota > Viridiplantae > Streptophyta > Polypodiopsida > Polypodiales > Pteridaceae > Adiantum > Adiantum capillus-veneris. The sequence goes on from NC_140949.1 coordinate 69,655,347, forward strand.
ATTTTGTTGTTGGACTATCTGTAATGGTACAGACATCCAATGTTGCTAGTATGTGTTCCCATTCTAGAGGTTCCAAGGCATCTTCAGGAAAAGGTTTCGGAATATACTCCTTGTCCTCAATCGCTCTTTCTAAGACGCTGTCAGGAGTTTTTTGGAGCAAGGGATTGCGCATATGTACATACACATGCATGGTGCATCGAATAAAGGATTGCCCATTTTCCATAGCCAGGTGGTTACGTGGGGCCCACATGTGTACAGGTAGGACACCATGTACATAGTGCATCGATTTTCACTATTACCAGTACCAGTGTGTTTTTCCTACAATAATGGGTTGGTAGCACTTAAAACTTCTCGAGGAAGCTATCCGCGGGCCGACAGTGGCGTCAGATGGCATCTAGTGGCTTCAGGAGGCCGAATGGGGTCAATACTTGCACGTGGATAAGTACAGACACAACGTGGATGTTTTCTTGTGATAATTATGCAGAAAGGTCATCATGAGGACCATATTTTGGAGCCACTTCACGTGGTGGCGAGATGCATTATTGAAAGAAGCTGAGTGTCAGGTGTGCGTATGGATGGAGCAGGGTGACAACTATGCACTGCGAGGTCAGTTTTTGGCCTGTTCAGGGTCCGTTTGAGGTCATCTGAAAGGCCAAGGGTGCCCAAGTAATAAAGCTAAGTGTGGGAAATGAAAAAACTAAGAGAAGACCAAAAAAAACGTGGAGAAGAGAGGAGGAACAGCCGTAGGTGTGTTTTTGGAGCCTGTTTTGGCCGTAAACTGCTCATCCGATGTCAGATTTGAGCACTTTGACATTGTAGACTGGGGTTTTGGGCCGTTCCGAACGCGATGGCGCTGTCCATTTTTCCGAATTACTAATTCTTTTTCTGATTTTTTGGCTGTGTAAGTTTCTCCTATTGAGCGAAGCTTCTGCTCCAATTTGTGATTGTATCTGGTATCTTTTACCCATATTGTGTGAGCTATTTGCGCCATTGGTGTTGGCCCAAGATCAATTGTATCTACACATCAGAAATTCTTCTCTTTTGAGATGAGTTTTGTGTGTGTGTGTGTGTGTGTGTGTGTGTGTGTCTGTGTGGAGTGGGAAAGTGGATAGTCTCTCTCCTCTCACTCCATCGGTGTGTTCCCTGTCTCGGTCAGGTGTGTTGTGTAAGCCAAGTGGTGCCCCATAGTGTGTGTGTGTGTGTGTGTGTGTGTATCATTCCAAGAGTGTGTGTTGGGTTGTTATAGAGGCGCTGTGTGTGTTTTCATCCCGCTCCATTCTTTTGGCGCCCCCACGGAGGATCTTCTTCGAGTACCTTCTGCTTTGAGCTTCAAGCTTCGAGATTCAGGATTACAGATTGCAGGTTGCAGGTTGCAAATTACAGGTTACAGGTTACAGGTTACATGGACAGGTACAGGTACAGGTGATTCACACAGGTACATATATCTGGAGTACAGTGATATACTAGCAGTGGTGTCACTTGCAGTTGTTGTGGGTATGCATCACTTGGCGCCTTCTTGAGCGCATTGTCTGTTGGTATTGTACGTTACTTGTGGAAACTGCCATTGTACGCCTTTGTGGAGCCATATATGGTTTTATTTGGAAGTCCCAGCCATTTCTAAGACTTGGTCTGGAAGATAGTCATTTCTGAGACTTGACTATACGCGATTTGCATTAGCTTTCGTGTGAGGGTCGATAGCGTGAAGTTTTTGTTGAGCTGGGGGATTCTCAAATGTGGAGATCCTTTCGGTGATACAGGTAGCTGGAGGACCCTTTTCGTGACCTCGCCATAGGATATGTACTAGTGATTCCTACTTGATGCTCAGGTTCTATTGTTGACAGTTTATGCATACATATACAATCTATATTTTGGGTTCACACTGCTCTACTTCTGGGGAAACTCTGCCAAAATTTTTCCGAGTTGTGATGGCTGTTTTTTTGGTCTTTTGAGCAATTTATGATGTTATGATGCTGAAATTTTGACAAATCAGAGGATAAGATAGGTGTGCTTCCTTGGGAGCTTCATGGTTGGCTTTAATGGATGATCAAAATGGACCTCAATTCATGCCTTTTCATTTAACTCAAAGAATCCAGATAAATGTTCACGTGTCCAGGAAGATTTTTTTCCAGCAGCGTATAGTCTTTATGTTCGGGCCAAGAAGATTACGAGAGATACTGGAATGTCCTTTGCCTGTTGTAATTCCGATGATTAACTATGAAAACTCATTTGATGTGCACGTGTTTGTCCTTATCTAAAGTTGAGCTCCATTGAAGTTTCTGGGAATTGAGTCAGTCAAAAGTTTTGGGTTCTTGCACGTGTGTTCGAAGGGGTTCTCAAATCATAGTAGCTTGGGTAGCCATGGCTTTCTCTTATCCGGAATTTCATGGAAGAAATGGTGAAGATGCGGAAGACTTTCTGGAGCAAGTCGAGGTGGCATGCATAAGCAACAATATGTGTGATGAGGAGAAGATTTTGAGGCTATTTGGATTGCTTTTGAAAGATGAGGCCCGTGTTTGGTTCATGGATTTGGAAGCTAAAGAAGCAGTGGCTTCTTCTTATGGTTTGAGTCTTGACAAGTTTATAGAAGCTTTTTTAGAGCGTTTCCAGTTTTTTAAAGATGCAAATGCATTATGGAATGAGCTCAATGCTCTTAAGCAAGGTTTTTGTCAAGGTGTTGATGCCTATGTACAAGGTTTTACAGATTTATGGACTCGTTGGTGTGTTGATCTTAAGGATGACACTCCCCCTTGTTCATTGAAGAAAAGTTCTTTTGTTGATGGTTTGTCACCTTGGTTGCGGTTCGAAGTTGAGTTGAAGAGGACCGAGTCTTTTGAAGATGCAGTATGCATTGCAAAGCACAAGGAATGGAAGTTTAAGCGTATTGAGGAACATGGTATCAGTACAGGTATGCATGTGCAAGATGGATTTGACATGGAAGATGAAGTTAAGCCTAAGCAGGTGAAAAGTAGCCTATCCTATGATGTTTCTCGTTTCTTCCCAAGGTCTATTGTGAAGCGTAAAGATGATTTGCAGGTTGACAGGTTTATGGAAGAGCCTAAAGAGGTGAGTAATGCTTTGGATACAGGATTGAAAAGTCTTGAAGAGGATGCATTGGCTACTTGTGTACCTTGTGATTCTGGGTGTGAGTGTGAGGTTGAGGTTATTGATGGTGAGCATGTATCCTTGGATACTAGTTCCTTGGAAATTAGGGAAGAGGGCAAGGTTGAGAGCCATTTTGTGGATTTGTTGGATATGGAGCCTGTTTTGAAGCCATATTTTGATGTATGTGCAGTGATTGAACCGATTTGTGAGCATGATTGTGGTTTAGAGCAGGGATCTGTATTCTTGGAGACTGATGAACCCATGCTAGAAGCTATGGATAGTGGTGCTAGCCATGATTATGATGTGGATAAAGTTATGTGTGATGATGAGTATGCTTATGATGATGAGAAGGGGTTTGGCATATATGAGTCCAATCTCAGCTATGTGGATGCCTATGCTAGGGATATGTGTGCTGCGGGGATACTTTTGTGCTTTGTATATCAACAACTTTACCTTCACACAATGCTTTTAGCTCCTTGGGTGCATGATTTGCAGGTTGTTGCTATGGCTGGTGAAGCCAAGATGCCAGGTGATGAGTCACTTGAGTTGTCTATATCGGTTGGGTTGAATGTGGCATGCAATATTTATGCTTTTGGAACTCCAGGCAGGGCGGATGTGCTAGTTGAATATGCCTATGGTGCATTTTGGTTGATTGTTGACAAATGTACGTGTGGTGTTATGATGCTTCTTGTGAATCAGACGATATGCCTTTGGCCTTTTGATCCAGGTGGAATGAGCATCTACTAGTGCTCCTGCTGAGCATGAATGCTCTAGCAGGCTAGGGGGTGGGCAAATTATGTCAGGAGTTTTTTGGAGCAAGGGATTGCGCATATGTACATACACATGCATGGTGCATTGAATAAAGGATTGCCCATTTTCCATAGCCAGGTGGTTACGTGGGGCCCACATGTATACATGTAGGACACCATGTACATAGTGCATCGATTTTCACTATTACCAGTACCAGTGTGTTTTTTCTACAATAATGAGGAGTTGGTAGCACTTAAAAATTCTCGAGGAAGCTATCCGCGGGCCGATGACATGAGGTAAGCAGGTGCGTCATATGGCATCTAGTGGCGTCAGGAGGCCGAATGGGGTCAATACTTGCACGTGGATAAGTACAGACACAACGTGGATGTTTTCTTGTGATAATTATGCAGAAAGGTCATCATGAGGACCATATTTTGGGGCCACTTCATGTGGTGGTGGGATGCATTATTGAAAGAAGCTGAGTGCCAGGTGTGCGTATGGATGCAGTAGGGTGACAACTATGCACTTCGAGGTCAGTTTTTGGCCTGTTTGGGGTCCGTTTGAGGTCATCCAAAAGGCCAAGGGTGCCCAAGTAATAAAGCTAAGTGTGGTAAATGAAAAAACTGAGAGAAGACCAGAAAAAACGTGGAGAAGAGAGGAGGAACAGCCGCAGGTGTGTTTTTGGGGTTTTTGGAGCCTGTTTTGGCCGTAAACTGCTCATCCGATGTCGGATTTGAGCACTTTGACATTGTAGACTGGGGTTTTGGGCCGTTCTGGACGCGATGGCGCTGTCCATTTTGCCAAATTCCTAATTCTTTTTCTGATTTTTTGGCTGTGTAAGTTTCTCCTATTGAGCGAAGCTTCTGCTCCAATTTGTGATTGTAGCTGGTATCTTTTACCCATATTGTGTGAGCTATTTGCGCCATTGGTGTTGGCCCAAGCTCAATTGTATCTAAACATCAGAAATTCTCCTCTTTTGAGCTGAGTTTTGTGTGTGTGTGTGTGTGTGTGTGTCTCTGTGTGGAGTGGGAAAGTGGATAGTCTCTCTCCTCTCACTCCATCGGTGTGTTCCCTGTCTCGGCCACGTGGGTTGTGTAAGCTGAGTGGTGCCCCATAGTGTGTGTGTGTATCATTCCAAGAGTGTGTGTCAGGTTGTTATAGAGGCACTGTGTGTGTTTTCATCCCGCTCACAACGCATTCTTTTAAGCTTCCGCAATGTGAAGCTCCACACATCCATAGCTCTTTTTGTTGCCCTAACCATGCCGGGAGTTCTGACCCTGCTAATGTAGATGAATCAAACTCTTTCACTGGTGTCTGGTTCACATCCTTGTAACTATGGTCTTTCAGGTGTATTTTGGTTGTTGTCTCACCATGTCTGAGGTATATGTGGTCCTAACCCTAATCTTGGACCATCTTCAATTATCTCATGAATGGTCTTCCCAAAATGATCTCGTAATTGTTCTTTATGTCGAAATCGACTATTGCAAATGTATGCTCATACTCGATTCCGCATGAAGTGATGATCACTTTTTCTAAGAGTCCTAGAGGCTTCTCCATGAACCCATCTGCCAATTGCAATTTCATTGTGGTAGCTCTTAAAGCTGGTTTTTTCTATTTTTTAAAGATTTCCTTGGTGGTGATAGAAACTCCACTGCCAAGAATAGCCTTGGAAACTACTCCTTGGAATTCTACTGGTAGCATGGTGTTTCCATCTTCTTTCTTGCAATACCTTCCAACTTTGTTTAATGGTACTGGCCTAGTGTTTAGTTGAGGCCTGTCCAATTCTTTGAGCCCTTCGTGAAGCTTCGAGGTGGGGTCTTTTACTCCAAATTTTTCTAGGCATTTGCCTACTGTGGTCCACATGTTTGGTCGTAACCATAGGAGTTCGGCTCATGTGATTGTGCATGCCATCGGGGTGGACAATAACTCAATCAACCCTTGTGAATCCATCACTTTGTTAGAAGAAAGTCTTTGAGATGGGACTGCTCTCACTTCAGACTTGGCTTCATACTCTCCTAGGTAAGAGGGTAGAGTTTTCAGCGAGTCTGGTTGGCTGTGCCCCAAACTAATTTATCCCTGGTCTCCCCCTTGTGAATGTATATCAAAGTCATTTGTGACCTTGCCTCAAATTATTCAATAGGAGGTAAGATCCCATTTTTCTCTTTTCTCGTGCTATTCATGTGAGAACTTGCCCTGTTAGCTTCGTTGGCATCATGGATTTGCTTCCACAGATCATCTAGACCGTTACAGTCCTTACCCATTTCTGTCAATGTTTTAGGCTTGAACCCGTCACTTGCCTCATCTGTTTTTTTTGGCACTATGATAGGTTCTCTCCTAGACTCATAGGCATTCGTGAGTCTTTCCTTCATTTCTACTTGTTTCTCTAAAGCTGGTTGGATAGGGGTTGGAGCTGGTATTGCATGCCAATTTACAGGTTTACCAAGCGGGTTTTCTATCAAAGATTGAGCTGTTTCAATCATCTTTCTACACATTTCCAACCTCTATTTTTCTATTTCAGCATCATATGGATAAGTCATCCATCTTTGCTCTTGGGTTTGGTTCCTTTTGACTCTGGATTTGTAAGCTTTTAGAAGTGTATCCAACTGCTCATTTACCTTGTCTGCCAATATCGATCCTCCTAATCCTGCACTTTTGGGTTCTGCTATTTCCTTGGGTGCTATGGTTGTCGCGGTGTGTGAGCTTAGGCTAGCTAGATCCTCTAACCGCTCTAATCTATCCTTTGTGTGTTTTAACTCCTCGGATAGAGCTGTTTGCTCTCGTTCTTTCTTGGCTTTCATACACGCCTTTCTAAATTTCCAAGTGCTTCTTTGATTTTTCATTTCTGAACTTGGGGCATCAGTTTTTGGCTCTTCAATTATGGGTTCGTTCGTCATTCTTTGAGCTTGGGCTTGTGTTACTGCCTGATTAGGTATGATTGTCTCGTTTTCTGACCCTCCACTGGACGACACTGTTTCCAGCATGTTCAAGGTAGTTTTTGCTCCTTTGCTAGGGTTCTTAGGGCAATCCAAAATCAAATGAGTAACTCCACACTCGGTGCAATATGCGTTGACTCTAATGATTTCATCATGAGGACAGTCTCTTAGCCAATGGTCTCCACCACACTTGTAGCAGGGTCCCTTGGGTTGTTGAGGTGCTCCTTGAGCTCCTCTTTGTTGGTATGAATATCTCTATCCGTCCATGCCTCTGTTGGCTATGAACAACAATGTTCGTTCATCTAAGCTATATCTTCCTTCTCCTGCTGCCTGTGCAGCTGTTTGTGGTCCTGTATTTCCTATCATGCTCCATGGTTCTGGTGTCGAGGGTTCTTTTGGTGGATAATAGACATGGTTTGTCGCATATCCCTTGGGATCTTTATAATATGCATGCATAGGCACCAAAGCCTTCTCTTCTGATTCGGTTACGGTTGGTGTGTATCTTATGCCAATTGATCGTAATCCTCGTAGGGGTGGTTGTTGCCCCAACACTGGTTGTGGTCTTTCTACACCTACACGTCCTGGTAGGTTGCCTGCTTGATACCTAGGAATTGGCGGAACTTGAGGAGAAGCTACCTAAGCTTGGGGAGCGTAAGGTCTCTCTTTCACATATCCCTTGTTATAATAACATTCCTCCGTTCCATGGTTTGTCCATTTTTGTTCAATAGCACACCACTGGGGCTGTTTAGCTTGGAGTTTGGCGTACAAGTTAATCTTTTTTAGCACTTCCTCTACAAGCTGATCTTGGCTTACAACCACTTCTCCTTTCGGTGCTGTCTTAGAAGACTTGCTTCCACTTTGTGTGAAGATGAATCGTCGTCAAGATCCTTGAACTCACTCTCTTTGTAGACCGCACAATTGTCTACAAGGTAAAGAGCCCCCTTGGTTAACTCATTCAACGTCGTGCTCCTCTTTATATGTAAGTCCTTATGGAGATCTGCATTCCTTAGTCCTTGGATAAATATAAGCATAAGTCTGGACTGAGTTGGCAGTTCTTCCACCGGACAGAACTTAACATACCTTTTTAGTCTTAGGGATGTCTTTCGCACAGATTCTCCGTCTTTCTGTTTGATCAATTTATGGATTTGTGAGATGGTATTATGAGCTATCCCCCTTTGTGAGAATTCCTCAATAAACTCGTCAAACACCTCCTCCATAGACTCAAAGTCTCTACGCTCCACAGAGTCGAACCAAGTAGCAGCATCATCCTCTAGGGTTAGTCCAAACCTTGCAAATTGGGTAGGGAAGTGTAACACCTCTTCCACTCTAATTACACGCACAAAGGCTGCTACGTGATCTCTTGGATCTCTGTTTCCTGTGTATTTCTTGTTTACACATTTTTGCAATTGAGAAGGTCTAACTCTACGATGGTCTACAAACCTCATCATTGGATTTCCATGTCCTAATCGATATACCTCCTTTGGTCTTCTGTAGTAGGCTGTTTCCTCTCCCAGTGGTGCTCTTAATCCATAATTTCTAACAGTTCTTGCAAGAGATGGTTCCTCTCTCCGAACTCGTTCTATGGATGGTCTTCCAGGCTCTGTTGACTCTTGAGTTTTTGGCTTCCTTTCTGCTTGATACCTTGAATAGAGTGGTGGTTCTTGCAAATCCCTTAGCCCTCGTGCGGCTTGATAACCATCTTGGTTTTGGTTTTGCTCTAGTGTTGCACTTTGTCGAAGCCATGCCTGCAATGATGGCTGAGTTGCTAGTTGGTTTTGGTTGTTGAATGTCTGCGGTCGGGTAGAATGTGAGGTCGCGTCATACTCCACTGAAAAGGGATTTGTCAACTTGCTAGGGGTGTAGGTGGCTCTTGCCACTTCATCGAGGGCATATGTTGATGCTCCTGGAGCTGTTGCCTTTTCTACCTCCTCTGGGAGAATACGTTGGTATTCCCGCCCGTACCTATCAACAAAAACTATATCCTTCCCCATATTAGTTTCATAAGAGAATAAGTAAAGAACCTTGTCTTTGCTTAACTCATTTGGGTATGGTTCTTTGCAGCGAAAGTAAGAGACTATTCCCTCACTCTCATGCTTGTAGATTGTCACGTTCTCATTATAAGTTGATACCCTGGTTGTTTTCTTATCATACATAAAAATTGCTCCAGGTCGATTAATGTTTGGTGACGGTTCTTGAGTTTCTGAAACCATTTTCCCTTTTGCCATGTTATCTCCATATCTGTTGTAATCTTTTGGGTTACTAACTATCAGATAGTGGTTCCCCTTTTCGTCTCGGAATCTATCTCCATCATCATAAACTCGAATTATCTCCAATCTCTGAGTCGGCCTTTCTTCAATACAAATACACTTGCGTCCTCAATAATCAGAATAGACTAAGGCTCCCCTCGAGTTTGTTCCTTCTAAGAAGATCATAGTGAACTTGGAATCATTCAAAGGATTTACGGAGGTGCTTCCTCTTGGCATGGGTCTGTCACAGGTGAAATCTCCTGGCTATTGACTACCCATCATGAAGAAGGATTTGTCTGATGAAGTATCAGTATCACTACCTTCCTCAATAATCGGTGCTAGTGGATCTAGCCTTGCTTGAGTTACATTCTCCTCGGTGGACACTAATCTACCTTGGTCACTTGCCACCTTTTGGTCTCTAAAAATGTATCTTCCTGACCTTAAATTCATTAAACTTATCAATGCAATTTATCACAACTCCAACCACTCACCTGGCAATGGATCAGTCTCCGCACAACTTCTTGCTTTGCTGCTGAATATATCTGTACACAAGCATTTAATTTCGGCAATCGAATCAAAGCATTTAACCGCTAGAGGTAATGTTAGTAATGATTGGTATAACTGGAGAGTTAACCTCAACCACTACTGTATTTTATACACTGCTGATGTTCTAGATTAGGTCTGCAACTCTGGACCTGTACTTCCCTTGGATGTTAGTCAATTTACATGAAAAAGTCTGAATTCAGTCTTTGCTCCATCAAATGGCCAAACAAGGTCCAAATTCACTTCTAAAAGAAGTTGTGGAACCCTTAAGCCAAATGGAACCTCACTGTCTAAGCCTAGTCAAAATTTTTTTTCACTAAGCCCCAGTAGACATCCTACGCATAGATGTCTCCTGCTCTGTTTTGCCTGGATTTTAGCACTATGGATTCCCCTTAATGTGCTGAGTCCACAGCTGTTTTTACTTTTTGATTTGGACACCTATAAGCTGGTCAATGGATTAGAGATCTGTTCCGACAGCCTGCTGCTGGTCTTGATCAGTCTAATCAACTCCAATTTAGACCAAAATTGACTAGGAGGTTTGCCTCAGGCTATACAACACCTTGCTATGCCCACAGTCAATATCTGGCTTCAATTTCTTGCTTTAGACATCCTATGCGTAGGATGTCTTATTGCCCAGAATGGCTTCAAATTCAAAGAACAGGCTCCCCTTGAGTTGCTGATCACTTTGGTATGCTCAAAATTAGGTTTGGAGTGCAAAATCACACAGATGACATCCTACGTGTAGGATGTCTTTTTGGCTTGTTTGACCCTAGACTTGACCCACAACCTCCCCTTGATATGAGCAACCCAGTGGTATGCTTAGATTTTGGTTTGGATTTCAAAAGTCCCCAATTTTAGCTGTTCTAGCCTTTTTCAGTCAAAAGTGCTAAAGTCTACTTAGAACCCAATTTTCTCACCCAAATGAGATGAAACCTCTCTCAGTCACTCAATATATCATTCAAATCATGCTCATGCAGCCATCCTATGGTTTTGGCCTTAAAATAATGCTTTGGCACAATTTGGGTAGGATGTATGGCAATTTCAGTCTATCTGGCCTTTTCCTGTCAAGATATGGTCAAATTTCCACTTTCCAGGTGAAAATAGGGTAAACCCCACCTTCTGAACACACTGGTCTACTCAAAATTCCAAAATTTCCACGAGATTAGCCTGTAGACATCCTACACGTAGGATGTCTCCTGGCTTAAAATTAATTTTTTTTCTGACAGAAATGCTCCTGATGCTCTGCAGCTCTATCAAAAACACTCACAGTAACTTTTGGACTTCACTTTAGCTTTCAAACACACTTTTGCGTCCTTTACAACCTTGTGATGAATCTACCAAGCAAGTATACATGCATGAAGTGCTCTAGATCCTGAATCATGATGTCCTACTTACTCTACTCCTACTCATCATGTGAAATGGTGATAATGGTGTTTTGATTGCTTCCCGGCCTCTCCGGACTCTCAAGCTCTCCTCTCACCGCTTCTACCACTCCAACTCCTACTCTTCTAATACCTAAAACTATCTCAGTCTACCTAAATCTACCTAAGTCGAAGGATCTAGGCCAGACACACGCTCCCTAGACTCCCTCTAAGACCTAGAGAGTCCTCCACCCTCTGATCCTATCTAAATGTAAAAAGAGACTCTTGGAAAGCCAAAGAATCCCTATCCTCAAGGACTAGTCTCGGTCACCTACCTAAGGTTTTCGTCCCCGACAGCGGCGCCAATGTTGGACTGATACGCCGCGACGGATGTCAGCACAGGGAGAACTCACCTAACAAGATTTGTCAGCTAAGGACGAAGCTCGACCTGTAGGTGCGTGGAAGCAAGCATAAGGTGTCAACCTACACTCGACCGACTGCTAACTAATTCCTATAGAGGTCTTTGCCCAATGTCTAAGTCACAGCCTTCATGAATGCATAAGAGGAAACTTCCTTCATAAGAGGAAACTTCTAGAGCCGAACACCCATCAAACAATCTCGAAACACCATAGAACTTGAAGGAGACCCTACTAACACCAATAGGTCGCACTCCCTAAGGTCCATGAACCAAAATCCCAACCCAAAACACACGGTGCAAAATCACGTAGGATGTCTGGCCGAAATTTGCAAGTCTTCATTTTTGAAATCTAAAGTACCTAATGTGTAGCTCTACTCAATGTGAACGTGTGGATATGCTGCAATGCAAAATCGGACAACGTATGCTCACCGAATCACCAGATGAAGCTCGTAATGAAGCTCGCAAAACCGGACCGTACATGCGCAATGTAGGTATCGGCGCGTAGCTCTCGTCGAGGGCAACACGCTGCACTTCTCTGCACTTGATTCTAACCACCGGTGCACACGTAGCATCAAGATGAAGCTCACACTCTCTCTCGTACACATCATGCTCACTTGCAGACTTCAAACTTTTTAAAATGACAAAAGGTTTTTTCATTAAGGTCAAAAAGTGGTATAAATACTTTACAATTCTCAAACCCTAAAGTTTCAAATTAACCATCTACTCAATCTAAATGTCAAAACTGGGATACAATCTGAAAATTTCTGTAAGCCCCAATATTTACAAGGTGAAATGTCGGGTTTTCTCAATAAATGAATAATTACAAAAAATGATGATCTGCCGAGTAGTCAGTTTCCGTAGGGTGTGTCCAACTTCTAACAGGAAGCACAACAATACTCATGCAAAATGAAACTTTATAAAAAGCACCAGTTGTATGTACTTTTGAGCTTGTACAAAAAACGTGATTCTTAGAAATTTTGTCAGAGTCTCCTTTGTATGGACACCTCTTCATAAATAAACATGTACACCCTTTCTTGGGCTCCCACATGGGATACATAAATTATAGACTCTTTAGATTGGATGTGTATAGATTGGATGCACAAAGGGGGCTTCTCCTTGAACAACGTGACTTTTATCAGCTAAATAAACGCATGTGGCAATGTAGAAGCCATCGACTTGGGGGAATAAATTCATAAATAGATTTCCAGAAAAGGATTACTGGGAGAAAATCACTACACTTGGTAACATATTAGTTGATATGTATACCAAATGTGGTGCTCTAATAAAAGCTCAACAATTGTTCAAGGAGCTTCCCAATTATGATGTGGTCCTTTGGTCTGCACTGATTTCGGAGGAGCCCAGCATGGTAAAGATCAAGATGCTTTGTATTGCTATGTGCATGTGCATTGGAATGGGCTCGCTTAATGCAATTTTCTTTAGTCACTTTTAGAAGCTTGTTGTCTGAATATATAGCAAGACAATGAGGGAAGATTAAACTTCACGGGGGCCTCCCACGATGATCCATTAGGAGAGAGAGAGAGAGAGAGAGAGAGAGAGAGAGAGAGAGAGAGAGAGAGAGAGAGAGAGAGAGAGAGAGAGAGAGAGAGAGAGAGAGGTTTGTCTCAAAACTAGGAAGGAAAGTTTGACATTACAATTGTTGTTCCACTCTTTCTAAGATGGATTATGCCATGACAATTGCAAGTACTAGAAGGACTTCACAAAGGCCCCCCTAGTGGCAGGCCAAAAATGGAGGATGTTATCTTTCAATTTTGAAATCGAAAGGAAATTGAACATACTATAGTATCGTTGACTCTCTCTCTCTTTGAGCACCCTCCCTATCTCTCATATGGACAGAGATCACTAGACTTATACATCAGGATTTGATTCAGGTTGATATCAAGAGCACATGGATACAATCGACACAGGAGTTGGGTACGAAGATGTATTTAATAGAGAACATCTTCTCCAACTAACATGTAACCTATATGCACACTCATCTATTCTATGGGTACAATGTGCTATTGATCAGATGCGCACATCATCCCATTAGCTAGAGATTGAGACTAGAAGAGTTAGGAGAGTACCAATAGAGGCCAAGATATGCCAGTTGTGTCATATAAAGCAAGAGACAAAGTACATCACATTTGTCATTGTCCGGTATACTATGAGATACGAGGCCGCTTTCATTGTCTATTTAGAGAGGACTTTGGACCGTTGGATAGATTCATGAGATATCAAGGTCAGAGATGCCTTGGGTTGTTGTTGCTAGAGCTTTGTAGACACAGCGAGAGTCACTTGAGGAGATCAGGAAGTGGGAGACATTTGTAGAGGGAGATCATGACTTGTTTAGAAGAGACTTGGCAGCCAAACAAACATGCTTCATGACAGACGTGGTAGCCAGACAAGAATGCTTCACAATAGACAGTTGACATAGCCATTGAGCTTGGGCAGCTAGACGTGCCCAATAAATTAAACATGCTGCAACCAATTCGAAGGATGACATCACAGATGTTGCAGCCACTCAAGCGGCCATAGATAACTATGTTGCCACACCTGCAACTAACTTACAAGATGCCAACGTTGCTGCTGAATCACATGCCAAACCTTTTGCATATGTCGCAACCTCTATTGACGATCATGCAACGATGATCAACACCTAGCTACATGACTCCCTGATGCAGCCAATACTCCAACCCAATGAGGCGAACATCAATGCCACTTTCTAGGCCCCTCTTTGACATGCTACCCACGACGCTGCGAGTCATGATGCTGAAATTGTTCTTGCTGCAACCTATGTAGCCGCTGCGGCCAAGAAAGACGGTCAATAACCCTGCTGGTGCAGACAGAGTTGCAGCCGCACCACATGCAGACGAAACTGCTACTTAGGCGAAGAATGCTTCTCTGGCTTTCGCAATTGCTCCTGCAACCCCTGTTGTCTTGCATGCAATCCTCTGTCTCCCTCTCTGTCTCTGGGCGTCCCATCTGGAAAAAAAAGGGGAGGGCTGGAGCCGCCCTCATCCGTGCGCGCGCGGACGATGGGGAGGCTCCAACCCTCCCCTTTTTTTCTTTTTTTTCTTGAGACATTTGCATGTAGAAATGTTTCAAATAGTTCAATTTCACAAACATACAGCATTCCCTTTAGGAGGATAGATTCCTTTTTGAAATCAAAACTCTCCTCCAACCAGACAATCCACAAACCTTAGAGCGCGGATTTAGACGAGACTGTGTGTGTGTGACCCCATCTCCCTCCATCTCTCTCTTGTGCAGTAGCTCCCAGTGCATGCCTGTTGGAATTAGGGTTGCAGAGAAACACACACAGCTTGAAGAAGACGAAGGAAGCTCAAGGCACACAATAGAGAGTGTATTCCTTAGTGTGCAATGGAAAGATAGATAGCCCTAGAGTGATGGGCGTATATACAATGCACGGGGGAAAAAACCTCCTAAAGAGGGAAAAAATGCCCCGGCGGTCCTAGTGTGTTCACACACATCACTACCACATGTATATGGTAACAAATCCCCCCTGGAGTGATGCGGTGAACGAGAGCTGGCACATGAGTAAAGGGAAGTGCCATGCCCTGAGGACAGGATCAGTCCACAAAGGGGAGTAAGCCCAAAGCTTTGCGGAAAGCTTCAAGCTTCTCACGAGACAATGCCTTTGTGAAAAGATCTGCAAGGTTGTCTTGTGTTGGCACATAAGCCAAGCTGATCTCTCCTGCTGAGAGCCTCTCCCTGACATAGTGGTAATGCACCTCAATGTGCTTTGTGCGAGCATGAAAAACTGGGTTCCTCGCAACTGCCAATGCGCTCTGACTGTCAGTGTAGATAGTGTTGGCAGTGTCCTGTCCAACACCCAAGTCAGCCATAAGGCGTCTGAGCCATACACACTCAACCGTAGCTGTGAAGACTGCCCTGTACTCAGCCTCACAACTCGAAGTGGCCACAGTAGGTTGCTTCTTGCTCAACCATGATATACATGAACTGCCAAGCATGAAACAAAAACCACTTGTGGACACTCGCGTGTCAAAACAACCAGCCCAATCTGAGTCCGAAAAAGCATGTAAGTCTGGCGGCAATGATCCCCCCTTGGGATAAAACAAGCCAAGATGTAAAGTGCCACTAAGGTAGCGGAAAATCCTCTTGACAGCCTGCCAATGCTTAGACCCTGGGCTATGCATAAATCTGCTGACCTGCGAGACTGCAAACTGAATATCTGGCCTCGTGTTGCATACATAAATGAGGCAGCCAACAGCAGTTTGGTAAAGAGTGACATCAGCAGGATCGCCAGCATCATGTAGACTCAACTTCAAACCTGTTTCCATGGGAGTGGCAATAGGTTTGCAATCCTCAAGTCCAAACTTACATAGCAATGTCTCTATGTAACTTTTCTGACACAAGGCAATACCACCATCACATTGCTTAAACTGTATACCCAAGTAATGATGCAACAGCCCCAAATCTTTCATCTTGAAAGTAGCATTCAAATCAGCCTTAAATTCAGCAATATGTCTCTCATTTGGTCCAGTGATCAGCAAATCATCAACATAAAGAACCACAATGAGAAATACATCATCCTCACGCTTTACATACAATGTGCTTTCTGTTGGACTGTTACGAAAGCCTCGTTTAACCAAATGAGTGTCAGCTTTCTCATACCAAGCACGAGGAGATTGCTTCAACCCATACAAAGCCTTCTTACATTTGCACACTTTGTCCTCTTGTCCTTTTATGACAAAACCGCGAGGCTGCGTTACATAAACTTCCTCAAATATGTCACCATTCAAGAAAGCAGTAACAATGTCTGATTGATGTACATCCCAACCAAAATGAGCTGCCAATGCACATAGAAAACGCACAGTAGTCATACGACAAGTGGGAGCAAAAGTCTCTTCATAATCTATGCCTTTTTGTTGTGCATAACCCTTTGCAACAAGTCGAGCCTTATGGCGATCGATTTCACCATCCGGCTTGCGTTTCAACTTGTAAACCCACTTCGTACCAATGGCCTTTTTGCCAGGAGGCAAATCACATAAAGTCCATGTGTCATTCTCTATAAGTGCATCATATTCTGATTTCATGGCAGCAATCCAATTTTCTGAATTCTGTGCTTCATCAAAGGACAGAGGCTCCTCAACATCATGTAAACTAGACACAGCCAAAGCATAACAATCTGATGCATAAGATGCATGGCGAGAGCCTGAACGAGTACGACTAGATAAAGGTGCATCCAATTTACTGTCACGCAAAGTGTGCACCAGCCATTTTGGCATACCTCTAGCCTGCTCATTTTCAGCCCTTTCCTCATCAAGTACATCATGTACATCTGCATCAGTAATAGGCTGTTCTAAAACATTTTCAGAAACCCCCATAGGCTGTACATTTGCCTCATTGGAACTTACATTCGTATTTCCACCACTGAAAAGAGGCAACAAAGTGTCATAAATGTCCTGTGAGCTTACATTACTGTCTCTAGTACATGACAGCAAGGGTTGAACAGAATCTTCCACAAACACTACATCCCGTGAAACCAAAATACGTTTTGTTTGCGGATGATACAACCTGTAACCTTTGCTTTCAGCACTATAACCAACAAAAATACATTTGACAGCCTTATCATCCAATTTTCTGCGCTGCACTTGTGGCACCAAAGCATATGCCAAACAGCCAAAAACACGCATGTGCTCAATAGAAGGTTTTCTATCATGCCATGCTTCATATGGAGTAATAGACTGCAAAGCTTTCGTAGGACACCTGTTAAGTACATAAGTGGCACACATGATGGCCTCAAGCCAAAAAGAATGCGGCAAAGCTTGACTTTTGACCATACATCGTGCCATTTCCGTTAGTGACCTGTTTTTCCTCTCAGCAACACCATTTTGCTGAGGTGTATAAGGCACTGTACATTGGTGTTTTATCCCACGACTAGCCAGAAATGCATTAAATTCATGAGACATATACTCCCCCCCTCGATCGGAACGGAGGGTGCCCATAGTACATTTTGAGACATTTTCAGCCATAGCCAAAAATTGTTTGAAGCACATAAAAACTTCGGACTTCGCTTTAAGCGGAAATACCCACGCATGCCTGGAGTAATCATCAATGAAAGTCACGAAGTACAGGTAATTGCCCAAGGACGGAGTTTGCATGGGCCCACAAACGTCACTATGCACAAGCTGCAACCTGCATGTGGCCCTAACTGAACCATCCTTTGGAAACTTAGAACGCTGCATTTTACCCAGAATACAGCCTTCACAAACATGTTTGATAGGTGCTTCAAGAGGCGGCAAAGAAGCAACCATATCAGATTTCTGCAAACGCAGCAAACTGGCAAAATTCAGATGACCAAAACGTGCATGCCAAAGTTTTGCATCTGAAATAGCCCTTGAATCTGCAACAGCATTTGCAAAATTTTGTCCACACTTGTCATACAAAGTGAGCTTATACAGCCCACGGCACAAAAGCCCAGATGCAACAATTTCATCACCAAAACTGAGATCATGAACTGTACATCTGTCATCCACAAATTTGACTACAAGTCCAAGTCTAGCAAGTGCGGATACAGACAATAGATTTTTCTTGATCCCAGGTACATAAAGTGCATCAACAAGTGTGAAGGAACTGCCATTAGCAGCAGTGAGCACAATCTTTCCAACTCCCTGAACTGGATAAGAGGCGTTGTTGGCACAAGTGACTGAATTCCCATGAGGGACAGACTCGAGAGAGGTAAACAATTCACGATGTGAGGTAATGTGCTTTGTAGCACCACTGTCGAAATACCACACATGTGAATCTGCAGCAACTGACAAGCATGCATCATGGATAGCAGGATTGTAAGTGCACTCTGCGCTAAAAGCCCATTCTGCATCAACATCAGCATCAAAATCTCCTTTCACAGAAGACTCAACAATGGCTGCATTTGTAGTGGAACCAGCATTTGCAGTGGAACCACCCTCTTTCTTCTTAGCCTCTTTGGCCTTCAACTTAGGACACGACTTGATCAAGTGATCATTGGCTTTACAATAATGGCAACGCATCTTCTTTTTGCCCTTATCACCAGAATTTCCAGACGAAGTGCTGCCAGCAGAAGCATTAGGAACAGAATTTTTGCCACTCGCAGCAGAACCATAAGAAGTGGCTGCATTACTGTTACCACCCTTTCTTTGAGAAGCAATAAAAGCCTGTTCAACTGCACGCTGCCTAGTCCTGTTTTTTCTAGAAAGTGACTCTTGCAACAGCAATGTGCATAATGCATCAAACTTGACAACTTCAGGATTTCCTTGGGTCATCAGTCTCCAAGTACTAGCAAAAGTCTGGTAGGAATCTGGTAAGGCATCAAGAACAGTCTGCACAAGGGAACTGTCAGAAATGACTTCACCTGCAGAAATGAGTTGCTCATTGATATCCTTGACACTAGCAAGGAAAGTGTCCATATCATCCTCCTCATGCATAATCTTCGACTCTAGCTCTTTACGCAGCAAAGCAATTTTAGCCTCATTGCGGCTTGCATAAAGACCTGCTAGAATATCCCAAGCCTGTTTTGCAGATTTTGCTGAACGGATGTGAGGAATAATGGTGCGCTTCACAGACAACGCAATCAATGCATGAGCCTGCGCATCCTTAACATCCCAACGAGCTTGTTCTGCTGTAGGCAAAACAACTCTAACAGCTGCAATCCTTGCAGCAAGACCTGCAACATCCTCAATATCGCCTACATCTTCAGAACCAGGACGTACATCAATGCCCTGCACAATGTTCCAGACACCTTTTGACACAAGAACGTGTTGCATCATATAAGCCCACATAGGGTAGTTGTCCCCATCCAACCTGTCCTCAGCAGCAAACATCTTGAACACATCTGTGTTGTTGTTGTCAGCCATGGTAAATGCTGCACCTGATGTGAAAACTGCCCGAAAATAGGAGAAATGGAGCGGGAACAACTTGTGCTATATAGCACAAACCGTAGAAGACTATAAGGCACCTGTTATGCAGAAAACGGCACTGACAGAAAATCTGCACAAAATGACGAAATAGCCTGTGCAGTACTGCCCGTAGTGGAAACGGAGGCCGAAATGAGCCCAAATCAAAATTCTGAGCAGACCGAGCTCTTCGATCTGCCCAAAATATTTGTCGACCTGCGAACGCTTGCCAAAGCTCACTGAAATCGGAGAAAGTGAGCAGGCGTGTGCTGGAGCAGCTGGCGACTAAGCCCGGGAGGACGTGACCTGCTCTGATACCAATTGTTGGAATTAGGGTTGCAGAGAAACACACACAGCTTGAAGAAGACGAAGGAAGCTCAAGGCACACAATAGAGAGTGTATTCCTTAGTGTGCAATGGAAAGATAGATAGCCCTAGAGTGATGGGCGTATATACAATGCACGGGGGAAAAAACCTCCTAAAGAGGGAAAAAATGCCCCGGCGGTCCTAGTGTGTTCACACACATCACTACCACATGTATATGGTAACAATGCCAGACTCTCTCTCTCTCTCTAAGTATAGAAATATTATACTTTATACTTAATATTATATTATATATATTCTATTATACTTAATATATATATATATATATATATATATATAAAATATCTAGTATATACACTATATACTATATACTATATACTATAGTCTACTTACTATATACTATTTACTATAAGTAAAAGTAAAACTTTATATGCTATATAATCTATTAATAATATTCTATATTATATACTTTATTTTATATATATAGTATATTTGTTATAAAGCCTATATTGCTTGATATGTATTTGAGATTAACCACAATAAAAAGGGGAAGACAGAGCTTCCCCATCATCTGCGCGAGCGCGGATGATGTGGGAGCTCTGTCTCCCCCCTTTTTTTGCATTCTTTGTTGTGGTTAATTCCAAATACGTATCAAGCAATATAGGCTTTATAGCAAATATGGTAATCAAAAGGAATTCACCTGCAATTTCATTCACAATATGTCTCATTTTCATGTAAGTCCGAAATGCCTTATAATCTTGAAATTGAGGACATCGGAGATATTTGGACTTTGTCAAACTCATGAGTTGCAACAGTATTTTCTTCCTACAATGCATACGAACTGAAACTTAAAGAAAGCATTGAACAAGACCAAATATAGACAAATAAATGCATCCAAAATACCTCTCAGGAGAGATTTTAGAGCTTGTAAGATAGTACAACTTGTCTCTTGTAATTTTACACATGCTTGTATCCTTCCACTTTATGCCAATCAGCACTTTGAAGAAATCCTCTCTAGTATGAGAATTTAAACCTACTATGCTTTTTTTAATTTTAATGTAATATTTTAAAATAGCCACCAATACTAATCTCTTTTTCAAGACAATGGTACACTTCAAATAACTATTTCGAAGCACCATTTTCGATAAGTGCTTAGTGCATAACAGGTGTTTGAGCTCTCTGATCATCCGCTTGCAAGCGGATGATCAAAGAGCTCAAACACCTACTATGCACTAAGTACTTATGTACTATGTACAAAAAAAAATAGTACTTATGTACTATGTACAAAAAAACATAGTAGGTGTTTGAGCTCGTTGATCATCCGCTTGCAAGCGGATGATCAAAGAGCTCAAACACCTACTATGTTTTTTGTAATTTAATGCAATATTTTAAAATAGCCACCAAAATTAATCTCTTTTTCAAGATAATAGTACACTGCAAATAACTATTTCAAAGCATCATTCCCATAAGTACCTAGTGTATAGTAAGTGTTTGAGCTCTTTAAGCATCGGCTTGCAAACAGATGATCAGAGAGCTCATCAACTTCTATGTTTTATATAATTTCAAGATAACAGTACCCTTCAAATCACAATTTCAAGGCACAATTTTCTATAAGTACTTAAACCATAGTAGATGTTTGAAGCTCTCTAATCATCCGCTTGCAAGCGGATGATTGGAGAGGTTAACAAGTCCTATGTTTTATATAATTTTGACATTATAGCTGAAGATGCAATTAAATACACTATAAAAATTGTATTATAAAACTTTTCAAAACTTAGAGCTTTATCAATTGTTTATGTAATTCAAGGTAGATATAAAAGGTCTTTGATCATCCGTGTGCAAGTGGATGATCAAAGAGCTCAAAATCTCTTAGATTATAGATTAATGTTTTAGTTTAACTTTATGGTCCTAAAAGTATAGTCAGAAAGGCATTTAAAAAGCCATTTGCTAGTCATAAGACATACCTTCCTTACACCGGGTGAAGGAAACGATGTGAGAACACGAAAAGCTAATCAACTATGGCAAGACTACTTGCAAAGACACATGTTACAAGGTCACTTTGGAAATGAAGATAATATTTCCATGTGACACCAAGAGAGTTAATTTAACCGTATGCCCTCTTTTAACTATCAGTCTAAATATGGCCCACTCTGCATATCATATAAACAAATGATAGTCATATAGAGCTTGCAAGTACTCTCCACCGCTTGCACTCTTTTTTTCCAACTCTTAAATGCCAAAACAATCAAAATTCTTAATCTTAATGTGTCAATTTGGCAAGCAACAAAGCTAATCTAATGGCTCCGCAACATATATATTGCGAAACTCCTGTATTTGATACGATATTGGGAAGTTTGCTTCAGCAATATGCTTAGCTTAGGCTGCATTTAGACTGCTCAAGCACCTTCTCCACTACTACAGTATTGAGGAAGAGGATCTCAGCCCAACGACCCAATAAAAAGCTTGTCTTGTGGCCAGTCTGAACGTTGCATTGCAAATAGGGTAGGCCTAGGGGTTGGAGGGCCGGTATTTGAACCTACTATTTGTTAGTAAACAATGATGCACAGAATCAGGGTCTCTCTCTCTCTCTCTCTCTCTCTCTTTGAAGTTCTGAAGAAAACATTTAAAGCATTGAAGGGGAAGTAAACCTTGAAGGCGACCGTGCTTTGAAGACAAGCTACTTCGAGTTGCCCATCAGAGCTGCAAAAGGACTCTGATAAGAGTTCCGACTTGAATCAGAGTTGCCTAGTGGTGAATGAAGCATGCCCTCCCTCCTCCTCCCACGGACGAGCAGCTCATCCGCGCGCACGTGGACGAGTAGCGAGTTCTTCCGTGGGGGCAACAAGTATATACCTAAAAACCATGGCTACGATACACAGACACAATAGTTCACCCTCTAATTTGTTTCAAAAATTCCCAAAGAACCCCTTGTATCTATTTTGGTTGGATTATTCAAGATTTTTTACTCTTTATTCCTTGTGGACACGTGAGATCCATGTTTGAGTGCTTAACATGTAATTTGTCACAAATCACTACCTAATAAAGGAAAATAGGTCTAATTAAACAATTCATTTGCAAGGCCTACATAACCACCTATTGATAGACAATCAGTCTTCTTACGAGAAGGTACAATTTTTTAAATCTTTGGAGGTATTTTGGGAGTTTTGAAAAATTTGAAGAGCATTTTGGGAAATTATGACAAAATATTTGGGGCATTTGGGAAATTTTGAAATGTGAGAGGTATTTTGGAAATTTCCTCAAATTAGAGGGGTATTTTGGTAATTGTTCCTAGAATCTATTCCCAAAACTGTATTCCCAATTTTTAGTGGAAATTTAAGAGCTTCTACCAGTTTTATTGCCTAGTCATGAACTACACTAAAGAACATTCAGAAAAACTTAAAGACTTACAGTCGGCCAAAAATCATAAATTCGTTTTTCTTTTTGAACTAAAATATATTAAAAACGGGAACACTATGCGAATTAATTACAAATAAAGTTAAATACAATAATGTAGCCAATCTTAGTATAGAATCTGCATAAACTCCTATAAAGTTGTGCTTAAATATATATATATATATATATATATATATATATATATATATAGTTATTTATTAATTACATTTATTTTGAGAGGTCTTTTCACTCAATTTAAATGTACTTGTGTGTGTGTATTTAAATATAAAATATATATATGTTATTTCTTTATTATATTTATTTTGAGAGGTCTTTTTACTCAATTTAAATGTACTTGTGCATGTGCACGCCCTTAAATAACTATATTTTAATGAAAAAAAAATTGTCACATGAAATTCTCAAATTAAAAAGAGAAATAAATTTTGTATCATTCTCTCTATGTTGACGGCTACACAATCAATGCCCATTACGTTTAAGTCCTCTCACACAATCAATCATTTTATTATGTGAGATCTTTATTTTATTATGTGGACTGACATGTTCTCTTTCATATTGTACCTCTCATATTTTCTAGTGCTTCATAGCTCTCATGAGTGCTCCAAGCTCTATGTTGCTCACTTGGCACATTGCTGGTAACACTACCACACAGGATATTCCCTTACACAATGGTAAGGTATTGCTAAGCTCTCACTATCTTCAAAGTTTGCTACCTCCTTCATGTGTTTTTCACGGACTACATGCAATTATTCAAGAAGAAGACCGGTCATTTGAGCTTTCTATGACTACACGTTGTGACCATGAAGGCAACAAACACTACCTGATTGATGGCTCTTTGTCAGTCAAATCTCTATTATTGCACACCATAGAGTGTGTTTATGTATCCCAAAGCGAGAGCATGGAGATAAATTGTGACAAGGACACAACAAAAATGTTCGATGATATGAGACCCACTGATGGTGAGGCGTGTTTGGAAGTATTAGAGCTTGATGGTGAATCTAAAGACATAGAAGATAGGCCATCTCCTCAGCAGGTAACTGAACTTCTTCCCACCTATGATGGTTGTTTGTGTTTCGAGTTTCCTGCAACTTTTGGGAAAATTAAGAGGGCGATGGAGCAAAAGCATGATAGTGATCTCTGGACATGACCATCCCAAACAAACATGACAATAGCTTGTATAGTGAGGCTAAGTTATTGCCTTGGGAATCTACAATCTCACTGATTGTCTTATCCATTTCACATGAATGAGAACAAGTTCACTTGTCCATTTCATTGTAATAGGAAGTGTTTTGGTGTTGTGGGTATGAAAAATTGTGATAACACTCTTAAAATTCATGATACAGGTTTGGTCGCACCATGCTTTTGGTCAAAAAGATGCTATAAAGACAAAACCATAGAGCAATGGCTGTGGTTTTGCAATCATGATGTGGAGCACACAAAGGTAGTTAAAAAGAAGGTGAAGGAATCATCGATAGCCCCAATGATCTGGCCCATCTCAAAGGGGACAAAAGTTTCAAAAGAAGAGCTTGCTAGTCTTACAATGAGAGGTTTTCAAGTGGCCGGTAAAGAGGGTTTCCTCGCTATATGGAGAAGGAGGTTCAAGTAGTAGGCGAAGAAAGTAGAGGCATGGTATTTCAAAAGATGTACAAAAAAGGATTTAGGCAGCTGCAGTGATGCCTGCAACCTTCTTAGAGGAAGTATCTATGATTGAGAAGGAACATGTTGTGTTTTGTATAGTGACTGAAAGTTGTTATGATGTTCATATCAAAGGCGAGCCAAGCTGTACATGTCTAGATAAGCACATATATTATGTGTATGTGCATGTCTTGGGCCTGCAACCTAAGGAGCACATGGTAATACATCAACCTATACTGACTACAATGGATGTTGCCTTCGTACTTAGTCAACCTCGTATTGCAATCCGCATTCTATGAACCCTTGAGTTTGTACATAAAAAATAGGCAACACCATTTTGCCCCTCCCTCTATTTAGTGAAGTAGTATGCTCTCAATTTTTTAATCACACAATGATGGCATGGTAAATCTTTTTATGTTTATGATGCAACAATATATATATATATATATATATATATATATATATATATATATATATATATATATATATATATATATATATATATATATAATGTATTTTTTGTTTGTGGAACTTATTGTGCTGATAGTCCATTTGTTCTTTTGTGTACAAACTTGCCGGGTGGTTTTGGACATTGTTTTGAACATGTATATTTTCTCTAGAAAACGACTCTAAAAAGCTCGAAAAATTGTGCAGTGTTTAAAAAGCACAAAAATAAAAGCTCGTTAAAAAAAAGCACTCCTCCATCCTGTTTCTAGACATATGCAATCACCTGCTTCATGTAGAATCTCTTTTATAACCTTTTGCTTTTTAACTAATTCCATGACATTTGGCCAAAGTCGACCATGATGATCACTCACCTCTTCATTACTAAGATGCTAAATTTTTACTCCATAAGTAGCTGCCTCAACTGAGGAGGTGGCATGGTTAGTTGCCATATCTTTGTTTGCGGGTCGTCGCGACGGACGTCCATAGCATAGCTCTCAAGCATCAACATAAAATTATCGATACAGGGGAAGCGACTCGGATGAGGCATGGAAACTCACTAGGATGTCAACCCTAATGAAGTGAACTCGAAGAGATGCAACTACTAACTCTACAAGCAAATCAATCGCACTAAAGCCAAGTAATCTGCCTATGTCCTTCTACACAGCTCTACAGTCATCACGCCCGTTTACCATGCAAATCATATCGGAATCGCACGAAACTTGAAGGGAAGCTACAGGGGACTATCAGGAACATACCCTATCACTGTCACAACATTCTAGAGAGGTACAAAGATCGCGATCGTTCGTCCCACAGTACGTAAAAACAGTAAACGGATGATCCTAAAGGGTCGTTTTTGGGTCCCTAAAGCCTCTCCTAGGGTCAAAACAACATAAAATACGTATATAAACACTCAAAACAACGATTTAAGGCCTAAACGGATGCATTTGAAACCTTCACCGAATCTTGAATGCTTACACTTGAATGAAAGAGCTTCACCTTCAAGTCACGCATTCCCTTCACAAGATCATCTAGCATAGACTCATCAAACTTAGGAGCTATAAAAGTAGGCTTTACTATTTTGTCAGAAATTGAGATGAAAGGACTTGTAGTGTTTACTACCATCTTGTCCCTTCTTATTTGTCGTTTGGCAAGCGATGAGACAGCACCTTTAACCTCATTCCAGTCAGTCTTTAGTCATTGCTCAATATCTTTATCTTCAAGAAGAAGTTCCAAATTTTCTTGAAACTCTTTACCTGCAGCTTGTAAGAAAATATATGTCGTCTCTATATCTAGTGTGGCCTTTTTTGTCGTGGTGAGTTGTGCATAACGCCGCTCAAATTCCCTAAGTGGATTTATTATTGATAGTCCTTGATTTGGCTTAACTACCCATTTTAAGAATGTCCTTTTGGTCATTCTTAGAGTCCTCCATGAAATATTCCTCCGTTAATACTACTTTGAGTTCTTCCTTGTTTCTCCCATGCCCATCTTTAATTGCCCTAACATGTTCCCTAATCTTTGAAGCAACAACTAGCTCAAAGCTTTGAATCATCGCACCTGCCGACATGCGATGCAACTCCATCTCCTTCACATACTTGCGCAAGTACTTGGTTATATCTTTTCCATTGAACTGATCCATTTTGTTGATGACCGCTTGTATGGATTTGGTTGTTGAAATCTCCCTTCTTTGAGTGGCATGTTGTTGTTGCATGAACATTGCAAATGCTTGAAACATTTTCATTGTTGCTGGGTAAAAATGCATACCATGTTGCTCCACATGATCACTCATGGTTACCAACAAACTCTCACATTGGCAGATTCGCATCGGGTTCACCAAAAATATGCTGAGAAGTTTGCGGTCTTTCTAGGAAAGCACCGGGCTTTTGGTTGTGAGAGTTTGTGAGAGAACTCCAAAAATTATATGGAGGAGTTATACCATAGATTCCATGAAGTCTAGGATTTGGAAGTAAGTGCAATCAAAGAAGTCCCACTCTTTCTCTCTTGCACTCACACACAGAAAGAAAGAACACAAAAGAGCAGATCAAAACAACACAAAGATGAAAACATCAAGGATATGGTCGTATCTTATCATGGGTAATATGAAAGGGTTAATAGATGAGTCTAGATATGTCTTAGATACTTATGCACATGAAAGTGGGATATCCATCACAAGATGATTGTACTGAATACTGCAGCACAATGGACATTGCAATGTATGAGAAGATCAATTTACATCTCCAATGCCAAACCCTAGGGCACCCTCATGTTTGGGTTGTGGATGGAACCCTTTAGAATCAAGGAGGTCACTATGTATAAATTGTGTAAATCATGTGTGTTCAAGGAGTATCTTTAAAACTCCTTATTTGTGAATTCATGACAAGTAAAATACATCCTTTTTCTATTCAATCTGTAAATTTTTTTTCAATTTCATTTTATGAAACCCTTTTGTATGTGAAAGAGTGAGAAAAAATAAAATTTATTTACCCTTCTGTTGCAGTCATGTGATAGTGACATAATTATTAAGTGACCCCTTGAGCCTTTGGAACACCCTCATCTCTGCCATGAGCCTTGCAATCTAGCCTGTTACCCTTGAGGTGTAACAATCAATAAGAGGTGGCTTGATCCCTCCTTTTTCTTTCGAAATATTTTTTTCAATTTGACTGCATGAGTCCACATGTATGCCAAATTTCACAAAGAAACATCGTGCTTGTTACTACCTAGGTCAAGACATTAGGTGAAATTTGGACTCACAATGGGCCCTTTAAGCAGTTTGACTTTACCTCTCTCTACCAAAACGGGCGCATGGATAAATTATTTCAAAGTTGGCGGAGGTTTGACAGTTAGAATGTCCTCTTCAAGTTCTATCTACTGATATATAGCACGCCATGAGATTCCTCATATTTTAGAAGACTCTTTTTTTTATTCAGTTAGATTTCGACAGAGTTGTCACATCATAGGTGAATCAAAAAAATAATCTTCTAAAATATGAGGAATCTCATGGCGTGTTATATATCAGTAGATAGAGCTTGAGGAGGACATTCTAATTGTCAAACCTCCGCTAACTTTGGAGTTTGTTTGCAAAAATTTATCCATGCACCCATTTTGGTAGAGAGAGGTAAAGTCAAACTCCTTAACACTAGGTTGGTAATGGGACACTTTTATGTCCTGTTAAGTGACCATTTTCCTTGAATTATGTCAAGAGTTTCAAAATGGATTTTGAGTTGCTATCTGTCTAGAAAGTTGTCTCATGAGCTGAAAAAAACTCGACATTTTTTTGGAATATCAATTCCATCTTTAACCTTGTCCTTGCACAACATTTCACAACGTAAACTGTGTGAAAAAACGGGTCCTGTTTTTGGTTTTTTTCAACTTTTTGCAACTATACCACTCTAGAATTCATGTTTGTGAGGTCTATAATGCTATAGAACTATCTTTAGTAGTCCTCAACATGTCCTGATGCTTCTAGGGAGAAATAAATGTTAAAGTTGTAAGTTATGACCAAATTACAAAAATTGTCAAATCCTGTTTTTTAGCCAATTTTAGCTCTTCTATAATTTTTTTGGTGGCTTTCATGATATCCAAATGCAGTTTTGATTTTCTATGTCGCATATTGTAACATAAAGCTAATATTCCTTGAGTTTTGGGGCACCTAATACCCTATTTTGCATAGTAGACAACGATGGTTGATTTTTTCAATTATAGAAGAAAACTAAACATTCTAGTATATCAAGTATAGCTTTTTCAATATTGTTAGTTTCTTGTGACAACTACATGCATTTTGTAGGTAGTAACCATACCTAGTCATAAGGATCAAATTTGGCTAGATATTGTATAATTTCTATGGGATTCTACAACTCATAATGTTGAACCCAGTTTTTTCATGTTTGCAGTATTTAGCACTTCATCTTTGTCCCCAAGATTCCCCTTGGTAAGAGATGTATTATTCTTTTGACATGCTCCATGGCTCCTTATAACCTAAAGGACAATAGGGAACTAAGAGAACATGCATATATTATTTGTATTGAGCGTGGCTATAGAAACTTTGATGATAGGTTTGCAGAATGTTAAAAATTCAACTTTTTTGTACCTATTTCTTTTGGCAAAACAAAAAATAGTGATTGAGAATCAATCATATGTTCTAATCACCAACCCATTGAAGTTAGCTAGGGAATTTATCTCAAGTCCTACAAAAATCCCTAATCTTATTTTTATGCAACAAAACGTAAGAAATGACTGTTTTGATGAAAATGTACTGGTCCATCAACTTTGGAGGCTTGGTGTGACCAAAAGATGAGAAATTTTACAAGTTTCTTATTCTTTCCATGTGTAGTAGGCCTTGAACTATAACCTCATGAAAGGATTTTACAAAATGAGTGGATCTACTATGGTTTTGGAGGTTTTTTTCAAAACCTTGAAAGGACACTTTTATGTCCCGTTAGGTTACCAACCTAGTATTAAAGGGCCCCTTTGTGAGTCCAAATTTCACCTAATGTGTATGCCAAATGTGGTGTTCTTGAGGGAGATGGGTGCCCACACAATTTGCGAAAAAAGGGGAGATTGGAGGCCCCCCATCGTCGACGCGTACACGGATGATCGAGGGGCTTCAACCCCCCTTTTCTTTGATGTGAGTACAAAGACATGTATGCCAAATGTCGCAAAGAAACAAATGTGCTTGGTACTAACTGAGTCGAGATATATGCCAAATGTGGTGTGCTTGAGAGAGAGATGGGTTCCCACACAATCTGGGAAAAAAAGGGAGGGCTAGAGTCCCCCATCATCCACGCGCACGCGGATGATGGGGGGATCTAGTCCCACCTTTTGTTTTTCAAATGCACGAACAAAGCCAAGAAGCTTGTGCTTTTATCTTATAGGCATGTTGCAAAGAAATGTCATACTTAGTACTGCTTGAATCTGCTTGAATCAACATGTATCATATATGTCGCAAAAAGCATTTTGCTTGATACTACCTAGGACCTTAAGGCTTGAAAAATGCATTTTTCCTTATCGATAAAAATAAGGGCAAACTTGAAATTCTCCCAATTTTTAGGTCAAAATTTGAAGCTTTTGCCAGTAATTACACTAAAACTTGAGTAAATTCTTTAGTTTTCTTAAAGGCAAGCTCAAAATTTAAACAAAATTTTAAAATTTCAACCAGTTAAAATGAATTTGACCTCGTTTTTTTTCTAAGAGAAGTATCCCAAATGTGGTGTGCTTGAAAGAGATGTGAGCAATTTGGAAAAAAAAGGGGGTTTGAGCCTTGCCATCATCTGCGCCCATGCGGATGATGAGGGAGCTCTACCCCCCCCCCCCCCCTCCCCTCCTTTTTTTTTTTCAAATTCACAAACAAAGCTAAGAAACTTAGGCTTGCATCTTATAGACATGCCTTGAGACGGTTGAAAAATAAAAAAAGTAAGGGGGAAAAGGAGAAAATCCGCTTGGAAAATTCATGAAAATAGAGCTAAATTGTAGATTATGGCCGTTATTTGGAAAAAAATCCGCTTTGAATTTACTATAATGGGAATTGTGTATGTTTGTGAAATTGATTTTTCCCCAACAGTGAACGTCATGCTATATGGGTCAAGATGCTAAATGTAGTGTGCTCACAACATCTTTAAAAAAAGGGGTTGGTTGGAGCCCCCCCATCGTCCGCACGGGCTCCAATCCACCCCTTTTTTCCAAATGCTTGATGCATGCAGGTTGCTGCCTATAGCTAGCTAGCATTTGCAGATGTGTCACAATGAGGATCAGGCAATGCCACACAGGGGTACTGCAGCCATTTGCAACGTTGGTGACACACACACACACACACACACACACACACACACACACACACACACACACCCCCAATGCTAGGAGAGGCTTTATTTCACATGGTATGTTTCATCCAGCGGACACAAGAACTTTCAATAGATAGCCTCACACATAGAGCTTTTGAGACATTGATGCAGCTCTTTCTCCAGAGGAAGATCCAATCATGGTATTCACAAGTCTCAGAGTGGTTTAGCTCATTTTGATTACACTAAACCTACGAGCATGAGCCCTAACATGGCAAGCCTTTGCACCACAAGTTTAATGATAAGCTTACAAGTTACATGAAATATAGAAGGTGTATCCTTTTTGAGTCTAGAGAATCGAGTCTCAATGGATAACTTGCCGGAGGAGAAGACTACCATCGTGGTGACACTTAAGAGCAGGGGTAGAAAAATACATTTTTTCTAACCGAAGAAAATAAGGGCAAACTTGAAATTCTACCGGGTTTTAGGTCAAAATTTGAAGCTTTTGCCGGTATGTACACTAAAACTTGTGTCAAAATCTAACCGGGATTTTATGATTCTAGCCGGTTAAAATAAATTGTAGCCCGGTTTTTTTTCAACACTGGTTAAGAGTATAAGCTCACAAGGTCACTCCAGATAAGCATTACGCACATTCAACGACTAAATCCAGACAAACCCTATCCTCATTTAGTTTGCATCACAACCTTAGCTAACCTTTCTTCCTTTAACATGGCTCGATGAGTGGAATGGTTCGCTCACTATAACCACCCTCGTAGGAGAGGGTTGAGGCCAAGGGGTCTTATGCACCACATCAAAGTTTTGTTTGAGTTTCCTTGTGCTTGAGATTGGGAAATCCACCAATGGCACGTGATTCTTTTGTCCTCATCATCATAAATGAAGAGTTACTTAGATCTGTGGGATTGCAAGTTTTCTTTACTAGGTGACTGTTTCATTTTCTCTCTCTCTCAACACAAACAATATACATGTAGTGCACATACATACATGTGTGTTGATACAAAATATCCTACTCCTAGTCAATCAGGTTGACGTCAATACATGGAATCTTCACAAATTCCATGCTAGATCCCATATATTTGAATGAAAGGCTGCGCCGCGCCCAGCCTTGGAACATGGCGTTGGTGAATGGAGCGGCTGGTTACATTGGTGCATGCCACGCTCGTCAAACTCGTGGTCTGAAGACAACCATGGCATTCAAACCAGCTGGGCCTTGTAAGCGTGGAGCTGCATGCCAAAGAGTCTGGCAAGCGGGTGCTCACATGGGGGTTCACGTGAGCTAGAGATGCCGCCAATTGTGAAGTCGGCTCAGTGGAGATTTTATGCCCATCAAGACTGGCTGAGGGGGGGGAGAGAGAGAGAGAGAGAGAGAGAGAGAGAGAGAGAGCGCTCTCGACTAAAGCGCGCTTGTACTTGCATGAAAATCCGAAGCTGGATTTATAACAACCAGAGAACTAAAGGAGACAAAGTTTATAGGAACAAAATTCTTCATAAGCATCCATGAATATTTACAACTGGCAGTCCAGATAGATCCCATAGCTCAAAAGTTATCTTTTGCACTAAGTATACTCTGTTGGTATTTACATGCACTTCCTAACTGAGAGTGCCATTCTCGCTCAGCATGTTCAAAATTTTGATTATGAGCACATTTATTTTGTTTAAGTGCATCTTCAAGGATGAGACTTCCCTTCACAATGCAAAAATATGTTCCTCAAGACTGCAAATATGCACATCAGCAAGGTCTCCTTGATAAAATTTGATTGCATCTTTCAGACTGCGGTTTGCTGTTATCACTTTCGTGCGAATTATCTATAATCATTCAGCTCATCACCAGAAAGCTCCTGCAAAATTTGTGTTGTTAACTCTTCTATCTTCTCTTCTCGTGGGTCTTTGATCTGGTCCAGCAGGTAATGTAACCGTGTTTTTTTCCTGTTGTCATCAAAAATTGGCTTTGTTCACTTTATTCCATTTCTTGCCTGCATACACACAGAAAAATCATCAGCATGGCCATTAACATAACTATATCTAAACACAACAAAGTAAAACAAAGAAACAATAAACTCAACACATTGTGTCATGCAACTCTAGTCAACCCAATCTTGTAAACTAGTGACATATAGTCATCATCGCCAATCTCCTGCTGCCCTTCTTCGTCATCTCGTTGTTCATCACCAACAAACACACTCGTTGGGCTGCATGTAACACATTTGGAAATGAACGGATATAGACTTCAGATTGTTGTTTGCAACATGCACCTTTGCACGTCTTGCTATCGCAAGAGAAACCAGTCAGCCCGCAAATTGGAGGTGACATACATCTGACTGTTGATGAAGATGCTGACAACATCTTGGTATGTTGTCGTTGATGGGTGCACCATACACCTCCAAAGGGCCTTCATTTTCCCTAGCTCCATTCCGCACCCTTGGTATGGTGTGACCCAAGACGATGAGGGATAGTACCTTCCCGTTTTTGGCATTTTGTGCAGCATTGATAGAAAATTGCTACCTAATGGGTGCACTAATTTAAACTTTGAGAACATAAATGCTATGTCA
The DNA here is from genome assembly GCF_014529385.1 of Adiantum capillus-veneris. Classification (NCBI taxonomy): domain Eukaryota; kingdom Viridiplantae; phylum Streptophyta; class Polypodiopsida; order Polypodiales; family Pteridaceae; genus Adiantum; species Adiantum capillus-veneris. The sequence goes on from NC_140949.1 coordinate 69,688,767, forward strand.
AATATATTGTCTGTTGTTAAGTACACCTTCTTTTTCAAGTCTTTGGTGCCGTACACACTGTACACTCAACTTCCTTGTTTATGTCATTCGGCTGGATATTGTGCATGACCATTTGAAAGTGCAGCTGACCATGATCCTTGAGATAGTACCCAACCATCCCCTCAAAGGTATGCATATTGCACTGCTTCAAACCACAGCAAAGGACCATGGATCCCGCTGGAGAGTTTTTATAACACCCTAGATACTCCTTGATTTTAATGTTTGCAAAAATCAATGAGATGCTTCACAATTGGATGATCATCTAAAAATGCAAATGGAACACATCATCCCCCCCCCCCCCCCCCCCCCCCCGCCTAGTGTCTCTTTCTTGAGGAACAAGTGCATGGTCGACAACAATGCTACATCTACTTTACCGCCTCCGACCAAGATAGTCACACTAATCTCCATTATTCTAGGGCGCCTGTCCTTCCTCTTTGTGCAGCTTGCCTCAACTGTGTCTCCTTTCAAGTGAGCTTTTGCTTTCAATCACTCCTTGCACCTGCAGCAAATTACTAGCATCCTAAAACAGGTCATGTTTTCCATACCCTCATACAATCTATGAAATAATTCTGGGAACAAGAAGATGTGCAATGCCAACTTGATAGTTCAGAAAAAAAAACATGCAAGCTCTTAAACCTTGCGACCTCACCAATCAGAAGCTCGAGAGCACTCTCTCAGATAAACTGCAGCAAAACAATGCTGGTAACAAGAAGACGTGCAATGCCAACTTGACAGTTCATAAAAAAACACGTGCAAGCTCTTAAACCTTGCAACCTCACCAATCAAAAGTTTGCCATCAGGCTCTCAAATGAGCAAGAGCAATCCGTCCCAATTCAGCCGCTCTTTGTTGCCAGATTTTATCCGCGCTAGTCTACATCATTGCACACAACCTGCAACCATATTTGAAAAGACATTGGAGATCATCTCACACTGCCAGGTGCTTGTTTTGCCACCCCTATTACCCTTTCCTTCCACGCCACGTGCCAGGAATTGGGATTTTCTTTTCCCAATCCTAAAGGATCTGCCGAGATTCATCGTAACCAGACATGCGTGCAAACCTACTGACAAGACTTATCTTGGAAACAATGTAGGTCACATGCATGTACCCTCCCATCTCTTGTGGTGTGTTTGCACGAGCGTGCAGAACACCTGGTCATTTTGTGTCAAGGGGAGAACCTGCAGAACGCACACAAAGCAGCTGTGGTCATCAACAGAGGACAGGGAAGAAAAGGCTAGGGCAATCAAGAGAAAGCTTTCATTGTGGTAGAAAGCTAGCTAGTCATGAGCCCCATGCATGCCTGGCTGATCATCTTGTATCTTTGCAAGCAAATGTGTAGGCAGCAGAGATAATCGCCATTCTTGAAGCCATTCACTCTCCACTTTGCGCACACAAAAAAATGGGAGGGCTCCCATCGTCTGTGCGCATGCAGATGATGGGGGGCTCTTGGCCCTCCCCCTTTTTTAAAACCACAACGATTATTTACAAAGGCAAACATTGAGGAGGCAACGAGGCAACGAGCATGTTTCTAGTAGCAATACACTTGCACGAGAGGCAGCTGATGAAGAACTCGCTAAGAACATGCTTGTGGATAGCCTACGTGCACGAGAAGGGGAGTTAACATTTCCTTTTCGTATGTGAAATATTCAAGGTTGGCAACGTATGGGGGTTGCTCGTCAACTGGTTTACGCCATTTCAACCTATGGAAATCTATTGTGCTCCAACCTTTTTCTTAATATGTACTTTCCTATGTATGTTTTGAAATTATCAAGTTGTAATCTACATATTAGGAGACCTCATAGATATATGCTTGTGTGTGTGTGTGTGTGTGAGAGAGAGAGAGAGAGAGAGAGAGAGAGAGAGGAGTTGCATGGGAGACCTCTAGTACAACTATTTACAGAAGCAAACATTGATGATGCTCTTCATCGATTGATGCAATACTTTCTCGAACAATGCTCGATCATCCTTGGAAATTGTGAGTCGTCGAGGCGAACATTGTTGATGCTCTTCATTGATTGATGCAATACTTTCTCGAACAATGCTCAATGGTGGGCATCCTTGGAAACTGATGATGAAGATTTAGTTTTTTAGTTCATTTTTATTTGTATTTTGTACCCAAACATTGTATTAGATCCACCAAGATTGTATCACGTTAGTCTCATTGGTCATTTTGGCTTTTTGAAGACGTTTAATGTAGCATTTCATTTCATCTCTCTCTCTCTCTCTCTCTCTCTCTCTCTCTCTCTCTCTCTCTCTCTCTCTCTCTCTCTCTCTCTCTCTCTCTCTGTGTGCAAAAAAAGGGCAGGGCCAAGAGCCACCCATCATCGTCGTGCACGTGGATGACGGGAGAACTTTTGGTCCTGAACTTTTTTCACAAAAAGACTGTGTAAAGTTTTGGCTTTTACACAACCTTTTAGACAATTTTTTATTTTTTTGCGGGAGGGGGGGATCAAATTAAATGTTATATTAAACGCCTTCAAAAGTCCAAAATGAACTATGAGAGCAAACTAATACAATCCTTGTGGATTAATTTCAATGTTAGGGTACAAAAATAAAATGTAGTAAAGTGAAAGTATAAACGAAAAACTAAAATTGTCAAAGTGAAATCATCATCAATCTTCGGGGATGCCCAACGTCAGGCTTTGTCTGAAAAAGTATTGCATTAGTTGATCACTGAAGAATATTTTCACTCATTTTTGTATTTGAATCTCAAAAAGTCAAAATGCCCTAAATTTTAATCCATGAAAATTCTTTCCAATTTCTTGATTTAAATGACTTTTCAGTGTCAATTTTTCTCCAAAAGTATAGATTCAGTGATGTGGAACCACACTAGACCAATTGGTAACAATTCCTGCTCAAAATGTCACAGGGGGTCATGGATCGCAATCCATGTTTTCGCACCAAATTGCATGAAACTTTGTAGATTATCTTTATTGCATTCGGAAGAGGATGGGGTCTAGGAGGGCCTCTTTATTTTCCATGAGATTATTTAAAAAGATTAAAAAAAAGTTTCAATTGCAAAAGCTCGAAAACGAAAGCTCGCAAGTTCAAAATCCCCTTCTCTAGCTAGCCATTGAAGTGAAGCAAGTACGTTGCACTGGTATTGAATCCATCAATGATGCAAGCAGCCTTTAATGTACTAAACATTACTCTCTACATATGAAAGAGGTTATTGAACCTTGCATGCTATAGGTGAAAGAGTTTCTTTACGTTTGAAGCTAGCCATTGAAGTCTGGAGGATTCTCTAGCTAGCCATTGAAGTGAAGCAAGTACGTCGCACTAGTATCGAATCCATCAATGATGCAAGGCAGCTTCAATGTACTAAAAATTACTCTCTACATATGAAAGAGGTTACTTAACCTTGCATGCTATAGGTGAAAGATTTTCTTTAAGTTTGAAGCTGGCATCTCAAAATGCACTTTGCAGGTGGGGTTACGGCTATGGTCTATGGATGGCAATTTTGTGCCATCATTTGAAGCCACGATAGCTGTTGTGCAGGTGATTTTTCCCCTTAACATCTAAGGATTGCAGAAGTGAAATTGCAAGCAGATGATACTTGCATTGCAAGATAGGGAACCCTTTGAGAGATCAACGATAGCATTGAGATACTATTTTGACCATGGTGAAAATTTGAAGACCACCATAAAGACAAAAAATATTGTTCAGGCCATTGGGGAGCAGATCAAAGATATTAAGGCGGTTCGGGGCAGGCAACAAGAAGAGCAACCTCTAGACACCCTTCAAGGCTCCCGTGCTGCTCAATGGGGCTAGGGCACGACACAACACAAACCAAAACAACAGACCCACAGCCAAATCCCAACTACACAAGGGGCACCACCTAGTTTAAGAGCGAACTAGGACGCAAAAGAGGAGAATCGTTAGAGCAACCTAAAAACAAGCAAGGAATTTACACTAACCCTAACACCAATGGAACACTCTCACACACTAAAACACGAGAGAGAGAGAGAGAGAGAGAGAGAGAGAGAGAGAGAGATGGTGTACAACTTAGCTTCAACTTTATATTTTGCACAAAAAGGAACTTAGAGCTTGCGGAATCAAGTGACAAGATTTGGTTATAGCATCACTAGCACATTGTCTTAGGGTTATGGGAGCCCTCTCACCATCCACCCTCTTACAATGGTAGCCAAACAATAGCCAATGAATCACAAGCAACAAAACAACAACCTTCAATGAAACAAGTCACCTTATGAAGCTGAATGAGTTTGCCAAGCCAAATTGGAGGAGAAGCGTGAGCCTTTGGACATGAATTGCACCCAAAACTACCAATTCATTGATGTTGGGGTAGATACAACAATGGTAGGAAGAATATCTTCTACCCGCACTCACTCAAACTAGCTCAAGCTTTTCTATGCACCAAGGTGATGGTGTATAGAAAGCTTACTCTCTCTTTACAACCAAGATAGAACTGGCGTGTGGTACGCTCAATCTAGTGTGCAATGGTATAGTGATGTATTTTACAAGGAGGAATGGGTTCTATTTATAGGTTTTAGAAGCCTTGATTAGGATTAAGCCTAATCAATTTTATTAGGAAAGATCAAGGATTATGAATTTTTATGAATTTCAAATGAGAATGGGGTCTCTCTTTTCTCTTGAGTCACATGGATGTGGGCTCAAGTAAGAGAATTATTCATGTGGTGAAAGGAGAGAAACTTTCATGGGAGTGAGTGAATTTGGTTTACTTGTGCGGTTGCCTACTCCATATGTTGATAGTGTGGGTGCATTTTTACAAGAGAAGTTAGTTGTTAGTGGTAATAATCACTAGAATTGTTAGTGATACATTACAATGGGTAGGATGAGTTGATTTGATGAAGGAAGAGGGGTGAATTAAAAAAGAATCATTGAGATGGTGAAGCTTTGAAGAAGCTTGAACTCACCCTTGTGTAGATTGTGGAAAAAATGACCGCTGGTCTTCTTCTTCTTCTTCTTCGCTTCTTTACGCCGCCGCCACGGTTGACCACCACGATGAAAAGAGGATTTGTTGATGAAAAATCCTCAATTTGCAGAAGTTATCATGGTTAAGATGCTGAATTTTAGATATTTTTAGGAGAGGTAAATGAAATTGTAACATAGAAGCAATAGAGAGAGACATGGAGAGGGTGTATGTATGTAGAGGTTCATAAAAGAACTATAGGGATGAGAGAGAAGGGTAATGGTGAAGAGGGTGGGAGAAGACATGGAAATTGCAGGTTTGAGTGAGGGAAGGAGAGGGAGGGATGTGTAAGAGTGAGTAGGTGTGTGGAAGGGTGAGAGAAGACTAAGGGCTACTTGTGAGAAAAGTGGGCAGACTGGGGTCCACTCAAAAAATCATAGCTCACCGCTGGTAGCTTCAAAAATCATGAAAAAATTTGAGGTGATTATTCAAAGCGTGGGCTACATTTTCTCTTTTGACCACTACTCCAAATTCGGAGTGGAGATAGGTGCCAAAATTCTCACCAAAAAGCCTGTTTTTATGCCTGCAAAAGTCTTTTAGTGGCCCCCTCCTTTGTTGAATTTGTACAATGCATCCAAGAGTGAGCCCCTCTTTTGTCATATTATAATACAAAGCATCCAAGTTTCCCTTGACCCATGCATGGAGGAGGATTATTGGTGAATAAAGAAATATATACATGGTGGGACTAGTGTATGGACTATTCATGGACTTTAGCTCAATGAGCACATGGTATTAGAATAATGAGTAAAAATAATAATAAAAATATGGAGGAGTTATGGATATGGAAAGATATTGGAATCATATGATATGGTCCCTCCTTGAATTATTTTGGGTGAAAGAGGAAAAGGTATGCAAGTAAATAATATAATAAACGTAACCAATGAGTAGAAATCAATTTTTTGTTTTCACGAGGGTGAGGGTGAAAATGTGGGAGTGATTTGTATAAAGGAAAAATACGAGGTTAGAGTATGTACATATTGGCAAAAAATATAATTATGGTGTAAGAGGATGAAAGAAGGTGTACATAGGTTTAATAAAACACACACCTAAGTAGAAATATTTAAATAAAATACCAAAATAATTATAAAAATCCCTATATTTAGGCCATATATACAATGAAATATTTACACACAAAGAGGCCATAATATACTTTTATTTTTTTATTATTTTTATTTTTTTGGCTCAACTAGCCCAGTGACTAGCTAGTTGAGGGTTTTTAAGAAGATATGGGAAAAGCCCCCTAACTCACACACGCCTATGTACAGTGAAATGGTAGGGATAGCCATAACGTTTGGGTGAATTTGGTAGGTGGAGTAACTTACTATGGCAATTATGGAGAGCCGAAATACGGTTATCATTAGCCCTCCCCCAGGATGATGGTATATTCATGTACCATCATAGAGCATCTTTTCCAAAGAGAGTGCTTCAGAGTCCTTGACGAGATCTTCATTGTTTGGCCCGTCAGAATTTTGGCTGGAGTTACACTCATGCTTCATGTAACAATACTTACATGAGACAGCGGCCTCTGGACAGACCTTTGGTAGATCCTTTTGTAGAAGGCGACTCAAATAGGGCTTCAAGCGATACCCGTTTACCTTCCTAGAGTGCTCTTTACCATTCAAGTCCATAAGCTGATAGTAACTAGAATTGAAAGCCTTCTTGACTATGTATGGCCCTTGCCATCTAGTTTCAAACTTGGCATCAAAACGATTATCGAGTCGATTGTCATACCTTAGCATCAGATCTCCTTCATTGATGCCTTTGTCCTTTAGTTTCTTGTCAAGCTTCTCCTTCGCCTGCGTAGCTTTCCTCTTGTAGCACTCGTATGCTGCTTCTCTTTTCCACTCAAGCTCAGCTAAGGTAAGAAGTCGATCCATCCATGCTTCTTGATCATCTTGTGCTGATTTGCCATGAAGTCGCATTGTTGGAATGTTTAGCTCAATTGGCTGTAAAGCCTCTTGACCATAGACCAAGTGAAATGGTGTGAACTCCGTGGCTTCCCTATATGTGGTTCGATACGCCCACAAGGCACCATCCAAGAAGTCATCCCACAACTTTGTCTTGTTTTTCACCATCTTTCTAATGATGCCTGCAATGACACCATTAGCTTTTTCTACCAAACCATTTGACTGGGGATAGTAGGGTGTACTGTGACGATGTAGAATGTGAAGTACTTCACAGACTTCTGTGAGCAAGCCCTTCCTAAACCCTGGACCATTATCAGAAACAATCTCCAAAGGTGTGCCAAATCTGCAACAAATGTGATTGTACACAAACTTGCTAACTGTCCTCTCATTCACTCTTGCCACACTTTGAGCTTCCACCCACCTAGTCATATAGTCTACAGCCACTAGAATGTAGAGTTTACCATTTTTTGTCCTAGGCAGAGGACCCATGGCATCAATGCCCCACTTTTCAAAGGGTCCATTTGCAATCACTATTTGCCTCGGGCCATGCACCAACCTTCTATTTCCATTTATCTGACAATTGTGACAGCTTTTACACCAATGTTGAACATCCACATGCAAGCTTGGCCAAACATACCCCGCAAGCAAAATCTTCTTCACAATTAATTCTTGGGCAAAATGACCACCACATGCTTCTTCGTGCAAACCTTTTAGAATGGATGGAATTTCCTCAATAGTTGGTACTCTTCTGCACACTTGATCCTTCCCTCTTTGATAGAGGGAGCCTTCTAGGAAGAGATATGCGCTTGTCTTCTTCATGAGTCTCCTCTTCTGAGCTTTTGTGAAGTCTGGTGGAAACTCACCCTCCAAAATGTAGCCAATGATGGGAGCCAATGACTCCAATCCCTGGTACCTCGGTTGCTTCACAGCAGCCGCCACCATGATGACCTGCACTTCTTTATTTACACATGCAACGGCTTGTTGTGCAAGTAAATCAGCATCTTCATTTTGTCTCCTAGGAATATGATATAATTGCACCTCCTCAAATTGATTAAATAGCCTACGAATGGCATGAACTTTTGTCCTTAAGCTTTCATTCTTGCATGCCCAAATGCCTAAAATCTGTTTAACAATGAGAAGTGCATCTCCTTTTACCATGAGACGTTGTATCCCTTGGCCAATGCACATCTTCAAACCATGAAGTAGAGTGTCATATTCTGCTTCATTGTTGCTAGCTGAACTTGGTAGATTGAACTTCTCTTTCATGACCACCTCTCCACTTGGGTTGAGCAACACTAGCCCTCCCCCTGCTTTTCTTGTGGCTCGACAAAAAGCTCCATCAAAGAACAAGCTAAAAGCATTAGGAATACTTTTTGGTGGTGGCAATGGTAGGGTCTTTACTTCAGGCACCTTAATCTCCTTTTCGTGCACCCTATAAGTGAGAATCCCTGCCAATTGTGCACGCACACTATCTTCTACCTTGAAAGAGTATTGAAACTCTTGCAACTCCATAATCCACTTTGAGATCCTAGTACTAAGATTCATTTGAGATGACACCCAAGGGAACAAATTTTCTGCAGTGAGAATTACAAAAGGTTTTGGTAGCAGGTAGGATCTAAACTTTCTCACCGCAAACATGAGAGAAAGCATCATGAGTTCTGCTTCTGTGTAGTCTCTCTCCAAAGCATTCATGACCCTACTAGCAAAGTAGATGGGTCGCATCCTTGCACTGTGGGGATCTTGTTGTAGCAACACAGCACCAATTGTTTCTTTCCCAGCACTAGAGCTAACAAAGAATGTGTACTCCCAACAAGGAGGCATGAGTGTTGGTAGCTCTGACAAAATGACTTTAATGTTACAAAAGTACTCTTCAAGCTCATCAGACCATGCAAATTCTACTTGTTGTGTCAACTTTTGCGAAGGGTGAAGTAACTCCGAGGCTAAGTGAATGAAGCGTGACATATACTTCACCTTTTGAATGAATGAGATGACCTCCTTAAGACTCTTGGGTGATGGTAGCTCAATAAGAGCCTTTGCCTTTGAAGGATCCACCTCAATGCCTTTACAGGAAACCTTATGACCAAGCAAGATCACTTCATCCTCAGCTATGTGACACTTGTCGGGGTTGAGTTGACCTCCCATGTCATAGAGCTTCTTTAAACCTTCTTCTACCCTTTGTAGATGCAATGATTTTGAGCTATAAATGCAAAAATCATCAATAAAAACCCTAATGGACTTTCCAAAGAATGCTTGAAACACCATGTTCATGAAGCGTTGGAAAGTTGCAGGAGCATTTGTCAGGCCAAATGGCATGACTGTAAAAGCATAACAACCCCAAGGAGTGATAAAGGTTGTTTTCAATTGATCCTCCAATGCGATACCTATTTGAAAGTAACCCGAGTAGCCATCACACACAGTGTACTTCTCATGACCAGCTACTTCATTTAGTATCTCATCCTGAAATGGGAGGGGAAAGTGATCTCTTTTTGTTGCCTCATTGAGTGGACGGTAATCCACACACACCCTCCACTTTCCGTTCTTCTTAGGAGTGACAACAACGGGAGAGACCCACTCAGAATTCTCCACTGGATAAATGAAACCTGCTGCTAGAAGCTTTCTTACCTCCTTGAGTAAAGCCTGCTCCTTGATGACTCCTAGCCTTCGTAGCTTCTGAGCCTTAGGTGTGGCCTCTGGCTTCAACTCAATTTTGTGTTGAACAGCATCTACTCCACGCACATCGGTGTAGTCTTTAGCAAAAATCCTAGGAAATTTCCTTAGCACAAATTTGAACTCCTCTCTTTCATCCTTTGTAAGTGTTGTAGACAACATACCTTCCAGCATCCCTTCATCTTGAACACCTTCGTTCTCTTGAGGACCTACCTCCTCCAAGCCTTGACAAGAGGTCTCTTGGTTGTTTGGCTTAAACCTTATCCCCATGACTTCAATGGAGGACTCCTCTTCAGTAATGCTGCCGCTACTTTCTTCTTCTGAAGTGTTTTCAGTCCAATCTTCTTCCGTCTCACTTCGAGATGATTCTTCATGGAGCTCCTCTTGGCGTTGCTCCTTCATGTCAAAGACAACCTTCTTGTGATTGTCATTCCTGCAAATTAGCTTTCCACTCTCCCAATCCTGCAAAGCTCGCATTTTCATTAGCCATGGTCTTCCTAGGATAAATGGGTAACCATTTCCCTTGGTCACATAACATAAAAATCCACTGCCTTCTTAATGCCAAAGGCCTCCACAAAAACATTTTTACAAATGCCTACGCACCTAGCCTTGCTATTGTTTGCCATTTTCACTTTGATTTCAGGTGTCTCATGGATGTGCATGCCTAGTCTTTGCATGAGCCCTTCTGTCATGATGCAAATTTGTGCACCCCCATCCACTAGACCTTTCCTAACCAATCTTCCTTTTATGTAACAATCTAGCACAGGTATAATATCCTCGTTCATTTCAGCATGTGCAATTTTTACAACAGGAAAACTCTCTTTTACCTTTCTCCTAGTGCTAACTGCCTTTGTTAAATCCCTCCTAACTTGTGGGCATAATGCAAGAAACTGAGGCCATGAGATATCAGGACCCTTACCTCGCATGTCTTCCAACAGGTTGTATGGAGCCATACCATGTCCAAGAGAGAAGTCTTGGAGATTGATACGACGTCGAGTCCTCTTAGCTTCCTTGGTCTCCTTTGCCTTTTTGCCTTGTCCATGGTCACTCTGTGATGGGACACCCTCTTTCTCTTTAGCTTTTCCTCGGCCACGCTTAATGCCATTGGCTTCCATGTCAACCTCATTTGAATTTGTCACCTCTACCACATGCACATTTGGATCTGGCAAAGGTGGAACTCCTTCTACCCCTTGTGGAGGTGGTCTTGGTCCATTTGGCCTTTGTAGAAGCCTTGTTTGTTGACCAGATCCTTCTCCTGCATTCATCACTGGGTAATTCAAGTTAGGTCTCCCTGGCTCTCCACGGGGCCAAGGACAATTATACATCCCATGTCCAGACTCTCCGCAATTCCAACATTGCAAGACTCTCCTAGTTCGTGGCTCTCTCTCTTCTGACTTCTTTGCTTGTCCCTTTGGACCTACAGCTTGTGCAAGGTGAATTGACAGGCTGCTTAAAGATTCATTTAACTTCTCAATCACTTCAGTCGTTACCTCAGGAAGCTCCCTAGATGTTGATGCTTGTGACTTACCTTTGGGTCTAAGACCTTCTATTGGGACCTCTTTCCTTAAGCACTTGAGTTTCCTATATTTCTCAGCAGCCCTAGTTTCAGCTGCATCAAAGGTAGCAGGTGCATCCGCCTCAACTTTTACCTTAAGGTCAGGAAAGAGTCCGGCTATGAACCTCTCCTTCTTTAGAAATTCTGCACCATCACCAGGGTTAGCAACATTTCGTATCCATAGAGCCCAAAGACGTAGAAACTCTTGCTTGTACAAGTAGTAGTCATCTAAGTCTTTTTGCTTATGAGAAACAATGTCTTGCCATAGTTTTTGAGTGTTTTGGGGATCAAAGAAGTATCTCTTAAAACGATTCAAAACTTCTGTGTAATTCCCCTTAACTTCCTCAGGCAAAGAGTCAAACCAAGTACTAGCATCTTTCCTAAGGACCACCTCAAACATTTCTACACGTTCTTGATCGGTTACTATCCTCTTGATATGGCAAGACATCTTGAAATTTGCTAAAAATAATTCTGCATCCTCTCCAGGCTCTCCAAAGAAAAGAGGATATCCAGACATTTGGCGTTGGCTCTCCATTATTATGAAAGATTACAACACGAGTTACAATAAGGGATACAATAGAGATTAAGAACCACTCGCCTGCAAATGAAGAAGTGAGAAAGTACCACTCTAGGTTTTCTTCTTCAGCTATCCAAGCTTCAATAAGGTCTCGATTTGTTTGATCAAAACAGAAGGGTAGACTATTGATGAGCTCTAAGAAGGGTTGAAATTCTTCAAAGCTAAGGCGATAAACAGAAATCTCTAGAACTTCATTTTGTGGATCCAAAAGAGCAACCACGTCCCAAGTGATAAATTGCACTTGCTCTACAATTCCCAATGCACAAGCGGTTTGTATAAAAACTAGATCTTCATGCTCGTCGAAGGCCGTGAGAAAGTAGCAATTGACTAGGAGCTCCTTTCCTTCGAGTTCCACACAGTCGGAGTGAGGCAACCTTCTCACAATTTCATAAAGAACATCCTCATCAAGTCCAATCAAGTTTGCAAGATTTAAAGACTCCACTTGTGCTACAAAATTCCTGGACAAAAACTCCTTGGGATTATGGTTAAATCATTCAAAAGCATAAAGAGATTTACAATGTCTCTATGAACAAAGTGTCATAGAAAGTAGAGAAGGATGAGAATTTATACAAATTTGCAATCTTCTCTATGCTCTCTTTATTAAGACAAGCTCTGAATAGCTCCCTATCTCCTTTGTTGAAAGCGAAAGGAAGACTATTAATAAGACGCAAATGAGGGAAAAATTCACCAAATGTGAGTCTATGAAGCATGAACTCTGGCCGCAAGTTTCCTGAAGAGTCTTCCTCAATGGTGAAATGCACTCGCCAAATGCCAAATTTCACTCTATTTACCAATCTTAGGGCACACACTAGTTGGATGAATGCGCGGTCTTCCTTAGTGCCCAACAACAAGAGGAAAATGGAATCCACGCGTAGGACCTTAGTACAAGCTCTCCTTCCTTGATGCCTTTGTCCTTTAGTTTCTTATCGTGCGTTTCTTTCGCTTGTGTGGCTTTCCTCTTGTAGCACTCATATGCTACTTCTCTTTTCCACTCAAGCTCCACTAACGTAAGAAGTTGATCCATCCATACCTCTTGATCATCTTGTGCTCCTTTGCCATGAAGTCGCATTGTTGGAATGTTGAGCTCGATAGGCTGCAAAGCCTCTTGACCATAGACCAAGGGAAATGGTGTGAACTCCGTGGCTTCCCTATATGTAGTTCGATATGCCCACAAGGCACCATCCAAGAAGTCATCCCATAATTTTGTCTTGTTTTGCACCATCTTTCTAATGATTCCTGCGATGACACCATTAGCCTTCTCCACCAAACCATTTGACTGTGGGTAGTATGGTGTGCTATGACGATGTAGAATGTGAAGCTCTTCACAAACTTCTGTGAGCAATCCCTTCCTAAACCCTGGACCATTATCAAAAAAAATCTCCAAAGGTGTGCCAAATCTGCAACAAATGTGATTGTACACAAACTTGCTAACTGTCCTCTCATTCACTCTTGCCACACTTTGAGCTTCCACCCACCTAGTCATATAGTCTACAGCCACTAGAATGTAGAGTTTACCATTTTTTGTCCTAGGCAGAGGACCCATAGCATCAATGCCCCACTTTTCAAAGGGTCCATTTGCAAGCACTATTTGCCTCGGGCCATGCACCGACCTTCTATTTCCATTTATCTGACAATTGTGACAGCTTTTACACCAATGTTGAACATCCACATGCAAGCTTGGCCAAACATACCCCGCAAGAAAAATCTTCTTCACAGTTGATTCTTGGGCAAAATGACCATCACATGCCTCTTCATGCAAACCTTTTAGAATGGCTGGAATTTCCTCGATAGTTGGTACTCTTCTGCACACTTGATCCTTCCCTCTTTGATAGAGGGAGCCTTCTAGGAAGAGATAGAAACTTGCCTTCTTCATGAGTCTCCTCTTCTGAGCCTTCGTGAAATCTTGTGGAAACTCACCCTCCAAAATGTAGCCAATAATGGGAGCCAATGACTCCAATCCCTGGTATCTCGGTTTCTTGACAGCTGCTACCACCATGATGACCTGCACTTCTCTCTCAACACATGTAACTGCTTGTTGTGCAAGTAAATCGGCATCTTCATTTTTTTTCCTCAGAATATGATATAAGTGCACTTCTTCAAACCGATTAAACATCCTACGAATGGCATGAACTTTTGTCCTTAAGCTTTCATTCTTGCATGCCCAAATGCCTAAAATCTGTTTAACAATGAGAAGTGCATCTCCCTTTACCATGAGACGTTTTATCCCTTGGCCAATGCACATCTACAAACCATGAAGTAGCGTGTCGTATTCTGCTTCATTGTTGCTAGTTGAACCTGGTAGATTGACCTTCTCTTTCATGACCACCTTTCCACTTGGGTTGAGCAACACTAGCCCTCCCCCTGCTTTCCCTGTGGCTCGTCGAAAAGCTCCATCAAAGAACAAGGTAAAAGCATTGGGAATACTTTTTGGTGGTGGCAATGGTAGGGTCTTTACTTGAGGCACCTTAGTTTCCTTCTCATGTACCCTATAAGTGAGAATCCCTGCCAATTGTGCACGCACACTATCTTCTACCTTGAAAGAGTATTGGAACTCTTGCAACTCCATAATCCACTTTGAGATCCTAGTACAAAGGATTACAAAAGGTTTTGGTAGCAAGTAGGATCTAAACTTTCTCGCCGCAAACATGAGAGAAAGCATCATGAGTTCTGCTTCTGTGTAGTCTCTCTCCAAAGCATTCATGACACTACTAGCAAAGTAGATGGGTCGCATCCTTGTACTGTGGGGATCTTGTTGTAGCAACACAACACCAATTGTTTCCCTTCCAACACTAGAGCTAACAAAGAATGTGTACTCCCAACAAGGAGGCATGAGTGTTGGTAGCTCTGACAAAATGACTTTAATGTTACAAAAATACTCTTCAAGCTCATCAGACCATGCAAATTCTACTTGTTGTGTCAACTTTTGCAAAGGATGAAGCAACTCCGAGGCTAAGTGAATGAAGCGTGACATATACTTCACCTTCTGAATGAAAGAGATGACCTCCTTAAGACTCTTCGGTGATGGGAGCTCAATAAGAGCCTTTGCCTTTGAAGGATCCACCTCAATGCCTTTATAGGAAACCTTGTGACCGAGCAAGATCACTTCATCCTCACCTATGTGGCACTTGTCGGGGTTGAGTTGACCTCCCATGTCGTAGAGCTTCTTTAAACCTTCTTCTACCCTTTGTAGATGCAATGATTTTGAGCTATATATGCAGAAATAATCAATGAACACCCTAATTGACTTTCCAAAGAATGCTTGAAACACCATGTTCATGAAACGTTGGAATGTTGCAGGAGCATTTGTCAGACCAAATGGCATGACTCTAAAACCATAACAACCCCAAGCAGTGATAAAGGTTGTTTTCAATTGATCTTCCAATGTGATACCTATTTGAAAGTAGCTTGAGTAGCCATCACACACAGTGTACTTCTCATGACCAGCTACCTCATTTAGTATCTCATCCTGAAATGGGAGGGGAAAATGTTCTCTTTTTGTTGCCTCATTGAGTGGACGGTAATCCACACACACCCTCCACTTTCCGTTTTTCTTAGGAGTGACAACAACGGGAGAGACCCACTCTGAATTCTCCACTGGATAAATGAAACCTGCTGCTAGAAGCTTTCTTACCTCCTTGAGTAAAGCCTGCTCCTTGATGACTCCTAGCCTTCGTAGCTTCTGAGCCTTAGGTGTGGCCTCTGGCTTCAACTCAATTTTGTGTTGAACAACATCTACTCCACGCACATCGGTGTAGTCTTTAGCAAAAAGCCTAGGAAATTTCCTTAGCACACATTTGAACTCCTCTCTTTCATCCTTTGTAAGTGTTGTAGATAGCATACCTTCTAGCATTCTTTCATCTTCCACTTTTTGGTTCTCTTGGGAACCTACCTCCTCCAAACCTTGACAAGAGGTCTCTTGGTTGGTTGGCTTAAACCTTACCCCCATGACTTCGATGGAAGACTCCTCTTCAGTAATGTTGCCGCTACTTTCTTCTTCTAAAGTGTTATCGGTCCAACCTTCTTCCGTCTCACTTTGAGATGATTCTTCATGGAGCTCCTCTTGGCATTGCTCCTTCATGTCAAAGACAACCTTCTTATGATTGTTGTTCCTGCAAATTAGCTTTCCACTCTCCCAATCCCGCAAAGCTCGCATTTTCATTAGCCATGGTCTCCCTAGGATAAATGGGTAACCATTTCCTTTGGTAGACATGACATAGAAATCCACTGCCTTCTTAATGCCAAAGGCCTTCACAAAAACATTTTTACAAATTCCTACACACCTAGCCTTGCTATTGTTTGCCATCTTGACCTTAATTTCAGGTGTCTCATGGATGTGCATGCCTAGTTTTTGCATGAGTCCCTCTGTCATGATGCAAATTTGTGCACCCCATCCACTAGACCTTTCCTAACCAATCTCCCTTTTATGTAACAATCTAGCACAGGTGTAATGTCCTCATTCATTTCAGCTTGTACAATTTTTACAATAGGCACACTCTCTTTTACCTTTCTCCTAGTGCTAACTGCCCTTGTTAAATCCCTCCTAACTTGTGGACATAATGCAAGAAATTGAGGCCATGAGATATCAGGACCCTTACCTCTCATGTCTTCCAACAGGTTGTATGGAGCCATTCCATGTCCAAGAGGAAAGTCTCGGAGGTTGATACGACGTCGAGTCCTCTTAGCTTCCTTGGTCTCCTTTGCCTTCTTTTCTCGTCCATGGTCACTTTGTGATGTAACTCCTTCTTTCTCCTTACCTTTCCCTCGGCCACGCTTAATGCCATTTGCTTCCATGTCAACCTCTTTTGAATTTGTCACCTCCACCACATGCACATTTGGGTCTGGCAAAGGTGGAACTCCTTCCACTCCTTGTGGAGGTGGTCTTGCTCCATTTGGCCTTTGTATAGCCGTGGTTGCTGACTAGTTCCTTCACCTGCATTCATCACTCGGTAATTCAAGTTAGGTCTCCCTGGCTCCCCACGGGGCCAAGGACAATTATACATCCCATGTCCAGACTCACCGCAATTCCAACATTGCAAGACTCTCCTAGGTCGTGGGTCTCGCTCTTCAGACTTCTTTGCTTGTCCCTTTGGACCTACAGCTTGTGCAAGGTGAATTGACAAGCTGCTTAAAGATTCATTTCACTTCTCAATCACTTCTGCCGTTACCTCAGGAAGCTCCTTAGATGTTGATGCTTGTGACTTACCTTTGGGTCTAAGACCTTCTATTGGAACCTCCCCCCTTAAGCACTTGAGTTTCCTATATTTCTCAGCAGCCCTAGTTTCAGCTGCATCAAAGGTAGCAGGTGCACCCGCCTCAACTTTTACCTTAAGGTCAGGAAAGAGTCCGGCTATGAACCTCTCCTTCTTTAGAAATTCTGCACCATCACCAGGGTTAGCAACATTACGTATCCATAGAGCCCAAAGATGTAGGAACTCTTGCTTGTACAAGTAGTAGTCATCTAAGTCTTTTTGCTTATGAGAAACAATGTCTTGAAAAGATTCAAAACTTCCGCGTAATTCCCTTTAACTTCCTCAGGCAAAGAGTCAAACCAAGTGCTAGCATCTTTCCTAAGGACCACCTCAAACATTTCTACACGTTCTTGATCAGTTACTATCCTCTTGATACGGCAAGACATCTTGAAATTCGCTAGAAATAATTCTGCATACTCTCCAGGCTCTCCAAATAAAAGAGGATATCCAGACATTTGGCGTTGGCTCTCCATTGAATTGATTTCAAAGTGACGCGTTTTTGTTTTTTCTTTCTTTAAAAGATTTACACAATAATATTTTCTAAATTGCAATCTATTCTACAACAAAATAAAAATATTCACATCAAATGACCTATGATAATCAATAAGAGGTAGAATGACAGGGTTTGGTGACGCGATAATTTATCCTACTCTTTGGGCACCAAACATGAATACCATACGTTGTTGAAAATGGATTTTTCTACTAATTGCAATGTTTACTCTAATGTGTGGAGTGAAATGAAAGGGAAAAACCTGTATTCCTGGGCCATTATCCATGGTCTATGCATGACCTATTTCTTTAAACAAAACAAAAATATAGACGTCCAAACTAAGGTCGTACCTAATGAGAGGCAAAATAAAAGGATTTACTGATGCGTTTATCTCTACCAACCTAAGAGGACCTAAAATTCTATGAATTACTCGCTGAAATTGCAACTTAGTACTAACAATTATGTGTACCTTTTGCCTTGCAATGGGAATGAAGGGATCATACAAATTTTTGTGATTCATGCAAGTTACTTGATTATGCTAAAGGTTGAGCCTTCACAAAACATACACAAGCCTATCCTCCGTGGGGGCACCAAAATTGAGGCGGTCCGGGGCAGGCAACAAGAAGAGCAACCTCTAGACACCCTTCAAGGCTCCCGTGCTGCTCAATGGGGCTGGGGCACGACACAACACAAACCAAAACAACAAACCCACAGCCAAATCCCAACTACACAAGGGGCACCACCTAGTTTAAGAGCGAACTAGGACGCAAAAGAGGAGAATCGTTAGAGCAACCTACAAACAAGCAAGGAATTTACACTAACCCTAACACCAATGGAACACTCTCACACACTAAAACACGAGAGAGAGAGAGAGAGAGAGAGAGAGAGAGAGAGAGAGAGAGAGAGAGAGAGAGAGAGAGAGAGAGAGAGAGAGAGAGATGGTGTACAACTTAGCTTCAACTTTATATTTTGCACAAAAAGGAACTTAGAGCTTGCGGAATCAAGTGACAAGATTTGGTTATAGCATCACTAGCACATTGTCTTAGGGTTATGGGAGCCCTCTCACCATCCACCCTCTTACAATGGTAGCCAAACAATAGCCAATGAATCACAAGCAACAAAACAACAACCTTCAATGAAACAAGTCACCTTATGAAGCTGAATGAGTTTGCCAAGCCAAATTGGAGGAGAAGCGTGAGCCTTTGGACATGAATTGCACCCAAAACTACCAATTCATTGATGTTGGGGTAGATACAACAATGGTAGGAAGAATATCTTCTACCCGCACTCACTCAAACTAGCTCAAGCTTTTCTATGCACCAAGGTGATGGTGTATAGAAAGCTTACTCTCTCTTTACAACCAAGATAGAACTGGCGTGTGGTACGCTCAATCTAGTGTGCAATGGTATAGTGATGTATTTTACAAGGAGGAATGGGTTCTATTTATAGGTTTTAGAAGCCTTGATTAGGATTAAGCCTAATCAATTTTATTAGGAAAGATAAAAATGAAAGTGAAAAATACTCTTTGGACCAAATTTGACAAAGTCTCCCCTAAATGGAGATCATATTTTCAACCCAAATATGCAAGCCACCTACTCACTCGATGGCTTGAAAGAGCTTCAAATGTAAAGAACTCTTTCACCTATAGCAAGGTTCAGTAACCTCTTTCATATGTAGAGAGAAATGTTTAGTACATTGAAGTTGCCTTGCATCATCAATGGATTCAATACCAGTGCGACATACTTGCTTCACTTCAATGGCTAGCTAGATAATCCTCTACACTTCAATGGCTATCTTCAAACGTAAAGAAACTCTTTCACATATAGCGTGCAAGGTTCAATAACCTCTTTCTTATGTAGAGAGTAATGTTTAGTACATTGAAGTTTCCTTTTATCATTGATGGATTCAATACGAGTGCGACATACTTGCTTCACTTCAATGGCTAGCTAGAGAATCCCCTAGACTCTTTCAAACGTAAAGAAATTGAGTAGGCGGCTTGCATATTTGGGTTGAAAACATGATCTCTATTTAGGGGAGACTCTGTCAAATTTGGTCCAAAGAGTATTTTTCATGTTAGTAGGTGGCTTCCATATTAGGTTGAAGGATGGGACCTTTGAACCTTAAGGTGTTTTCACACCAATGGTTGATGCTTTAAGTGGGTTAGTTTTAGGCGAGTAGTTGTGTGCTTGACATTGTCTGGCAATTGCGGGCAGTTAGTCTTTTTCTTTATGCAGTCGTACTCTACTCGGTACTGTTTATTAAGCGCTTATGTGTGGATGATTATGCAATAATACAGTACATTATTTTTTCTATTCATGGTATTCTTTAGTATTCTCATATGCAGTAGTGTAGTGTAATATGCAATTTTACTGTGTAATTGTACTGAAACTGTTAGGGTGGTTAGCCCCTAACACTTTGGCGATCCTGCAATTAGTTTGAATTCAGCTTGAACCATTGGCTATCAGGAATAAAGTAGGGAACTGATATGCAAGTGAATATAGACCACCGAAGGGAATTCTGCAATTGGGTAACCCCGAACGAAGATTCTGAGGAGTATGCAACCAAATTCTTGGAGGAGTTCTTCCCAAATTTGCCAAGGGAAATCAAAATTGCAATTGATAACAAGGTAGTTACTTCATTTTTACCTTTTGGGGCATGCAATTTACCTTCATGTTACAGTCTGTATGAAAGGAAGGTGTTGGTACAATATATAAGACAGAAAAGAAGAAATCATGTATGAGTGGGTCACGGCAAGGGTCCAATTTACCACAACACTCATATGGCACAAGGTTTAGACTGAGGAGAGAGTTTGATGCAAGGGAAGATAGGAATAAGAGTCAAGTAGTGATGACCAAGAAGAACCTTTAAGGGGGCTTGCTGTAGGAGAAGAAACTATTGGGGTAGGGACTGAACTGCAAGAACCTGAACACATGTTGCATCAGACCCCACCTGCAAACCAAGAAGGCCAACAAACAACTCCTCTCATAGCAGAACCACTTTTGGAACAATTGGTTAATGTATTGCTCACTCAGACAATTAAGGGCAAGAAGACAATTGCAGTTTGTACCATCAAGAACAGGTACTTTACCTTTCAATCCACTACCGATAAGAGTACTCAAAACACTTACGATACCTCAAATGGTTGCACCGAATCCCAAAGTGGACGCGGAAAAGTTCACTGGGAAAAAGTCCCAAGATGCTGACAGCCGCATTGGCCCCTTTCAAACAAGGTGGTCTACAAGTGGGTATGAAGCGTTACATCCAAATGTAGTGAAGAAAGAACATTTTGCAGCAACACTGCAGGGTAAGGCCATGGATTGGTTCTTGTAGTATGGCATGGAAACTTTTACTGATTATAAATGATTTGAGGTAGAGATTTTTATTAAGGTTCAGGGAGGATAAAACACTTGAAGACATTTTGAAGAAGATGAGAAAATTGACGCAGAAAGATTTGTTGGTTGAAGATTATGCACAGAAGTTCATAAACTTGAATAATAGGTTGGAAGCAGCACAACAACCATCTATGGAGCAATTGGGAGACTATTTTTGTAAGGGACTCAAAAAGGAATTCAGAAGTGGAGTGGCAGGGAGACCCCAATTAGCAAATGCACAGGGTTTTACTGATTTGGTGGAAGTAGCTGCAAGAGCTGAAAGAAGATTTGGAGGTAAGGTAGAACTAAAGGAGAAGAAGAAGATTGAGGGTTCAGACTCAGAGTCAAAAGAGTCAGAGTTAGAAACTGATGATTTAGATCAGGATACTGAAGTTGATACTGATAGTGATGAGGAGGAAGATTGGGCAAAAAAGAAGAAGACACTTGGAATGAATCAGTTTGGAATGTCAGGAAAACCATATTGTCACGTTTGTCAAAGATTTGGTCATGAATATGAAAATTGTTACTATAATCCAAATTTCAAGGGAAGAAGACCTGAGTATATTACTCAGAAAATGAGGGAGGTAGCTGCAAATGTTGTAGTTACTCAGGGTGCTAACAGGAGATATTAGGGACTTGCATCTCAAAAAAAGTTCCAGATACCAATAATTGGGGATATCAAAATAGGAACCGAACAATGTGCAACAATCACCATGCAATTATTGTGGGGTCATGGGACATAGGCAAGGACCTGATTGTGAACTCTGGTGTAGACATTGGAATGATAGGGGAATCCCTATTAGCATGTACAACAATAACAATAATAATCGACCTCCAAAATAGAATCAACCACTTCCACCACAATAGCAGCACAGACCTCTAGGTCAGGCTAATTTAGTGATTTTGGAAGAATGGACTAAAGAAGAATGGACTGAGAAAAAGGTAGATTTTTCCAAAGAGAAACAAAAAACTAATCAGCAGGTGCACGAGAGCAACCCGACTCAGGAAACACCTAGGCATTATAATTGTGACTGCATGGCTTGTATCCTAATTGAGGATGTTCTAGAACTCAGTGGATGACTGATGCCATGGTGGTCACTAGGGAAAAGGCCAAGGTTGGAAAATCCACCTTGGAAGAAGTGGACAACCCAGACAGTTTGCATTGGAAAGATAAAAAAGGATTAAGGACAGGGGCACTCAAGGAGCTGCAAGGCTCTCAGAGAGGGAGTGTACCTCAAGTGTACCACCTGAGGATTGGAATTTTGTTATAAGATGATTGGATGACTAGGAAAGAAGAAGTCCAACTGTACTGCAAGAACAGGTTAGTGAGGATGAATTTATGAAGCTTTGTTATTAGGTCCATTAACCATCACGATAAAGCAAATGTTGAGACTAGTACCTGCATTCTCACAAAAAAATGTTAAAGAGACTTACTAAGGAAGTAGCAGGAAAGAATCAGGAAACGGGAATGTATACTGAGGAAACTATTTGTGGGGAATCTTTTGAAGTTCAACCTTTGGATGTTGACTACAAGGTACCAATAGTTGGGGCTTCCCTAGTGTACTCTTGGATGGGGGGTGGGGGTCATGAGTTGATATCCTTCGGGAGTCAACCTGCAAATGTTTGAATCTTTTGAAGTGGAATCCATCTCCTTTTTAGGTGAAAATGGCAGATCAGAGACGGGTTCAACCTTTGGGATTTTTTAGGAATTTGTAGATCTCAATTGGGGGACCGTAGTTTATAGCCAACTTTGTAGTACTTAGGTTGGAAGAATCTACTTGTTCTTATCCAATGATTTTGGGAAGACCATGGTTAAAAGCAACAAGAGTAAAGCAATCATGGGGAGCAGATTCCATTATGATCAAAAGAGGAAAGAAGAAAGTCAGAATGCAAATGGATGCTAGAAAGGTAATACCACCAGGTTTCAGGGCACTACATGTAGTGTCATTAAAAACATATCTAACCAACCCAAATGATTTTCTCATATTAAACTAATCACTTAATATGGGAGAATAAACGAGAACAAGGAATAAGATATTGAGATATGCTTATAGATCTACCTCAACACGGGGCCAATGGTAAAGGGACCCAAATGAGAGATGGTCTATCAAAGAGCAAGGCTAACCAATGGAGCATAAGACCTTAGGGTTAGCTTCATTGAAGATCTCCAATAGTTAGTGTAAAAGTCCTTTGACCTTAGGTAAGCTAGGGCTGAGCTTGAGGTGGGAACCCGGTCCAAGCTTGAGGTGCTTGAGGTGGGAACCCGGCCCAAGCTTAAGGTGCTCGATGATTGAGGTGATTGAGGTGCTTGATTATTGAGATGCTTGAGGTGTTTGTCATGCTTGAGATACTAGGGTTGCACTTGAGGTGAGAACCCAGCCCGAGCTGAAAGTGCTTAAGGGCCAAGCTTGTGGTGGGAACTGGGCCTATGCATGATGGTCTTGAGGTATCAAAAGGTCAAGAATCAATCCCTACAAGGAGGGGTCAAGCCCTACAAGAGGGGGGATGAGAGAGAATACCCACACACTCACACAAGGCATGCATGGTACAAAGAAAGCAAAAGGGACACTTGTCAAGTTCCTCCTCATGTTACCCTCATGGTGTGCCTGAAGCCTATTGGTTGGCCACACAAGGGTGTCAAATAATAATTTAGGATATTCATTTAATTGATTTTGTATTTATCAAGTCCTCTCTCTCAAAGGGGAAAGGGGGACACTTGTTCCAAGGATACCCTTGTTGCTTGTAATGCCTCCTGCTTGTGATTGGCTAGGCGTGGAGGGGTCTAATGAGCTTCAAGCATGAGCTACAAGGGGGGTTGATCCAAGAAATCTAGGGGGTTGCTTAGGGGGTATACTCACCCACACACTCTCACAAAAACTCTCATTGTGTGCTATGCAAAGTGCAAGAGCTCCATCGCCTTCTCCAAGCTCCTTGAGTAGTTGAGAGCCGACACCACCAGCACTCTTGGCTATGGAGTGCAAATCCAACCAAGAGCCAACCAAGAGCCATGCTTCAATGCTTGAGCTTTCCCTCTTCTCCATCTTCATTACTATGCTATTATATATGTTAGCAAGAAGAGTTATAATAAGTGAGTAACTAATTCTTTCTCCTATGAAATGTTTCTTCTTTCTGTTCCCTACCCTCATTCTCTGCTAGCTCTCTCCACCTTCGAAGGTGTTTGAGGTCTTGGGACTGAGGCTTGGGATACTTAATGCTTTCTTCAAGTTTATGTTATGTTTGTGAAGCATGAAGTTCTCCATCTTCATTGCATCCCTTAGGTCAAAAGGAACAAAAAGATTTTATTGGACCAAGTCTCTTTTAATGGGAGAAATCATAATACAAATGCCTATTGGAGGGGGGACTGGCTCCACATAAATCCGGTCCTCAACTCTTGTCATGTTCTCTAAATTCTCTCTCTTGCAAAATTATTATTCATGCCAAGTTAACTAATTGCTATGATTATATTGCTATCTTCAATTATGTTCACCCACTATGCTCACAAAGTCATTTCTCAAAAGTACTCTCATTAATTCCGCTACTATTGTCAAGTTAAATAGGCCAATTCCATTACATTGGTACCAGAGCATTTGGTTTCTCTTTTCTTGCTTAAGAAGAGAGGTCCTTAAGTAGCCTATAAATGATTGATGTTGTTAATTATATTAGGGTAAGTGGAACTGGAATCTATTATCAATTTTGTTGAGCCCACTATGTGGGATATGGTGCACACCTCGGGAGCTTTGGACTTAATAATGGAGTCTTTTTAGACTTGCCTACGGCTTTACCATTATTGAGCCATAAGAAGTCCGAAAGGAGCTAGCCCTCAACAACTCTGCTATGTTAGACCTACTCCTCTACTCTTTATAATTAGCCACTTCGAGCCGTGGGTGGTAATACTTAAGAGCGGATTTTCAAAGGCTAAGAGGAGTGACAACTAAGGTTTTGAATTGCCAAAGCATACACTAAGTACATACATAAATTTTGCTAACATGGCTAACAAAAATCAAGAGAGTAGAATGAACATTGATAGCTTTGATTTTTCACATGAAGGTGCTAATGATGATGCTCCCGTGTTTGTGAATTATCTCGTTAGTGCAGCAAGCTATGGGAAACCCTAATTTGCAAGCCGAAGTTACTCAACAACTTCGTGTTTATGGAATTTCCCTTCCTCTCCAAGAGGAAAGAGAGCTTAGGAGGCCTCTTGAAGAGACCCCCCGAAAGACGACTCTCTCCCATTCGAGAGGAGGCATCCAAAGAGCAAGAAAGCAATAAAAGTTTAAGTTCCTTTGAAGATGTGGCTCCACAAAGACGACGGTCTAGACGATCGCCCAGTCCTCCCAAAAGATCAACACATAGTCTTTCTCCTTGTCAATCCAAAAGGGAAGAGAGGAAACAAATGAAGAAAAGGTCTAGGAAGAGGTCACCCTCTTCTCCTTCTTCTTCACCTTCCTCCTCTTCCAACAAAAGTTATGGCTATTCTGCTAGAGAATACAAGAGAGGAGGACATTGCAAATCATTCCCTGCATAGCAAAGGTCACAAAAGCTAAATAAGTTCAAGGAGGGGGGAAAGAGTATCTCTTTTCTAACCTATGATGGCACCTTTGGTGTTACCGACAAAGTGTTGACCTTCATCTAGCAATTTGATGCGGCCTTTGGAGACGAGGGCTTTACGGAGTCCTCCAAGCTACACCATGTAGCTATGCACTTTCAAAAATCAGCTCGTTAATGGTGGGCTAGCCTTTGTGGCAACGGAAAAGCCCCAAAGACATGGAAAACTCTACGATTTTCCATCATGACGCAATTCGTTGCAAGCGATGCAAAGGACAAAGTGCTTACCAAATGGTGCAGCTTGAAGCTTCTATCTCATGAGTCCCACATGTATGTAGACAAGTTTTGAGATTTACATCTCAAGGCTACTGTCTTTCAAAAGATAGACTTTGTCAAACAAAGGTAGCAATTTTGTGCAAGCTTACCTGAAGAGATGGCCGAATACATCAACTCTCAACGGCCTGGTACTATTAGCAAAGCAACCCATTACACCATGGTTGCTAAGCATCAATTTCCATAAAGGGGCTAGACGTAATGTCAATCCCATGGACAACAAAGGCAAAAATGATGCAAAGGGGAAAACCAATGTTCAAAATTCTTCCCAAGGCACTTCCAACAACAACAACAACAATTGTTGGAAGGAGAAGGGAGTTTACAAAGGAAAAACAAACTCTCTCCTGAAGAGCTTGAAGCTTTTCACAAGGACCATAAGTGTTTCAAGTGTGGGGAGCAAGGACATGGATATCGTTCTTGCCCCAAGAAGAATACTCGCAATGAAACTCCTAGGGATTCCACTATCAAAGCTCCAAAAGAGGATGCTCATTGCAAAGGATCATCACTTTCCTATGCTTGGGGAAAGGTAAGAGAGCATGATGCCTTCATCTTGTTTGAACCTGGCTCTACTCACAAATTCATATCAATGGAGTTGGCCACCAAGTTGGGCATTCAAGATTTCGAGATGGGAGATATGGTAACGGTTGATGCAATTTTCAAGGGACAGCAAGCCTCCATTAATCCCTTGATTGGGAAGTTGAGGCTTCATGTCCAAAGTTATGTCGACAAAGAAGACTTCTTTATCTCTCCTCTCCAACATGAGGATACTATCCTAGGGGCGCCATGGCTTGATCACATGGCTACCAATATGAAGTTCCTTGAAAGGAGAATCTACTTCACCTACACGGGAAAGAACATGTATATAGATGCTAGTGAGCGTGGTTGCACTATTCCACTTGTAAATCCTCCTGCTTTTGAATAGCTTAGTTTTTGCATACATGTTTTTGTCGAAGAGTCTCTAAAAGATCCTAATGTTTCATCAAATGTAAATGGTAGGAATAAAGAAGAGTTAGGCTTGTCTAATTTTCTAAAAGGATTCCAAGATGTGTTCATCGATGATATCCCTATGTACTTACCTCAAAATGAGGGGATGATGACCATCGCATTGAGATCCTTCCAGGAAGCTGACCGCCTAACAAGCCTCCTTATCGAGTCTCACAAGCTCAACAAGAGGAGATCA
The DNA here is from genome assembly GCF_014529385.1 of Adiantum capillus-veneris. Taxonomy (NCBI): domain Eukaryota; kingdom Viridiplantae; phylum Streptophyta; class Polypodiopsida; order Polypodiales; family Pteridaceae; genus Adiantum; species Adiantum capillus-veneris. The sequence goes on from NC_140949.1 coordinate 69,715,629, forward strand.
TGAGGCAAGTACAAGAATTGGTAGACAAAGGGATGGTGAGGCCTAGTTCCTCTCCCATTTGTTCTCGAGTCCTTTTAGTGCAAAAGAAAGATGGTACATACCGTATGTGTGTGGAGTATTGAGCACTAAACCATATCACTATCAAAAATAGATTTCCCGTGCCTCGGGTAGAAGATCTATTTGATAGGCTACAAGACTTTACCTACTTCAATAGGATTGACCTTAAGAAAGGCTATCATCAAATAAGGATAGTGGATGAAGATATCCTAAAGACCGTGTTTCGCACAATGTTTGGTCTTTATGAATATCTAGTCATGCCTTTTGGCTTGACTAATGCACTAACTACATTTAATCGTCTAATTTAGAAAAAATTTAGATCGTATCGTAAATTCACTGGAGTGTTCTTTGATGATATCATCATCTAATCCAAGTGTTTGTAGGAACATAAGCAACATCTCCAAGTGATTTTTCAAGCATTGAGGGAAAATAAGCTTTTTCTCAAGCAAAAGAAAAGTGAATTTTTTCTTTAAGAGATTCAATACCTAGATCATATTATCTCTCAAGATGGTATTCGTATGGATCCATTAAAGCTAGAGGTAATAAAAGAATGGCTTAACCCAAGGAATCTACATGAGCTAAGAAGCTTTATTGGTATGTGCGCATACTATAGTTGCTTCATAGCAAAATTCTCTCAAGTGGCAGGACCACTACACGACTTAACTAAGAAGAACATTAAGTATGTATGGACTGCTAAGGAGCAAAATGCTTTTGATAAGCTCAAAGAGAAGCTTACTTTTTTCCAACCAGTCCTAGTGCTTCCGGATCTCTCAAAGCCATTTGAGGTCCAATGTGATGCTTGTGGTGATTGCCTTGGAGTAGTTTTGCTTCAAGAAGGGCATGCCATAGCATATGAAAGCCAAAGGATCAATACGGATGAACGAGTCTTAGGCATTTATGAGAAAGAGATTTTAGATTTTCTACATGCCCTAGACACATGGAAGCACTACCTATTGGGGACTCCTTTTATCCTACTACGAATTGACCATCAAAGTCTCAAGTATTTCATGACGCAAACCAAGATCTCCGACAAACAAATGAGGTGGGCAAATTTTCTTTCGCAATTTAATTTTCATATTGCTCACATTGCTTGTAAGCACAATCAAGTGGCCGATGCACTTTCATGAGGAGCAAAAGTTAATGCGGTGTCTATAGCTACTCACAATGATCTATCTTCTATGATAGATGAGTATGCTACTGACCCCGAATTTAGAGACATAATGTCAGCCTTTGCTTTCTAAGTCCGTTGGCACACATACTCTACCTTTGTGGAGTAAGTAGCCATCATCAATGGAAAAATTCTTCCATCGCTTAAGCTCTTCCTGAGTAGGGGTGGAGCTCTGTGTGTTGGAGTTTCTATCTGCGCGTACAGAGACATGTTGATCTGGCTGTTCAGAGACATGCGAGTGTGAGGGATCCCTTTTTAAAATTGCACTCCACACTTTAGCATATGATTTATCTTGTGCACACTTTCCACGTAATGACTCCAAAAATCCACTCTTTAGTTCCGTGAAAGCAAGTGAATTAATCTGAGGCATTCGACTTAGTGCATCCGCTACTGCATTATATCGCCCCTTGCGATATTGTAGCTTACAATCATATTCTTGAAGGATTTTTTCCCATCTAGCTTTACTGTCCTTCAAGTCTGTTTGATTAGTAACCCATTTGATACTCTCATGGTCAAAAACTACTTCAAACTCAGCACCATATAAATAGTGTCGCCACTTTCGTAAAGCATGAATTATGGCATAGAGCTCTCTCTCATATATAGAATAATTCTGTTGAGCTCTATCTAACTTTTTACTTTCAAAGGCTATGGTCTTCCCTCCTGGAGAAGTACCGCACCAATGGCTTTATCACTAGCATCAGTCTCTACCACAAACGGCTTAAGTGGGTCGATGATTGCTAGGATGGGAGCAGTGGCTATAGCTACCTTGAGCTGTTCGAAACTGCGTTTTTGGGCTTTTTCCCAAGAAAAGGTTTTACCTTTTGATTTAGTTGATTCATCATAGGAACAATGATTTTGGCATAGTCATGGATATACTGTCGATAAAATCTAGCTATGGCTAAAAATATATGAAGCTCCTCAATCGTGTTGGGATGTGGCCTTCAAGTCACTTTGTATTTCTCATGCTCGAAGCTCTGTTTTGCAGGTTTGACCTTTGTTTTGAAGGTTTGACCTTTGTTTTGCAGGTTTGACCTTTGCTTTCAAAACTTGATTCCAAATTTCTTGGCTTTGTTTATCAAATTTTTATCATTATTAGGTCAAAAAGCAAGGAAAATTATTGAAAATTATTATTATTTGATCAAAATTCTAGCCAAAGTTATTTCTCACCCTCGTATGTACATGTTTTTACTCTATGTATGTGGACTGTTGAAATTTATCGATATGGCTCAATTCTTTGCCAAATAAGAGTAGAATTCTACTAAATACTGTCAAAAATAAAAAAATTTAAAGCATCAAACACACTTTATACACTTTACACATGGTCTCTCATCATCTTGCAGCCTATTATCTTGCAATGTTCTACATCGGCTACTGTGAGTACTGTTGTTACTCCCTCCTTCCTATTCTGAGTCTTCCCGGACAAAGGTTTGTGTAATGTGCATGGGCAAAAACATCGTGGCTATGCATGGCAAAAACATCGTGTCTATGCATGGCCATGTAATTTGTCTCTATGATGCTTAAAGAAAAGATGCATTGGGTAATACCGTGTTGTGAAAGATGTGGGTTCTGAACAAGCTATTCAGTGGCTTTTGTTGTAGAAGTTTCTTGCTTTGTACGTCAGCCGAACAATAGTAATTGAAGATGAGCCACCCTTTCCAAAATAGTTGGTCGGTTTGGTTGTGTTTGAATGGGTGTGCTTGCCATTGTTTTATTAGATCGGACTTTTTGAATCCACTTGAGTTTATGGGTTGGAGTTTGCAACATGGTTTGTTTCTTAGGTGGTTTTGGTCTCCATACCCATGTGACATTATTTCACTTGTTTGGTTTATGGGTGTTGTCTTTTTGAAGCCATTTGTAAACTTTCAATTCATTTAAGTGTTTTTGTTGGTTGTTTGAAGATTTATAGGTTTTGTCAGTGTGGAATGTGTTGTGCATTCAATTGAAAGATTGTTTACCCAACATTGTTTTTTGGAATCCAAATTTGTCTTGGTTTTGATTCCATCAATGATTCGGTATCCTTCTTTTCCATTTAATGACATGTAGTGTGGTTATTGAATCAAGCAGTTTCATTGTTTTTTCAAAGTCACTTAGATCCTTTTGTGCATCCCACATGTGGCAGGTTTGCATGAATGGCATAACATAAGACTGATCATCAATATAATAATAAAGAGTTGAAGAGGGGGAATGGGGAAACACACCCGCGAAAAACACAAGGGCCTCTCTATAGCTCAGGGTATCCACGACACCCCTATCCTCTCGGAAAACACCTTTGAAAACACACCTTACACTAGCAGGCCATCGCCTGCTCAATTTACACTGCTCACACACTCCACAAAATCACCACACCACACACACCTACTGCCATGGCCTGTCTCCACCCTTACACACACTCATAACCGCTCAATCTCACTCTCTCACACAAAACACCGTCGGTCCGGGGGGGCACACACATCCACACAGCTGGCACCGAGGGGAAACATGAAAGTAGGAGAAAGAGAAAGGGGGAAGGGAAGCAACAGCAAGTGGGGGCAACGGTGGCTTGATTATACTTCAAAAAGCATGTACACTGGCTTGCACTGCCATCACTATGGCCATTTTCAAGAAAAAGTTACAAAGGGGCTAGCTTGTCAGAGAACTCCACTTTGCAGGCTTCAAATGGCACAAAACAAAAGCCCTTAATTTTACTAAAAATTGATTTTTATAAGGGGGGCCTTCAATTTTTGAATTTACACTTCCATTGGCCCATCTTTTTTATTATACTTCAAAAAGCATGTACACTGGCTTGCACTGCCATCACTATGGCCATTTTCAAGAAAAAGTTACAAAGGGGCTAGCTTGTCAAAGAACTCCACTTTGCAGGTTTCAAACGGCACAAAACAAAAGCCCTTAATTTGACTAAAATTTGATTTTTATAAGGGGGGACTTCAATTTTTGAATTTACACTTCCATTGGCCCATCTGGCATCTTGATTTGGCATATTTTGGAAGGGGTAGCCCCTTTGCTTTTTTCCTTCTGCTCCTTTCTCTTTTGCACTTGGGGGGTGCAATAGCAAAATTGCTATTTCCCCTAGGCTTTTTTATTATTTTTTATTTTTTTCTCCTTCATTTTTACCCCTTTGCGGGGGCCTAGCTTTGCACTGCTTCTTTGGCCCAATTTTGGTCCTCTTTGTCCGACTCACACTTGAACTCTTCTCTCTTATTTTCTCTCCCCTCCTTTGCATTTTTTTGTCCGGCCTTCCCTCCTTGCTCTTGCCTTGGTCTTTGCCTCTACTCGGCCCACCTAGCTGCCCTTGTTTGAACACACGGTGGCCTCCTCCTTTGCACTTGGGGGCCTTTGCTCGGCTGGCCCTGCTTTTGCTTGGCCAAATGCCTTCACCTTATACCCATGGTGGCCTTCGGGGCCTTTCTCTCTCTCTCCCCATGCTCACTGCCCCACTGCGGGATACCCCTCTTGCCTTTGACTGCTTCGGGCTACTTTACTCCATCGCGGGACCCCTCCCCTTGGCTAGCAATAGCGATGTCGCTATTGGGCGGAGGGGGAGGGGGGGGGGGGGGGGGGGGGGGGGGGGGGGGGGGGGGTGACCCCTCCTCTAAAAAACTGGGGACCTCAAGGGCTAGGCGTGGGAACCGTTGCCTAGCGGGAATGCCACATCACTACTGCGCCAACCCCCTTCCACAGCGAGGGTGCCATGGGCAGGATGGCCGTCGTGGGCCACTGTTGACTAGGCAAAACTGCCTCGCAATGCCCATGGGCCGCCTCGCGCCACGCACAGAGCCGTAAGCGGCATCTACCATAGCTCACAGAGCTTGTTGACCGTTGGGTCAACAACACAACATAACTCAAGTTTCGTACCAAAGTCTTATCTTTTGCGAGTTATGAAATGCTACGGATTATGGCTATAAACATCATTTGTAATGAGTAGTTATTCTAGTTTCAGAAGCCGGGGTACAATGGCACTTCCAGATTGTAAATACAAAGCCATTTGACCCTTTCAACCCCATTTTTTGGTTAAACCTAAGGTAGCCTTAGTATATAAGGTACCTAGGTCATTTTGTAAAGAAGACTTTTATCATAATCAAACTTAGCGTTGCCGTCTACTGTGTGTGAGAGAGAAAGAGAGTGAGCGTGAGCTTTATCCTCTCGCTACGCCCGGCTCGCTCAACACATTGAAGATCCGACTGCACCACTGTTGTAGGCTCGAGGAGAGATACGCGATGACGCCAAGCATTCCACGCGAGAAGAAGCGCACACACCGACGCATCTACGAGCTATTTGTGTCCGTAAGTGTATCAAACGATGTCTGTTTTCTGCATGCTAGTAGTCTATAGAATTGTGGCAACATAAGCTACGCATAGGTACTCATAAATTTCAGTTTTGGGCACTTTCAAAATTCGGCTCTGTCATCCTACGCATTTTCTGCAGATGGGTTTAGAGAGGGTTTAGAGTGTAGAAGCTTAGGGACAGGTGTATCCTAGTGAGAGGATGGTGTTCCTTAAGTTTCGTACGAATCTCGCATGATTAGGTGAGTTACCTTCCGTTTGTGTGTATGTGGCTAGGTGGTGTAGTTGAGAGCAGTGAGGTCCTTGATTGTGGTTTAGTTGGCCTTCCAGAGTGTTGTATGTGTAGGATGGTCTCAGCCTTACAAGCTTAAGAGATTTCCTCCGTGTGCCTATCGTGTCATCTATGGGACCAAGGATAGTACTGAATACCACGGATAACTCTTCCGAGGGATTTCACCAAGCTATACCTGAGGATTGTAAAGAGATAGATGGTCTTGACGAATTGTGGAAACAAGTCAGAGAGGCCAATGAATCCGATGACCTAAGAAGACGAGTAGACAAGACTGGTGATGAACGAGGAGTGTTTCTACCACCAATAGAGGAATTTGAGACTGGATCTCAAATGAATCTAGACGTGCAATCGTATTGGGGCGACAAAGGATCTGTACAATCTATGGATAGTCAACCCCATTCGCTAAGAACACTACCGTCCTACATGGGAGAGTACGAGACCAAGTCAGATGTGGTTGCAGTACCATCACAGAGACTGTCTCCCAACAAGGCCATCGATTCAAAGGGGCTAGTAGATATTCTATCTACCTCAGTCACCTGTACAATAATGTTAGCCGAGTTGCTCAGAATAAGACCAAACATGTGGGCTAATGTGGGTAAATTTCTAGAGAAATTTGGTGTAAAAACCCCAATGACTCAAATCGAGGAAGGTATCAAAGAGCTTGAAATGCCTCAACTAAATACTAGGCCAGTGCCATTAAACAAGGTAGGCGAGTATTACGAGGGAGAAGATGGAAACACCACCCTTCCTATGGAATTCAATAATGTAAAAACATGGCAATCCTTGACAATGGAGCTGGTGTGGCCATTGCAACCAAAGAGGTTTGGAAAAAATGGGGAAAACCTACCTTGATATCCACACGAATGACCCTGCAGCTTGTAGACGAACACAAGGAAAAGGCCCTAGGACTGCTAGAAAAAGTACTTGTTACTTCTTGTGGCATTGAATATGAACACACTTTTGTTGTTGTTGACTTTGGCAAGAAGAACAACTATGACATCATTCTGGGAAGACCATTCATGCGACAATAGAAAATGGTCCAAGATTGGGGTTATGACCATATATACCTAAGACATATGGAAACCATAACAAAGATAGGGATGTGACGAGAACACCGGTTGAGGAGTTTGATTCCGCCACACTAGCAGGATCAGAACATCCAGCTTGGTTAGGTAAGCCTAAAGAACTGTGGATGTGTGGAGCTTCACAATGTGGTAGGTTGAAACGTGAGGAATGTATCCTAGAGCGGGTTATAGAGGATAAGGACTATATCCCTGAACCATTTCCTGAAGAAGAGTTAGAGCCTTTTGGATGGGAACACATTTTGGATACTCTGGACGTGTGCGCCGTGGAGGATGCTCCCACAACAAAGTTTTGTGATGAAAATGGCTATGATGTCGTTCCTTATTTTGCAGTGAGTGTAATCCACGAAAACGAAGAGAACCAGACATCAACTAGCTCTCAAAATAAGGAGCACACAAAGAAATGTGGAGAATCAAAAGATGAAAAAGACGACGAGTTCTATGACTCTGTAGAACACTTCGAGCTTCAAGAAGATCAACAACCCAGGAATCAATGTCATCGCTACACGAATAAAGTGCATCAAAAGTGGATTCCAAAGTCCTCGGTGAAGACACAGCCACCACAAGCATCCTCATACATGGCTCCTAATAAGGATGCAAAGACTCAGCTAGGAGGAATACGACCAGAGCAACGAGCTAACAATGCTCTAATCAATGGGCTAGAAAAGTTCTCCAAGAAACTACCACCCACGAGCAAACAGACAGTAACTTTCCACTACCAGCCAAAAAATCAAGGGAAAGTACAAGAAGTCAACCTTGCTGAGGATAGTAGCGATAGTGATGAATCTTACGACATCCCCTATCATCAACTCAGGCCATCACTATCACCAACCCCTTCAGAAACAACCATCACAGGTCAAAAGAACAAGACAACAAGTCAAAGCCAAAAAGCTCGACAAATCTGGATACCCAAAAGCTAGATCGGCCAAAAGTAGATATGGATCAAGAAGACAAAGATCTCTAATGACAAATCACAAGATCCAACACCAAAACAGAAACAAGGAAAGCGTGCACAAACCGGTAAGAATATCACAAAGTTGCAAGCTTTCACAACTCAGGTTTGGGCTCCAAAGAAGTTGATTCAAGCACAAAAAAGTCAAGAATTCATTTGGATTCCAAAACAACCACAGTATCAACTTTCAAAGCCTGAATCCTGTCCCCAACCAAGCGTACAAGGGCTGAAGCAAAGACCACTGTCGACTCACACAACAAAAAGGTGGATCCCAAAGAAGTCTCTTCAAACACAAACGATGCACGGGCAAGTATGGGTTCCCAAACGAGAGCCAGCAACAAAACAGCCAATAATCACAAAGAAATGGGTCCTAAAGAAGAACAACCAAACTGCTGTCAGCGCATCGCCGCTTGAATTCTTACAATTCTTCCTACAATTAGGGTACAGCTAGAAGAGAGCAAGTCGCTTCAATCAAGCAACGATACAAGAGCTTCAAAGACCATTACATTGCTTAGAATAGGAAGCCTCACCAACAAATGCCAATAAGCAAATTGCTTATACCCACGTGGATCTTGCACAACATAAATCTTTTCCATGCATTGACTGTGTATGCATAATAGGGATACATTACAAGGCCTGCATAGGCACAACTTTTAATTGCCCAAGCACAACACATACCCTTTGCGATACCCTGTCGTAAAGGATGACTCCAAATAGGAAGGGGGGAGGCATTCTGAATGCGGACCTAACATTATGACTATTAGAGGGCAATGTTTTGTGAGATGCATTGAATTTTTGCGTTTTATTGTGATAATTTTTTTACGAGTGTTACAGAGGAGTATGGGGACAAAATCCATATATGAGCCCCTAGGGACATGTGTATAGTGTACATAGCATTTAGATTTCTATTTGAATGATTTTTCTTTTGTTAAGTTTTTTTTTAAGATTTTCTTTGTTTATTATTGAGAAAAAATATAAAAATCCATAATCCACATGAAGAAAAGACAGACGAGAGGCCTGAGCACTACAAAGAGAAGAAGGTACAGGGAAACGATGAAACTTTATGAAGTATGTCTCAGCAGCCAATACAACAGCCGAAGAACTTGTCACAAAGCAGTGTCAACAAGCAACCGATAAGTCATACAAGTCAGAGTCGAGTAGCTAAGCCACAAAATGAGTGAGGTGTTAGTCCCAAAGCTTCAAGTAATATTCTTTGTGGTCTAAGCGTCTTAGCTATTCTAGATACTACTCAATCTGGAAGAGTAGAGCATATTTACGTTGTGTCGCTCATGCTGGTATAGGTGAGCAAAAGAGTCAAAGTCTAAGTACTTAAGTCTGGTGAAGTGAAGGAGAAGGTCCAAAAGACACTCACGTACTGAGCACAGTGAGATACGAGTGGAGAAACTTCTACATTGAAAACCCTTCTTGGAAAGGTGGAAGCTATTGAGACATCTTTTGATGTCACATGTGCTACATTTATTCCTCGAAACACCCATCATCTCCTTCTTTCACATTGCATGCTTTTGTTGACAAATTTCTCATATGCATATAGAGTGTCCCATAATTGGCACTTGCATCGGGCACTCTTTCCGTGTTTCACCCAAGCACTCACCTTTCATGAACATGTACTTCACGTTCAACTGCTCAACTCCAATAAAGAGCGTATACCAAAGGCATTTTTTCCCACCGGGTTTTTTTTCCCTTTGGTCATCCAGGTTTTAGACCCTAATCTAAAGACACCTATCACCATCCTCTTGTACATATTCCTTCTACATCAACAATAAGGAAATGCTACTCAAATCAATTGAGAAATGAATTGGAGCACCAATTTCAGATCATAGCATACTTCTTCTCAATGGCGAGTCGAAGAATGGCCTACAATGACAAAGTTGCAGACAACACTAACAACATGATTTCACAGGAACAAAGAAGTCCCCAATGAAGAAGACCAGACATAAAAGTAATCAGAGGATCTCAAAAGCTTGTCCTTGATAATGCGCATCGAATGCTCGGCAGGGTTTTGAACCTCAAATTAGAATAATTAAGTCCTGGATTCGGCCTGACAGACAGACTTTGCATTGGAGTGCAACTTGGCCTAAAGAAGTTATGGGTTTAGCCATACAATTTCTACAAAATCCTTACAAAGTTGTCATTGGCTCACAAGATCAGAAAGACAATCACTCAATTCTACAGATTGTAGAAGTTGTTTCTGAGAATCACAAATACTCCGAATTCACAGATTTGCTGGAGCAAATGATGGATGGAGCTTTCTCTATCCATGATGATAAGAGTCAAGTTAAACGACATTGGGTTCTTTTTGAATTTAGATCTGGCAGTAGACCTATAATGACAGAAATAGATGCTGCATCTCGGAGCGTGGATGTGAAATACATAAAGTTCGTCATCAATTATGATTTTCTGGAATCATGTGAAGACTATGTACATTGGATTGGACAAACAAGACAAGCTACTGCAAAGGCTATAGTCTATACTTTCTTTCCAACAACAAAACGACAGCAAAGACCACATCACCATCGACAATCAGGTCATGTCGGGGACGACATGAACGCGGAAGGGGGGAATGTTGACCGCTGGGTCAACAGCACAACATAACTCAAGTTTCGTACCAAAGTCTTATCTTTTGCGAGTTATGAAATGCTGCGGATTATGGATATAAACGTCATTTGTAATGAGTAGGTATTCTAGTTTCAGAAGCCGGGGTGCAATGGCACTTCCAGATTGTAAATACAAAGCCATTTGACCCTTTCAACCCCATTTTTTGGTTAAACCTAAGGTAGCCTTAGTATATAAGGTACCTAGGTCATTTTGTAAAGAAGACTTTAATCATAATCAAAACTTAGCGCTGCCGTCTACTGTGTGTGAGAGAGAAAGAGAGTGAGCGTGAGCTTCATCCTTTCGCTACGCCTGGCTCGCTCAACACATTGGAGATCCGACTGCACCATTGTTGTAGGCTCGAGCTGAGCTACGCGACGACGCCAAGCATTCCACGTGAGACGAAGCGCACATGCCGACGCATCTACGAGCTATTTGTGGTCGTAAGTGTATCAAACGATCTCTGTTTTCTGCGTGCTAGTAGTCTATAGAATCGTGGCGACATAAGCTACGCATAGGTACTCATAAATTTCAGTTTCGGGCACTTTCAAAATTCAGCTCTGTCATCCTACACGTTTTCCGCAGATGGGTTTAGAGTGAGGGTTTTGAGTGTAGAAGCTTAGGGACAGGTGTATCCTAGTGAGGGGATGGTGTTCCTTAAGTTTCGTATGAATCTGGCATGATTAGGTGAGTTACCTTCCGCATGTGTTTATGTGGCTAGGTGGTGTAGTTGAGAGCAGTGAGGTTCTTGATTGTGGTTTAGTTGGCCTTCCAGAGTGTTGTATGTGTAGGATGGTCTCAGCTTGACAAGCTTAAGAGATTTCCTCCATGTGCCTATCGTGTCATCTGTGTCCTCGATGACATTATGTTGATCTAGGTAGTGTTTGCATGCACTTCATGGGTGTGTGAGTCTCTCCCCGTCCAATAGAGCTCCAAGGGGAGCTTGTCTCCCTTTACACACCTCCAAATGGGCTCATGCCTTGTCCCAAATACCCCAAGCTCCTTTCCCCTCAATGCGCATGTGGGTTAAATTGCTGGCCTACGTGGCATTCCGTGGGGTGTTTACCCTTGGAGCTCTCCAAACTCCTCTAAAAATGTGTAGATAACCTTTTTTTTTTTGGGCTTTCTTCTCCCGGCTCCCATACATTGCCCAATGGTCGGAAGCTCAAGTCACCAAGCCATGCCAGGTCTTTGTTGTATTGGCCCCTGGCCGGGCAAACCTCACCCTATTCAGACTCCTTTGATCTCGCTATCTGAGGCCATAAAAAACTAAAAAAATCACCTGCCAACTTTTAACCGCCAAATGCTCCCTTTTTTCCCCGGCCGTAACTCAGTGCTTGGGGCTCATAATCACAAGCCGCTACTTCTTACTGACTTCACTTGGCATGCTCTACCTTCTTGAACCCTATCGAGGCCTAAAAAACGTTAGATGGTGCATTCTTCAATATGGGCCAGTGGGTACAGACCTGGCCCCCGATAAATCTTCAACAACTCATATCTTGCTAACCAGAGCTCCGATATGTGATGCAAGAAGACAAACACGCTCCACAACTCAAGCACTACACATGTATCCACCGACACCCACCTGGGCCACCTATCCCCAGCTACCCTGTCCGTCGGGGATCTGCTACACCCTCTACCTTTAAACTTCAATATCTTGAGCACCGAGGCTCCGTTTGACGATCCGTCTGGACCGGCTTCTAGAGCACACTGAACACTACATTCCATAGCACTGACTTGGCATTTTGGGCACCTCCACTTTCTACTCCAACGGAGCCATCTTTGAGCCTCCTTAGCCTAAAAAGCCGCTTTAGACATACTTTTTCGCTATCCTTTGGCTGCCCAGGTCCTTGGCACCTGCCCTAGCCTTCTGCATTGCATTTTCTTGCAACCTTTGCCTAGCATAGACCATTTCCTAGCTCAGACCAACTTTGGCTGCATCATCATTGCCCACCCCCTTGTTGAACATTTGTGTTCAACCACATATGGGCTTATTGCACTAAAAACCTGCACACCAAAAACAAACTACCTGCACACCATAAAACCCCTACCATATGTACAAAAACTGGCACCTATAACCTGCTACTTTTGTTCACGCGGGTTGCCCCACCCCCTGCTTTATTTGTCATCTCCTGGGTCAAACACCTTGTACCGGTCTTGTCCCTCCACCTGTAGCAACCTTGCATAGTGCCACACCAAGGCACACAACTACATAGCCAAACTGTCATCAACACGCTTCTACCACTCCAAGCACTTATTGGCAAACTGCCCACTTGCAACCAAGTACCTTCAAGAACATCAAATAGAGCACTCTCATGCTCACCATCCAAATACATACCTGCATCATCACTCATGTCAAACAGACCTAACATATCTGACCCGCCCTCCCATCCATGTAAATCTATATCCTCATCTAGCAGATCTTGTACCTGCTTAACAACACAGTGCATAGCTGCCTTTATTAGCATTCTCTTCAACCACCACTCATAGACCTCCTTAGAAAGCTTGGATTCTGCCTTGAAATCCGTATCACCTATCATGGAGGGCACTGACTGCATAGGAATGACCTCCATCTTTGACTCCACTCTACCTTTCTCATCTGCCATGCACTCAATTCCAGCATCGTTGAGCTCATCTTCTTCAACTGGCCCTTCAAGGTCGATAAGCACAATCTGCTTGTCAACTGTAGCTACCTATCCTTATACCGCTGCATCATGAATCTCTGCCAAGGAAGAGAGAAACTCATTCTCTATCACATCCTCCTTGTCCTCTTCCACCGGCACGACTGCTTCACTCCTTTTGGCAAAACCTTGCACCTGCTACACCACCATGGCACATTCCATAGCTACCTTCATCAACATGGTCATTATCATGGTATCACACAACAGCTTTACCTGCTCTTCACCACCTGTAGGGCTAAACTAATCCACTTGGCCTTCATTAGGCACCTCTGCTTGCACTTCATGCTACTCCTCACACACATTTACTGCCTCTCCACTCACATGTAAGAGGTCAAACTCATCATACCTGGATTGGGACAACTCGATCTTCCAACTCATGTCTGCATCCATTGAGCTACTATCACTCCACTCAACCTCTCCTTTGGTTTCTAGCTCGAGAATCTCCTCTAGCTTCACCGCTTAGACCTCGTCTGCAAAAACCGCACTCTTTGCTTTTCACTGCACTTCAATGGAGCTTCAACAGCCGCACTCGAACTTGGCACCACATTCTTTGTCCACTCTGGAATCAGTTGCACTTCCTCCACAATTGAAAACACTCTAGCCGGCATCTTGGACATAGGTATCACTCTGTCTCTTTGTAGCCAAAGAACCCCTGGTTCCTCTTGCACCTGCACTTCTCTTTGCACCACCTATCGATCGGCTACTGCCACATTACATTGTTTTGGCATCACTGCATTTGGCAGACCCTGCCTAGCCTCGCACTTCTTCAAAATATTTTTTGTTCACCCTCTTATTGCATCTTCATACGACATCAGGCCATCTATCTCCACCTTATCATGCACTTCCTCATGCAGGCAATCCATGAATTTACTCAACTTCAAAAAACTGGCATTTTTTGCAGCAGTTACCTTCATCAATTTCCCCCAAAGGGCTTCAAACTCCCACTCGAACGCTTGAAAATCACCCTCCAAGCTTTGCTTTAAACTGTCCAGCTTCCGCTTTACTTCATCCAGCTATGCATCCGCAATAAATCTGCTTTGAAAAGACGCCTCCAAGGCTTCACAATCTTCCTTTTCTTCTTCACCAAGTCCATCAAACCATAGCCTCGCTTTACCACGAACCAGGAGCGGGAACGCATGTACCGTACCGTCTTCTCTTGATAAACCGCTTTCCAACACGAACAATCTGTAGTCTTGAAGCCAGGTTTTTGCATCTTCAACCCCAGTGAAAATGGGAAATCCTGCCCAAGCCATCACTAGTAGCACTTGCTCTTCAAAGGTCGCACCTTTGGCATCACCCAAATCACCACTTTGACATTAACTAGAAGCATCAACACACTCCTTAGTGGGGGACTCTAGAAGATGGAGAGGGGGAATGGGGGAACACACCAGGCACAAACACAAGTGCCTCTCTATAGCTCAGGGTATCCACAACACCCCTATCCTCTCAGAAAACACCTTTGAAAACACACCTTACACTAGCAGGCCAGTGCCTGCTCAATTTGCACTGCTCAGACACTCCACAAATTCACCACACCACACACACCTACTGCCACGGCCTGTCTCCACCCTTACACATACTCAGAGACGCTCAATCTCACTCTCTCACACAAAACACTGTCGGTCCAGGGGGGGCACACACATCCACACATCTGGCACCGAGGGGAAACATGAATGCAGGAGAAAGAGAAGGGGGGAAGGGGAAGCAACAGCAATCGGGGGCAACGGTGGCTTGATTATACTTCAAAAAGCATGTACATTGGCTTGCACTGCCATCACTATGTCCATTTTCAAGAAAAAGTTACAAAGGGGCTAGCTTGTCAGAGAACTCCGCTTTGCAGGCTTAAACGGCACCAAAAGAAATCGCTTAATTTGACTAAAATTTGATTTTTATAAGGGGGGCCTTCAATTTTGGAATTTACACTTCCATTGGCCCATCTGGCATCTTGGTTTGGCATCTTTTGGAAGGGGTAGACGCTTTTCTTTTTTCCTTCTGCTCCTTCTTTCTCTTTAGCAACATCACTATTGCCCCTAGGCTTTTTTTTTTTTTTCTCCTTCATTTTTACCCCTTTGTGGGGGCCTAGCTTTGCACTGCTTCTTTGGCCCAATTTTGGTCCTCTTTGTTCGACTCATACTTGCCTTCTTCTCTCTTCTTTTCTCTCCCGTCCTTTGCATTTTTTCGTCCGGCCTTCCCTCCTTGCTCTTGCCTTGGTCTTTGCCTCTACTCGGCCCACCTGACTTCCCTCGTTTGAACACATGGCGGCCTCCTCCTTTGCACTTGGGTGCCTTTGCTCGGATGGCCCTGCTTTTGGTTGGCCAAATTCCTTCACCTTATACGCATGGTGGTCTTCGGAACCTTTCTCTCTCTCTCTCTCTCTCCATGCTCACTGCCCCGCTCCGGGATACCCCTCTTTCCATTGACTACTTTGGGATGCTTTACTCCATCGCGCGACCCCTCCCCTTGTCTAGCGATAGCGATGTCCCTATTGGGGGGGTGACCCCTCCTCTAAAAAATTGGGGACCTCAAGGGCTAGGCGCATAAACCGTTGCCTGACGGGCATTCCACGTCACTATGGGCCGCCTCGTGCCACACGCATAGCTGTAACCGGCATCCACCATAGCTCACAGAGCTCCAAGGGGAGCTCGTCTCCCTTTGCACACCTCCCAATGGGTTCACGCGCTGTCCCAAATACCTTAAGCTTGTTTCTCCTCAATGCGCATGTGGGTTAAACTGCTGGCCTACGTGGCATTCCGTGGGGTGTTTACCATTGGAGCTCTCCAAACTCCTCTAAAATTGTGTATATAACCTTTTTTTTTGGGCCTTCTTCTCCCGACTCCCATACATTGCCCAATGGTCGGAAGCTCAAGTTGCCAAGCCGTGACGGGTCTTTGCTGTATCGGCCCTTGGCCGTGCAAACCTCACCATATTTGGACTCCTTTGATCTCGCTATCTAAGGCCATAAAAAACTTAAAAAATCAACTGCCAACTTTTCACCGCCAAATGCTCCCTTTTTTCCCCGGTCATAACTCGATGCTCGGGGCTCAGAATCACAAGCTGTGACTTCCTGTTTTTTTCACTCGGCCTGCTCTACCTTCTTGAACCCTATCGAGGCCTAAAAAACGTCAGATGGTGCAGTCTTCAATGCGCGCCAGTGGGTACAGACCCGGCCCCCGAAAAATCTTCAACAACTCATATCTTGCTAACCAGATCTCTGTTTCGCGATCCGAGAAGACAGGCACGCTCCACAACTAGAGCACTACGCATGTATCCACCGACACTTGCTTGGGCCACCTATCCCCCGCTGCCCTGTCTGTCGGGGATCTGCTACACCCTTTACCTTTAAACTTTAGTATCTTGAGCACCGGGGCTCCGTTTGTTGATGAGCCGTCTAGACCGGCTTCTAGAGCACACTGAACACTACATTCGAGAGCACTGACTTGGCATTTTGGGAACCTCCACTTGCTACTTCAACTGAGCCATCTTTGAATCTCTTTGGCCTTAAAATCCGCTTTAGACATACTTTCCCGCTATCCTTTGGCTGCCCAGGTCCTTGGCACCTGCCCTAGCCTTCTGCACTGCACTCACCTACAACCTCTTCTTGGCATAGACCATTTTCTAGCTTGGACCAGCGTGTCATCCTTCCAATCTAGAACATCTTTGTAAGTGCGCATGCATGGAACTCCCAAGATGACGTGGGGAATGGATCATGCTATCTAAGGTGGATGAGAGATAAATTAGTGTGTTTTGGCTAGATTATCACTCAAGCAAATTAGGTTCCAAGATCAATTAACTTGGACTCATAAACACGATCTTGAGTATTTGCCAAGCCATCACAAACTCACCATAAACAAGGGAGATGCAATGCAAAATAGACCTTGTTTATTCATTCATGAATTGAGATTTAAGTAGCTCTACAGTCTTGCACCACTACGTGTGGGATAATTCCACCTTTTCTCTCCTTGACTCATACTCTAAGACTCTAGGACAAAGCTCACACCTTACAATCCTCCCCTTGAGGTTTGGACTAGGAGAATAAATGGGAGATTCTTTATCCACTAAGGATGACACATTGTATCCACCAAGGATGTCAATACAAAAGGAATCCTCCCCTTGATTTTTGGGCTACAACTTGATGAAGAAATACAACACTCCAATCCAGGAGCATAGATAGAATACATCCCCAATCCAGGAGACAAACAACATAGCACTCCAATCCAGGAGCCATTCTCCAATCCAAGAGCAAAATCTTGAAAAATGTCTTCTTCGCTCTAATCCAAGAGCACCTTCATCTTCTTCAATGCTTTGTCTTCAATTGCTTCATGGTCTTTGTCTTCTACTTTGTTCACTTCTTCTTCGCTCTAATCCAAGAGCACCTTCATCTTCTTCAATGCTTTGTCTTCAATTGCTTCATGGTCTTTGTCTTCTACTTTGTTCACTTCTTCTTCCTCTTGTGCTTTGTCTTCATGTTGATGGTCTTCATGATCTTCAAATTTCATGTTTATGGGCTCCATGTACATGCTTGAGGCAAGTGAGTGATAGGTAGGTCCCATCGTATACATAATGTATAGGCAATGTCTAAACCCGTGCATGAGTACAACTAGAAATTCATCTCCATAAACATAGATGATGATATACTAAATTTATTGAATTGTCTTAGATATTTCTTGAGTGGATGACTCATCAACATTTGGAATGTGGCAGGCACATTGGTTAAACCAAATGGCATCACTCAGTATGCAAATATGTCCCATTCTGTTGCAAAGGTATTTTTGTGTTGAGACCTGATCGTGAGTTGGTTATAACCTGAAAAGCCATCCAAAAAGTTGTAGGCCTCCTTTCCAACACCTCTTTCAATCACATGATCTGTGATGGGTAAGGGATAGTTGTCTCAAATTGTAGTAGTGTTTACTTGCTTGAGATTTACACACACTCGTAGTTTGCCGTTCTTTTTAGGCACCACCACAATTGGTGACACCCACTCTGTGTGTTCAATCTCATAGATAAACTCTACTTCTTTCAGTTTGTCTATCTCTTTTTTATATTTTTTGGTAAAAGTTTCATTGTAGGTGTAGGGATGTTACTGACACGGTTTTGCATCGCTCTTCAAAGGTATCGTGTGTTGGCAAATGTTAGGATCTACCCCTTTCAAATCTTTGTAGGACCAGCCAAATACATCTTTGTATTGTTTGAGGGTAGCTATCAACAATCGTTCCTATTCCTTGATAAGGTCTGTGGCGATGTCAGCCCGCTTTGGTTTTTCTCTTGGTTATGCTAAATCTATTTCTTTGCATCCTTAGATCCATCGTACAACGTTCTTGGCTCCCTTAGCTCTGGCATATGTTGGTCCACCACAACATGTCGATCTTGAATGGTGTATTTTTTGTAATAAGAGGGTGCATAGAACTTGTCTACGTCAGATTCTCCCTCACTCTAAATTTTTGTAGTCCAAACCTCTTTTAATGTCCGTTTTAATTTCTGGTATTCACTCTTGCACTCCGGTTTGGACATTTTTAGTGATTTTTTGGTTGTTTCATGATCTATTTTTTTTACCTTGCTAAGAACTTTTTGATTTCACTGGCTTCCTTGTTATTTTGTCTTGGATACAATCATCCGCTCCCACGAGCATAAGATATTGTGTTTTGTTTACCAACTTTGGTATGTTTTTCCCAATTTTGTTATGTTGTTTCTTTGTTCATCTCCTTTTATATCTCTCTTGTCTTCATGATTTCTGGTTAAAGAACTCCTAGAAAATTGTCTCATCCTTATCTTTTAAAATTTCCTATTCCGAATTACTTGAAATTTGTGTTCTGATCGTTTTTGAATTCCTTGCTCCTTGAATCGTGGTAGTCATCTGCATCATCATGTAAAAGGTCACGTATGGAAACCTCTTCCATTATCCAAGTTTACAGTCACTTACTAGTTCTATTTCTGTATTCTTCAAAAAATATTTTGCTTCTTGGACCATTGAAAGCATTAGAAAGGGTCTTATATCATAACCATCTTTATCGCAAAATGTGGTATTGGATACCTCGTTTACATAAACATCAAGAGTTGCCAGTATTTGATCCCTTCCAAAGGGCTCAAACAATTCGTATGGGAATGGTTCCTTGATGTAATGCTCATCTTCTACTGCATGCTCTAGGATACAGTCCTCCTTCTGAAGGCTCCTGTATTTTGATTCTCCACATATCTAGATGTGAGCGTCCTTCACTAGCCAAGCAGGTAATTGCATTTTGTCATGCGTAGTTACAGCAAAGTCTTCTATTGGAGTTTGGTTGACATCGTGATAACTTTGGTCCTTGGTGTTCACTTTCATTGTGATCCCTTTGTGCCACAAATAGAGATGGTCATAGCCCCAGTAAGGAATCATTTTAAGTTGACGCATAAATGATCTTCCCAAAATAACATCAAAGTTATTGCTTTTCCCAAAATCTACCACTACAAATGTGTGTTCGTATTCTGTTCCGCATGAGGATACGATTACTTGTTCCAACATTCCCAAGGTTCTCTCCACATACCCATTGGCTAATTGCAATTTCTTACGCATTTTTTGAGAGATGGTCTTCCCCATTTCTCCCAAATTTCTTTTGTAGCAATGGCTATTCTTGCCCCACTGTCGAGTATTGCAACGATGGTTACTCCCTTGTATTCTAGAGGTATGGTGGTGTTTCCATCTTCACCTTCACAATAATCATCTACCTTGTTTACTGGTATAGGTTTCGATTTTGGTTTCCCAAGATGGTTTGTTGTCCTAGATCCTTCCATAGGTTTATCTATTGGTTGGACTTTTACTCCCAACTTCTCTAATTTTTTGCTCATTTGTCCCCACAACACTTCCGCAAGTGTGATAGTGCACCTAATAGGAGAAGGCAATAGGTCGTGCAAGCTCTTCACATCCATCATTTGTGGAATCAAACTCCATTTGGATGGCACATCCTTAACCTTGGATTTAGTATCATATTCCCCCACAAAGAATGGTAACATTCTTATGGATGCTGGTTTGCTCTCTATCAAGATCTCCATTCCTGCATCTTCGTTAAAAAACTGAATATCTCTTGGATAGATTTCATGATCCACATTTATCTCAGGAATTGATGTTGATATTAGAGTGGCATTTTTGTCTTTTCTATTTCAAATCGTTCTCCACAATGATTGTGGTCATGGTTTGTCTACCTTTGGAGTTGGTTGCATGTCCATAGATCTACCCTTGTCTGTTGTATTTGCAACAATTCCACTAGGAAGTGGCTCTTCTTTGTCTGTTTGCACATGTTTTATTTTATTGTCCCGATTCTGAGTGCAATTTTCATACAAGTGATCTTTTCCACATCGGTCACAAAATCCTTGAATTTTGTCGTCTTTACATGTGTTGATTTCCTCATCTTTTCTGTGTTTTCTTTTCTCAATTCCTGCGTTACTGGCTTAGAAGTTTTCAAGATTTTTGGTTGCGATATGGCTTGAACAATTTTTATATGTCTCTTGTATACTTCCATTCTCTTGGATTCATCTTCTTGATGCATATACGTAAACAATCTTTGCTCCCAAGTTTGGTTGAATCTCTCTCCATATGCTTGCAGTATTGTGTCTAAATGCTCGTTCACTTTATCTACCAAGACCAAACCACCTGAGTCAGTTTTTGACTCTTCCACTCCCTCTGTATTTTTCTTACTTTCTAGCGCTTGTTTAAGACGTTCCTTGGTTTGGTTCAATTCAGTTTGCAAAGTAATTTTTTCTTGCAACCTCTCCACTTTCATTCTATCTTGTTTCGCTTTCCAAGATTTTTTTTGAGTTCTGACTGATCCGTTATCAAATTTGGTTTGATTTTTTGCAGATTTTGAGCTTGAGCTGTAGTCACCACTTTGACAAGAAGTGTTGTGGCTCTGTCTTTGATCCGCTTGTGCATGGTAATATCCCAATGACATTTATAGTTGCTTTCCCAAAATTATTTGAGTTTTTTGCACTGTTTTGAATAAAATGGTCTCTTCCACACCCCTCACAAAATCAAAGATTTTAGTGCATTGACCTTCAGAAGGACATCCCCTCCTCCAATGGTCACCTCTGCATTCTTTACCATGGACCCTTGGGTATGGCTACGGGTTCTACTCCCGTTGGCTGGCATGCTCTAGGCGGATAATCCCTAGGTTTGTAGTTCTAGTTTTCTATGAACATGAGTGTGTTTTCATCCATCGTGAACTGGTTTTTAGATGTTTGAGTCATATACAAAGAATCAGAAGCTTCATCATCACTAACCCAATATGGAATTTCTTCTTCAGCAAAGCTACTCCCTCCGTCTCTCTCATATGACTTTCGAATGGATCTCCATAGGAGACACTTGGTGGCATAAAAGGTTGAGTTACAAATGACTCTATAGGCTGAGTGTAACACATAATGTCTTGGTTCTTCTGTGGTAAAAGCGTTTTTTGCGCCAATACGGGTTGCAGTTTGTTCCCTCCCTATATCGCATTGTTATGTCTCATTTGGTACCTTGGAGGTGGCAATAATTGTTGCACTATTGATGGTACGTACGCCCTTTCTCTCACGTAGTTATGAGTATAAAAACACTCACTGGTATTGATAGCCGTTTTTCGGCTTTCCATAATTGCCATAGTAAGCTACCTCACCCTACCAAATTCACCCAAACACTATGGCTATCCCTACCATTTCACTGTAAATAGGCGTGTGTGAGTTAGGGGGCTTTTACCATATCTTCTTAAAATCCTCAGCTAGCTAGTCACTTGGCTAGTTCAGTCAAAAAAATAAAAATAATAAAAAATATTATGGCCCATTTGTGTGTAGATATTGCATTATATATATGGCCTAAATATAGAGATTTTTATAATTATTCTGGTATTTTATTTAAATATTTATACTTAGGTGTGTGTTTTATTAAACCTGTGTATGCCTTCTTTCATCCTCTTACACCATAAGTATATTTTTTGCCAATATGTACATACTCTAACCTTATATTTTTCCTTTATACAAATCACTCCCACATTTTCACCCTCACCCTCGTGAAAACAAAAAATTGATTTCTACTCATTGGTTACGTTTATTATATTTTACTTGCATACCTTTTCCTCTTTCACCCAAAATAATTCAAGGAGGGACCATATCTTATGATTCCAATATCTTTCCATATCCATAACTCCTCCATATTTTTATTATTATTTTTACTCATTATTCTAACACCATGTGCTCATTGAGCTAAAGTCCATGAATAGTCTATACACTAGTCCCACCATGTATATATTTCTTTATTCACCAATAATCCTCCTCCATGCATGGGTCAAGGGCAACTTGGATGCTTTGTATTATAATATGACAAAGGAGGGGCTCACTCTTGGATGCATTGTACAAATTCAACAAAGGAGGGGCTCACTCTTGGATGCATTGTACAAATTCAACAAAGGAGGGGGCCACTAAAAGACTTTTGCAGGCATAAAAACAGGCTTTTTTGGTGAGAATTTTGGCACCTATCTCCACTCCGAATTTGGAGCGGTGGTCAAAAGAGAAAATGTAGCCCACGCTCTGAATAATCACCTCAAATTTTTTCATGAGTTTTGGAGCTACCAGCGGTGAGCTATGATTTTTTGAATGGACCCAAGTCTGCCCACTTTTCTCACAAGTAGCCCTTAGTCTTCTCTCACCCTTCCACATACCCACTCACTCTTACACATCCCTCCCTCTCCTTCCCTCACTCAAACTTGCAATTTCCATGGCTTCTCCCACCCTCTTCACCATTACCCTTCTCTCTCATCCCTATAGTTCTTTTATGAACCTCTACATACATACACCCTCTCCATGTCTCTCTCTATTGCTTCTATGTTACAATTTCATTTACCTCTCCTAAAAATATCTAAAATTCAGCATCTTAACCATGATAACTTCTGCAAATTGAGGATTTTTCATCAACAAATCCTCTTTTCATCGTGGTGGTCAACCGTGGCGGTGGCGTAGAAGAGAAGACGAAGAAGAAGATCGATAGTCATTTTGAGAACCCACACAAGTAAGTTCAAGCTTCTTCAAAGCTTCACCATCACAAGGATTTTCTCACTTCATTCAACCAACCACCTCATTCTACCCATTGTAAATGTAACATTAACTTTCTAGTGATTACTAACACTAACCACTAACATACTAACACAAAATAGCATTGACCTAACCATAAAAGACACCTCACCTCAAGACATGTACAAAGTAACTCTCTCACTCTCTCTCTCTCTCTCTCTCTCTCTCTCTCTCTCTCTCCTTACTTACTTTCACCTTATCTACCATCAATAATGCTCTCTTTTGAGCCCGCACCCATGACTCAAGCAAACAAAGAAGGCCCACAATGTTTTGATATTCAAAAAAATCATAATCTTGATTTGTTAGCTTGTAAATTAGGATTTCCAATAATCTTAATGAGGGGTCTCCAACCTATAAATAGGCCCCTCTCCTTCTTGTAAAACAACCTCCAACATCTCACATAGCACCCCAACAGTACTCTATGCGTGAGGAGAGACTTAGGTGTAGCAACCACTTGTGAGCTTCACTCTTGGTGTGAGAGAAGCCTTCAAGCTACACATTGCAAGTGAGAGAGCGTGAGTTCCACAAATCTCAAAACCACTATTGTATATGCTCCTTCATCATCAATAAATTGAGGTTTGGTGCATCAAAGGCGTGATTCGACGTTCAAATCTTCGTCCTTCCATTTGTGCAATACGGTTTGGTGAATTCAAGGTGACTTGTGTATTTTGAGTTTCTATCGGTTGATCTTGATTTTAGAAAGTGTTTTAGTGTGTTTTTCATTGCCAATTTTGTGTCCATTGTAAGAGGGTATTGTGGTGAGAGGTCTCCCACACCCTAAGACAGTATGTGTGTGTGTTTTGGCAATGATTAGCAATCACTAAGCATTGAGTGAGTTTTTGTACAAGCTCTACGATAGTAACCTAACGAACCATCTCCATTTGCAAGTCACAAATAAGGTATTACGCAAGATCCATTCCTCTCTCTCTTTCCTTTCCTCTAGCTCTCTCTGGTCCATTTTGTGTGTGTCTTGGTGTGAGGTTGCTTGTGTGTGTTGTGTGGTGCATCTTCTTGGTTGTGCCAAAATCTCTCTTGCGTCCTCGTTTGCATACCATAACTAGGTGGTGCCCCTATCTTGTTTGGGTTTGGCTGTGGGTTTGTTGTTGTGTTGTGCTTGTGGTTGCCCCAGCACCAATTGAGTAGCACGGGAGCCTTGAGGGGTGTTTAGAGGTCGCCTCTCATGTTGCCCGCCCCGGACCGCCTCAATTTTGGTGCCCCCACGGAGGAGAGATTGTGTACTTATTGTTGTTGTATTGCATGAATGCTTAAATTTCAGCATAATCAAGTAGATTATATGAATCATGGAAACATGTATGACCGATTTTAATTTCAAGGAAACAAAAATTGATCTAGAATATGGTTCGGATTATGCATAACATAAGAAAGGAAAAAAACGTTTTCACATAAGAATCTAGAATTCATGTTGAAAGACCTTTCAAAACTTTGTGTAGTTAGTTGATGATTGTTTGGAACTAATCTTTGTGTGGTTCTAGCATTGAGAGACTATGACACGCTATACCTTTGATGATATCCCAATCTTCTTCGAAAATCCAGAAGAAGATGTTGATGATTTTCTTGCTGATTTTAGAATGGTTTGTCATATCCTTGGTAAAAGGGATGACATTGAAAAAGGGGATTTTCTATTGCTATGCCTTAGAGGCAACGCTGAGCAATGGTTTTGGAGTATGTCTTCTCAGATTGAAGATGGATATCCCCAAATTTCCAAAGCTTTGAAGGCCAGATTCTCTAAAGTTCCAACAATGGAGAAAGCATGGGCTTCACTACGGAGACTTCAACAACATGGTGAAGACTACTATTCTTATGAGGATATTTTTTCTCGTCAATGGGAAGGATGTGGATTTAGTTCTACATTTCCAGATTATGTAAAAATGGATCAATTTATTTCGGGTTTGTCTCCTTTCCTAAAGACTAAGGTTACTTGTAGTGGACCCTCTACCTTTGAAGAAGCGGTCACTATTGCCCGAAGGAAGTTTCACAAGTACTTCTACATCAAAAATGGTTTCCATCATGCTGGAAGAACCAACCATCATGAAAGTGTTTCTATCAAGGAGTCATCTCCTTTGCCATACTTGTCTCCTTCTACTCTGACAAATGTTGAAGAAGTTACTTACATGCTAGCTGATTATTCAAGTGCTAAAGTGTGTGGCCAAGATTCAAATGTGGAATCTCTTTCTTCTACCTTTATCACAAGCATGCGAAAATCGACACAAGATATCTCAAATGGCATTGATGATTCAATAATGGATATATCCAACCCTTTGGTGGAGGATCAATTTCTAGTCCGAGCAGACGAAGCTTTTGTGCAACATGACTCTATGGAGAATGAAGACCTTGAAGGTAACCTTGATCTTATGGAATGTTCTGAGAGTGTATCTTGTCTAAAAGAAGAGAGTGAAGAAGAAGATGAAATCATAGGTGGAGAGATCATAGACCACATTGATCATAAAGAGATGATTGTGTACATGGAAAGCCAACTCCAAAACAAAGTAGAAGAGTGTGAGTTGAATCCATGTGAGGATAATCTTGAAGAAGTGTTTGAGGATGTTGAAAAGCATTGGTATGATCCATTTATGTTAAGCATGGAGGAACCTATCATGCAAGAAGCCAAAGTTTTCACAAAATCAAACAGTAATCCATCAACCTTTGAGGTGGTATAAAGTGAGGAGTTACAACCTTGCCAAAGGGGGGGCTTAGAAGGGGATGAAGAACATGGGAGAGTAGTAAAAGATAAAATCATAAAAGGAAACTATCAGAAGGGTACCATTCTCTCCAATGGTGTTTTAGTGGGTGGCTCTTCATTCATGGGACAATCTCTTAGCAAGAAAATCCAAGCTTTTGAAGCCCCAATCATCTTCACATTGGGTTTCACCTCTTCAAGGTCAACTTCTCCTCTCTTCACAAATACCTTTCATCGGGGACACCATACCTTCTTAAGTGGAAGAGGACATGAATACTTGGTGATAAACGGATGTTTCCAAATCTTCTTCACTTGGTTCTTTGTTGTATGGAGGTCGCACATTGTGATGCTTCTGGTCTTCATCATAGATGAAAAACTTGTTGATTGCTACATGTGGATATTTCATCAATCAGTACCAAAATCTATTCTCTTCCAATGTGTTGGAAGCAATAGAAACCTTCATCTATTATCTACTTATGTGGTAAACTATCTGCAATATCTTCCAATAGCAGCTGGAAGCATGGATCAAGCTTTCCTAAATCATAAAGGTCATAGAATTTTTTACTTGATGATCCTACCCAGGTTGAATGAAATTTATGAGCTACAGTTCAGGAATTTGCTCATACAAGATCTTGAAGATCGTAGCAGATACATCAACTTTACACAAGAGGAAGAGCAACCAATCTTTTATATCACATTCATAGTGATAGATGCAATAATGGACAACAGTAAAAACTACAAGTTTCTTAAATCTAAATCAGTAAGTGATTCCATACCATACATCTCGCTTTGGGAAAGATATTTCAAGATCTTTGATCATGGGGGGTGCTTATGGAAACTTTCTCGATGGAGGAGGTTTACTCCGTCACTTAATTTCATCATGCTATTGGCTCGAGAACCTTTCATATCACACAAGGTTTTTTAATCATACAACAACGGTTCTTCAAAGAAGAGAGCAGACAAAGACAGACGTTACACAATCTACATGTTGTATGATCGGATAAATGGTACATGAATGTACCATTATCTAAGGGGGGGGCTAATGATAGCCGTTTTTCGGCTTTCCATAATTGCCATAGTAAGCTACCTCACCCTACCAAATTCACCCAAACACTATGGCTATCCCTACCATTTCACTGTAAATAGGCGTGTGTGAGTTAGGGGGCTTTTCCCATATCTTCTTAAAATCCTCAGCTAGCTAGTCAATTGGCTAGTTCAGTCAAAAAAATAAAAAAAATAAAAAAAATAAAATATATTATGGCCCATTTGTGTGTAGATATTGCATTATATATATGGCCTAAATATAGAGATTTTTATAATTATTCTGGTATTTTATTTAAATATTTATACTTAGGTGTGTGTTTTATTAAACCTGTGTATGCCTTCTTTCATCCTCTTATACCATAAGTATATTTTTTTCCAATATGTACATACTCTAACCTTATATTTTTCCTTCATACAAATCACTCCCACATTTTCACCCGCACCCTCGTGAAAACAAAAAATTGATTTCTACTCATTAGTTACGTTTATTATATTTTACTTGCATACCTTTTCCTCTTTCACCCAAAATAATTCAAGGAGGGACCATATCATATGATTCCAATATCTTTCCATATCCATAACTCCTCCATATTTTTATTATTATTTTTACTCATTATTCTAACACCATGTGCTCATTGAGCTAAAGTCCATGAATAGTCTATACACTAGTCCCACCATGTATATATTTCTTTATTCACCAATAATCCTCCTCCATGCATGGGTCAAGGGCAACTTGGATTCTTTGTATTATAATATGACAAAGGAGGGGCTCACTCTTGGATGCATTGTACAAATTCAACAAAGGAGGGGCTCACTCTTGGATGCATTGTACAAATTCAACAAAGGAAGGGGCCACTAAAAGACTTTTGCAGGCATAAAAACAGGCTTTTTTGGTGAGAATCTTGGCACCTATCTCCACTCCGAATTTGGAGCGGTGGTCAAAAGAGAAAATGTAGCCCACGCTCTGAATAATCACCTCAAATTTTTTCATGAGTTTTGGAGCTACCAGTAGTGAGCTATGATTTTTTGAGTGGACCCCAGTCTGCCTACTTTTCTCACAAGTAGCCCTTAGTCTTCTCTCACCCTTCCACACACCCACTCACTCTTACACATCTCTCCCTCTCCTTCCCTCACTCAAACCTGCAATTTCCATGGCTTCTCCCACCCTCTTCACCATTACCCTTCTCTCTCATCCCTATAGTTCTTTTATGAACCTCTACATACATACACCCTCTCCATGTCTCTCTCTATTGCTTCTATGTTACAATTTCATTTACCTCTCCTAAAAATACCTAAAATTCAGCATCTTAACCATGATAACTTCTGCAAATTGAGGATTTTTCATCAACAAATCCTCTTTTCATCGTGGTGGTCAACCGTGGCGGTGGCGTTGTCGAGAAATTTGCGGTCTTGCCAGGAAAGCACCGGGCTTATGGCTGTGAGAGTTTGTGAGAGAACTCAACAAAAACTATATGAAGGAGTTAAACCATGGATGCCATGAAGACTAGGGTTTGGAAAGAAGTGCAATCAAAGAAGACTCACTCTTTCTCTCTTGCACTCACACACACACAAAGAAAGAACGCAAAAGAGAATGTCAAAACAATACGAAGATGAAAACATCAAGGCTATGGTCATATCGTATCATGGGTAATATGAAAGGGTTAATGGATGAGTTAATGGCATTCAATCTTGGTTGACCAAATAGGCTACGAATTGTTCTTTGGAATTGTAGTTTTGTGCTTACCATAATATATATATTTTGCCTAGTGATTGGGATTAATTGTGTGTACAAATCCTCTTGGTTCATAGCAAGATAACTACGCTTACATCAAAAGAAAAATTATAGTCTATGAGAGGTAGTATGATGGGATCCGGTGATAGAAGTATTTCATTGAGCCTTTCAGAGCCGAAGAGAAACACTATACGTTGTTGAAAGTGTATTTTACGGCTAATTCATACGTTAATTCTAATAGATCGTACAGAGTGAAAGCGATAGATATGATCATCATGTGGGTTATTCATCTAGGATAGTATGTGAGAAATGTAGATACGAGAGAAGTGAAGAGATGAGAAGTTTCCCTCCCAAGCCCTATTCTTGCCCGTAGGCAATAAGGATACTGCGGAGAGAGATGTACCTGTAGCAAAGAGAACCTTGAGAGGATGAATTACTAAGAATGAGAGAGATAGGTTTGGTTAAGGAGATGAGATTAGATACATATATATATGTTGGATTAGAGATGAAAATGAAAACAACAAGAAATCAAGAAAACATCAATGTAGAACACATCTTACTTGAAACCCTTCGGCACCATTATTGATGGGAGAGAGAAGAAGAGGGGAGAATTCAACGTTGATTGATACGCCAAGTACAACACCTTCTTTGATTAGAGTTGATCCTCCAAGGATGGCGTACAAGAATGGCTAGTTTTCCTCTAGGAGAAAGTGTAGGCTTGGGCTTATGTTAATGGGGCTAAGTACAATTAGGCATTACTACTCACTCCCTCAAGAATTTCTCTCATCAATGGCTTGAATGCTTGAGTTCCTTCCAAGTAAGAAGAGGTCCCCTTTTATAGGTGAAGGGAACCCACAAGGGTTTACACAAGAAGAGAGGAGCCAGTGTGAACAGGAATTGGAAAAGTTGGAAATGAGCTGTCCCTACATGATGTGGGCAGACTGGGGTCCAGTATTTTGATCATATCTCCTCAACCGTAGCTCCAAATAAAAAAGTAAAAATATGGGCAGAAACTTCAGCTCATTAGCTACGATTTTCATTTTAAAATCATTCTCCAATTCGGATTGGAACCTTGTGTAAAAAATTCATCAAAATAGGGTCCATTTATGGCAGCAAAAGTCTTCATGTGGTCTCCTTAGCCTTGACTTTCATTTAATTCCAAAGGACACCTCATGCCATATGAAAGCATGACATTGCTCCTTGACAAAGTTTTGTAATCATGCTTGCAATAATGCATTAAAATAAGTGTATCTTTGAAATCATGCCACCTAGTGTCCCACTAGGATTTGATTCTCTCCTAATAGCTATTTAAAAAGAAATATAAGAAAAGTATAAAAAATACATAGAATATATATATATTGGAGTTTACCCTAGATATAGGATCTAGCTAGGGTGTGAGATGATAATGAAATAGTAGAAATAAAGAATCAATGCTTTTTGCCCCAAGTTAAAGAGGCGGAGCTGTTGACACTTTTCCCATAGTATTTTTTTGATGGTAAAGTAAGAATACATTACCCTTGAGATAAATAATAAGATGAGATAGAAAGCTTATTTTTATACTTACATATGCATATGTACATTATAGGAAATATAATTATGTATCTTAAAAAAATACAAGATAGATTTTGTAGCATGCGTTCCCACTATGTACGTGTCACAGCACGACATCCACCCCCTCTAAACTGCACATCCTCCGGTATGTGCCACATTGTCTCTTTGTAAGATTAGACCTCTTGTACATCTTCCTTGTTTTCTTCTTCACTGGATGATTCCAGGGCTTCATGTTCACTTTGATCTTCACCTGTGTTTTTCTCTTCTTCCTCATCCATATCTTCTAGATCATTGTCTCCTCTTCTCTTAAACATTTTAATCCTTTTTCCTGCAATGGGAATCTTTACTTCTGTACCATCTAGTTCAGACAAGCTGTAAGTAGCATTTTCATGCACATGCTTTACAACATACGGTCCAAACCATCTTTTTGAGAACTTACGCATGACTGTATGCTGGTTATCAAGGCTACTATCATACACTAAAACCCAGTCACCTTTGTCAATTGCTTTGCTCCTGAGTCGATGTCGCTTATCAAAATAGTCCTTGTTTTTCAACCTTGCATTTTTGAGTCGTTCTTTTGCAGCTTCAATGTCTCCAGGTCTTCTCTCTAGCTGCCTTATACGCAGTGCAAGGAGATCTTCCCTACTAAGCCCCTCTTGCCAAGGTAGTACATTTCATGTAGGAATTGTATATTCAATCGGCATCACTGGCTTTTGACCATACATTAGCTCCGCAGGCATGTAGCCAGTTACTGAGCTATGTGTTGTACGATCAGCCCATAAAGCATATGGTAACAGTTTTGGCCACTCACCAATTCTTCCTTCGCAAGCCTTGGCCAAAGCTTTGATGATAGGAGGATGCCCTCTTTCACTCTTTCCATTGCCTTCAGGGTTGTAAGCTGTAGTAAGAGAAAGCTTGATCCCTAATCTAGAAAAGAACTCCCTTGCTTCTTCGGCATCCAGTTCACCTCGATCTGCAGTGATTTTTCCCACACAACCATAACAGCAAATCACCTCATCAAGAAGGAATTTGCACACAGCTTCTGTGGTCTTAGCTCTTAATGCTCTTCCTTCAACCTGGTTAGTTAGGTCCTCTCGTGCAAGAACCAAGTATCTCATCTGCCAGAGTCCTAAAGGCATCGTGACTAGATCCACAACCCATTTATAGTGCATGGCTAGTGGATATGTAGGGTGCAATCCATCACGATGTCGAACATTTGAATACATTTGACAAGCTACACATGACTCTACAAACTGAGATACATCTTTATACATACCCTTCCACCAGTATTTTTCTTTCAACTTGGAGAAGGTTGCCCACACACCCTTGTGTCCAGCCCATAGACTCTCATGAAACTCTTGCATGAGCTTTACTTGAGTCTCTTTTTTACATATAACCCGTTGTGGTGTAGCACCCTTTTGTTTAGGATGCTTCCACAAGTAACCATCCCTTAAAAAGTACCCATATGCTTTCCTGCGTATTCTCTTGAATTCTTGTTCAGACCAATCATCCTGTTTTGTTAGAGTACTCAAGTACCTTCCAATAGAAAGCCAATCACCTTCATAAAGATCTTTCAAGAACAATTCAAGTGAATTAGTCATGCAGACATTGTTACCTTTGACATGAGAGATAGAATAGAATTTTGTGCCTACATCATCTCCCTCATCAATCATTTGTGACTCATCTTCATACCTTGCCCTTGATAGCATATCTGCCACTGTATTGTCTTTACCTGCAATGTGCTTAAACTCGGGATTTAAGGACTTAATGTAGGCAATCCACCGCAACATAGCAATGTCTGGTGTTGAGCAGCTTGTAATCATCCCAAGAAGTGGTAGACAATCTGTTTCTACAACCACACATGCACCAATTAGGTACTCTTTCCCACTTTTCAAGGCTGTAACCATACCCCATAACTCTCTCTTTATCTGTGGATAGTTTCTTTGGCGAGCACTTAGTACCTTTGCTCCAAATCTTACCACATACCTGTGTCCTTCTTTGTCATCTTGCCCTATTGCCCATCCAATCCCTGTAGGACTGGTATCTACTGTCACAATCACTGGCCTTTGACACTCATAGTCTACCTTTCTTAAAGTCGTTGCTGACTGGAGTAACTCCTTTAGCTTTTTCATGGATTTTACATGTGCTTCTGTCCATTTAAACTTTTGATTCTTTCTAAGCAACTGATAAAGAGGATCAGCTACATGTGCACAATGTGGAATCCAAATAACATAGAAGACACATGCTCCCAGAAACCTTCTAACCTCAGTGATGCTAGTGCATATTTCTTTCATTCTTTGGATGGCATCTACCTTTGATGGACAAGGTTTCCTACCATATGGCCCGCACATGTGCCCCACAATGAGCACTTCTTTGACACCAAACATAGACTTTTTCCCTGACAATGTAAGATTCACTTCTTCCAACCTAGACAAAATTTTATCACAATCATTTATGTGATTTACCACAAACCTGCGACATCCCTTGAGATCCAAAGCTTCATCTTTGTCATTTTCTTCACATCCTTTGATAGGCAAATCATCAATGAAAGGCATTGTGATTTGAGGAATAAAGTCACGTAAGACCTTATTCATCCCATTCATCATATGTGCAACCGAGTTGGTTGCTCCCTGTGGCAAGGTACACATCCCTACCAAACCCAAAGGTGTCCTCATGGTTGTCAAGTCTCTGTTTTCGATTGCAAGCTGAAATTGATCATACCCTGAGTAGAGATCCCCCATTGAGTAGATTGCCCTCCCTGCAAACGCCTCTGCAAATTCATCCACAATTGGACCTGTTCCTACATTTCTAATTGTAACCTTGTTCACTGGTTGCATATCTTGGATGAAGCGTAGAGAACCATTCTTCTTTGGAACTGTGAACCACCTGTTTGAGTATGGAGCACAAGAAGGCTCCAAGATTCCCATTTTGATTTTCTCATTCAGTAGCTCTACTAACTTTGGCAAATGAGCCTTTGGAACCGGAATAGGCCGCAGATTCCAAGGCACATGAGGTATTGTGAAAATTACCATAGGAGCTACAATATAAGGATCAACACATCTTATCTCATGTGGCTCAAATGCAAAAGCCTTACCATGCTTTGAAAGCATTTCTTTGAAGCACTTTGTCTCCTCCTGTGTTAGAAACTCCTCGCAACCAATCTGCAACTCTTGAAAAGACTCCTTTGTGAAGGTATGCCCGATCTTTTTAGGATTCCGCAAACTTGGTTGTAAAGAAGCCTGTTCAATCTTTTCCCTGTTGTTGGGTGGTAAGGGTGAAGCTACTGGTTTCACCTTCTTTGCTACACTCTTGTATTTAGTTTCAACATGGACTTCTAGGCCTACTGTTTGGCTTTCTTTAAAGGCTTCTATTACTTCATACATTTCCATAGAGCAAACTTCCACAACTTCATTTTCAAGATGCAAACTAGACCTCATTATAGCATCAAGCTCACCCATAGTATCTACAAAAGAAACTTGTTCACACAAACCCAAAACATTTTCAGTAGGCTCTAGCAACCCACTCTTTTTCATGCACATTTGTACATTATGCACATATTGCTTATCACATCTCTTCAAATCTTCAAGTTTTGTAAAACATACTGATCCATTCTTTGTTACCAAGGAGCTCTTTGAAAATGCTTCACCTATTTTTGGATCAGGCGAGACTCTTTTTCTTTCTGTACCACTGCAATCCCGCTTTACAATGGTACTTGGCCAAAACCCATCATTTCTCTATGATCATGAAACTCTTTGCTCACCTTTGGTAGAGGATGTTCTCTGAGGTTGTCACGATTTCTTTCATGGTTTACACAAACTGTGAGAAATTGGACAGCACGTTTACCATCTTTGCTACGTATCCTAGCATATGCTGAACCATCGTCCATTACCTTTGTTTCCATTCGAACTCCCACAATGTAGGGCTGTCCAAGGATGAGATGATATGAAGATGTATCCTGTACAAAGAAGTTTTGGTCAATCTTTACATCACCTATTGTCACCTTCACACCTGGACATGCTGCATACAATTCACCGAATGAATTGTTTGCCACTTTTACCATCCAACCATGATCTGTGTCCATTGGCCATTTGCACTTGTTGTAGAGACTCTTTGACATTATTTTTATTTCTGAACCATGGTCAATCAAGGCAACAAATGGCTCTTCAAGATCACCTACCTTGACCAAAGTTTCTGTAGTAGCCCTTGCCCAATGACTTCGTGAATAGTAACTCCTAGGAATATCTTCAACTTCTTCATCATCATTTGAGAAATGCACTTGCTTCACTCTCCCACTAGATTGGTAGCATCCTACCACAGCTCCATCATTCTCCTTATTTTGCAGTTGCATCCCTTGTGTCTTTGAGGTTTCCCCTTCAACCTGTGGACGAGAAACTTCAGCAAGGGTTTGCCTCTTTCTCTTGATGATGTCAATGATCTCCTCATGGAATTCACGCTTTGCAATGCCAAGAACTTCTCCCAAAGTAAACTCAATCTTGCTATTCAAGATCCTTTCCTCCAAGACGTTCTTTAAATCTGTAGCAACCTCAATATCAGATTGTAGTTTATAAGTTGGGCCTTTTGTCTTACCTTTCGTTGGCTCTTTCTTCTTTCCTGTTGTAGACTCCTCCATGAGTACTTCAGGTGGAGATGCTCCTTGTGTTGAGGGTGTTTGAGAAGGCATTGAGTCGCTTCTTCCCCCACTTCTAGAAGCTCTTTTTGATGGTCCTTCATCAGCATTCTCACGTCTGCGCTTCTCTTCTACAATTGCCTCATTTTGTTGGCATTTTGTAATGTAGGTATGCACTGACAATGAGTCCACTGGATCATTCCATCCCGTTTCTAGACGTATGCAATCACCTGCTTCATGTAGAATCTCTTTTGTAAGCTTTCCCTTTTTAGCTAATTGCATGACATTTGGCCAAATTTGACCATGATGGTCACTCACCTCTTCATCACAAAAATGTTCAATTTTTACTCCATAAGTAGCTGCCTCAACTGAAGAGGTGGCATGCTTGGTTGCCATATCTTCAACTAAGGTTTGCATTCCCCCCTTCCCAAAGTTAGTTCTCAAGGGTAGACCTGTCTCTCTTAAGTGGATTTTACCATCCTTAAAAAAGACAACATCTTTTGACAAAGCATCACTAAAATCATCACAATCCCTTCTTACATGGTTTGTACTATCACACCAAATACATCTATTAACAAACCCTTCTTTGGGCTATTGTCTTTGCCTAGGAAGTGGCCCTGATGGTTGGCCTTTTTCTTCAAGCTTTGCAAACTTCACCTTCAAGTCACGCATTCCCTTCACAAGCTCATCTAGCATGGACTCATCAAACTTAGGAGCGATAAAAGTAGGCTTTACCATTTTGTCAGAAGTTGAGGTGGAAGGACTTGTAGTGTTTACTACCATCTTGTCCCTTCTTCTTTGTCGTTTGGCAAGCAGTGAGACAGCACCTTCAACCTCATTCCAGTCGGTCTTTAGTCCTTGCTCAGCATCTTTATCTTCAAGAAGAAGCTCCAAATTTTCTTGAAACTCTTTACCTGCAGCTTGTAAGAAAAGATCCGTCTTCTCTGCATCTAGTGTGGCCCTTTCTGTCCTAGTGAGTTGTGCATAGCGCCGCTCAAATTCCCTAAGTAGCTCTGTTATTGATAGTCCTTGCTTTGGCTTGACTACCCATTCTAAGAATGTCCTTTTGGTCACTCTCTCCGAGTCCTCCATGAAATATTCCTCCTTTAAAGCTACTTTGAGTTCTTCCCAATTTCTCCCATGCCCATCTTTAATTGCTCTAACATGCTCCCTAATTTCTGGAGCAACAACTAGCTGAAAGCTTTGAATCATCTCACCTTCTGACACGCGATGCAGCTCCATCTCCTTCACATACTCGCGTAAGTACTTGGTTACATCTTTGCCATTGAACTGATCCATTCTGTTGACGACCGCTTGTATGGCCTTTGTTGCTGAAATCTCCCTTCTTTCAGTAGCATGTTGTTGTTGCATGAACATTGCAAATGCTCGAAACATTTGCATTGTTGCTGGGTCAAAATGCATACCCTGTTGCTCAACATGATCACCCATGGTTACCCACAAACTCTCACCCTAGCAGTTTCGCGTCGGGTTCACCAAAAATATGTCGAGAAATTTGCGGTCTTGCCAGGAAAGCACCGGGCTTATGGCTGTGAGAGTTTGTGAGAGAACTCAACAAAAACTATATGAAGGAGTTAAACCATGGATGCCA
The DNA here is from genome assembly GCF_014529385.1 of Adiantum capillus-veneris. Lineage (NCBI taxonomy): Eukaryota > Viridiplantae > Streptophyta > Polypodiopsida > Polypodiales > Pteridaceae > Adiantum > Adiantum capillus-veneris. The sequence goes on from NC_140949.1 coordinate 69,752,080, forward strand.
TGAAGACTAGGGTTTGGAAAGAAGTGCAATCAAAGAAGACTCACTCTTTCTCTCTTGCACTCACACACACACAAAGAAAGAACGCAAAAGAGAATGTCAAAACAATACGAAGATGAAAACATCAAGGCTATGGTCATATCGTATCATGGGTAATATGAAAGGGTTAATGGATGAGTTAATGGCATTCAATCTTGGTTGACCAAATAGGCTACGAATTGTTCTTTGGAATTGTAGTTTTGTGCTTACCATAATATATATATTTTGCCTAGTGATTGGGATTAATTGTGTGTACAAATCCTCTTGGTTCATAGCAAGATAACTACGCTTACATCAAAAGAAAAATTATAGTCTATGAGAGGTAGTATGATGGGATCCGGTGATAGAAGTATTTCATTGAGCCTTTCAGGGCCGAAGAGAAACACTATACGTTGTTGAAAGTGTATTTTACGGCTAATCCATACGTTAATTCTAATAGATCGTACAGAGTGAAAGTGATAGAAATGATCATCATATGGGTTATTCATCTAAGATAGTATGTGAGAAATGTAGATACGAGAGAAGTGAAGAGATGAGAAGTTTCCCTCCCAAGCCCTATTCTTGCCCGTAGGCAATAAGGATACTGCGGGGAGCTACCTGTAGCAAAGAGAACCTAGAGAGGATGAATTACTAAGAATGAGAGAGATAGGTTTGGTTAAGGAGATGAGATTAGATACATATATATATGTTGGATTAGAGATGAAAATGAAAACAACAAGAAATCAAGAAAACATCAATGTAGAACACATCTTACTTGAAACCCTTCGGCACCATTATTGATGGGAGAGAGAAGAAGAGGGGAGAATTCAACGTTGATTGATACGCCAAGTACAACACCTTCTTTGATTAGAGTTGATCCTCCAAGGATGGCGTACAAGAATGGCTAGTTTTCCTCTAGGAGAAAGTGTAGGCTTGGGCTTATGTTAATGGGGCTAAGTACAATTAGGCATTACTACTCACTCCCTCAAGAATTTCTCTCATCAATGGCTTGAATGCTTGAGTTCCTTCCAAGTAAGAAGAGGTCCCCTTTTATAGGTGAAGGGAACCCACAAGGGTTTACACAAGAAGAGAGGAGCCAGTGTGAACAGGAATTGGAAAAGTTGGAAATGAGCTGTCCCTACATGATGTGGGCAGACTGGGGTCCAGTATTTTGATCATATCTCCTCAACCGTAGCTCCAAATAAAAAAGTAAAAATATGGGCAGAAACTTCAGCTCATTAGCTACGATTTTCATTTTAAAATCATTCTCCAATTCGGATTGGAACCTTGTGTAAAAAATTCATCAAAATAGGGTCCATTTATGGCAGCAAAAGTCTTCATGTGGTCTCCTTAGCCTTGACTTTCATTTAATTCCAAAGGACACCTCATGCCATATGAAAGCATGACATTGCTCCTTGACAAAGTTTTGTAATCATGCTTGCAATAATGCATTAAAATAAGTGTATCTTTGAAATCATGCCACCTAGTGTCCCACTAGGATTTGATTCTCTCCTAGTAGCTATTTAAAAAGAAATATAAGAAAAGTATAAAAAATACATAGAATATATATATATTGGAGTTTACCCTAGATATAGGATCTAGCTAGGGTGTGAGATGATAATGAAATAGTAGAAATAAAGAATCAATGCTTTTTGCCCCAAGTTAAAGAGGCGGAGCTATTGACACTTTTCCCATAGTATTTTTTTGATGGTAAAGTAAGAATACATTACCCTTGAGATAAATAATAAGATGAGATAGAAAGCTTATTTTTATACTTACATATGCATATGTACATTATAGGAAATATAATTATGTATCTAAAAAAAATACAAGATAGATTTTGTAGCATGCGTTCCCACTATGTACGTGTCACAGCACGACAGCGTAAAGAAGAGAAGACGAAGAAGAAGATCGATAGTCATTTTGAGAACTTACACAAGTAAGTTCAAGCTTCTTCAAAGCTTCACCATCACAAGGATTTTCTCACTTCATTCAACCAACCACCTCATTCTACCCATTGTAAATGTAACATTAACTTTCTAGTGATTACTAACACTAACCACTAACATACTAACACAAAATAGCATTGACCTAACCATAAAAGACACCTCACCTCAAGACATGTACAAAGTAACTCTCTCACTCTCTCTCTCCTTACTTACTTTCACCTTATCTACCATCAATAATGCTCTCTTTTGAGCCCACACCCATGACTCAAGCAAACAAAGAAGGCCCACAATGTTTTGATATTCAAAAAAATCATAATCCTGATTTGTTAGCTTGTAAATTAGGATTTCCAATAATCTTAATGAGGGGTCTCCAACCTATAAATAGGCCCCTCTCCTTCTTGTAAAACAACCTCCAACATCTCACATAGCACCCCAACAGTACTCTATGCGTGAGGAGAGACTTAGGTGTAGCAACCACTTGTGAGCTTCACTCTTGGTGTGAGAGAAGCCTTCAAGCTACACATTGCAAGTGAGAGAGCGTGAGTTCCACAAATCTCAAAACCACTATTGTATATGCTCCTTCATCATCAATAAATTGAGGTTTGGTGCATCAAAGGCGTGATTCGACGTTCAAATCTTCGTCCTTCCATTTGTGCAATACGGTTTGGTGAATTCAAGGTGACTTGTGTATTTGAGTTTTTATCGGTTGATCTTGATTTTAGAAAGTGTTTTAGTGTGTTTTCATTGCCAGTTTTGTGTCCATTGTAAAAGGGTATTGTGGTGAGAGGTCTCCCACACCCTAAGACAATGTGTGTGTGTGTTTTGGCAATGTTTAGCAATCACTAAGCATTGAGTGAGTTTTGTACAAGTTCTACGATAGCATCATAACGAACCATATCCATTTGCAAGTCACAAATAAGGTATTACGCAAGATCCATTCCTCTCTCTCGTCCCTTTGCTCTAGCTCTCTCTGGTCCATTTTGTGTGTGTCTTGGTGTGAGGTTGCTTGTGTGTGTTGTGTGGTGCATCTTCTTGGTTGTGCCAAAATCTCTCTTGCGTCCTAGTTCGCATACCATAACTAGGTGGTGCCCCTATCTTGTTTGGGTTTGGCTGTGGGTTTGTTGTTTTGTTGTGCTTGTGGTTGCCCCAGCCCCAATTGAGCAGCACGGGAGCCTTGAGGGGTTTTTAGAGGTCGCCTCTCTTGTTGCCCGCCCAGGACCGCCTCAGTATCATGGTTTGTTTATTTTTTTTCTATGGCACACCACTTCAACATTTGTGGGACATTGACTGGCTGTGGCTACTGCGGTCTCAAATTAGGATTTTGCATGTAGGTATGCTTCATCCTATGGACAACTTCTTTGACTAATTGTTCCAGATTTGGTGTGGTTGCAATAGGAGCATTCTGATTTGCCGTAATCCACACTGGTAAGATTGGTCTCTAAGTCTTTTATCGCCTCTCCATAAGTCTTGCAATTGTCAACCAAGTACAATGGTTCCTTGGTAACTTGTTCAAATGTGGTGCAAGCTTTCAGGTGCAAGTCCTCAAGCCCTCAATAAAGAGAACTAATAAGTGATCATCCTGTGGTAGCTCTTGCACTAGACATGTTTTGATGTATTGCTTGAAACGAAGGGAAGCTTCCTTCACTTTTTCATTTTCCTTTTGTCGGAATGCATAGATCTGAGAAACCGTATTGTGCTTGATTCCTCTTTTGGATAATTCCTCAACAGACTCTCATAAGTGTTGTTCAATGTTCAAGAAATGCCCACTATTGAGTGGCTGGAACCAAGTTAATGCAGTTCCTTCTAGAGTTAACCCAAATCCCTCGTACAATGTATGAAAATTCGCCACTTGTTCCGCTCTTAGACTTGCTTAAAGATGGAAACATGGCGTAAGGATCTCTTGATCCATTGTACTTCTTTGGTATGCATTTCACCACTTAGGAAGGTTTCATTCTTTGATTTTTTGCAATCATTCTCGTCACTGTAAGTTCTACACCCATAGCATCACTCATTTCATAACCACTGGTAGGTGCTCTGGAGGGGATTTGTTTGGTTGATCTTCCCTCAAGTCTTATATCCCGAATTTCCGCTCTGATATGAGTCATTCTTTTACTAAAGATAGTATTTGTGATGGCACTACCTCAATGTGTTGACATATGAACCCAAGAATCCAGGTCCCATTGGTCTAGGTGCAGACAAATGAGGTCGATTGAATGAGTCCTTTACATGAGATTTCTAGGGACTCACTCTCATAGTTTCTGGTTTTATTGTCTTTGAAACGATAGGTCTATGCAATCTAGGGGTGAAAAATTATTGATGGAGTGGACCCCCAAAGTATGTATAGCCCTCCAGCTCATTACAACTTAATGAAGAATACTTTCGCTTGTACTTGTCCAACATAATAACATGCGTGTCTCTCTTGATCTCCAATGTAAACACGTATAAGAATTTTTCCTTGATTACCTCCCTCATGTTGGGCTTTTCACATCTATAGTAGAGCATTTTCTTTCTATTGTCATACTTGTATAATGCCACATGCATGTTATTAGTGTTGACACGTTTAGCCACATTTACCCATCTTAGCTTGGCACTCGGATTGTCCAAAGTTGGTAGTTTTCTTTGGGTTCTGCATTAATTTTCTCTTTGGTGCTTGACAATCCCCATTTGTCCACAATGAAAGGACTTAGCATGACTATATAAACTTTTCTCTCTTTGTTGAAGTATCGATTGCCATTGTAATCTACTGGCACTATGAACTTAAGCTTAGTAGGCCTCTCTTCAATTTTCACATAGTATCAATCCATATTGTCTTGATAAATTTGAGCACCCTACTCATTCTCAAAGTGATATTGCAAGTGCAATGATTTTTGGGTTGGTGCAAGATGAGATGGTCCCACTCCCATTTTGGTTTCTTCCTTGAAGCTCACATTTTTGGATCCCTTAGCCATATGGTGATATGACCTTTTTGATGAAGTGTCTGAGAGACTCTTTTCCAAGATTGTGGCTCTAAAATGGGTATGGTCCCTTGGTTGACACTACCGAGGTGGAAATATGGCTTGTCTATTATTAGGAATTCTATTCTGATACAATTTTCTTGATTGCAAATACATCAAGAAAATGAAGGTTACAAAACCCTGACCTCTTACCTTTTATGGTGCATTTAGTCCTTCAATCAAAGACAAGTCCACACAACTTTGATTCGTTGAACCTATTAAAAATTCACTTTAAAATGAACTTTGTGGCTATAACCTTATAGCCGTGGAGTTAGTCAAAATCTACAGACATCAAAATTTTGTTGCCCTTTTGACATAATTTCTATTTTGCTTGTAGTTTGCACAATACAGCTCCAAATTGAAGTTTGCAAAAGACCACTGTGCTCAGCAAGACTAGGGCTAGCTTTGGTATTAGCCTGGACAATTTTTGTGTTAGGGAGTCATGGATTGCAATCCATGTACCTAGGACAAATTTTCTTGAAACTTGACACACAGGGTTCCCAAAGCCTCTTGATGTTTCTACGTAAACTCTATGTGACAATTTGCTCTCCCAAAAGTCCCCTGATTAGTTTGTTTTGTTGATTTTGGTCTTGATTTTCTTCAGGAAGTTTGAGCCTCCTTTTGAGTATTTTTTGCTATCGGGAAAAAATGTTTGTTTTGACCACTGCTACAAATTTGTGAAGTCACAGTCCCAAAACCTCTCAGGTGGGTCATGGATCACAATCCATGTTCCTCCATGTCTTGGCCCAAAACTTGGTCAGTTTGTTACTTGAGATCTATGTGGCCTACTTATCTACTTCTTTTTGGATATGAACCTTGACAAAAGTCAAGTTTTGTGTCTGCTTGCGGTTTTTGACTTACGATCTGTTTTTGGTCTTTTGGTCAACATTTTGTTGTTTGTTTGCTATGATGGTCTTCACCAAAGTTTTTCCGAACGGTATCAGCTTTTCACTGGTCAAATCTCAGTGTCAAATGCTTCAAGGAATCATGGATCACGATCCATGTTCCATAGCATTTGGATATGAAATTTTGTCAATTGTATCTCCAAACCATATATAAGTCATATTTTTACTTCTTTTTGAAATTGGGTACCAGAAAATCAAAAATCCACAATTTTAGTATATTTCCAAGGTTCTTTGTGTTTTTGACCAATTTTCTTGATTTGATAGAGTTTTTGTGTCAATTTTTCCACCAAAAGTATACAGCTAGAGCTTGGAATCACTCTGGACCAAGTCGTATCAATTTTTACCAAAACTGTTACAAGGGGTCATGGATCGCGATCCATATTCTGTACCAATCAGCATGAAACTTTCCAGATTCACTCTCTATATTTGATTATTCCTTTTTTGCACTTCTTTTTGAGTTTTGGTCAGCTTTGCAATTTCGACCATTGAATTTTTAGTATTTTAGAGTTTATGGTCGTTTTGGCCAAAATATGGTTTTTGACAGTTTTTTCCCTGATCTTGCAGCCAAAATTTGAAAGTGATAGTTTCTACCTACCCTACTCCTAAGTACATAATTGAGACACAAAAGAAAAACATACAAAACAGTACAAATTGAAGTCAAAATAGAATACGGTATAACACTCTGAAAGTAATGAGAAAATCGGAGAATGAAATTCTTTTGGCTATCTCACTCACAACCCTCTTACCTATCAAGAATAGATCCAACGAGTCGTCAACTCCTAGACTCTACCAACAAGCACTAAACCTCATGTCTACCTACCTAACTACTACAGTGTAAATGTAGTGGAAACCAAAATCAAAGTTCCAAAGTAAAAGCTACAACTTGAAAACTCACCATCTAAGAATCACTATCCCCGACAATGGTACCAATGTTAGTGGGTCGCCATGACGGACCTAAATAGCATAGCTTTTTGGCACTAGCATAATGTCAATACTCGGGGTAGCGACTTGGATGGGGCACAGAGACTCTTTGAGGGTGTCAACCTCGAGATGTGAACCATTGAATGGCTAAATCTCTAACACATGAAAATCTCTAGCTCTTAGATATGACAAATTTACCTATGTCATATCATCTACGTCATTGCACTCAATCATTAACTCGTTTTGGCACTCAAACAGAGTCCAAATGCTACAAAACTTTAGGAGAAGGTCAAGGACACGTAGGGACACTATCATACCAAGTTTGGCCACATTTCGAGGAGGTACCAGAAGCACGATCCATCATAATTTAGGTCTCAAAATCTGCAACAGCACACATCAAGAAGGTCGCCCTAGGGTCTACGAACACTATCCTATAGTCCAAATGTGAAAAAACACTCACTAATGCACTCAAATAAGTAGATTTAGCCTACTAACGTGTAGTCAAAAATCATAGCAGAATTGATAATGAGCATACTTGAACAAGGAACACGTTGCAAGTTTCAGAATTGGAAAAGCTCAAGATATGAGGATTACATGTTGTAGAAAAAATTCCACTCTCATTCATATGCTTCAAACTCTTCAAAACTTGATAATGATGTTGTGTCCTTTTCCCACTTTACAACTAGGCTTTATACCTAAGGCTCTTTTGGCCAGTGGACCGACTTTACAAGACTCAGACTCATTACAAAGTGTTATGATTCAACTTCTTAGAGTTTGTTCATCTTTATCAGAGATGATCAAACTAATTATGAGGCTTTCAAAAAATCATAGAAATACATTGAAATTTTAGGCTTAGAAGAAAGGGTCGACTTGAAGGACTCACATCTAGCTTGATTGCCAACAAAATTTATTTCTTGCTATAGACCAGCAATCCTCAAGTCGGATGACCTCACAAATTTCAAAAGTGAAGGAATTCCTACAAGGATTGCAATGAAAAGTAATAGCAAAGATAACTCACATACATTGTAAAACTTTGGAAGATACTATTTTTGAAGCATTAGTGTCTCAAGCAAATGAGAAAAGGCTACAAGCTTGACGACATGCAATACTTGCACTTCTTCTGGCAACAACCACAATCATAAATGAAAGGTACTCATGTTTCACTTTTTGGAGAATGGAATGTCCCCTCTTCTCCTATCACATGCACAACTGCGTTGCAATTATAGAAAGAAAATAAAGTAGAGAATATTTATTTGTGTTATTGCTTGTTTATCTTCTATATAATGAAGATAAAAATACTTATTTTGTCTCTCAAATGGATGAACTTAATCAGGTTTTTTAAATATAAAGATGTTTTCTTAAATGATTTACCTTTGGGTTTACCTCTAGAGAGGAAAGTACAGCATAGTATCGATGTGCAGCCAAACAACAAACCTATAAAAGCAAAGTAGCATATACGCTTAACTAGAATTCTAGCTATCTAGGTATATTAGTAAGGGATTCTTTTTTCCATTGGCATCCCTAGTGCTCTCAGTGAGGAAGAAGGCTGGTTCTCTGCACATGTGTGTAGAATATCGACATTTCAATAAAGTTACCATAAAGTATAAGTATTTTATGCCCATTGTTGATGAGCTTTTTGATAAATTCTTTGGGGCTATTTACTTCACAAAGATTGATTTGAAATATGGAGATCATTAATTGATGTAAGAAATATTCCTAAAACAGCTTTCCAAACATGGTTTGGACATTTTGAGTTTCTTAGTCTTCCCTTTGGGTTGACATATGGTCCAGCTTTATTTATGACACTTATGGCCATGGTCCTACAACTTTATTTGGGTAAATTTGTAGTTGTCTTCTTAGACAACATACTTATTTATAGCCTTTCTAAGGAAGAACATTCATATAATTGGGAAGTTTTTAATCTTCTTAGGAAGCATGCATTATATGGTAATAAGATCAAAGGTGCTTCTACGCAAAAGAGAGGTGCAATATCTTGGCCATATTATTTTTGATGAGGGTCTTAAGATTAATCCTAGCAAAGGTGAGGCTATTTTGAAATGGCCGTCTTCCAAAAATTTGGAAGAGCTTCAAATTCTTTTAGGCATGGTTGGTCATTACCAATAAATTCATTCAAAATTATGCAAAGATAGTTGTGCCTATGATTGATTGATTGAAGAGTCAAGGTTGTCAATTTACTTGACAAACATAGCAACAAAGTAGCTTCAAAAATCTTAAGATAGCTTTAGCTATTGTTGCACTATTGAACATTTTTTATCCAACAAAACCTTTTTTTTTTGGAGATTGATGCTAGCAATAAGTCTATTGGTGCAATACTACTTTGAGGGGTTATATATATTTCCTTTGAAAATAAGAAATTAGATAGTGCTAGCAAAATTACTTTGTGTATGATCACGAGCTGTATGCCATTACACATGCCCTTTGTAGATGAAGACATTATTTATGTGGGGTAGAGTTTGAGATTGTTTGTCCATAAGAGCAATAAGTGGTTCACCAACTAAAGAGATTTGAGCAGTCAAAAGGTTAGATAGGTGGAGATTCTTCAAGTGTATGATTTCTCTTTACGGTATCGTTAAGGTTGGTACAACATGGTAGCCGACGGTTTAAGTTGCATGCTAGAGATTAATGCTCTTTTTTCCACAAAATATTAAAAGTGAATTCTTGGCCTCTCTTCGTGGGAAGTATGACCACGATCTGTTGTACAATACAGTGTGGAGTCATGTAGAAATGAGGGATCCTTCTCACTCTAATGTAAGTGAAACAATTAACTCTACGTATAGTTCTACTATTTCACAAGGAGAACTACAATGATGGAAGATTTTTTCTATCGATGATGGATATCTATACCAGAAGGGAAGAGTAAGTGTACCCTAGACTTAGACACTAGGTGCAAAATTCTTTTTGAGTGTTAGGATAGTCCAACTGTAGGCCATCTTAGCACTAGCAAGACACATGCATTAATTAGAAGGAAATTTGACTAGCTAGGTTTACATAAGGATGTATACGAGTACGTGATAAATTGCAAAAGTGTCAAGTGACAAAATTTGAGTGTCTCCAGATAAGTGGGCTCTTATATCCATTAGAGACCCCAAACAAAAAGTGGGAAAGCATGCCTATAAATTTTATTGTTGGTCTACATTAGATATTTTGCGGCCCCAATTCTAGTTGCATTGGAGGTTTATTTGTACACAGACTATGATCAAGGCTCTAAGATTAGCAAGGTTATTTGTGAAGAATGTGTATAAGTTATATGGCCTTTGTTGGGGTGTAGGCCAAGTGGCTATGGGGACCACCCCTAACTTCATTTTCTCTATAATGAATATAGGGAGAGAAAGTGAGCGTGGACTTTTGCACTCTCGCTTTCTACTCCACTAACCCAAGCAGATGTCTATGATTCTCCTTCTTCCCCAATTCCCCCTCACAAACTCTCTCTTGCTTGTGCACGCATTCACTCACCCAAACGTACAATTGGTATCAAAGCACGGCAATGACGAGAGTCTTTGTGGCCGTCTTGGCTATGCAGAGATAGGCTTTGTGGTTCCGGTGATGAAGAAGAAGCTCGCGAGGAGCGGCTGTGTTTTCTCATGGCTATGGCGGCTCATTGTGACGACCAAAGAAGGGGGAAAGCTATAGCAAAACAGCCCCAAAATCAGCCCATTTACAGTCGACAAATGAGCCCATTTATAGTAGCAATTTCAGCCCCGAATCAGCCTTGAAAAACAACAGCAAATCAATCCATTTACAACAACGATTTCAACGCTAAATCAGCCCCGGAAAGTATTGCAAAACAGCCCCAAATCGGTGTTTTTTCAACAGCAAAAACACCCCCCCTTAGCGTTTTTCGAGAGAAAAAACAATCAATTGAGAAGCACGCTGATTGCAAAGCTTGAGAGAATTGCAAGGGGAATTGGAATTGTGTGTAGTTGTGTGGCTACACACACACACACACACACTCGTACACAAGTAGCATGGATTGAGACCTGCAAGTGGAGAACCGAGCAAAAGCACTTGAGAGCTAGAGGTTGTCACTTACAAGCATTGGCAATTGAAGCAAGAAAAGCAAATCTTTGTGTATGTATGATCCACACACACATACAAATTCCTCTTGTTGCAGCAAGTTGACAAAAAGGAAAAAAAAAATCTTTTCTCTCTCTCTCTCTCTCTCTCTCTCTCTCTCTCTCTCTCTCTCTCTCTCTCTCTCTCTCTCTCTCTCTCTCTCTCTCTCTCTCTCTCTCTCACACACACACACACACTCACACACACACACTTGACGAGTAAGCCCGTGTCCCCCAACATCGAACAATTTCTCCTTGACTTCTTTGACCTCAAGGTACAGGTAGATAGTGAGACCAACGGATTGAATTTTGGCTCGGATTTGACTTCAGCGAGCAGTTTCTACCCGGTGGTTTTCTCCTCAATATTTTGGCGTTCTCCCCTACGGCTGCACATCGGCTTTGACTTCAGTTGTTTGGCTTTGGACATTCTTCACATTGGCTTCACATCTTCTTTGACCATTGACTGCTACCGCTATTCAACTAGCACGCTTTTGCCCGGCGGTGGAAGGCAAAATTGACATGGGCTTTTTTCCCCGTAGAAGAAGACGCTCTTAACATGAGCGGGTGAGGTACTTCTATCATAGAGAAGTGACACCCAACATCCACATTGAGCATATCAGTCACGTTTTTTGGCATTGGCTCAACATTGATTTTGACACCGACTTAAGAATACAACTCGCAACTTTTCGTTCGACATCAAATATTGCCATTGATTTCCTAGTCCACACCGACACACAGGTTTATAAGGGATTCATGCGTTGACAGATGCATGTTGTCCTAAGCACACCCCTATTGAGCACTTTTGAGAGTAGATATCCCTGCAAGGATTTTGTTTGTTGCATCCAATAATTCTTGGTGCTTGTTCATGCACGATCATTCATGTGCATTGAGTTGCGATTACTGCCTATGTATGCTATCTGTGGATTCGATTTGTCTTGAAATTTTGGCAGATTCTTGATCGTGTATGAGACTCGAAGCAGAAGAGCCCTTTCTAAAGCTGTGGCTAGTCATTGAGTCTACTTATCCTTTGGAGGGTTGTTGCGTGAGGCTCGCTCGAATGTTGAGATACCTTCGGTGATACAGGTAGTTGGAGTTTTCCATTACAGTACCCTCGCCATAGGATATGTATCTGGTCGGATTTTATGCTTGACACCGTGTATGGCATTGTATTGGTAGTGATAGTGTCAGTTTTTTGATGCCCAACTAGTGCAACTGGCACATTCTATGCATTTTTTGAGTTGAGTTTTGGCTCCTCATACAAAGGAGACTCTGTCAGATTTTTCCCGCAAGTCATGACTTTCATTGTTGACACTTTTGAGCCTAGTTCGGTTGAGATTTCTCTCCCGATACAAAGGTTACTCTGTGCAAGTTTTTGCAGCTTCTGGCCATAGTTTGGCACTTCTCAAACCCTCTTGTCAGCGATGGTGTTAGCAGCAAGCTAACCCATGTAACATTTTTCAAGAGCTTTACTATAAAAACACTTATTCTTTTGATAAATCCGAAATATTGTCACTCCTAGTGAACCAATGGATATTGTAATCTATGAGCCAGAGCTATAAGCTTCCAGATTGTATCAATTTACCTTAGTTAGAGCTCCCACATGATTAGTTTTTGACCTAAGAAACCTTGGCTAAGGTATAAAAGCCAATTTTGTAAAGATTATTAAGTTTTTGGATAAGAAATCCACAGTGTGAGCTTACGGCACTCTATTCTCTCCTTCTTCTTCTTATATCTCCTTTGTTGGTTGTCACATTACAGTGCCATCTGATGCGTTGCAACCATATGCAAGAGCTTTACGCATTGACGTAAACATATCATGATAAATTGTAGCTTTTGTGTCGCCGAACCATAGCCTAATTTCATCATAAGTAGGAATTTAAGCTAGGAAATCACAAAGTAAGTATAGGCAGGATATTGGGGCATCATTGCTAAGCATTTAGATGCATTCGGGCTCAGAAACGACTAGGTCAAAATCTCACTGTTGTTAATAATTGTATTTTTTACCCATCATTGAAAGTGAGATTTGAGACCATAAGCATGTGTGCTTAGGTCTTATATACTTGTCCTGGAAGTTTCATAGCATTTGGATGTCGTTTGATGCTGTAACAATCATGGTTTGCTTGCAGATTAGTGACTAGCTGTTGATGACTTAGGTCATTTGAGTGTATCTTGAGTTAGATACTAGTTGTTTTTTGTTTTCTAAGAGGTTGACAACCTCTTGTATCCTCCATGCACTAGTTGAGTCAGCTTCGTCCCATGGATTGACAATTATGTTTGTGGTTCTCGCTATGTCTGCAATAAGATAAAAATGAGATTAGGAAAACCATCCACATTTGGCACCATTGTCAGGGATGAGTAGACCTAAACTAGGGAAAACAAGAGCGTCTAGTGTAGTTGTCCTTTAACTTCCTCTAGGATCACATAGAGTTAAACTTTCTCTTTAAAAAGGCATAGCTTAAGAATGTTGTCTTTTGTTGTGTAGAGGTAGCTTGGGAGTAGATTGTACTTGCTAAGTACCTTGTAGGATTGTAGGATTAGGTGGGGATTTTGAGAATGATTAATGGACAAGACAAGTCTTAAGATCAATGCTCAAGAAACTATAAAAAACAAGAAAACAAGTGTTTGTGAACACCTTCCACAACCCAATTGCAGCACAACCTAAGAGTAGGGTAAGTAGAATCTGAGGTGGATCTCAAATCATTGCTCGCTCCAAAAGAATCATTTGTGAGTTGTTTATGTGAAGTTAAAGAATTTCAAGTCTACAGCTTGAAACAACATCAAAGGACTGTCAACCATTGAAACCGGTTGGAGATTATGCTCATAAAAGTTGTATGAACCAATGGGTAAGCATAAGAATGCATTTGAGGTAAATTGTCAAGAGTTGGAAAAAACTCAGATTATTTATATTTTCTTGAGAATTTAGGCCAAATTAAGTTTTGACTTGACTCAGAGGCTTAAAACATGTCACAAAAAGATCGAGTATTGAAAAAATTACAGAAATTGTTCATTTTAGGCCAAAAGTAAATAATCACAATTATTTACATTTGGCTCAAAATTGATCAAGGTTGATACCACAGACTCCATGCATGATTACAAGCATTTTTTGTGAAGTCTCAGCGAGTTTGGATCACAAAATAGACCAAAAACTTGATAAATATTGAAATCTGTACTGATTGTCAAGAAATTGAGTTTGACTTGATAAATCTTGTTTAAATTTTGTGAAACTTGACTCAGAGGCTTAGTTTAAAGTGTTTAACATGTGTGTATACTCAGATGATACAAAATATGTTAAAATTTGATAGATATTGCGATTATTTACTTTTGTTCAATTTTGAAGAATTTTTTGGCCAACCAAGCATACCATAGGTTCTATCATGTTGTATTGAACACTCATATCAAATTTGGTGAAATTTGGATCTTTAAAGTGAAAATTGTGGCCAGTTTTGTAAAGACAATCTACAGACACAAAACGGTTGACAAATTGAGCATTGTTTATCCAAACTAGGTGAAACTTTGCTAGGGAGCTTAAGTTGAGTTTCTTTACATGTTTGTATCATCATCTTGGCAAAACAATGCTAAAAAATCCCATAATTAAATAATCCCGATTATTTACATATGCCCCAGATTTAAGAGTTTTTGCACAATTGAGTATACCATAGGGTCAAGCATATGAAGTAGACTACCCAGATTAATTTTGGTGAAATTTGGATCACAAAAGTGAGACTTCATCCAGATTCTTGAAAACTAAGTCTACGACACTAAAGAGTTGATAACTTGGACAAATCTTGTTCAAACTCAGTGAAACTTGTCCAAAAACTACAACAAGATGTTTATATGGGAAAAAAACTCTAAAAAGTGAGAAAACTAAGAAAAGTAAATAATCAGATTCTTTACTTTTGAGTCCCAAAGACAAGATTTTTGACTTTTGAGCTTGTACAGTGCTAGAACAACATAATACAAGGTCACTGGTCAAGTTTGGGTTCCATCGGATCCAAATTAATACATGTTAACTCAATTTCTAGATTGCAAATTAGTCCTTTAGCTCTTTGTAAGGGTAGAATTTGGAAATCTCATTTGCTGACTCGCTTAGCTCAGATTGAAGTGATATACATAAACCTATCACAATAGTTAGCAAAATTGCACAGTCTTTGAGAGAAAACAACTAACTTGATTAAAACTGACACAAGAACCAGGTTGCCGGAAAATAATAATGAGCTTCGTAGGAGTTGAATTCAAGTCAAGGGGAAAAACAAATAACAATCCAATCCGCCGATAAGTAATCTATCCAAGGCTTAACAAGTCTATATAAATCTTAAATCTAGTCGTACAATAGAAAATCAAGGCATATTTGGAGAGATCGCTAGTAGGGTATCTACCGAAGAGAGTGTGAATTAAGGTGATCAATTTTCATAAAAACTAATATCTAATTCTCCGGATCCAAAGGGAGACATTCTGAAAAAGAGCAATGTGCTTCAATGGGGCTTAAAAGACCTAATATTCAGCTCCATTAATGAAGGAGTACGAGCGGAAGTGCGACGCGAGAGAGAGTGCGAGAAGAAGAGCACGACGATATGGTGAACTCGCTCTACTGTAATGTGTAGAGCATAGTGAGTTCTTATTAGGTTTTTACAAAAGAATATGTGTACATACCTGGCGGCCCGCCCACTTACCTGGGCGACCACATTGGGCTTTATACCCCAACAACCTCCCACTTAAAGTCCAATGTGGTACTTTAAGTGTGAGAGAAGCTACTATACAAGCTAATATACAAGAGATGTAGAGAAGTGATGTACTACCCTACAACCTAACTGCTTGCGAAAATGCGCAAAGCTCTCTGAGGGAAGTCCTTTTGTAAGTAGATCAGCAGGATTTTCTGTGGTGTGAACTTTGACAAGCTGAAGTTTCTTATCCTCGAGCATTTCCCTGATGAAATGATACTTCACATCCACATGCTTTGTCTTTGAGTGATAAACTGGATTGCGAGCCAATTGTATAGCACTTTGACTATCACAATATAACACAGGCATCTCTTCTTTGATTCCCAAATCTGTTACTAGTCGATTAAGCCAAATTGATTCTTTGCATGCCTCTGATGCTGCAACATATTCAGCCTCTATAGTAGATTGAGTAACACAATCTTGTAATCTAGAACGCCATGATACTGCTCCACCAGCCAATGTAAAGACATACCCTGACGTAGACCTTCGGTTGTCTAAGTCACCTGCATAATCTGAGTCTATAAAACCCTTTACGCTTAGCTCCTGACTCCCATAGCATATACGCATACTCTTTGTAGCTTTCAGGTATCTCAATATTCCTTTCACTGCCTCCCAATGTTTCTTGCCTGGGTTTGACATGTATCGACTTACTACTCCCACTGCAAATGCAATGTCTGGGCGAGTAGCAATCATTGCATACATCAAACTACCCACTGTAGACGCATATGGAATCTTATCCATTTCAACATGTTCTTCCTCAGACATAGGACAATCTTGTTTGCTAAGTTTCACATATGGTGGCAATGGAACACTCAATGCCTTTCCCTTCTCCATATTGAAACGTTGCAAAACCTTGTCAATATACTCTGTTTGAGATAACCAAATCAACTTCTTTGATCTGTCTCTCTCAATGCGCATACCAAGTATATGACTTGCCTCACCCATGTCTTTCATGTCAAACGATTTTGCCATCTTTGACTTCAAAGCTGAAATTTCTTCCAAGTGCTTGCCAACAATCAACATGTCATCCACATACAAAATAAGGATCAGCCAACTGCCATCCTTAGCCTTCTTTGTATATAGACAGTGATCGAACTCACTACGTTTATAGCCTTGAGAAAGCATAAACGTGTGGAATTTATGGTACCATGCCCTCGGTGATTGTTTTAATCCATAAAGACTCTTTAACAACTGGCATACCCAATCTTCCTTGCCTTTCTCAACAAACCCTTCTGGCTGCTGCATGTAAATTTCCACATCTAAATCACCATGCAAGAACCTTGTCTTGACATCCATTTGGTGCAACACCAAATCTAATATGGCAACCAATGCAAGAAAGCATCTCAATGTAGTCATCCTGACCACCGGAGAGAAGACTTCCTCAAAGTCAATGCCTTGTTCTTGCTTAAAGCCCTTGGCAACAAGCCTTGCTTTGTACTTTGGCTGACTATCATGAGCGGTGATCTTATACCTGTAAACCCATTTACAGGGTAGAGACTTTTTGCCCCGTGGTAATTTAACTAGCTTCCATGTCTGGTTTTTATACAGAGCTGTCATCTCTGACTGCATGGCCAATTGCCAATTCCCGGAGTCCTTCATTTGCACTGCTTCCTTGTAACATGAAGGCTCATTG
Source organism: Adiantum capillus-veneris (assembly GCF_014529385.1). Lineage (NCBI taxonomy): Eukaryota > Viridiplantae > Streptophyta > Polypodiopsida > Polypodiales > Pteridaceae > Adiantum > Adiantum capillus-veneris. The sequence goes on from NC_140949.1 coordinate 69,769,287, forward strand.
CCATCAGCCAACATGACATAATTCATAGATGGAACAAACCTATCAGGAGGTCGCGTGACACGTCCAGATCTACGCACAATAGGTGGCTCAGGCTCAGCCACAACCTGTGGTTCCACTCTATCCTGCCCTTGCTCCTCTTGAGCCCTGACATTTTGTCTTGCACGTGCAGGTCCATCTTCTTGGAAGACAACTCTTCTAATCTCCTCAACCCTCTCTGGTTTAGAATGATATTTGGATTCATTGAAGTGAACATCATTGCTGTGGACAACCTTTCTGGATTCGGGATCCCAAAGTCTGTACCCCATCTCACCAGAATTACCATAGCCTAGAAAGATGCACTTTCTACTCTTTGGCTCAAGTTTGTTCCTAAATTCCTTTGGAACGTAAGTATATGCCTCACAACCAAAGACTATGAGATGCTTGTATGAGGGCATTTTGCATGACCATACCATCTCTGGCAGTGAATCCTTCTGCAAAACCTTGCTAGGAGATCTATTTACAAGATGAACAGCTGTTGATACAGCTTCAGCCCAAAACCCATTTGGCAGTTGTGCATTAGACAACATACTTATGACCTTCTCTTGTATGGTCCTATTCATCCTCTCAGCAACACCATTTTGAGGAGGATTGTAAGGAGCAGTAAGTTCACGTTTTATACCTTTTGACTCACAAAAGTCCTGAAAGGCCTTTGAAACATACTCTCCACCATTGTCAGTGCGTAAGCATTTAAGCTTCTTGCCACTCTGATTCTCCACAAGTGTCACAAACGTTTTGAAAACACTAAACGCTTCATCCTTGTGCTTGAAAAAGTAAACCCATACTTTCCTCGAGTAATCATCTATAAATGTCATAAAGTAAGAAGCTCCCCCTAGAGATAGGTTAGGCATAGGTCCACACAAATCACTATGAACAAGTTCCAACTGTGTATCTCCTCTACTGCTTCTATGCTTATGTGGCTGCTGTGTTTGCTTACCATACAGACAATGTTCACAGAATTCAAAATCATTAAATGAAAATCCAGGAAAATAACCAGAATGAGACAAGATTTCCATTCCCTTCTTGGACATATGTCCTAACCGGTTATGCCACAAAGAAACGTTCGGCTGCTCGGTTACATTGATTACTTTTTTAGAGACATTTGATACAAAAATCATGTAAAGTCCTCCAGACTTTACTCCATGTGCTACTGTCATAGAACCCTTGGATATCTTCCACATGTTCTGTCCAAAAATGGTGACGTAGCCAGCATCATCAAGTAAACCTGTGCTGATCAAGCTCTTTGTAATTGCGGGAACATGTCTCACATTCTTCAGCGTGAAAGAAGAGCCATTCTGAAACTTCAATTGCACATCTCCAACACCTAAGATCTCACATGTCTACACATTGCCTAGCCAAACATGATCTTTAGTGGTCACATAAGAGGTAAACCACTCCTTGTTTGGAGACACATGAAGTGATGCCCCTAAGTCTATAATCCAGTCACTCAGTGCATTTCCATCAGATGCTGTAAGAAGAGCTGAGTCCATTGTATTCTTCAAGAATTAGATGTCTCCTGACACTAGACTGTCATCCTCTGCAACAGTTTTTGTCACATTTATTTCTTGAATCTTTACTGAGGACTTGTTCTTCTCACCATGGTCTTCAGCTTTCTCTTTGCCTTTTTCTGCTTTCCATTCTCTGCAGTCTCTTTTCATGTGACCCTTCTTGCCACAATGGTAGCATTCTATGTCACTCTTGCCTTTAGCACTGCAGGACTTGCTACGAGACTGATTCCTCTTTCCACCTTTGTACTTTTCTTTGGTCCTTCCCCTTACAACTAAGGCTGTTCCTTTGCCTTTGTCCATTGTCTTTCTATTGGTTTCTTCAGTAAGCAGACTTCCTTCTACACCTGCTATGTTCAAACCATCTGGAGGTGCAGAATTACTCAAAGCTGTGCGAAAAGTGTCCCAAATTTCCGGCAATGTGATCAACAGGAACATAGCTCTAACAGGTTCATCAAACTTGACACCTTGAGCTGACAACTGACTATAGATTGTGTTGAATTCATTCAGATGATTGGACATAGGGGTCACTTCTTTCATCTTCAAGTCAACAAGCTTCTTAAGCCAGTATACCTGTGAAGCTGCACTCTGCTTCTCATAAAGATCACTCAACTTTAACCATGCTTGATAAGCCGACATCTCGTCTGCTACATTGAAGTAAACTCTTTCTGCCAAAGTCAGCATAATGGTAGAAAGTGCCAATTCATCCATTTCGCTCCATTCATCTTCGTCCATATCTTCTGGTTTTATCCCCTTGAGCTTTATAGGTTTTATCTGCTTCTTTTGTACCAACACGTGCCAAATCTGCTTCTTCCACAATGGGAAATTGGTTCCATCTAGCTTCTTGATATTGTAAAGAGCAGTGTCCTGTGATCCAGCCATAGCTACGCTTCACAGTAGTTTACTTTTCTGGGAAAAATTCAGCAGAGTTTCCCCTGTAAACTGACCTCTGAACCAATATCAACCTATCAAATGAACCAAGAAAGCTTCACATTCTGCTGAAATTTTGGCAGAGTCTCCTTTGTAAAATGGCTCTGGTGTACTAAAAATAGACCAAAAAACAGCTCAAAAAACACTGTCTCTCTGACACTGTAAGCTGCGGGTAAACCTGTCCTGCACCTGTACTGTCTCTCACTGTCCTATAAGAATAGACTGCGACAATGCCTCAACGGCAGTAAAGCAAAGATGCAATCCCAACTGTCTAACTCACAATCAATACATCCTAGCTGCCTATCTAAGGGTGCTCGAGGGATCACTCCAAGACCTGTATCACCGAAAGGATCTCAACATTCGAGAATCCCCCAGCTCAATAAAACCTCACTCGACCCTCAACAAAGGCTGCAGTAAATCTGACAGTACATAGACTTCCCACAAAGTCATACATCCACAAATTTCCCACTGTATGATGTAACCGCTACGGCGGTTGTTTGCTGCGTGACTCACAGCCAGCAAACCCTCAACAGACATACATCATCTCTGACAATACATCCCATGTGGAAGTACCTGCAATGTCAGGATGAAATCTGGAATATCAAGCAGCAAACACAAGCTACCTGATGAACTAGTGGATGTCGCCTACAGTCTGTGTGTAGATACGCCCGTGTCGTATGTGACACGCCTCCAAGAACTGTGAGCCGTCCTTCGATGTGTAGACAGTCACAAATCAACACTCTGGGAGTGTCGATATCCTCAGCACCAGCAGTCGTAGGCCGAAAACCCCAAATTTGCAAAGTCGGATCTGCACCCGTCGAGACCACGTAGTCGAAAATGGCCTGCGCAGACCTTTGTCGAAGCCGAACGGTGGTCGAGATGACCTCAGAATGAAATTCTGAGAACACCAAGCCCTTCGATCTGTCCCACAGGATTTGGGGCCGTGTCTTCGCCTATCGAATCTCACTCCAATCTGAGCAGGTGACTCTAGCTACCTGCAAATGCTGCCCCGAGCCTCGATCTGAGCTCTTATACCAGTTGAAGGTGTACGAGCGGAAGTGCGACGCGAGAGAGAGTGCGAGAAGAAGAGCACGACGATATGGTGAACTCGCTCTACTGTAATGTGTAGAGCATAGTGAGTTCTTATTAGGTTTTTACAAAAGAATATGTGTACATACCTGGCGGCCCGCCCACTTACCTGGGCGACCACATTGGGCTATATACCCCAACAATTAAGACTTCCATAGGCTAAAATTCCTAAAATTAACTCAATTGTCGAATTGCCAAAGTAGGGGAAAATTGGATGGTCATGGGAAGACTAAAAATTCTTCCCACATCCCTAGGAAGGAGGGGGCGGGCCCTAATAGTAGGGGATGAGAGAGGAGCACACACACACACTCCAAAGATCCCCCTTTACACAAAGGGATTACTGGACACATGTCAGGCTCCTAGGCCTGTTGCCCCCAATTTCCCCTCAAATCCAAGCTCCTTAGAAGACTATTGGACAGTCTACCAAGGGGTCCAATAAGCATCCATCAGCCCAATGGCTTGCCTGATTCCTATTGGCCAGAAGACTAAAAGGTCCAATGAGAGTTTAAATGAATTATATAATTACCTAAAGCTCTCACAAAAGGGAAAGGGGGACACATGTCATAAGGCTATCAATTATGCTTCTAATTGGTGATTGGCTAAGATTTGCAGGAGCCAATAGGATGCGAGCAAGAGCAAAAAGAAACAGGGGTCAACCAAGAGAGAGGGAGCTTGGAATTTTAGTCTACTTTTATGCTACACACACACACAACTCATGTGTGCAAGAAGAACTCCATCTCCTTCTCCAAGCATTGAGGAGTAGAGACCTACACCAACAACTCTTGGCTATGGAATGCAAATCATACCAAGAGCCAAGCTTCAATGGCATGCTCATCTCCTCTACCATGCTAATTACTAAGATAAGCTATGCTATTAGAGTGATTATCTGAGGAGAATACTTCTTTCTTGTAAGGTACATCTTCTTCCTCTCAATCTATCCTCATTCCCTGCTAGCTCTCAGCATTTTTAAAGGTGTGTGAGGTCTTGGGATTGAGGCTAAGGACATTAGGTGTGTTTTTTAAGCATAATTTGGTGCATGAATCTTCCATCTTCATTGCACAATCGAGTTTTGTCAAGGAACACAAGAATTGTACAAAATTCTCCTTTGATAGGAAAAGCTATAATACAAAGCCTTAATGAAGGGGGGACCGAATACATGTAAATCTGGTCCTCAACTATTGTCAATTGTTCTATTTCTCTCTCTTTTCAAGTATTGTCTATGCCAAATTATCTAGGTGTAAATTTCTATGTTGCTTTCTCAAAATATGTACTCTTTCTATGCTCATTAGGAGCTTATTCTTAATGAAATGCTCACAATGTTATCAATTTTTGCTACACACAAGTTACTAGTGCAAAGCTATTGGTTTCTTTTTTCTTGCTCAACAAGAGAGGTCCTCAAGCTTGCTACAAATGGTTGGTGTTATTAATTGTAGAAGAGTAAGTAGAATAGGGATTTTTCATCCTTGAATCATGCATGCTTTATGCAATTAAGAGGTATGGTCTTAATAATGGAGTCCTATGGGGCTTGCCTATGGCTCAACCATTATTGAGATATTAGAATCTTGACAAGAACCAATGTTGTCTTGGCTCTGTTGAACCCTCTCTACTATTCCTTGCAATTAATAATATTCAAGCCATGGGTATAGATGCTTGAGTGCTTATCTTTTAAGGTAAAGAGGTGTAGCAATTAGGGCTCGAAGTACCAAAGTACAAGTACAAGTTTACACCTAGAATTTGCTAGTACGGATGACAAGGGAAAAGAGTTTGAAATGAATGTTGATAGCTTTGATTTTGCTAATGAAAGAGTAACTAATGATGTCCCTATGTTTGTAAGCTATCTTGTTTCTAGGCTTCAACAAGCCCTGGGAAATACATCCCTCCAAGGTGAAGTGCTACAGCAATTGCGCACCCATGGCATTTTCCAAACTCCCCACCAAGAAGAGAGAGTAGCTAGGAAGCCTCCTAGTGAGACTTCCTAGGTACAAAAGAGGCCTCTCTTTGATAAGGGAAGAAGAGAAGGATTCGTACGAAGGGCTCAAAAACTTACTACTCAATGAGGTATCTCCCTCCCAAACGAGAACCCAAGTTTCAACGGTAGAGCCCCCACCAAAATAACAAGAAATAAGTGAGTCTCCTGCCACCTTGGCAGAGATGGCTCCACGAAGATAGCGGGCAAAACACTCTCCAACACCCCCTAAACGGAGAAGACCATCTCATACTTCTCTACACCATAATTCAAAGAGGGAAGATAGAAAACAAGAGAAGAAAAAGGCGAGAAAGAGGTCACCCTCTTCCCCATCTTATTCATTCTCTTCCTCTTTTGAAGAAAGTCATGATACACACAAGGAGGAACAAGGGAAGAAAAAGGTGAGAAAGAGGTCACCCTCTTCCCCATCTTCTTCATTCTCTTCCTCTTTTGAAGAAAGTGATGATACAGACAAGGAGGAACAAGGGAAGAAAAAGGCAGGAAAGAGGTTACCCTCTTCTCCATCCTTTCTACCATAGGCTAAAGTTACTAAAATTAACTCAATTGTCCAATGGCCAAAGTAGGGAAAAATCGGATGGTCATGGGAAGACTAAAAAGTCTTCCCACATCCCTAGGAAGGAGGGGGTGAGCTCTAATAGTAAGGGATAAGAGAGAAACACACACACACACACACACTCCAAAGCTCCCCCTTCACACAAAGAGAATACTGGACACATGTCAGGCTCCTAGGCCAGTTGCCCCCAATTTTTCCTCAAATCCTATTGGATGGTCATAGAGGTGGACCAATGAGAATTAGGCTAGAGTAAAATTAGTCTAATCAATTTCAAAATTCTTGATAAAAGAACCAACAAAAACTACGCTCCCTAGAAGACTATTGGACAGTCTACAAAGGGGTCCAATGAGTATCCAACAGCCCAATGGCTTGCATGATTCCTATTGGCTAGAAGACTAAAAGGTACAATGTGAAAAAAACAGTATGGGAATCATGGAAAAAACCAGCCATTAGACAAACTCAAATGAGATTACAATTGGCCAATGGAGACATAGAAAAACCCCTATGATGACTACTTGAAAAAGTTATAGTTAGTTCCTGTGAAATTGATTATCAACATACTTTTTTGATAGTGGACTTTGGAAAGAAACTTAATTATGAAATCATCTTGGAAAGGCCATTCATGCGGCAAGTACAGCTCATTCAAAATTAGGGAAACAATTACCTGTACTTGAAGCAAGTGGGATCAATCACAAGGGTTAATTTAGAAGATCACACTTATAGAAGCAATTACCTGTACTTGAAGCAAGTGGGATCAATCACGAGGGTTAATTTGAAAGATCACACTTATAAAGATGTAATGAAAACACCCATTCAAGAATTTGACTCGGTCTCTTCAGCTAGATCAAAGCTTCCATCTTGGTTAAACAAATATATACCTATTTGGATGTGTGGAGCCTCAAAAAATGAGAGTTTAAAACGAGAAGAATGTATCTTAGAAAGGGATTGCACAGATGAATCATATATACTTGAACCATTTTCAGAGCATTTGTTTGATCCATTTGACTGGACTCAAATTTTGGCAACAATGGATCTATGTGTGAATACATCTATGCCTACTTAATTTTGCAATGAGGATGGTTTCTGATGCAGATAGATGCACATGATTGTGTCAAAGAAAAATCACGGGTAGATATCCTTCAGATAATAAGCAAGGAACATCAAAAACATCAAGAAAAATGAGAAAGGAAACTCAATCAAAACCTAAGCACCAGGATGATGAATCATCCATGACATGGGTTGAACGAAAGAAAAAATATCAAGAGTTGAAGAAAACCCTAAAGGAGGTGTACACCACTGAAATGGAAACAAACAAGGAAGAAAGTAAATATGTAATGAGTGTTCCATACCATTACAAGAAATATACTCTCCAAGACCAAAAGATCATAGTGGAACAACCTATAAGGAAACTAAGAAAGTAGGGTGAGTTATATGAAGGACATGAAAATGCAAAGAAAATAGATTCAATCAAACCAAGAGAAGAGCCCAGACCTGCCTACATTGCAAACGACTTGATTGAAGAAGAAGAAGAGCTTTTTCTAAGCTAACTAAAAGAATACCAAAATATCTTTGCTTGGTTTTATAAAGATCTCAAGAGTGTTGATCCAAAAAAAATTCAACATACCATACCTATGAGAGATGATGCAAAACCAAGTAGACAACGGCCATATGCTTATAATGAAACATTTACCAAAAAAATAAAAGAAGAGATAGAGAAGCTCAAGGAAGCCGAATTTATTTATGAAATTAAACACACAGATTGAATGTCTCCAATTGTGGTGGTACCCAAGGAAAATGGAAAACTAAGAGTATGTGTCAATCTCAAAAAAGTGAATGCAACCACCATTAGAAATAACTACCCTATTCCAATCACCAAGCATGTTTTAGAATGAGTGACAAGAAAGCTTACATATTTTTCATTGGGAGAAATATGAACTTTACATGGGCCTTGTAAGGAATCCTAATTTTTAGGGATTAAGGCTAATGTTGTGTGGGGTTAAGGGGGCAAGGGCATTGAAGAAGGTAGTTTTGAGTAGGCTTTTTTTTTTTTACAAATGTAGGATGTGGACCTAAGGGGTTACTTTCTCTCTCTAGCTTTTTTTAAGAGAAGGAAGCATAGGAGTGTGACCACATCAGCAAAAACGTGGGTCACACTAACAGTCAAAATTTGACTTTTTTTTAAAAAAATCATTTTTACTTTTTTTTACTTAAAACTCCCTCCCAACATATATACATATCCAAAAATCATTTTTTGATCCATTTTTTAATAAAGTCCATCTTTTCAAAAATCTTTTTCCCCAAAAAGTAAAAAACACTTTGTTCTCTCCTCCTCCTCCCTCCTCCCTTCTCTCTCCCTCTCCTCTCCCTCCCTGCCCCTACCTTCCTCCTCCTCCCCAATCTCTCCCTTCCCCCCCTCCCTCCTCTCCTCCCATCTTCCTCAATCTCCCTACCCCTCCCCCTCTATCTTTTCATCATTTTCTTCCTCACGCAACAGCTTCCATGGTGCTCACGGACATCACAAATGGTTTGCTTCCACCACCACATACTCCGCACACAAAAAGCATACATATTCGCTTACGCACGGCTTTTGCACCGGAGACCGATAGAGTGAGGGTGATCAAAGGTCATCACAGGAACATCGCACCGCTTGTGAGACCAATGTTGACATTTGGGTGGACGGCCAATTGTACCCTTACGATCCGATAAGCCGCTTCCATCCATCCTTTAATAGCCTTTTGACATTTCTTCAATTTCTTGGGAGGAGAGAAGCATGCTTGTTAGGCAATTGCAAGCGGTTGTGTATGGGTATAGGTGCTTCTTTGCATATATGGATGCACGAATGTCAAGCTCTTCACCTCAAGATGAAAGCATTACAAGAGAGTGTTGCCTCTTCGGAGAGGGTGGTTGAAACTCTTCAACAACAAATGCAAGAAAAGGAGTCCCACATTAAGAAGCTTGCCAACCCCATCACATACTTGAAAGAAACACCCCTTGGTGCAAGGGAACGCAAACACACGTATTCATCCATTGAAACTCTTGTACATTCGGGCGGAGCACGCAAACCAGGAGTGACAGCCACAAGGTGATTTGGTCTTTACTTGCATGATGCATTCTTACTTCACACTATTTTCTAACATATTTTTATTGGTTGCTAGAAACTCCATCCAGGAGGCATGCGGTGGAACAAGCCAAGATGACCGAGTCAACCTTCTTACTAGTTGTCTCAATACCCAGAATGTGATTTCTATCTTACAATCACCTAGAGGTAAGCACATTAAGGATGTAGTCACCAAGGACCTTATGCGTAAATTTCTATCTTACAATCACCTAGAGGTAAGCACATTAAGGATATAGTCACCAAGGACCTTATGCGTAAATTGAGAAATGTGGTTAGTGATGATGACGTGCAACAAACTTGTGAGGCTGGAATCAGCACCAAAGCCTATCACGCTATTTTTCAACTCCTAAAGGATGCCCTCAAAGAGCATGGCATTGTGGAAAACCTATTTTCCATTCCTCCCAAGGTCAACCTCGCAAAGAAGGTCACAAACGAAGATGTGTTCTCTCGCATTGGGACATACCTTTACATTGAGGACACAATGCCAACTTCCCTTTATGCTTCATGCGCAACAAAGACAATGGGAAAAGGTAAAAAAACACTGCATAAGACCTTTGGAGAAGGTCTTCCCTTACACAATGTAGAACAATATTTTTGTGGACCTTAAAAGGCTTCAACATTCCATGCTTAGATTTTACAAGTTACCTGAAGAAGATGACACACTTTACTTGTTTCTTTGGTATTTTTCTTATCATATACGTTGAAGTTTAAGGTCTTGGCACTATTTATTTTGTAGTGCTTGGCACAAAGGTCGCTTTTGTGTTGAAACTCGATGAGTCTCAAATAGTGAAAGGCCGAAGTTTAGAGAGGCTAAGTGTCACTCTAATGAACGAGGCCCTTTTGCAAACCAAGCGAAGGGATTCAGTCGAGCCATCTCCCACCTCGTCTTTTAGCGTGAAATCAGAGAAAGACATTTGGTGGTTGGGTGCTATTGAGGTGCTCAAAGAGACCAATGGAGTACTTTCATGGATTTTTGAGAGAACTCCATGGATCACATAAGTAATACACTCCCAAATTGCAGGTCAAAAGTTGGAGATTGAGGGTTTTGGTAGTTATGATGTGGAGTGGAATTTAGGTGGGGACTTGAAGACCATAAAGTGTTTGCTTGGCTACAAACAAGAGGATTCTTCTCTCATTCCTTGTCCATTTTGCACTCGAGGGTACAAACCTAATGGAAAAAAATCACATAAGAGCACTGCAAAGGTCGGTTCCATGCTTCCATGGCAAGGGCATGGATAACAAGAGTTAGATTGTCATGATGTCCGAGATGAAGGTAGGGAATGGAAAGCGTCTGTTCTGAGATGTCCCATGCTCAATGCCCTAGACCATGATCAAAAGGACCATGCTTGGAATCCAATCTTTCCATTTCCTCTATCGAATGTACATTTTTGTACATTACACGCATTCATGCGCATTTTTTATAGGCTATTGAAGCTCCACATTGACTATGCTTTCACAATGAGACCATTGGAAAAGTCCCAGGAAGCGATCGAAAGAGTGGAGGTACTCTTGAATTCCATTGGCTATCACGGTGGAAATGTGTCTATCGTTGTTGCAAAGAACACTGGGGAGGCCCATGAAATTTCTCAACAAGTGTAAATGAGTGGACAAAAAGCTATACACTTTTTAAATAAAGTTCCCCAATGAAAGCCAAGTCGATATGCTGCTCAAAACAGCTCCAACCAACAGGCAGGTAACCTTTGGGAGCTTTGGAAGGAGTTATGCAAAGCTACTACTGACAATGATTCAAGTGGCGAGCTTGCAAACAAGTGCAAGCAAGTTTGGGCACATTTTGATAAAATGGTCAAGCTTATGGGCCTTAACAGCACAACAGAAGAACAACGCCAATCATTTCAAGAAGCCTTGGCGGATTTTACCAAGGTCTTCACCCTTTCTTGGGGTGAAAATAACATCACACATTACATGGTAAGCCATGTTACGTGGTGAATTTATTACAAGGGATTGTTTTTATTAAATAATGTGGATCGTTTACTCATGTGAACAACATATCTTGTTTGCGCATGGTGCATTTTTTATGCACAAGTATGGATCGCTTGAAATTTTTAGCACTCAAGGCTTGGAGAAGTCCCATTATCAAGCAAGGGGAGTGTACTTCAAAAATACTCGACCTGGTGGTGGAATGGTGCAATCCAATTATTTGGAGGAGATGTTCAATTGGTTTTTTCGCATAACATTTGTTCGTAAGCTCACAATAGAGCGTGCACGACAATCCAAGATTGCTATTGAAGTGAGGAAATGGATTTGTCAAGAGCATAGCAGCAAGTGGCAAATGTTGCAAGGTCCCACCAAGCATGCTAAAAGGCGGAGATGCAGAGTGCAACAAGGATCAAAGTGGATTCTACGTAAGTCACTACACGTGAACACAGGGTCCAACTCTTAACGACATGTTCATTTTAAAAAAATAGTTTTTTTTTTTCAAAATGAGTGTGAACAGGGCCCTTTTTAAATGGGCCCTTATAAATATTGTATGCTCTCATAAACCACTCATTTCTTAAGAGCATGTGAACTCTTACCATACAAAATGGCGCGCACCAAACAAACTACGAAAGAGCATCCACCTGCAACAAAACACCCTCCAAGGATGTGAGAAGTCGGCATGGCTTAAAGGCACAAGAAAACATCCATGAACACCTGGACATTCCAAGAACTCTTCTAGCAGTGGGCATGGTAGTAGGGCACCAGTGTCATCGAGGGCTGTTGAATCTCCACGTCCACAAGAACAAACACCTAGAAAAAGAATGAAGCAATGTGCCCAGCGCTGGAGAGAAGAAGAGGCCCAGGAAACAACAGAGTCTGATAGGGAGGAGCCTTCACGCCACCAATCACAAGCAGGACCATCCAGGACTCGGGTGGTCCATACAGACACTGAATCAAAGAGTGAGCCACCATGGCTGTGAGCTGATATACTACGCACACATCGGGTGTCCGTTGGGGGGAAGACACACCCTCGAGGCTAGGGATCTCTCCCCACAGCACAAGATCGGAAGCCAAGGGAAGAGCATGAATCAGAAGAGGCTGCAGATCCAACCCCTAAGCATGTAAACACGTGCAAGTCTAAGTTTTTCAAGAAGCCTAAACGCCGCCAGCCAGCACATGTGCAAGTGCCCCCAAGACAACCGCAGTGGTGCCGAAAAATAGCAAGGGCATTTGCAAAAATCCACCACTACCAGAAGACTATAGAGCTTTTGATTCGACGCACCCGCTTTGCTCGCAAAGTGAAGGAGGTGCTTCAAAGCTATGGAAATCAGTATAGAATGCAAGCAATAGCGCTAGAGGCTATTCAAGAAGCTGCAGAGGTCCACATCATTTCGGTGTTGGAAGATACCAACCTATGTGCCATTCATGCAAAGCGAGTGACAACACAGCCAAAAGATATGCAGCTTGCACGTTGATTTCGACGAGACTTCGAGCATTAGCCAAAGTTAACACTCTTTTTGTATTGCACACCCTTATCTTTGTAATGAGATGACTTTGCAATGACAATATGATCAACAGTTGTGTCTACTATGTCTATTATCCATGTGTGGCCCTTGTGGTCACCCTTTTTTTTACAATTTCAAGTTCTGTTTACCCATAGGATATCAAAAAAGTTAACATATTGTGAAACCAGGTGTCTATGCAACATTAATTTAGGTTTTTCAAATGTCCAATGTAATTGGGCCTTTTGGTGCAGGGATGTATTAGGTAGTGAAAAGAAGTGGTATCTCTGAAGTAATGAATTGCTTTCAGTTAATTTATGTTTTTTGAGTATCATGGGGGGTAGAGAAGCCTTCCAGGTGCCAAAAAAAAGGGTGGACACAAGGGCGCGCAAATGGCCCATCCATCAGTTTTGGATGGCCCATTTGCACGCCCTTGTGGCCACCCTTTTTTTGGCACCTGGTAGGCTTCTCTACCCCCTAGGATACCTAAAAAACTTAAATTTATTGAAAGCAATTGGTTTTGCATCATTAATTCAGATGGAGCCTTGTGGCCACCCTTTTTTTGGCAATTTCAAGCTTTGACTACCCCATAGGATATCAAAAAAGTTAACATATTGTGAAACCAAGTGTCTATGCAACATTAATTTAGGTTTTTCAAATGTCCAATGTAATTGAGCCTTTTGGTGCAGGGGTGTATTAGGTAGAGCTAAAGGAGGTGATAGTGTGCTTGAAAACTTAAATTCAGAGTTGATTTCACCTTTTCTAGTGTCCTTGAGTGCAAACATATGGTCCATATGCCAAAAAAAGGGTGGCCACAAGGCTCCATCTAAAGTAATGATGCAAAACCAATTCCTTTGAGTTAATTTATGTTTTTTAAGTATCCTAGGGGGTAGAGAAGCCTACCAGGTGCCAAAAAAAGGGTGGCCACAAGGGCACGCAAATGGGGCATCCAAGACTGATGGATGGGCCATTTGCGCGCCCTTGTGGCCACCCTTTTTTTGGCACCTGGTAGGCTTCTCTACCCCCTAGGATACTTAAAAAACATAAATTAACTCAAAGGAATTGGTTTTGCATCATTACTTTAGAGCAGCCACTTCTTCTCACTCAAATGTGTTTTATACTTTCCCCAGTATCATGTGCATCCAATTTCCACTGTGTTCTTACTTCAAGCAAAAAAGACACAGCTTATTGAAACATATCACCAATTACAACAATTTTCAAGATTGACAAATCACATTTAGAAGAATTTACAAGATAGAGAGACAATTCTGAAAAAAAATTTATTACTTCCAAAAAGGTGAGTTTACATCATGTATATGAGGAGTTCATAAATTTCTTGACCATTTTCTGGCACCTATCTGCCAATAAGGCAACTCCCCAGTCAAGAGGGACTCCACTATGGCCTTTGGGTCAGTTGAGCCAATGGAAGCATGTATCCCTATCTGGGCAAGCATTTTACCATGGAAGCCAATGCCAAATGCTATGCATACAAGGGATCTATGCACTAGGAACACAAGATGCGTAGTTTGAGCAATGGTGCTCAAACACAAAAACTTGCTCAAAGCTTTCAACGACCAAGTCATAAAATGGGCTTGGGGGGTAAATTCATTATTGATAATGGCCACATCACCAGGGGGGAGTTGTCCTAGGTAGCGCTAAAGGGAAGACTGAGGTCCAAAGCCCGTCCGCTTGCCACCCGTCCTTGCAGCAAAATCATCAACCTCCACAATGTCCTGTCATAAACCAATGAAGGTTGAGAAAAAAGACAATGAAGTATAGAATAATAACATGAAAATTAGGATAGAGTTTACCTCCTGCTCCTTGTCGTCCTCCTCCCTGTTGCCCTTTGCATCCAATTCAGTGCTCCCATGCACCGCAGCTACGAGCTTTGGATCATCAGATGGGAAGTTGCATAATGGCATAAGCATCCTAGCGGCCTCAACCTTGGCTTGCGTGACTTGGAATTCTTCTCAGCCACGTGCAATTGCTCTGCTGCCAGGACCTCCACACATACAACTGCAATAGTGTCAGCAACAGAGTCCCCAACTGGCAAGAGCTTGCTTTCTAGAGCATATGGCGTACTGTCTAAGGGACATTTGGTGTTGTTGCATAGCACACTCAATCATTCATCCATGTGCAGGCCAAATGCTTTCTCCAAATCATGCATAGACACATACCCTTCCCCATCCACTACCACTGAGGAGAAGCGGTTACTTTCTACCTCTGGGATAGCCACATCCGTCAATGGTAGTGGCACTGGAGTGTCACTAGGGCCAGCCACAACGATGGATTTCTCAACCACTTCCTCGAGCCCCCTGGGGTACTCGAGCCGAAGTGTCTTTCCTTCCGTTGCAAGGTTCATGGGGATAACCTTCTGCTCCTTGGTGTCCTTGATAAAGGACCCAACCTGAAGGTGTGATAAGAGGACCTCCTCCAAATTAGGTTCCTTGCTCACCAAGAAGATAAATGTTTCTAGTCAAGAAAGGTACTCCACCCCCAACTTGCGCTTCTTGAACGTTGACACCCCTGGGGCTTGCTCATCCAAGAAATGGCATGTGTCAGTGGCAATTCTTGGAATCATTGCAACCGCTTGGAGAATGGGCGATCACCTTTGTGTATGTAGCGCAAAAGATCGCAAGGCACCCATATCCCTGCATGTGGGGAGATAGATACGGAATATTTTATGATGTGCTCCTTCATAAAGGCAAAAATCTCGGCAAATGCATCCATGTGAAGGGAAATTGTGGCGTCAAGGTCACGGAGACGAGTAAAAAAGGTGTGGAGGTCAAACTTCCTTTGTATTTGGTGTCCTCGAGGAAGAGGATGAAGTGTGACAAAGGGGTGGATGTGGGTGCAGATGCAGAGGCAGTGGAAGCGTACATGTCTAGCCTGGGGTGTAGATAGAGAGTGAAGGAGCTCAAGGGTTGCAAAAGTGATAATAGTGAATGAGTTATGCGGCCCCCCTTTTATAATGGTCACTTGTTTAAAGACATTAAAAAAAAAGGCACTTTCACCAAAAAATGATCTCTCATCTCAATGCAAAAAATTATATTCAAAAACATGATTTGCCGAAGCAAATCATGTTGATTACATCAGGGATCATTTTCAAAATTGCAAGAGTTAGAAAGTTGTAAGAGCGATAGCATAGTTCCATCCATCCTCCAGTCCTCCTCGACCTTCAACTTGTCTTCCATTCTCTTCCCAATCTGCGGACATTCATTACAATAAGCATCCAATGATCAACAAACTATGATGTATTGAAAATGTGGTGGAAGGATTCTCACCTTGTGACCTTGTCAACGAAATTGTGCTTGTTGAAGGGCCTCAAAACCCATAATAACCAAATGTTCTTGCACATTACTGAGAGTCCAATGCTTGTTCACTTAGACTGCCTCCAAAGCATTGTTGGGCATCTTCACTGCAATGTCAAATCTTGCAATAGCGCCGTCTACACTGTGTAAGGGAGTCCACACTCCAAGCTTGCACATCCAACGATCATAGTGAAATCGTACGTACAAGGAGGTGCGGGGTTTCAAATAGCGCATTCCAATACCTGAAGCTCCAACCTTACAACGGTACTGGTCTCCATTGTGCATGCCCTCCACAAAACCCCAGTCCTCTTCTAAAAGCCTTCCTAATTCCTCATAATGCACATCTTTACATACAAGCATTGTGGTAGTCTCCACAAATCCAAACTCTTTAAAAATGTGCACAAAAAAATGAATAGGCAAACACCAACTCAAGCCCATAGACCTAGAAGCTTCAGAGTATTTCAAAGAGTTTTGCACATCTATTATCATCTTTTGCTTGAAAAATGCTACCGACCACAAATCTGGCATTGGCCACTCCATACTTAATAAGGAAGTTACTTTGATGGGTTCAAGCGTTCCAAACTCTTGTGTAGAAGTAGGCACAATATAGGAGTGAGAATAGAAGAAAATCCTTCTTTGAACCAGTTTGGTTGGGCAAAGATGTGCGAGCATTGTTGCTCCAATATCCGCATGTATAGCATTGAATGTGCTGGAGAGACTATGTAGTGGCTGCTCCTCCACTAACGTGGATGGAAATATGACTATAAATGCATGGAAAATCTTAAGTATGAATCCATAATAACATTACACTGAGATTTCACACCTAGCTTTGTATTCTCAAAACATGTACTTACAATGTGTTGAAAATCGAGGTGGTTGTTGCAATTGCATGCTTGACATTAAGAAAACATGTTGCACAATGGCTACGATCCCCTTGTGTTTGTGGTTCTTGAAGCCAAGGAGATTTCCTTTCCAATGATGATCCAAGTTTTGCACGATTCCGCACACGATGAGGGCCAATAGCAGATGGTTGCATGTATACCCAAGCACCTTTGGTGAACTCTTGTGGCACCCACTCATCATCTATCTCTAGTATTGTGGCATGCAAGTGTTGTGATCTCATCCTTTGGCCGCCTTTGTGAAGTAGAGTTGGCCATGGTTGAGCAAAGAAAATTAGGAGGAGTAGGACCTTGCTTATTGCTACAATGTAGGTGGGATAAAGTGATAAGAGAAGGTGGTTAACCCTTGCTTGGTGTGGCAATGGGAGCAGAAGGTGGATAACCCTTGCTTGGGGTGCCAATAGAAGGTGGTAGGGGAGAAGAGAGGATCTTCCTTGTTGTAGCAATGGAGATGGTGTAGAGAGAGAGTGTTGGAGTAGAGGATGAGTGTGATGGTTGCAACCAAGGAGGGGTTGGAAAAGGGGTTCTAGAGAGAGAAAATCACTTTTTGCCTAAGGACTACTTTTGGGAGGTTCTAGATAGTAAAAAAAGATTTTTCAAAAGGTTTTTAAAAATTTTGAATTTTAGGGTTTTTGTGTGCACGTTTTGACTTTTTTGACCATAAAATAGATTTAAGGATGGTTTAAGAAAATAAGATTTGAATTTTGGAAATTTTAAAAATTTTGAGATTTTTTCAAAACCGGATCAAAAAGGAGGGAAGTTGGAGGTTCCATATGCCCCCCCCCCCCCTTCTCACTAGGTAAGAGCCCATTAAGAAGTGTAAGACTACTTTGTTCCCCTACATTTTTGAGGGCATAGAGTGTGTCAACCACCCTCTTCTCATTGGCTGGCCTCTAATTAAACTTAATCCCAAAGGGCCCCTAGAGGGTTCATATTTTTCCTAATGTTTCGGGGTACAATCAACTTTTGGTTGATCCAAAAGATCAGCATAAAACTACATTTGCAACCGAATGGGATATTTTTGCCTATAGGGTATGCCTTTTGGGCTAACTAATGCTCTTGCCACATTTCAAAGATTAATGAGCCATGCTTCAAAGAATATCTTAGGAATTTCTTGGAAGTATATATGGACGATTTATGTGTACATTCATCGATCCGGGCTGATCATTTTGAACATCTCAAAAAGATCTTCAAAAAATGTAGACTTTCTAGGATTTGCTTAAACCCTAAAAGTGCACATTTATGGGTAGACAAGGAAAAATTCTTGGACATATAATGTCTAAAAACGACATAGATATGGATAAATTGCATGTTATTGTTGAATTTCAGAGATCGACAACAATCAAAGGGGTTCAGGCCTTCATGGGACATTGTGGATATTACAGACGATTCATTTATATGTATGCTATAATCACAAAACCCATGTATGGCCAGATTACACTCTTTGTATGGACTGATGAGTGTCAATAATCCTTCATGAAGCTTAAACAAGCTCTCACTACAGGCCCAATATTGAAAGCACCATATTGGAATAAGATATTTCATGTACATGTTGATGCTTCCAATTTCGCCATTGGGTGTAATTAGCTCAACCAGGAGATGGAAATTTTGATTTTCCCATTTCCTATGCTAGTAGACAATTGAATGTGGCAAAGAAAAACTATACAACCACCAAAAAAGAAGGATTAGGGATGATCTATTCCGTAAAAAAGTATAGACATTACCAAATAGCCAATAAATTTGTGTTCTTTGTACTTGGTCAACAAGCCATGCAACACAAGGAGAATAGTGAGATGGTTCATCATTCTTTTGGAATTTGATTTCACTGTAGTTGTAAAAAAAGGGCACCACACACCAAAGAGCAGATCATTTATCAAGGATTATTTTAGGAGAACCACCAAAAGGGGTAGACGATGATCTACCATACTGAGGCGGTCCGGGGCGGGCAACAAGAAGAGCAACCTCTAGACACCCTTCAAGGCTCCTGTGCTGCTCAATGGGGCTGGGGCACAACACAACACAAACCAAAACAACAAACCCACAGCCAAATCCCAACTACACAAGGGGCACCACCTAGTTTAAGAGCGAACTAGGACGCAAAAGAGGAGAATCGTTAGAGCAACCCACAAACAAGCAAGGAATTTACACTAACCCTAACACCAATGGAACACTCTCACACACTAAAACACGAGAGAGAAAGAGAGAGAGAGAGAGAGAGAGAGAGAGAGAGAGAGAGAGAGAGAGATAGTGCTCGGGCTGCTTTGAAACGTATCGGCAATGATCAAGCAAACACAACTATATATTTAAGAAAGAGAGAGAAAGGGGGAGGGGGTGCTTGTTGCAATAATACCTTCTTACAAATCTGTCATGACAAATCAAAGTGAGATTAGTATTTGTTCAACATAGCTTGCATAAATTTCACCACAACACATCACAAAAAAAACCACCCCAATCACTGTCTTAAGGCCAGGGGAGTCCTCTCCACCCTGTCGCCCTCTTACAGTATGTGGGATTTATGGCTAGATTGATGACAACACCAGAGACAAGCTATCAAGAACTTAACAAAAAAACACCAAGACACTTACGCATCATTGTTGTCCATTACTTCACGTTGGAAGGGAGACAAAGTATCCAAGCTTAGTCCAAATCCACCCTCCTTGATTCAGCAAATGTTGGGCTTACACTAGTAGGAGAAATGATAGATTTCCTACTCTCAATTGAATTATCACTCTCTCTCTTACAATGGCATAGAGTTCCCTTGCTAATCCCCTATTACAACACATGCACATGCATAAGACAATGAGCTTCCACTCAAGAGCTCCTTCTAGAGAGGTTGAGCTTGGCTTCTCAAGCTATAGCATAGTGCTCTTGCTTATGGCTTCCCCCTTTTGTGCTAGCTACACCCTCCTTTTATAGCAATTTTGAAGGCTAGGGTTACTCCTCTAACCATGGTTGGGTTAGATTTTCAGCAATTTATCTAATTTCTTTTGCTTGAAATTATCAAGAAGTTGGTGGGGAAAGAGAGAGGAGAGAGATGGAGGTGATAGGACTTTTCATAGTGGGTTAGTGTTAGTAGATTTAGTATTAATTTACAAATGGAATTGGATATTTACAATGGGAGTATCCATGTAGGATACAAATAAGGAAGAAAAACTCTTAAGAGGTAAGAAAAGGTGGATTTCTTACAAGGTTGATGCTCCAAGTGTCTTGAGTAGGGCCAATTTTGACGCTTGTTGACGCTCCACTAGCTTTGACCGTACATTTTTTCTCCACTCTTGACCTTCCTTGAGAGACAATGTAATTGAAGCTGAGTAATCAACCACCATGATGCTGTCTTTTAAGAGAAGAGGCTGAATTTTGTGGTTTTTTTGATAGATATGGGTAAATTGGAGGAGGAAAAATGAGACTAGGTGGTCAATTTTGGAATGGAATTGTGTGTGGGAGGTATGAGTTCACCATGGTTTCTCTTATTCTTCAAGGTTGAGGAGAAGGTGAGTAGGGTGCAGAGAGGAGTGGTGAGAGAGGTGGGGATGATGAGTGGAGAAGTGTGTGTGAAAGAGGAAAATGATAATGTGGAAGAGAGAGTGTGGCTGCATAGCATGGGAAAACTGGGGTCCACTAAAAAAATCATAGCTCACAGCTCGTAGCTCAAAAAAATATGAAAAACTTTGAGGCAAAAGTTCAGCCCACGAGCTACAACTTTTGTTTGCATCACCTTTTCAAATTCGGAGAGCAAGTGAACTTTAAAAATTCAGCAAAACCGATCGTTTTTTTCCACTGTAAAGGTACTTGTGGGGTCCTTCATGATTCTTTTGAATACCTCCAAGAGTGAGCCCTCCATAGTGCATGTATGCATGCCACCTACCCTTGACCTTATTTGGTAGGTCTATAATTGAAGATATTGTTGAGATTAGGATATAAGTGAATAGTACAACTAAGAAAATCAAATATTGAGGGGTCTAAAAAATATGTACATGTCAAATATAAATAATATAAGGGGAAAAAATATAAAGGGGTCAAAAGAAATCTCTCTCATTATGAGGCTACCATAAAAAGATAAATATTTTTGGTGTTCTAATTTTTTAGAAAAAAACAAAATAGATGTAGGAAGGGAAAAATCACAATAGTGAAAACATATACACATAAATAAAACTAGTTTTTTTGGATTTTTGTTGGGATGGAGTTACACCAAATATAAGAGAAGCTTACATAAAAATATTTCTATATGGAATAAAGAGTATGAAAAATGGTAAGAAAAATTGTGGTAATGGTGAGGCAATGTACAGAGCATAAATAACACACACCTAGGTAAAAATATTTAAATAAATACCAAAATAATTATGAAAAAATCTTTTATTTAGGCCCTATATACAAAGAAATATTTACATACGCATGGGCCATAATATACTTATATTTTTTATATTTTATTTTTTTTTTGGCTCAACTAGCCCAATGACTAGCTAATTGAGGGTTTTTTAAGAAGATATGGGAAAAGTCCCGTGACTCACGCACGCCTATGTACAGTGAAATGGTAGGGATAGCCACAGTGTTTGGGTGATTTTGGTAGGGTGAGGTAACTCACTGTGGTAATTACAAAGAGCCGAAAAACGGCTATCATTAGCCCTCCCCCTGGATGATGGTATATTCATGTACCATCATAGAGCATCTTTTCCAAAGAGAGGGCTTCAGAGTCCTTGACAAGATCTTCATTGTTTGGCCCCTCGGAATTTTGGCTAGAGTTACACTCATGCTTCATGTAACAATACTTACATGAGACAGTGGCCTTTTGACAGATCTTTGGTAGATCCTTTGGTAGAAGGCGACTCAAATAGGGCTTCAAGAGATACCCGTTTACTTTCCTGGAGTGCTCTTTATCATTCAAGTCCATAAGCTGATAGTAACTTGAATTGAAAGCCTTCTTGACTATGTATGGCCCTTGCCATCTAGTTTCAAACTTGGCATCAAAACGATTATCGAGTCGATTGTCATACCTTAGCATCAGATCTCCTTCATTGATGCCTTTGTCCTTTAGTTTCTTGTCAAGCTTCTCCTTCGCCTGCGTAGCTTTCCTCTTGTAGCACTCGTATGCTGCTTCTCTTTTCCACTCAAGCTCAGCTAAGGTAAGAAGTCGATCCATCCATGCTTCTTGATCATCTTGTGCTGATTTGCCATGAAGTCGCATTGTTGGAATGTTTAGCTCAATTGGCTGTAAAGCCTCTTGACCATAGACCAAGTGAAATGGTGTGAACTCCGTGGCTTCCCTATATGTGGTTCGATACGCCCACAAGGCACCATCCAAGAAGTCATCCCACAACTTTGTCTTGTTTTTCACCATCTTTCTAATGATGCCTGCAATGACACCATTAGCTTTTTCTACCAAACCATTTGACTGGGGATAGTAGGGTGTACTGTGACGATGTAGAATGTGAAGTACTTCACAGACTTCTGTGAGCAAGCCCTTCCTAAACCCTGGACCATTATCAGAAACAATCTCCAAGGTGTGCCAAATCTGCAACAAATGTGATTGTACACAAACTTGCTAACTGTCCTCTCATTCACTCTTGCCACACTTTGAGCTTCCACCCACCTAGTCATATAGTCTACAGCCACTAGAATGTAGAGTTTACCATTTTTTGTCCTAGGCAGAGGACCCATGGCATCAATGCCCCACTTTTCAAAGGGTCCATTTGCAATCACTATTTGCCTCGGGCCATGCACCAACCTTCTATTTCCATTTATCTGACAATTGTGACAGCTTTTACACCAATGTTGAACATCCACATGCAAGCTTGGCCAAACATACCCCGCAAGCAAAATCTTCTTCACAATAATTCTTGGGCAAAATGACCACCACATGCTTCTTCGTGCAAACCTTTTAGAATGGATGGAATTTCCTCAATAGTTGGTACTCTTCTGCACACTTGATCCTTCCCTCTTTGATAGAGGGAGCCTTCTAGGAAGAGATATGCGCTTGTCTTCTTCATGAGTCTCCTCTTCTGAGCTTTTGTGAAGTCTGGTGGAAACTCACCCTCCAAAATGTAGCCAATGATGGGAGCCAATGACTCCAATCCCTGGTACCTCGGTTGCTTCACAACAGCCGCCACCATGATGACCTGCACTTCTTTATTTACACATGCAACGGCTTGTTGTGCAAGTAAATCAGCATCTTCATTTTGTCTCCTAGGAATATGATATAATTGCACCTCCTCAAATTGATTAAATAGCCTACGAATGGCATGAACTTTTGTCCTTAAGCTTTCATTCTTGCATGCCCAAATGCCTAAAATCTGTTAACAATGAGAAGTGCATCTCCTTTTACCATGAGACGTTGTATCCCTTGGCCAATGCACATCTTCAAACCATGAAGTAGAGTGTCATATTCTGCTTCATTGTTTCTAGCTGAACTTGGTAGATTGAACTTCTCTTTCATGACCACCTCTCCACTTGGGTTGAGCAACACTACCCTCCCCTGCTTTTCTTGTGGCTCGACAAAAAGCTCCATCAAAGAACAAGCTAAAAGCATTAGGAATACTTTTTGGTGGTGGCAATGGTAGGGTCTTTACTTCAGGCACCTTAATCTCCTTTTCGTGCACCCTATAAGTGAGAATCCCTGCCAATTGTGCACGCACACTATCTTCTACCTTGAAAGAGTATTGAAACTCTTGCAACTCCATAATCCACTTTGAGATCCTAGTACTAAGATTCATTTGAGATGACACCCAAGGGAACAAATTTTCTGCAGTGAGAATTACAAAAGGTTTTGGTAGCAGGTAGGATCTAAACTTTCTCACCGCAAACATGAGAGAAAGCATCATGAGTTCTGCTTCTGTGTAGTCTCTCTCCAAAGCATTCATGACCCTACTAGCAAAGTAGATGGGTCGCATCCTTGCACTGTGGGGATCTTGTTGTAGCAACACAGCACCAATTGTTTCTTTCCCAGCACTAGAGCTAACAAAGAATGTGTACTCCCAACAAGGAGGCATGAGTGTTGGTAGCTCTGACAAAATGACTTTAATGTTACAAAAGTACTCTTCAAGCTCATCAGACCATGCAAATTCTCTTGTTGTGTCAACTTTTGCGAAGGGTGAAGTAACTCCGAGGCTAAGTGAATGAAGCGTGACATATACTTCACCTTTTGAATGAATGAGATGACCTCCTTAAGACTCTTGGGTGATGGTAGCTCAATAAGAGCCTTTGCCTTCGAAGGATCCACCTCAATGCCTTTACAGAAAACCTTATGACCAAGCAAGATCACTTCATCCTCACTATGTGACACTTGTCGGGGTTGAGTTGACCTCCCATGTCATAGAGCTTCTTTAAACCTTCTTCTACCCTTTGTAGATGCAATGATTTTGAGCTATAAATGCAAAAATCATCAATAAAAACCCTAATGGACTTTCCAAAGAATGCTTAAACACCAGCATTTGTCAGGCCAAATGGCATGACTGTAAAAGCATAACAACCCCAAGGAGTGATAAAGGTTGTTTTCAATTGATCCTCCAATGCGATACCTATTTGAAAGTAACCCGAGTAGCCATCACACACAGTGTACTTCTCATGACCAGCTACTTCATTTAGTATCTCATCCTGAAATGGGAGGGGAAAGTGATCTCTTTTTGTTGCCTCATTGAGTGGACGGTAATCCACACACACCCTCCACTTTCCGTTCTTCTTAGGAGTGACAACAACGGGAGAGACCCACTCAGAATTCTCCACTGGATAAATGAAACCTGCTGCTAGAAGCTTTCTTACCTCCTTGAGTAAAGCCTGCTCCTTGATGACTCCTAGCCTTCGTAGCTTCTGAGCCTTAGGTGTGGCCTCTGGCTTCAACTCAATTTTGTGTTGAACAGCATCTACTCCACGCACATCGGTGTAGTCTTTAGCAAAAATCCTAGGAAATTTCCTTAGCACAAATTTGAACTCCTCTCTTTCATCCTTTGTAAGTGTTGTAGACAACATACCTTCCAGCATCCCTTCATCTTGAACACCTTCGTTCTCTTGAGGACCTACCTCCTCCAAGCCTTGACAAGAGGTCTCTTGGTTGTTTGGCTTAAACCTTATCCCCATGACTTCAATGGAGGACTCCTCTTCAGTAATGCTGCCGCTACTTTCTTCTTCTGAAGTGTTTTCAGTCCAATCTTCTTCCGTCTCACTTCGAGATGATTCTTCATGGAGCTCCTCTTGGCGTTGCTCCTTCATGTCAAAGACAACCTTCTTGTGATTGTCATTCCTGCAAATTAGCTTTCCACTCTCCCAATCCTGCAAAGCTCGCATTTTCATTAGCCATGGTCTTCCTAGGATAAATGGGTAACCATTTCCCTTGGTCACATAACATAAAAATCCACTGCCTTCTTAATGCCAAAGGCCTCCACAAAAACATTTTTACAAATGCCTACGCACCTAGCCTTGCTATTGTTTGCCATTTTCACTTTGATTTCAGGTGTCTCATGGATGTGCATGCCTAGTCTTTGCATGAGCCCTTCTGTCATGATGCAAATTTGTGCACCCCCATCCACTAGACCTTTCCTAACCAATCTTCCTTTTATGTAACAATCTAGCACAGGTATAATATCCTCGTTCATTTCAGCATGTGCAATTTTTACAACAGGAAAACTCTCTTTTACCTTTCTCCTAGTGCTAACTGCCTTTGTTAAATCCCTCCTAACTTGTGGGCATAATGCAAGAAACTGAGGCCATGAGATATCAGGACCCTTACCTCGCATGTCTTCCAACAGGTTGTATGGAGCCATACCATGTCCAAGAGAGAAGTCTTGGAGATTGATACGACGTCGAGTCCTCTTAGCTTCCTTGGTCTCCTTTGCCTTTTTGCCTTGTCCATGGTCACTCTGTGATGGGACACCCTCTTTCTCTTTAGCTTTTCCTCGGCCACGCTTAATGCCATTGGCTTCCATGTCAACCTCATTTGAATTTGTCACCTCTACCACATGCACATTTGGATCTGGCAAAGGTGGAACTCCTTCTACCCCTTGTGGAGGTGGTCTTGGAGGTGGAAGGATTCCATATACCAATGCCAATCCAAAAACAGAGTACATGAAGGCTATAAAACACATGATTACTGCCAAAGCTTGACTCATGGAAGCACCATGCTGTCTAAGAATTGCGGTAATGTACAATGTCTTGGTAATTATTATTCTAAGTCGTTGTTTCCTATCTCTGCTTCTACAACTTACGACAGGAATGTGATTTTATAAAACCTCAGTTACATTGTGAATTGAAATAAAAAAATAGATCCTTCAAAGCAAAAGTAGACATTTACCATAGAGATATGTATACCATCTCTAGAGGTGCTTGTGCTTATTGTTACTCTGATTTGGAAATAATTTTCTTTGTTGCTTGCCCATTATACGAGGCCCAACATACTTCAACATATTTCAGAAGCTAGAGAACCCTCTGGCCGTCTAGATCAACCTAGACGGGTTTTTCTTTGGTTTTTGATTTGGATAAGCCAAAAAAAAGGTTCTATGCTTGTGGAGATTTGGAGAGACTAGCAATCTTTTGGTTTTCTTTTGGTTTTTGATTTGGATAAGCCAAAAAAAAAGGTTCTATGCTTGTGGAGATTTGGAGAGACTAGGAATCTTCGAGTGGATATCCAAGTCAATAGGCATAACTACCCATCAAATTGCTTGTAGACTCAAGCAAACATTTGTAGCATGCCTTGCATTTGCTTTTCCTGTCCAAACCTTGCAAATTTTCAAAAGTGGGTGATGCAGTTGTAATGTGAGTACATTTCAAGCACTAGAGTAGTGGGGTTCTGTGTACTTGCTTTCTAGTTTGTGTCTAGCCTTACTGTCCTGCAACACATTCACTACATTCATTCTATCTTTTGCCCTCTGCCACGTAGTCTCTGCAACCTTTGATTGCTGTCTAAGACTTTCTTTTGGGAGTGTGCTCACCATTTTCTTAGAGCTTTTACTTAGGGTAAACAATGCCTGAACAGTAGGTCCCTTCAAATTGCTCATACAAAACTACTTGTCAAATGCTTTGGTCTCCTCCATGCCATGCCATGATTGTTTGGAGACTCTTGATAGACTAGAATAAGTGCAAAATGTGCTCCAAAATTTTGGTGTCATAGCTCTAGAGTACACTTCTTTACCTATCTTTGACACTTCCTCAAAGCAATGCAACCAATCACTATGCCTTAGTTACCATTCTTACATCCACTCTAGATTTTGACATACAACATTTCATTGCTTCCTCTCAAAGGCATGTAAGGAAGAAATCAATACGTCTTGCC